>NC_090442.1:393924873-394527929 GCF_031143425.1 Pleurodeles waltl | reverse complement strand
ACATACACTAAACTCGGGGCTTCCCATCTCTTCCCAATTGGACATTACACTTAAGAAATGTAATATGGCAATCCCAAAGTCACCCTAAAGGAGAGATAGGCCTTGCAATAATGAACAACAAATTTAAGGGTTTATCACTTCTAGGGCATGTAAAACTTAAACGTACATGTCCTGCTTTTTAAAAACACTGCAGTCTGCCCTTGGGCTGTCCAGAGCCTACCTTAAGGCGGACATATATATCAAAAAGGAAGGTTTGGGCCTGGCAAGAAGGTAACCTTGCCAGGTCAACATGACAGTTTAAAACTGTACACACAGGCTTTGTAATTGGAGGCCTGAGAGATGTAGAAAGGCTACATAAGTGGGTGGCACAATCGTTGCAGGCCCATTAGAAGCATTTAATTTACATGCCATCAGCTCAGGTAGCGCACTTTACTATGGATTTATAAGTAAATTAACTATGCCAATGGTGGCTAAGACAATGTTACCATGTTTTAAACAGAGAGCACATGCACTTTAGCTGTGATTAGCAGTGGTAAAGTGCCTAAAGTGCCCAGAGACCTAAACCCATCAAAAAGGAGGTCAGAAAAACAGGAGGTCTAAAGTTAGGGGAACCACACTAAAGATGCCTGGTCTCACAATGTTTTTGCAGGCTTTTGGAAATAAAGACCTACATCCCTCTGAGAGAATCTGCATTGCAAATGAGAGGAGTGAGTGACCCCGGTGACTGACAGATCTCAGCTGCTCCTTAAGGGAACTGCATGGGATAGTCCAATGAACTGTAATTGTCTCAGGTGTAAGAATTAAAGCATGAAACTATCGAGGCACAGGGGAATCTTCCCACCTTCAACCAACACTGAGGGTAAGTTTGTGTCAGATAGAACCCTCCTTTTGGCATGGTTACCCTCACCTTTTGCATGCCATCAGTGTGTTTTTGACTGTGTTCACTGGGATCCTGCTAACTAGGACCCCAGTGACTGTGCTCTCTCCCTCTAATTTTGGTTGTCTCTGACTTTTTACACCCCACATTTGGCAGACTGTTACCCCCATGTAAGTCCCTGGCATATGGTACCTAGGTACCCAGGGCATTGGGGCACCAGGGGTTTCCCCATAAGCTGCAACATGTATTATGCCACCCATGGGAGCCCATGCAAAATATATCTGCAGGCCTGCCATTGCAGCCTGTGTGAAAATGTGAATGCACCCTTTCACTTCAGGTCACTGCCACCAGGTTACTATAAGTCACCCCTATGGCAGGCCCACCTAGCCCAGAGAGCAGGGTGCAAGTACCTGCGTGTGAGGTCACTCCTGCATGAACAGAGGTTCCCCCACAAACTCCAGCTCCATTTTCCTGGACTTTGTGAGTGTGGGCAAGGCATTTTTCCCGTGTAATGGACATAGGTCACTACCCATGTCCAGCTACATAATGGTAACTCCAAACCTAGGCATGTTTGGTATCAAACATGTTGAAATCATATCCCAATACTGTTGCCAGTGTTGGTTGTATGATTCCATGCACTTTGGGGGCTCCTTAAAAGACCCCCAGATTTGCTCCTACCAGGTTGCAGGGTTTTCCCGGGCAGCCCGCCCTGCTACCATCCTACAGACAGGTTTCTGCCCTCCTTCCGCTAGAACAGCTCAAGCACAGGAAGGCAGAACAAAGGATTTCCTTTGGGAGAGGGAGGCAACACCCTATCCCCTTGGAAATAGGTGTTACATGGCTTGTGAGGGGTAGCCTCCCCAAGCGACTGGTATGCTCTGAGGGGCACGTTTGGTGCCCTCCTTTAATAAAATGGTTTGCACCAGTTCCCCCAGTCCCTGCTCTGACGCGAAACTGGACATTGGAAAGGGGAGTTACCACTACCCTGTCCATCACCACCCCAGGGGTGGTGGCCAGAGCTCCTCGAGGTGGCCAATTGATTCTGCCATCTTGAATCCAAGGTGGGCAGAGACCCCATGGGAGCATCTGAGTGGCTAGGTCAGGCAGGTGAAGTCACAGCCCCCTCCTGATAGGTTGTCACCCTGCAAGGTGACCAATCCACCTTTTATGGCTATATAGGGCCTCCCTCTTGGGTGGGTCCTCAGATTCAACATGCAAGATTCCGGCAGCACACCTCTGCAATGTTTACTTTGACGTCTGGCCAATGGAACCGCAACTGAACTTCACAGGAACCTACAATCTGCAGCTCCAGCAGTGACTTCACTCTGCAACATTGTTTCTCCGGCTCCTTGCAGCAACTGCAACATTTCCCCGAATGTGCATCCTCTGAGGGAGGCAAGTCTTGAGACTGCACCAAGCAGCAAGAAGGTATTTCCCTTGGTGTGAAGGAGTCACTCACCTGCATTCGCAGGCAACAACTGGCTTTGTGGGTCCTCTCTCCTGCAACTTTGCATGGATCCTGCAACACAGGTGGTGGCCTTGAGTGGTCCCCTTGGTCCCTTCTACCAGCTGTCCAAATTTGGAGGTGGTGAGTCGTTGCCTCTCCTTGCAGAACAGTACACCTGTGCAGTGCGACTCTTGCAGCTACCAAGGCTTGTTGACTCTTCTGCCAAGTGCCATAGTGCTTCTTGTAGCCTGGGCTCCAGCACTCTCCTCTGCAATGCGTAGTCTCCTGCCTGCTGCTCCAGTGACGTGGGACTCCTTTGCAGGTGTGCTGAATGTACCTCACTGTGACTCCTTTGCCTGCTGCCTGTGGGGCTGCATCCTTGACGCCTGGCTCTCCTCACTGCTGACGGTAGTCTGGGACTCCCTTCTTTGGTTTGAGAACTCTCGGACCTTCTTGGTTCCCAGCAGCTCTGCAACTTTTCATCTGCAACTCTTGCCTTTACCAAAGCTTGTTGGTATATTTTCCACACCACTGATGGTCTGAAACTCTTCTTCTGATGTGGGAAATGGACTGCATCACTTCTGGAATGCTTCCTCTGCTCCTGTGCCTCATAGTTGACCCCTGGTCTTCACCGTTGACCTGGTCCTGCATTTCCAGAAGGGTGGGTAGTGGCTCCTGCCCCAACCAGACACTCCCACTGGAAATTGACTTGGTCCCCTTCATGTGTAGTTCCTGTTCTATCTGGATCCATGTTCTTTTTCTTCCAGTCTTGCTTGGGTCTTGCAAAGTCCTTTTTGCAAAGTTTATCTGTGGGTTTGTGAAAAAACGGGTACTTACCTCTTCTCTCCTGGTACTCTGGTACCTACGTTTTGGAGTTCCTAGTTCCTCCAGCTCCCCTCTACAGATTCCACTTACCTGGGTGGGGGTCTGACTTTCGCATTCCATTTTTTAGCGTATGGTTTGATCTCCCTCTTGGGTCACTTTTGTTTACTGTTATTTCACTGTTTTCTATTACTTTCTAGGCCCATTCCTGATTACTAAGGTGTATATACTAGTGTGTTTACTCATCTGCTAATAGAGTATTGCCTATATGGTATTTTAGTATTTGAGTCACTAAAATAAAGTGCCTTTATTTTTTTGACACTGTTTGGTTCTTTCATGTGTGTAAGTGCTGTGTGGCAATATATGTTATTGCATAAGCTTTGCATGTCTCCTAGATAAGCCATGGCTGCTCATCCACAGCGACCTCTAGAGAGCCTGGCTTCCTAGACACTGACTACGCCTGTTAACGCGTCCCATCTTTAATAATTTAACTTACACAGGGACTCGTTATAGGCCAATGAACCTTTTGACCCTGATTGGGGACTCCTTAGGACAAGATATCTATTCAGCATTTCAATCAATCGATTAATAACCTCATCAATGTTCACAATAACGAAACAATCAGATTAGTTGATGGCATTATTAAGAATCAAAATACACCATGACCTCTCAGCTATGAATAACCACACAACTTTAGTAAGATTTTAGGATATTTATTCCCTATTTTTTACACTCTACTAGCAAGTTTATTAGTCTCAATACCAGCAAACACATTAACAGTGTTACAATATGACAACTTGAATAAGAATTTATTAAAGCAAAGATCATGAACATTAGAACAAAGCACGACGTCAACATGAATCAACTTAACAGAGTATCATTAGCACGTTATTCAACAAAGCAAAGATCCAGTCATTTGTCTATTTGCCTCCGATTTTGGTGAATTCGTTACTAACCTCTAATTAGCATCGGCATGTTGGGCTTCATGCAAAACAATTTAGCAACACCAATTTAGAAAACATCTAAACTATGGACAAAAGAGCAGTTGGTACCTAGAAAGAAAGGCAAACAGACAATTTCAATGTCATTATCATATAGTTACCCTCCGTAATGGGTCAGCATACAGAGTCAGTCTTCGTTCTCAGAACATCAATCAGTTCGCCATCAGCAAGGATAGAACAGCAAAATTCTCAGCAAAATAGGATAAGAAGGAATGCTTCCCTCATAAGGAGGAGAAACAATTGTCAGGCAAAAGGATGGGTTGAAAACTCAGAACAACAAAGTCTTAGGGCAGAATATTCAAAGTGACAGCATGAATGGTTCAGTAAAAGGCGCGTAATGGGTAAAAAATGGCTGATTTCTCCTTGTGTCACTCCATTATATCAAACTTGTCGAACAAATCTCTAATTTCCAATTGGTCAATATTTGGTGCATCGTTATCTCTGTCCAATAATCCGTTGATCACCTTACTATAATTTTCACCTAAGACCCTTCTCATGCAGTTTATTGGCTCCTGGGATTTACGTCTTCAACGGGTAGAATGTCAGGTAAGAAAAGTTACACTCGTCACTCCAGTTAGTGGTTCCATTGTCTTTACCAGTCTAGGCGATCTCGTGTACCTGTTTCGAATTACACTGTTGCATTCGGCAAGAATGTCTCCTTGAGCAAATCGGGTCTCGTGAGAAAGAATTTGACAACAGTTACACACACATCTCTAGCTTCTGGAAAAGTACAGTTTTATGTCCTTCAGGAAGACAGCACATTGCACGTTAGAAAACGCATTTAATATGAGACCAGGCAGCTAGGCCCAAGCCCTTGCTAACTAAGGCCTAGTGATTAATTTAGCAAAACCTTAACATATAACTCTCAAAGCTAATATAAAATCACATTGGTACATTATTAAGTCATCATTAGTCAATTTCGTTAATCATCATATACATTGGTGGCCACTCCGCCTGGGCACATTTCAAACGTGTATATTAGTAGTACATTAATACATTTTCTAGGCTGTATCATGGTGCATTACTTTGCAAGCTTTTCATGTTAATATTGATTATAAAAGCCACACTACAATACACCTCACAAATAGGGGATACCTGGACCTGGTATAGGGTGATAACACCATTGGTGCGCACCACACACCAGGCCAGCTTCCTACACCTTGCTTAGACCTTGAACCATTCCCAGGCTCTGACAACCATATATCTTCCTCTCTCATTCCCTCAACCAATTCACTATATTCAGGAACCTCATGAAAACTCATATGACCACCAAATCACTCCAAACGAAATCCACTAAGTGTTACTTTAGCCTTCCAAATATATTTCTGAAACTGTTAATGCATTTCTGTTGCATAGTGTTGGAGAGGCATTTTGGCTTTGTGCTGCGATTGCACAGCAGAGAATTGGAGGATCTTCATGAACATTTTTCATAGAGTGACATGGGCCATTGTCCCAGTCTCTTCTGTAATTCTATCAATCTAGTGTTTAGGACCTAAATTACTATTTGAGGTCAATTCTCTGGCCATAAAGATGCCAGAGACGTCTCTTTTCTGCTAGAAAGCCTCATTTTGTCATGCATTTATATTAAAGACCTTGTCTTTGGAATGTAACGAACTCACCGGACATTAAACTTATTGACTGTTACTGCTGGCGATCCTGATTTTTTTCACGAAGCACACTACCTTAGAGAGCCTAGTGGCTGAGGCGTCATCTGGTAAAGTTAATCTCCAATTCATCCCCTGCGACTCCTCCGGATTAGGAGACCAAGAGGATTGAGACATTTACTGCTGTGTTAACTGTATTCCAAGTAATCCCACATAAACTTTCTAAGTAATTCTTGGCTACTCGAAATTGCATCTTGTAAAAGTCAGTGTAAAATTGAAATGCGTGGTCTTTTATTTTGAGTGTGTAAGTATTATGGACCTCATAATACTAGTTGTAAATAACCACAGTCTTTGCAGTTGAACCCAATAATGTCTGATTGCATTGGGACATTAAGAAAAAGAATCACAGCCAGTGAAACTGAGGGCCAATAGGGTAAATGTATTCTCTGAGAAAGGAAGGTTGCATTAATATCGCAGTGAGCTAGGACCGAGGGACATGGTGGCGCTTTTGGCAGTAGACATTTGGTGTGCTGAGAAAAAATAGTACCATGGAAAATGGAAGGTATCCGGATGGACCGAGCGGGCTTCTGGATGTGGCAGTCAGGGCAGAAGTCACTGAAAAGAAAGTAAATGAAAATTAATGGTGGAATCTTGAACGATGGTACTGCCATGAAAAGCCAGTGCCTTGTTGTAGAGGGGACTTGACAACAGTGGTGTATCTCGTAGAGAAGTGCAGAGCGGCTGTTGTTAAATGGAAGGGATGTAATGAAGAAGGGGTACTACATTAGCACGGCGGTGCAGGAGAGCGTACATAGAAGCTTTCTCGGAGCAAAGCAGACTGCAGTCAATGATATACATGGTCGGACGGGCTGGTCTTGACACGTCATTGTGTGGGTCTGTTTTAATAGCTGGTCGTGTGCCTGTTTTAGGATCTGGTGGGCAGGCTTTTCCTGTTGATTTCCCTGATATTAAAACAAACATTGCCTGCTGCAAGCTCAAGTCCATGCAGTTTTCCATATCTTACAAAACACTTGGGTGTCTCTACAAGCTCAAAACAACCCCAGTTTGCAAACATGGAATACTTTTCTAGCTTTCCAATGTACTAATGGGTGCCACAGGGGCGTTTTAAGGCATGGGCAAAGGGGGCTTTGGCCCTGGGCCTCAGCCGTTCCGGGCCCACTAGTAGAGCCGGCTCTGTTCTGCCGATACTCTTGCACTGATGCCCTTTAATAATTCTGAAATAGATTGTTTTAAATAGCGTTTTCCTTTAATTTATTTTTAATGTGGGTGATGTGTGAGAGTCGATTTTGCAGAGAAATGTTTGTTTCATGCAACATCCATAAAAAAGTTTCTTTACAGTAAAACAGAACCTCAAATATGGAAATCGGAGGGCATCACAGAGTATTTTCAGTACTATTAGTGAGCAGCTGCTGTGTTACACACAATAGTAGTCACTATCCCTGAATATTAGGAGTAAAACTATTTAGAATCTGGACAAGTGTGCCTGTGCGCTGTCACTGACCTGGCCAAAGAGGGCATAAAAGAGGTGAAATTGGATCATAAATTCAAAGCTGTCCCTAATAGGGGCACCCAAAATAAGCTTGGCCCACTGCCCCCAAAATCTGGGTGACACTCTTATTTTGCTGCCTGAGCTAGTCTGACCCACATGATTCGCTTTGGAATAATATAAATAATAAATGAACAAACAAAATAATATTGTGTTTGATTGAATTATGTTTCGCTCTGCTATATTTTTGACAATTTAGTAGTTATCGCCGAGTGAAAATAACAGGTGCGAGTTGGAATATCATAGCTTCATGAATTAGACTGTTGTTGTATTGTGGTTGTTTACAATATGTCAGAGCCTGCAATCCCTGTATAAAAGTCTGCTTTAATGCTACTTTTCATAGAGGACTTTTGACACACCTAGTAATTTGTAATAACGAAATGACTAGCACTCCCATTTTAATTTGAACATCTTTATGTGCTGCTAGAGCCAGCACCCAAGGGGAAAAGCAGGTCACAGAACATAATTAAAGCTGCACTTTAACCCTTTTGCTGCCAGGTCTCCCTCCCTCACACACCCCCCCCCCCCCCCCCCCCCTCCGCCCTGCAGGTGCCAGGCCTTTTTTTGGCAATTTGGGGCAGTTCGAGCTTAGGCCCTCATAACCTTTTGTCCACATAAGCTACCCACACCAAATTTGCGTCCCTTTTTCCCAACAGCTTTAGGAGGGAGGGGGCGGGCGGGAAGCGCGCACACACACACACACACACACTCATTCTTTCACACACAGACACGCAAGCACGCACTTCCATTAACAACACTCATAACATTCAAACATGCATGCACGCACCAAACATTCATTTTACAAGTTTACACACACTCCTTCTTTCACAAACACACGCACGCACCCACATCCATGAACAACACTCATACCATTCAAACATGCATGCACGCACCAAACATTAATTTTAAAAGTTCACACACACTCATTCTAGAGAAACTAGACGCCTAGGGGAATTCAGAATGGGGTGACTTGTAGGGCTCCCACCAGATTCTGTTACCCAGAATCCTTTGCAAACATTAAAATTTGGTTAAAAAAACACATTTTCCTCATATTTCGGTGATTGAAAGTTCTGGAATCTGAGAGAAGACACAAATTTCCTTCCACCCAGCATTCCCCAAGTCTCCCAATAACAATTGTACCTCACTTGTGTGGATAGGCCTAGTGAAAAAACAAAACATGGTCACATCACATTTTCCCAAAGAAAACAGAGGTGTTTTTTGCAAAGTGTCTAGCTGTGGATTTTGGCCTCTAGCTCAGCCCGCACCTAGGGAAACCTAGCAAACCTGTGCATTTTTTAAAACTAGACACCTATGGTAATTAGGAATGGGTTGACTTGTTGGGCTCCCACCAGGTTCTGTTACCCAGAATCCTTTGCAAACCTAAAAATTTGGCAAATAAAACACTTTTTCCTCACATTTCAGTGCTGGAAAGTTCTGGAATCTGAGGGGAGCCACAAACATCTCTCTACCCAGCGTTCCTCCCGGTCTCCCGATAAAAATGATCCCTCATTTGTGTGGTGGCCCAGGTGCCTGCAACAGGTAAAGGCCAAAAACGTGTAGAGATTGAGGGGATAGCACAGTGAGTTGATAAGCACAATTTTTACTTTTATACATTTTTAGACTGACTCTGCTTTGGGGACCCACACAAGTGAGGTATAATTTTACTTGGAGACTGAGAGGAGCGCTGGGTGGTAGGAAATGTGTTCCTGCGCAGTGATCATACAAAGAAAAGTGAGGTAAATATGCTTTTTAAAGCAAATTTTGAGTTTTACTGAGGAGTCTGGGTAAGAAAGTTTTGGGGGATCCACGCAAGCTACACCTCCCTGGACTCCTCTGGGTGTCTAGTTTTTAAAAAAGTCCGGGTTTGATAGGTTTCCCTAGATGACTGCTGCACCCAGGACCAAAAAACACAGGCGACCCCACCCTCCGAAAAACAGGTAGTGTTGCAATAGATCATTTTGATGTGTCCACTTCCTTCTGTGATGTTTCAAACACTAAAAATGTAAAAAGAAACACACTTAGGTTATGTTAAGAAGACCCCTCACCCACCAACACAGTTGTTGGCATGCTTCATCATCGGGGTGCCACCCGAGACACCTAGCATGTTACGGGTGTGCTCTGACGCCTGATTATAGCGGAGCAGGTTTTGTCATTTTTACCACACAGTCATTTTTACCACACATATTGGTTGGATTTGGAACAAGTGTGAATGATGGTTCAGCAGATCAAATTTTATTAACAAGAGATTTCACAAAAATGAAATTCACTGCTAATAACTGAAAGGCCAAAAAACTGAACCAATTACTCACAGCTCGTGAGCTGTAAAGCCTCATCAATGCACCAACCGCTTCACAGTCCATTCACACACCTTTCATACATGATATGCCCAAGGCCATTCATGCTGCCAGCTGCTGGCCCAGCACATTACAACACTCGCATCAGCAGACAGCGCCATTTAAGGGCCCATCACTTTCATACGCCCACATTCCTGATACAGCAATCACACCAGCTGATGGGAGTGTTTGTACTGGTGTTTGGCTGGCAGTGTGTTGCAATGGTCAAAAAATACAAATTCTTCGAGAGTTGACAAACACCCCACCACCAAGCATTTTCACATTTTCCCTGATGCCTAAGTGGATTCTGCCCCCCTTGGGCCAGATGAGCCTACAAAAAATAGGATGAACTGCCCCCCTTGGGGGCATAAATGGCCATCAGTAATGTGCCCCCTTTAGGGGGGGAGGGGCGACCCTTGCCAAAGGGGTCACCCCCAGCACACAAAAAACAAAGGGGAACAAAAAAAAAGAAATTCCCTGGCATCTTAGTGGTGTCTGCCCCCCTTTTGGGGCAGCTGGGCCTAAAAGAAATAGGCCGATCTGCCCACAAGGGGGGCAGAAACAGCCATCAGTAATGTTCCCCCTTTGGGGGCTGGCCCTTGCCAAAGGGGCTGCCCCCCCACACAAAACACACACACACAAGATCCCTGGTGCCTAATGTATTCTGCCCCCCCTTAGGGGCAGATGGCCCTAAAATAAATAGGCCAATCTGCCCCCAAAGGGGACAGAAATGGCCAACAGTTCTGTGCCCTCTCTGGGGGGGCGACCCTTGCCAAAGGGGGTGCTCCAGCACACAAACCCAAAGGGGCATAATTAAAGCTGCACTTTAACCCTTTTGCTGCCAGGTCTCCCTCCCTCACCCCCTCCCCCCCCCCGCAGGTGCCAGGCCTTTTTTTGGCAATTTGGGGCAGTTCGAGCTTAGGCCCTCATAACCTTTTGTCCACATAAGCTACCCACACCAAATTTGCGTCCCTTTTTCCCAACAGCTTTAGGAGGGAGGGGGCGGGCGGGAAGCGCGCACACACACACACACACTCATTCTTTCACACACAGACACGCAAGCACGCACTTCCATTAGCAACACTCATAACATTCAAACATGCATGCACGCACCAAACATTCATTTTACAAGTTTACACACACTCATTCTTTCACAAACACACGCACGCACCCACATCCATGAACAACACTCATACCATTCAAACATGCATGCACGCACCAAACATTAATTTTAAAAGTTCACACACACTCATTCTAGAGAAACTAGACGCCTAGGGGAATTCAGAATGGGGTGACTTGTAGGGCTCCCACCAGATTCTGTTACCCAGAATCCTTTGCAAACATTAAAATTTGGTTAAAAAAACACATTTTCCTCATATTTCGGTGATTGAAAGTTCTGGAATCTGAGAGAAGCCACAAATTTCCTTCCACCCAGCATTCCCCAAGTCTCCCAATAACAATTGTACCTCACTTGTGTGGATAGGCCTAGTGAAAAAACAAAACATGGTCACATCACATTTTCCCAAAGAAAACAGAGGTGTTTTTTGCAAAGTGTCTAGCTGTGGATTTTGGCCTCTAGCTCAGCCCGCACCTAGGGAAACCTAGCAAACCTGTGCATTTTTTAAAACTAGACACCTATGGTAATTAGGAATGGGTTGACTTGTTGGGCTCCCACCAGGTTCTGTTACCCAGAATCCTTTGCAAACCTAAAAATTTGGCAAATAAAACACTTTTTCCTCACATTTCAGTGCTGGAAAGTTCTGGAATCTGAGGGGAGCCACAAACATCTCTCTACCCAGCGTTCCTCCCGGTCTCCCGATAAAAATGATCCCTCATTTGTGTGGTGGCCCATGTGCCTGCAACAGGTAAAGGCCAAAAACGTGTAGAGATTGAGGGGATAGCACAGTGAGTTGATAAGCACAATTTTTACTTTTATACATTTTTAGACTGACTCTGCTTTGGGGACCCACACAAGTGAGGTATAATTTTACTTGGAGACTGAGAGGAGCGCTGGGTGGTAGGAAATGTGTTCCTGCGCAGTGATCATACAAAGAAAAGTGAGGTAAATATGCTTTTTAAAGCAAATTTTGAGTTTTACTGAGGAGTCTGGGTAAGAAAGTTTTGGGGGATCCACGCAAGCTACACCTCCCTGGACTCCTCTGGGTGTCTAGTTTTTAAAAAAGTCCGGGTTTGATAGGTTTCCCTAGATGACTGCTGCACCCAGGACCAAAAAACACAGGCGACCCCACCCTCCGAAAAACAGGTAGTGTTGCAATAGATCATTTTGATGTGTCCACTTCCTTCTGTGATGTTTCAAACACTAAAAATGTAAAAAGAAACACACTTAGGTTATGTTAAGAAGACCCCTCACCCACCAACACAGTTGTTGGCATGCTTCATCATCGGGGTGCCACCCGAGACACCTAGCATGTTACGGGTGTGCTCTGACGCCTGATTATAGCGGAGCAGGTTTTGTCATTTTTACCACACAGTCATTTTTACCACACATATTGGTTGGATTTGGAACAAGTGTGAATGATGGTTCAGCAGATCAAATTTTATTAACAAGAGATTTCACAAAAATGAAATTCACTGCTAATAACTGAAAGGCCAAAAAACTGAACCAATTACTCACAGCTCGTGAGCTGTAAAGCCTCATCAATGCACCAACCGCTTCACAGTCCATTCACACACCTTTCATACATGATATGCCCAAGGCCATTCATGCTGCCAGCTGCTGGCCCAGCACATTACAACACTCGCATCAGCAGACAGCGCCATTTAAGGGCCCATCACTTTCATACGCCCACATTCCTGATACAGCAATCACACCAGCTGATGGGAGTGTTTGTACTGGTGTTTGGCTGGCAGTGTGTTGCAATGGTCAAAAAATACAAATACTTCGAGAGTTGACAAACACCCCACCACCAAGCATTTTCACATTTTCCCTGATGCCTAAGTGGATTCTGCCCCCCTTGGGCCAGATGAGCCTACAAAAAATAGGATGAACTGCCCCCCTTGGGGGCATAAATGGCCATCAGTAATGTGCCCCCTTTAGGGGGGGAGGGGCGACCCTTGCCAAAGGGGTCACCCCCAGCACACAAAAAACAAAGGGGAACAAAAAAAAAGAAATTCCCTGGCATCTTAGTGGTGTCTGCCCCCCTTTTGGGGCAGCTGGGCCTAAAAGAAATAGGCCGATCTGCCCACAAGGGGGGCAGAAACAGCCATCAGTAATGTTCCCCCTTTGGGGGCTGGCCCTTGCCAAAGGGGCTGCCCCCCCACACAAAACACACACACACAAGATCCCTGGTGCCTAATGTATTCTGCCCCCCCTTAGGGGCAGATGGCCCTAAAATAAATAGGCCAATCTGCCCCCAAAGGGGACAGAAATGGCCAACAGTTCTGTGCCCTCTCTGGGGGGGCGACCCTTGCCAAAGGGGGTGCTCCAGCACACAAACCCAAAGGGGCATAATTAAAGCTGCACTTTAACCCTTTTGCTGCCAGGTCTCCCTCCCTCACCCCCTCCCCCCCCCGCAGGTGCCAGGCCTTTTTTTGGCAATTTGGGGCAGTTCGAGCTTAGGCCCTCATAACCTTTTGTCCACATAAGCTACCCACACCAAATTTGCGTCCCTTTTTCCCAACAGCTTTAGGAGGGAGGGGGCGGGCGGGAAGCGCGCACACACACACACACACTCATTCTTTCACACACAGACACGCAAGCACGCACTTCCATTAACAACACTCCTAACATTCAAACATGCATGCACGCACCAAACATTCATTTTACAAGTTTACACACACTCATTCTTTCACAAACACACGCATGCACCCACATCCATGAACAACACTCGTACCATTCAAACATGCATGCACGCACCAAACATTAATTTTAAAAGTTCACACACACACTCATTCTAGAGAAACTAGACGCCTAGGGGAATTCAGAATGGGGTGACTTGTAGGGCTTCCACCAGATTCTGTTACCCAGAATCCTTTGCAAACATTAAAATTTGGTAAAAAAAACACATTTTCCTCATATTTCGGTGATTGAAAGTTCTGGAATCTGAGAGAAGCCACAAATTTCCTTCCACCCAGCATTCCCCAAGTCTCCCGATAACAATGGTACCCCACTTGTGTGGATAGGCCTAGTGAAAAAACAAAACATGGTCACATCACATTTTCCCAAAGAAAACAGAGGTGTTTTTTGCAAAGTGTCTAGCTGTGGATTTTGGCCTCTAGCTCAGCCCGCACCTAGGGAAACCTAGCAAACCTGTGCATTTTTTTAAACTAGACACCTATGGTAATTAGGAATGGGTTGACTTGTTGGGCTCCCACCAGGTTCTGTTACCCAGAATCCTTTGCAAACCTAAAAATTTGGCAAATAAAACACTTTTTCCTCACATTTCAGTGCTGGAAAGTTCTGGAATCTGAGGGGAGCCAGAAACATCTCTCTACCCAGCGTTCCTCCCGGTCTCCCGATAAAAATGATCCCTCATTTGTGTGGGTGGCCCAGGTGCCTGCAACAGGTAAAGGCCAAAAACGTGTAGAGATTGAGGGGATAGCACAGTGAGTTGATAAGCACAATTTTTACTTTTATACATTTTTAGACTGACTCTGCTTTGGGGACCCACACAAGTGAGGTATCATTTTACTTGGAGACTGAGAGGAGCGCTGGGTGGTAGGAAATGTGTTCCTGCGCAGTGATCATACAAAGAAAAGTGAGGTAAATATGCTTTTTAAAGCAAATTTTGAGTTTTACTGAGGAGTCTGGGTAAGAAAATGTTGGGGGATCCACGCAAGCTACACCTCCCTGGACTCCTCTGGGTGTCTAGTTTTAAAAAAAGTCCGGGTTTGATAGGTTTCCCTAGATGACTGCTGCACCCAGGACCAAAAAACACAGGCGACCCCACCCTCCGAAAAACAGGTAGTGTTGCAATAGATCATTTTGATGTGTCCACTTCCTTCTGTGATGTTTCAAACACTAAAAATGTAAAAAGAAACACACTTAGGTTATGTTAAGAAGACCCCTCACCCACCAACACAGTTGTTGGCATGCTTCATCATCGGGGTGCCACCCGAGACACCTAGCATGTTACGGGTGTGCTCTGACGCCTGATTATAGTGGAGCAGGTTTTGTCATTTTTACCACACAGTCATTTTTACCACACATATTGGTTGGATTTGGAACAAGTGTGAATGATGGTTCAGCAGATCAAATTTTATTAACAAGAGATTTCACAAAAATGAAATTCACTGCTAATAACTGAAAGGCCAAAAAACTGAACCAATTACTCACAGCTCGTGAGCTGTAAAGCACCAACCGCTTCACAGTCCATTCACACACCTTTCATACATGATATGCCTAAGGCCATTCACGCTGCCAGCTGCTGGCCCAGCACATTACAACACTCGCATCAGCAGACAGCGCCATTTAAGGGCCCATCACTTTCATACGCCCACATTCCTGATACAGCAATCACACCAGCTGATGGGAGTGTTTGTACTGGTGTTTGGCTGGCAGTGTGTTGCAATGGTCAAAAAATACAAATACTTCGCGAGTTGACAAACACCCCACCACCAAGCATTTTCACATTTTCCCTGATGCCTAAGTGGATTCTGCCCCCCTTGGGCCAGATGAGCCTACAAAAAATAGGATGAACTGCCCCCCTTGGGGGCATAAATGGCCATCAGTAATGTGCCCCCTTTAGGGGGGGAGGGGCGACCCTAGGGGTCACCCCCAGCACACAAAAAACAAAGGGGAACAAAAAAAAAGAAATTCCCTGGCATCTTAGTGGTGTCTGCCCCCCTTTTGGGGCAGCTGGGCCTAAAAGAAATAGGTGATCTGCCCACAAGGGGGGCAGAAACAGCCATCAGTAATGTTCCCCCTTTGGGGGCTGCCCCCCCCCACACAAAACACACACACGAGATCCCTGGTGCCTAATGTATTCTGCCCCCTCTTAGGGGCAGATGGCCCTAAAATAAATAGGCCAATCTGCCCCCAAAGGGGACAGAAATGGCCAACAGTTCTGTGCCCTCTCTGGGGGGGCGACCCTTTCCAAAGGGGGTGCTCCAGCACACAAACCCAAAGGGGAACGAAAAAAAAATCCCTGGCGTCTTGGTGGCGTCTGCCCCCTTGGGGGCAGCTGGGCCTAAATAAATAGGCCGATCTGCCCCCAAGGTTGGCAGAAATATCCTACACTAATGTCCCCCCTTTGACGTTCTTTTAATACACGTAAGTCATCCCTAGGGTAGGCCCTAAACAGCCCCTACGGCAGGGTGCGTTGTATTTACAAAGTTGGGCATGTACTTTTAAGTTTTACATGTTGTGAAAAACTCTCAAATTCATTTTTCACTATTGCTAGGCCTGCCACACACATAGGCTAACATTGGGTTACCTTATTTAATTTAATAAGTGAAACTTTTGTCTGGGAGCAGGTAGGAATATCATGTTTGTTGTCTGAGGAATTTTAATATAAAACCCTTGTTAATGGTATAGTCGGATTTTAGGTCACAATTCTGAAAATGCCACTTTTAGAAAGTTACTGTTTTCTTGTTCTAACCATTTGGTGTCTGCAGCCTGTTTCATGGGTCACCGGACTAGGTGTAGCTGGTCTATGCGTATCCCTCCCAGACAGCCACATAACAGAGGGTCCGGGTGTCAACAGGATGGGCCATCCTGACTAGATGAGAGGGGCAAAGCTGGCACCTGTTACACGTGCACTTCAAATACACTGCCTCAGTTCACACAAAGGATTTCACACTAGCTCATTGTGTCCCTAGACAGGCTGGGACCAGGGGAAGTAGGCAGGACATTCCACACACTTCTGTAGGGTGAGGACTCCAAAAGTGTCCTCCACTTCAAAATGGGCACCAGGTATAATAAAACAGGAGATCCTTGTAGGAGGCTGGCCTGGCTTATAGTGGGTACCTGATGGTACTTACACCTTGTGCCAGGTCCAGTTATCCCTTCTTAGTAGAATAGTAGTGTTCTAGGTGCTTAGGCTGATAGAGGTAGCTATAGCAGAGCAGCTTAGGCTGAACTAGGAGACATGCAAAGCTCCTACTATATCACTTATATCATATAGCACTATATCATAAGAATCACAATACTCAAGTTACTAAAAATAAAGGTACTTTATTTTAGTGACAAAGTGCCAAAAATATCTCAGAGGATATACTCCCTTAGGAGGTAAGTAAAATACACAAAATATACACACAAACCAAAATCTGGTAAGTAAACAGTTAGAAAAGTAGTGCAAACACTGGAGAATACAATAGGATGTAATAGGCCTAGGGTCAACACAAACCGTATACTAAGAAAGTGGATTGTGAACCACTTAGGGACCCCTGGCTTAGTGTAGTGTGTAGAGGGTCGCTGGGAGTGTAAGAAAACACTAAGGGTGTCCAAGATATCCCACCCCAAGACCCTGAAAAGTCAGAGTAAAGTGACCCTACTTCCCCAGAAACACACTAAAGTCGTGATAGGAGATTCTGCAAAGACCACAACAGACTGCAAAGCACTGAAGATGGATTCCTGGACCTGAGGACCTGTAAAGGAAGGGGACCGAGTCCAAGAGTCACGAAAGTGTCCGGAGGGGGGGGGGGGGGGATGGGGCAGGAGCCCACTAAACCCAGGATGAAGGTTGAAAATGGCTGCCTTCGGGTGGAAGAAGCTGAAGATTCTGCAACAACGAAAGGTGCCAAGAACTTCTCCTTTGCAAAGAAGATGTCCCACGAAGTGCTGGAGGATGCAGAGTTGTTTCTTTGGAGAAAGACTGCAAACAAGCATTGCTAGCTGCAAAGGTCGTGGTTGAAGAAAAAGGGTGCTGCCCGGGCCCAGGAAGGACCAGGAGGTCGCCACTTGGAAGAGGAGGCAGAGGGGGCCCTCAGCAACACAGAGAGCCCATGCACAAAAAGGCAGCACCCTCAGAAGTACTTGAACATGGGTTCAAGAAAACTGAGCACGGTGGTCATGTCAACACTACAAAAGAGGGTCCCACGAAGCCGGTGGTCAACTCAGCGAGTTGAGCAATGCAGGATGGAGTGCTGGGGACCTGGGCTGTGCATGAAGGATTCCTTGCAAAAGTCCACAGAAGCCCTAGCAGCTGCAGTTCACGCAGTACACAGGATTACTGTCTGGAGAGGGGAGGCAAGGACTTAACTCCTCCAAATTTGGACAGTCAGACCACTGGACAGTCAAGGTCACTTGGGTCCACCACCTATGTTCCTCGGGCCACGCTAGTCAGGATGAGTGGGGTCCCAGAGTACCGGTGAGGCTGAAGTTTGGTGCCTGCTGGAGCAGTGGGAAGACTCCGTCGACCCACAGGATATTTCTTCTTGGCTTCCAGTGCAGGGTAAAGGCAGACAGCCCCCAGAGCATGCACCACCAGGAAACAATTGAGAAAGCCGGCAGGATTAGGTGCTATAATGTCGCTGGTAGTCTCCTTGCTACTTTGTTGCAGTTTTGCCCACTTCCTGGAACAGTCAGCGGTCGATCCTTGGCAGAAGTCGAAGAGGGAGATGCAGAGGAACTCTGGTGAATTTTTGCAAATTGTTATCTGAGGAAAAGCCCACAGGAGAGACCCTAAATAGCCCTCAGAGGAGGATTGGCCACCTAGTCAGGTAAGCACCTATCAGGAGGGGTCTCTGACGTCACCTGCTGGCACTGGCCACTCAGAGGCCTCCATTGTGCCAGCACACCTCTGGATTCAAGATGGCAGAGGTCTGGGACACACTGGAGGAGCTCTGGGCACCACCCCTGTGGTGGTGATGGACAGGGGAGTGGTCACTCCCCTTTCCTTTGTCCATTTTCGCACCAGAGCAGGGGCTCGGGGTTCCCTGAACCGGTGTAGACTGGCTTATGCAAGGAGGGCACCATCTGTGCCCTTCAAAACACTTCCAGAGGCTGGGGGAGGCTACTCCTCCCCAACCCTTAACATCTATTTCCAAAGGGAGAGGGTGTAACACCCTCTCTTAGATGAAATTCTATGTTCTGCCTTCCCAGGACTGGGCTGCCCAGACCCCAGAAGCCTGTCTGTGGGTTGGCAGCAGCGGTAGCTGCAGTGAAAACCCCAGAGAGCTGGTCTATGGTGGAGCCCCGAGGATGCTTGGGATTGGCACCCCAATACCAGATTTAGCATGGGGAGACAATTCCATGATCTTACACATGTTACATGGCCATATTCGGAGTTACCATTGTGAAGCTACATATAGGTTTTAACCTATATGTAGTGCACATGTGTAATGGTGCCCCCGCACTCACAAAGTCCGGGGAAATTGCCCTGAAGTATGTGGGGGCACCTTGGCTAGTGCCAGAATGCCCTCATGCTTAGTAACTTTGCACCTAACATTCACCAAGTGAGGGTTAGACATATAAGTGACTTATAAGTTACTTAAGTGCAGTGTAAAATGGCTGTATGGCTGTGAAATAATGTGGACATTATTTCACTCAGGCTGCAGTGGCAGTCCTGTGTAAGATTTGTCTGAGCTCCCTATGGGTGGCTAAAGAAATGCTGCAGCCCATAAGGATCTCCTGGAACCCCAATACCCTGGGTACCTAGGTACCATATACTTGGGAATTAAAAGGGTGTTCCGGTGTGCCCATTAGAATTGGTGAAAATGGTCACTAGCCTATAGTGACAATTTTAAAGGCAGAGAGAGCATAAGCACTGAGGCTCTGATTAGCAGAGCCTCAGTGACACAGTTAGTCACTACACAAGGACACACATTCAGGCCCCAAACTATGAGCATTGGGGTCCTGGCTAGCGGGATCCCAGTGAGACAGGCAAAAACAAAGTTACATACATGTGAAAAATGGGGGTAACATGCCAGGCAAGATGGTACTTTCCTACAATCCTCAGACCCACTCTTCAGTAAACTCCTGTACCTGTGGATTCTACAGGAGGAGGATTGCTCAGCTGTGGAACGACTGCCTTGATGCTTGAAGCCTTCCCTGCTGTCTGAGAAGGAATACTGGACCTGCACCCTTCATCCCAGGCTGAAGTGAATCCAAGGGTCGTCTAACTGGCTTCCTTTTTTGAGCCACAGGGACACAACAAACTCCAGAGGCGGCTCTGCAAGTGCACAGCTGACTTGCTACACTGGACCTGCACCTGGACCTGCCTGACCCCTGCTGGCCCCTGCTGTCGTTAGTCCCTGATCCCCAAGAGGTGCTTCCCAGGTTGTGGATTCTTGGTGTGACATCCGTTTGAGCTCCTCCTAGAAGAAAAGGAGATATTCTGCAGTTTTTGGCTCTGCAACTGAGAATGGGCTTGATCGCCCCAAGATATTGACACGCATGCCAGTGCAAAGCTCCAGTGAACCTGATTTTTCGCTCTTTGGCAACCAGCAGTGACACACTCCCCGCTCCTTTCGGGCCTCCTCCACCTTGAGCTGGACTCTCTGAGCTGGGTTTTAGAAGGGAATTTTTCCAGCTTGACTAACCTGGTCCCTGTATTTGGCCCACGCTCCACCGCGGTAAGCCTGACCTTGTGCCTTTCACCTGCTCTCACCCAACCAGATAACTGCGAGTGGTGTGTTGCACTTTTATGCTCTATATTTACCATTATTCTTTGTTATTTCATATGTCCAATTCTGTTGATTGTATTTTATTGTTTTGGTGTCAAATAATTTATTCAAGTCACTCTATATTTCTACATTGGTGTGGGATATTTATTGTGTTGTGTTTTCATTTTATTGCTCTTTTAGTGCTGCATAAATACTTCTCCACATTGCCTCTAAGTTAAGCCTGACACCTTTTGTGCCAAGCCGCTGGAAGGTTAAGCATAGGTTAAATTAATTACTTTTTATCATTCACCCTGACAAGGATTGTGGCTGTTGCATGTGTAGGGTTTCATCCCCCTCAATCAACAACCCAGTTTCTCACACTCTTCATCTAGTGCCCTATGTCATCGGTTGAAAGGCTCCAGAAAAGTGTCCCTGTAAAGGCCCCAAGCCTCCCCGATCTTGAGGTTTTCTGTGGGCATCCTCTGCCCTCATATATTGGCATTTCTGTGAACATAAACCAATCTTAGCCTTTACACCACCCCTTCACGTTCAATTTTATGTTTCATGTTTACAAGCATCTTATCTCTTTCATATAAAAGAGCACCACACCAGGGATATAAGTGGTTTATGGGAATGTTTATGGTGTGATAATGTATTTTAAGTAATAAATAACCCTCTGCCATACATTAGAAGGACATTGCAAGTCGCCTCCGAATTCATGATCTTGTAAAGGAACTTGGCTTCTGCCTCGTTCTTCTGTATGGCCACGGAACTCTCTGGTAATTTGTAATATTCTTCTAATGCATGGCAGGAAGTATTTTATTTAGTATATTAAATAATTCTATTTATAATTTATAAATATTGAAAGTATGCATTACTATAAAGTTATTTGATTACTTTAGTGCCTGAATTTAAATATGATGGTGGTGGTGAAAATAAAAATACATTTCTCCCCTGTCACAACCTTTATAATTTAATTTGAACTTGTCCCTACAGAACAATGCTTCGAAGCTTCTGTTGGCAATCATGGAAAGCAGACATGACAGTGAGAATGCAGAAAGAATTCTCTACAATATGAGACCTAGAGAGCTGGTAAGAGAACCTCCTCTTCAGTCTGAATATCCATGTTGTTGATCTGGGATGTGTGTATTAATTCCAGCAGAATTTTGTGAATGCATTCGGACGTGCTGTGAGAATTTGTGAACCAGTCAGGGTATTGTGCTACTGCTACTGAAAGAACCATGAATCTGGGCTGTCTCCACTAATCTGGGTCTGCTTGATTGATTCAGCTGTAAGGATACGTTAATGATGGAGGTTGCCAAACAGTGCAGCTTCGAAAGATTCTACAGAATTGGGTTTGGATCGTAACACATTTCATCTAATTTATAATGTACTGAAGTAACTATTGGTTATTTAATCAGTACCCTAAGAATATGTAACCCTTACCGGGTTCTCAGGATAGTCCCTTGAAATTATAAGAGTGGGACCAAAATGTCAACAGATTGAAGCTTCGTAGGGTATTTAGTAATACTATTAAAAGATGAGTGGGTTATTACATCGAAACACAAGGAGGGTGTTTCTCCTTACTTGTCTTATTTGTATTGTATCTCTGCTTTTAAAAGGGATTTTTGGTGGATTAATGTAATTTATTCTAGGCACACATAAGGTTTCTGTGCCGTTCAGACACTTGAATGTTTTGAGTTATATAAACTAAAAATGATCTGGTGTATGTAGATGCTCTATTTTGATTTTGTCTTTTGTGTTTCCATGATAGAAAAGTGGGATTATTTAACCCATTAATTAACTTTGGAATGTCAAAGCGACATTTGTTGATATGTTACTTAGAAACGACTGATTCAGCATTAGACTACTTTAATGAAAGTCTGGCCACAACATGTTCTTTAGGCCTTTCCACCCACGAGAAACGTATCCTCGATAGTTTTGCCCCTTTCAATTGTAGAGGGTTGGTGTATCGGCATCATCAAGACCCACTGCCCTCTCCACAGCCCCTAGTAATTTTGGGGTTGGGGAGTGGATCAAACAGATAGTGCCCAGTCTTCAGAAGCCACATACTTTCTAGTCTCCTGCCCGATGCGCCAGCTCCAAGCCAATATACTCTGCCCTTATAGGCACACATGCTTCCTGTGGGAGATAGGATCAGTCTTTTTCTGCATGTGTGGCAAAGAATAACATCTGACAGGTGGGTCCTAAAGACCAGCCACACCTCCTTCCCACATCAGAGTATCTTTCAGAAAACCCCTCCCCATCGTGCTTCAAGAAGTGCTGGCTGTTTTGGCTAAAGATCCCAGAAGCAGGGACTTATTGTTACTCTCTCTATGGCTTCATGACAAAGAAGGCCGGATGCTTTCTTCCTATTTTAGATCTCCACCCTTTCTTGTGGATGGACAAATTCATGACGCTCACACTGGCCCAGGTTCTATCTGCCCTGGATCTAGGCAACTTGATTGTGGCTTTGGTCCTTCAGCACGCCTACTTTCATGTACCCACCCTGCAGTTCCTCAGATTCTACTGGTGGTTCATAGTCAGCCAGGAGCATTTTCAAATTGCCATGCTCCCCTTCGGCCGTGCCAGCACCTCACTAGTGTTCGCCGACGTAGTGGTAGCACATCTTCGGAGGTTAGAGATTCCAGTTGTCCCCTAGGTTGATATCAGTTTGTTGAAGTCAGACTCACCACAGTCAGTTGTAGACCACCTCCAGATGATGGAAAATCTCCTGACATCACTGTTTATTTTTTTTATCAATGCACTGTGAAGGAGAGACTCCATCACAGGGGGCTCCCTTTCATTGAAGCCATCTTATATACAGTGCAGTTTCAGGTTTTCTTTCCACCACAACAAGGCCAGGACATTCAGGCTATGATCATGATGTTTCAGAAATGGTCCTAGGCTTTGGTGAGAGTAGCTCTGAGGATTCTGGGCCTCTTTGCATCTTGCATTTTGCTCATCAGCTATGCCAGATGACATATGCAGGCTCTGATGTGGACCCTGAAGCACCGGGGTAAACTGTTGGATTCCATTCCAGTTTCAGAGGAGTCTATGAAAGATCTGCAGTGCTGGCTCAACCAATATTGACACAGCGGCTGACACCTCGGCCTACAGTACCCAGATACAATGTTGGTGACAGATGTATCACTGCTGGGATGGCATGGTCATCTGGGAGAGCTGGAGATCAGAAGTCTCTGGCAGAAACCTATCTCCACATCAATCTTTTTTTGTTAGTTGCATGCCATTTGCAGCCATCAAGCCATCCATTCAAAAGAGGCTGTTTCAAGTTCTCGTACAGACGTCACTACCTCCACATGGTACTGGAAAAAAACAGAGCGGGAGGGGTCCTGGGTCAGATGCCAGGAAGTACTTCACCTCTGCTGCTGGCTGGAGCACCAGGGCATCTCCCTGGTTTTGAACCACTTGGTGGGAATTTTGAAAGCCAGAGCGGACAGACTCAGCCAGAGTCACCTGGTAGGTCACAAATGGACATTACTCTTCTAATGTTCATTTTGCAGCATCGCCACTCAAAAGAGAACAAAAAAACTCCATTGGCTGGACCCCAAAAGCGCTTTGAGGCTTTTACTTCGATTGCACTAAAGATCACTGGGTGGACAATATTTGTGGGATTTGCTGGGGCAAGACAAGGCAAGGCAGTGCAGAAAAGAAGTCTGTCAGGGTGGACAGGCTTCTGTATCAAGATCTGCTACACAGTGTCCAATAATCAGCCTTCGGAGGGGTTGAGGGCCGATTCCATCATAGCTACCCCAGTGCTGGCCTGCAGAGCACCTGTCCTTGACATCTGTCAGGCTGCCACGTGGGTGTCAGCACACACGTTCACAAAGCAGGTCCATCAGGAATGACATTTCACGTGTTCAGTCCTGCAGGACTTTTTAATATGAGCCGTTCCACAGACCAGCCACCTTGGGAGGTGCTTAGAAGTATCCATCAGAAGAACAATTTACTTACATTCGGTATCGCTCTTTCAGTTGGATACTTTACCTAACCGCAGATTCCTCACTGCCCTCCTGCCTCCCCCATTCAGTCGAATGGGCTCTATTTTTCCACATAAAAAGTTCTCAATTTAGAAATCTGCATACTGATATCTATGATTATGGTTGGACTCCACTTGGGGTGGACGTGGACCAAATCACGAAGGAAACTGTGGCTGATGCAAAGGGTGGCTCTTATACGCAGCTCCGTCATCACTTTCAGGGTGGGACAAAGACAACAGGGAGCCACGTGGTGCTACCTACGTTTTCCTGTTAAAATCTTCTGGATCCAGTCTGGGAATATTTTAAAGTTGAGAAATCTTACGTTACATGTAGTATCCACCAGAAAGAGCATTACAGACGAATAGTAACTTCTTTTTTAGGATGTGCTACTGAAGTCTAGATATAATCTTGTAACTCTTGGCTGTAGATGCTGTGGATTGGCCAAAGACCGGTGTAAATCCCTTGAATGTGAGCTCCAGTTTTGTCCAGGCATTTTGCATTTAGAGCTGCTGTGGAACAAATACAGGAGGGAGTAACTGAATACTAAGGTGAATGATAGCTTTGCACTGATCTGCCTAGAGTCTTTAAATTAAATCATTAGAGAGGCAATATGAAAGTGTAAACCTTAATCTCCTTTATTTATCCCACCAATTAAAATGTTCACATATAATGTGAGTGCAAAAAAATCATACAGTAATATAACCAGCAAATTGTATGTTTTTAAGGGTCAGTGACATAATTATGTATAAGAAAGTATGTGAAGTACAAAGGTTAATTGTATTGTACCTCAGCTCCCACAGCAAATAGACTCAGCTATTCATAAACCTAGATACACCCAATTCTACCTAAGATACCCTTGTCTCACCCTCTGTAACTAGTCAGGCTCAAGCCTTTAATCCTATAGTGATTTTCTGTCCTACGCAGTTTACATTGTCTTAGGAGTCAGAGAATGAAGTGTCAGCTGGAGGGCTTACTACAATAAAAAATTAGTAACAGATTGTGACAAGTTAGGGATAACTGAGGGCAGTAATAACCCATCTTGACTAAGAGTGGGTTATCCATCTAAAAGGAAAATAAGGTTGATGCCTTAACCCCTTCGCTGCCAGGCCTTTCCCCCCTCCTGTGCCAGGCCTTTTTTTGCCTATTTGGGGCAGTTCGCGCTTAGGCCCTCATAACTTTTTGTCCCCATAAGCTAACCAAGCCAAATTTGCGTCCTTTTTTTCCAACATCCTAGGGATTCTAGAGGTACCCAGACTTTGTGGGTTCCCCTGAAGGAGGCCAAGAAATTGGCCAAAATACAGTGAACATTTCATTTTTTTCAAACAAATTGGAAAATGCCATCAACAAAGGGTTTGCAGTGCTAAACTCAGCAGCTTCCCAGCTTTCAGCAACAGGCAGACTTGAATCAGAAAACCCAATTTTTCAACACAATTTTGGCATTTTACTGGGGCATACCCCATTTTTGCAATTTTTTGTGCTTTCAGCCTCCTTCCAGTCAGTGACAGGAATGGGCATGAAACCAATGCTGGATCCCGGAAACCTAAACATTTCTGAAAAGTAGACAAAATTCTGAATTCAGCAAGGGGTCATTTGTGTAGATCCTACAAGGGTTTCCTACAGAAAATAACAGCTGAAAAAGAAAAATATTGAAATTGAGGTGAAAAAAACATAAATTTTTCTCTACGTTTTACTCTGTAACTTTTTCCTGCAATGTCAGATTATCGAAAGCAATATGCGTCTGCTGGACTCCTCTGGTTGCGGGATATATAGGGTTTGTAGGTTCATCAAGAACCCGAGGAACCCAGAGCCAATAAATGAGCTGCACCCTGCAGTGCGTTTTCATTCTATACCGGGTATACAGCAATTCATTTGCTGAAATATAACGAGTAAAAAATTGCTATCAAGAAAACCTTTTGCATTTCCCAAAAGGGCACAAGATAAGGTTTTGAGGAGCAGTGGTTATTTGCACATCTCTGAATTCCGGGGTGACCATACTAGCACGTGAATTACAGGGAATTTCTCAAATAGATGTCTTTTTTACACACTCTCCTATATTTGGAAGGAAAAAATGTAGAGAAAGACAAGGGGCAATAGCACTTGTTTTGCTAATCTATGTTCCCCCAAGTCTCCCGATAAAAATGATACCTCACTTGTGTGGGTAGGCCTAGCGCCCGCGACAGGAAACGCCCCAAAGCGCAACGTGGACACATCCAAAATTTTGGAAGAAAACAGAGGTGTTTTTTGTGAAGTGCCTACCTGTAGATTTTGGCCTCTAGCTCAGCCGGCACCTAGGGAAACCTACCAAACCTGTGCATTTCTGAAAACTAGAGACCTAGGGTAATCCAAGGAGGGGTGACTTGCGGGGCTCGGACCAGGTTCTGTTACCCAGAATCCTTTGCAAACCTCAAAATTTGGCTAAAAAAACACATGTTCCTCACATTTCTGTGGCAGAAAGTTCTGGAATCTGAGAGGAGCCACAAATTTCCTTCCACCCAGTGTTCCCCCAAGTCTCCCGATAAAAATGATACCTCACTTGTGTGGGTAGGACTAGCGCCCGCGACAGGAAACGCCCCAAAGCGCAACGTGGACACATCCAAAATTTTGGAAGAAAACAGAGGTGTTTTTTGCGAAGTGCCTACCTGTAGATTTTGGCCTCTAGCTCAGCCGGCACCTAGGGAAACCTACCAAACCTGTGCATTTCTGAAAACTAAAGACCTAGGGGAATCCAAGGAGGGGTGACTTGCGGGGCTCGGACCAGGTTCTGTTACCCAGAATCCTTTGCAAACCTCAAAATTTGGCTAAAAAAACACATGTTCCTCACATTTCTGTGGCAGAAAGTTCTGGAATCTGAGAGGAGCCACAAATTTCCTTCCACCCAGCGTTCCCCCAAGTCTCCCGATAAAAATGATACCTCACTTGTGTGGGTAGGCCTAGCGCCCGCGACAGGAAACGCCCCAAAGCGCAACGTGGACACATCCAAAATTTTGGAAGAAAACAGAGGTGTTTTTTGTGAAGTGCCTACCTGTAGATTTTGGCCTCTAGCTCAGCCGGCACCTAGGGAAACCTACCAAACCTGTGCATTTCTGAAAACTAGAGACCTAGGGGAATTCAAGGAGGGGTGACTTGCGGGGCTCGGACCAGGTTCTGTTACCCAGAATCCTTTGCAAACCTCAAAATTTGGCTAAAAAAACACATGTTCCTCACATTTCTGTGGCAGAAAGTTCTGGAATCTGAGAGGAGCCACAAATTTCCTTCCACCCAGCGTTCCCCCAAGTCTCCCGATAAAAATGATACCTCACTTGTGTGGGTAGGCCTAGCCCCCGCGACAGGACATGCCCCAAAACGCACCGTGGACACATCCCATTTTTTGAAAGAAAACAGTGCCTACCTGTGGATTTTGGCCTGTAGCTCAGCCGGCACCTAGGGAAACCTACCAACCCTGTGCATTTTTGAAAACTAAAAACCTTGGGGAATCCAAGATGGGGTGACTTGTGGGGCTCGGACCAGGTTCTGTTACCCAGAATCCTTTGCAAACCTCAAACTTTGGCTAAAAAAAACACATTTTCCTCACATTTCGGTGGCAGAAAGTTCTGAAATCTGAGAGGAGCCACAAATTTCCTTCCACCCAGCATTCCCCCAAGTCTCCCGATAAAAATGATACCTCACTTGTGTGGGCGGGCCAGGTGTCTGCAACAGAATAAGGCCCAAAACTTGAAGAGATAGAAGGGATAGCACAGCGAGTTTATAAGGGCATATTCTTTTATACATCTTTAGACGGACTCTGCTTTGGGGACCCACATAAGTGAGGTGTCATTTTACTTGGGCGACTGAGGGGAAAACTGGGGAGTAGGAATTTTCTGCTGGAATGGTGATCCTACTAAGAAAAGTAAGCAAAATATGCTTTTTTATGCAAATTTTGAGGTTTACAGAGGAGTCTGGGTAAGAAAATGTTGGGGGAGCCACGCAAGCAACACCTCCCTGGACTCCTTGGGTGTCTAGTTTAAAAAAAAATCTGGGTTTTGTAGGTTTCCCTAGATGAAGGCCGCACCCAGGACCAAAAACATAGGTGGGCCCTCACCCCCCCCCCCCCAAAAACAGGTATTTTTGTAATATATCATATTGATATGTGCACATACGTCCGTGATGTGCCAAACACTAAAATTGTGAAAAGAAACACACTTAGGTTATGTGAAGAAGACCCCTCACCTACCAACCAAGTTGGTGGCATGCTTCATCATTGGGGTCCCACCCGAGGCACCTAGCGTGTCACAGGTGTGCTGCGACGCCTGATTACAGCGGAGCAGGTTTTGTCATTTTTACCACACATACTGGTTGGATTTGGCACGAGGGTGAGTGATGGTTCAGTGGATCAAATTTTATTAACAAGAGATTTCACAAAAATGAAATGCACTGCTAATAACTGAAAGGCAAAAAACTGAACCAATGACTCACAGCTCGTGAGCTGTAAAGCCGCGACAAGGCAACAAACCGCTTTACAGTCCATTCACACACCTTTCATACATGACACGCACAAGACCATTCTCACCGCCAGCCACGGGCCCAGCACATTACAACACTCACATCGACAGACCGCGCCACTCAAGGGCCCATCACTTACATACGCCCACATGCCTGATACAAGAATCACACCAGCTGATGGGAGTGTGGACTGGCGTTTGTCTGGCACCGCCAGCCAAGCGCCACTCCACGCACACCGCCAGCCAAGCACCACCCCACGCACACCGCCATCCAAGCCAAGTGTTTTTTTGCCCCCCCTCCCGGGGGCAGATCCGCCGAAAAATTGGCAGATCTACCCCCGGGGGGGGGGGGGGGGGTGAAATACTCAAAAAAATTGCCCCGGGGGGGGGCGACCCTGGCCCAAGGGGTCGCCCCCAAAATATACACAAAATATAACATACCTGGTGTCTAGTGGTTTTCGCCCCACCCTGGGGGCAGATCCGCCGAAAAATCGGCAGATCTGCCCACAGGGGGGGGCGAAATACACAAAAAAATTGCCCCCGGGGGGGGCGACCCTTGACCCTGTGCACGCGCTGAAGTCATCGGATTGCCGTGGGGGGGGGGTGGAAGGGGAAGGTCTTCCCCTTCCATCCCCGCCTGGGGGGGAGGGGGGTGCACGGGGGGCGCGCTAGCGCTCCCCCAAGTTCCCCTGTGCCTTGGACGAGATGATCTCGTCCAAGGCACAGGGGAACTGTAGCCTTGGACGAGATCATCTCGTCCAAGCCACAGAACCGGTTAAACAATATTTTCACTGTACAGTGAAATTAAAGTCTACAGTGCTGAAAACTCGTTTTTACTTTGGTGGAAGTGGTTGTCATGGCATGAACTTTCATTCAGAGGTTGCAGAGGATTGTTAACATCCCCGCCATTAGCATGGCGAATTATATTGTATCCCTTTTCAAGTGACATCTGGAAAGATGATCACCTCCTTAAATGAATAAATGCATGACAGACATTAGTTATTTCAACTGAATGAAAAACACACCAATTACTCCTATTGTGTTTTCGGATTACTTTCTAATGAAGGCTATAGTTGAAATACAAAGGTCACAGCAAAATGTGAATTAAAAGATGCATGAAGCTGCCAAATTCCTATTGCAGTTTTCACATGTGACACGAATACACACCATACTGGCATGCACATGTAGCACTTGTAATATGTGTGGAACCAACTACCTTGTGCAGGTTTCTCCAACTACTGACTTGTGAGCTACTGGAAGCTCTCCAGCTACTTGAGAGTAGCTCTTTTGTGGGCAGCCCAACATACTAAATTAGATGTTTTCACTTGGCTGAATATATTTATGCCAAGATTGAAAAGTGTGTATTCAAGACGAAAATTGGTATGTTGTCAGAACCCATAAGATGATGTTTGGAGAAAAATGCATGAATGCCTAAAATAATTTTAAAGCTAACATTCGAATGATAAATCATGTGGTGTTGAAGGGATTAATTACCAATATTATTATTGTGGTGCCATCACAACTGCAGTTACGTCTGTTAGGTAGTGTCTTTGTAAAGGCATTCCGAACTGACGACACCTATTTTTTACATTACTTCTCCTAACCCTGCCTGATGCACTGACATGATCATTCCTGGAACTCTTGCACAGCCCGACCGTTCATGTCATCTTGTCTGACGTGGTCACCATTACAATGCTAATAATACTAGTCGCTCAGGATAAGTTTCATGGAACGTAAGAAGCTGCTGTTACAGAAAATGTTGGTGTGCCTTCCGAGCAATTATAGATTATGAATCTTTCACAAAAAATTAAAAAGCTATCTTTTGGTCTAAATACAAAGACAATTGTGACCTATTTGTTCGATACGTTCCGCATAATCTGTATGTTTCACTCTTTTTCCCTGACCCTCTTCTGTCACCAAGATCCTTCTGTGGTGTACATCTGTGCTTATTTCCTTCATCCATCCATTCATTCACTATACTGAAACATTCTGTCACACCACTCTTTAACTGCTGTAAATACGTCATCCTCCCCTAGCCCCTGAGGCTCCTTCTTTGACATAATGGTTCTCATATATTTGTGGAGTGAAGAGCGGTGTGGGTTCACTCCAACTAACTTAGTTAAAAGGTAAAGGGCTGGTGTGCCCACAGCAAACATAGCCTTCGTTCAGTCCTACGATGTGTTCAAATTTTGAAAGTCAAACATGATAAAAAATAAATTGTTTAATAAACTTTAGGAATGCAAATTGCTGTTAGTGTGGGATTACTGCATGTATAAGTGAGATGACAGCAGTTAGCTAGAGAGTAATGTGTTAGTGTTAATTGTAGCTGGATACTATAAGGTGGCAACACATATTGTCTAGTGCTGTTTACAAAGGGTGCCTGGGCCCAAGTTGGGAGTTTAAAGATGCCGTCAGTGAATTGTGTCACTGTACATCTCAAACACCAAGCCGAAACCATTACACAAAGGATCTTTCTAGAAGGCCTACTGTTGATTGTTGCGAACATGAACATACATGCCAATAGACCCGATTCAGAGGGAGATTCCCGATTTTACAAGCCAAAATGGCTTTATTTCGGCTGTCCCACGCTTGAAATTGCATCTCCTTCAATAGCAGTCAATGAAATACATTATCCCTATTATGCTTTTTCAAATCTCGCACTTTACTCTTCTAAAATGTTGGCATGTATGCGTGAATGATGACACAGTACACCTCAAGACCTAAGCTCACGCCTTCAAACGAAGGAACATTCTAGAATGCCTGTTGTGGATGATTGTTAGAAACGCAGAGCGGGGTGAAGAGAACAGTGTTTTCTCTTCAGTGGATGGCACCCTTTAGTGGAGATCTTTTGTCACTTGATAGCTTGTTCTAACTCGGTGCCGTGCCTCCTTTTCTGGGCTCTGTGTGCAGGTCGATGTGATGAAGAATGCCTATAACCAAGGCCTGGAAGGGGACGATGATGAACAAGGCGGAGAAGAGCATATTTCACCTAAGGACGTTGGACACAATATTTATATTCTAGCACATCAGGTATGGCTTCGCCTCGCATTAAATTAAAAGCATGTTTTAAAAAGCACAGGTACCAGACCTACATTTGAAAACACAACCCTTCTCAGTCTTTACGTTGTTTACCACATTTGCTTATGTTGGAGCTCTTAGTTGTTTATAGGGATGTTGGATTGGTAAATGAGTCTATTTTGTCCTGTTATTTTTAACATGGCAAATACCTGCGCGGCCTCAGGTCCTCTTAGAATTTGTGTCATTTACACATTTGAGATTCAACATTTTTAGGCGTGCTTCGCTGCTAGCCCATCGACTGCAGCTATAGGAGGGCAGCCATTGGCTCATAGTGAATTCCAGAGGCAGCATTCACAGACCTTGTTCTTTCCAAAGTTGATAAAAATGATTACCATTAAGTAAGGCAAAATAAACATTTGTTATTATAAACACTAGAAAGTCATAGACTCTTAATAGGTACTTTCAAGTAAAAAATTATGACTAAAGGTATAATTCAAATGGACAACAGAGCACAGTGAATTGTGTTAATGCCACGTAACATCAGCACTAAAATGAGCAGAACTTTAGGGTAAGAACGTTTTAGACTTTCACTTCCCGTGTTTCCTTTGTGTTTCTCAGAAATTGGAGCAATGATGCAACCCAGTGCTTTGAATGGGCGACGGGGTATGATCCTACAACAATTCAGTAGAAATAAACACAGAAAACAACGTCGCTGTCTGTTGATTATTGATTTCACACAGACACAAACCAGTACATCAATCCTGTGTGTCAATGAATACTCCATTTTCCATCCATTTCCATCTTTTCTTATTTTTTTCACAAAAATTCCTTAAATATTACGAACAGGCATTATTTCTTATTCATCTAGACAAAGAATCAAAAGTGTTATCTTATTCATCTGGGCAAAAAAAAAAAAAAAGTGTTATATACAACATGTATCTCCCAACAAACAAGAAACAAACTTTTTTACATCCATGTATTATATGAAATAACTGGTGACTAAGTCAACTAAAAATTATAATTCCCGTCAATTACTCAACGAGTATGAGGCTATCCATGCCCCAGGCCTTGGATTAGCTACTGTCTCTCATGCCCATCAATACAAGGGGAATCCAGTTTAAAAAGCATTTAAAGCCCCTGTTGCAGATGCCAATTGTTGCCTAATTATTTCCCTGCTCAGCATTAGATGCTTTTTAACTTAAGTAAACGGAAACCATCTGGCATCTGCAACAGGGGACTTATATGCTTTTGAAAATGGATTCCCCCTGTATTAATGGGCATGAGAAGGGCTCATCCCCGACTCTGATACAGAGCCAGTCAGGAGCCGATCAATGCCCCTTTCAGCACCGTCTGGAGCCATGCCTTCCAGGTCAGAGCCTGAGCCTTTTTCCTATGGACTAGGATTTGGGGAAAAGTGGGAGGTGGGGGGTCACTGCACCCTGAAGGTATACCAGCCCTATGAAGATCCCAATATGGAGTGGTGTGAGGAACTGGGTGAAGCCAAGGGACGGAATACTTCTCCAGATACCATCACCATCAGGGGTCTGGCCTCAGCCCCTGGTACTTCCCTGCCAGTCTCAGCGCTGATTTCCCTGATCCTCTGCTGGTCGGTCATGGCATGTCTCTGGCGTCTTAGCTTGCCACAATCATCGTGGGCCTCTTTGCTGGCTCAGGGCCTGTCAGATGCCTGGTGCTTTTTCGCCAGTCACAGTGCCAGTGCCCTAGATCAGAACTCCTTGTGGCAGAGTATCTCTCGATGGCCCGTTAAGGGCTAACAAAGGTTGCTTACTTGGCCACTTGTGTTTGATGGTACGGGCTTGGCACAGCACTCAGAAAGGAGGGGAAGCCATGCTCCCCTTCTACAAAGCCATTTTGAGATAGTAAACCCTGCAGTTCAAAAAATCACAGGGTTTACAACCACAAAACAGCTTTTTGGTATGTATGAAACCTATTTTGCAAGTTGGAAAAGCATTTCTTGCTCGCAAAATAGGTTACCCAATTCATACTGAATCACAGTTACGAAGGGGCATGAAATGGTTGATACTTCTGAATTCCAATTTGGTTTTGTATGTAGCAATGATTTGCAAATACATTTATGGTTGCAAGGCATTGGTCAGATACTGCCACTTGAAAGGAGGTGGTACCTGATTTGAAAAAGAGAAGGTGTCCATTCGGAACACCACCTGCTTTGTGACTGATGTCAGCAGTCTCTAGGGTAGTAGACAGTGGTCTAGTGCAGAGGTTCTTAACTTTTTGACTTCATTGTTTCCCTATTTAATTATTACTGGAACTCAGGGTACACCCAGTAATTCATTATTAGACTCTCAGGAGCTCCACTGAGTCATTATTGGAATCTGGGGACCGCAGCCTAAGCAATTTCAATGATTTGAACTGCAAAACAATGCTCTAAAATGAGCATTATTCAAATACATACACACATTTTAAAATATTTTATTTACTACACAAACAAATATACGAAAATCAAAATCCTAATTTTAATGGGAATGTTGGAGCTTTTCTGATTTCAATTAAGACTACCCATCATCCTTACTGTGTTCCTTTCAATGCACTTTCACTGCTGACATGATTCAGATCGAGGATACCAGGTCAATTTTAAGCCTGCAATTTGAAATTCCTTCACTTTTACATTTTCCTTCTTGCATCTGCTTTGTGCACCCCCACGGGCACAACGGTATTACAGAAGGAGCTGCAAACACTTGTGCAGTCACTTCTGTAACACTGAAAGTGCTTGTGCACATGCAGCACCCGTGCTATCGTGAGGGGGTGTTTCTTCATTTGCATGGTAATATAGCTCCATAAAAGTGAGTGAATCTCTTTGCTTCTGCGTGCACCGTATTATAGACATGGGTGCAGACGCAAGGAGGCCCTTAGGAGGCAGACTCGCACTGTGCCAGAGAAAGGTGGTACACCACAGGCATCCCCTGCAGGTGGCTGCAGTCACTCATTGCACCCAGCGACAGGGGACTCTCTAGCCCCTATGTGAAGTGCAGGTGTCATGCGTCCTGCTCTGTTAAACATGTATCAGCTCTGAAATATCTCCTCCATATTTCAATAAATGTGCTGCTTTTGGGACGGCCAGTGGAGTAACATTAGCCCCCGTGGTGCGTTGGGCCCCCGCGCTCCAGGGCCCCCCTTCAGCACAGTACACTGTGCATGGGAGGCAGGCCCTTGACTGAGTCCAGGGGATGGGAGTGGGACTCCCTCCATGTACTTTGCAGGGGGCCCCATCAAGTTTCGTTACACCACTGGGGACCGTGGATTGATTGTAATAGGACGCAGTGTCCCTACACCTTTTGGCGCCCCTTTTGAAATGGGCGCAGTAGTGCAAACAGAGAGAGTGCGCCGCAAGCATAATACGGCCCCTTGGACTGAACACCCACAAGCCACGTGTTTCTAATCGCTGGTTACTTCATAGTAAATTAAGTCCCACGCAGCTGATGCACGGGCAAGTTTCACTCACTGCAGCTTCCTGGAGCACATCCTCCAGTTCGGCTCCTTCATCTCTTTCACGTGGCCTCTTGCTCCAGACGCCGCTTTCCTTGCACATTAATACCTTCAACTTGTTTCAGCTTCTTCTTTTTCCGTTTTGAAACCCATTGTAGACGGTTTATTTTAGTGCAATCACTTACTTCTTTTTTTGTTGTCGGTGCGACATTGTTGAGGTCAGCAGGGGTTCTGCAATTTTCTGCCACTACATCCTCCGCTGCCCTTCCTGCAGTTGGGTTTACCAGAAGTGAAAGCCGTTCTTGTAAGCGGCTGCCCTCGTGCTCGCAGGAAGACATAAATATATCATCGGGGTCACGGCCAGAGTGTCTCATCACAAAGGGCCGGAGCGTCTTGCCACAGTGCCAGCTTACTGTACAGTTCAGTTTTTATTTCTTGAACACTCCATCTGATAACCCTTTTTGAGAGAGGCAGATTTAACGAGCTACTGATTTTCTTGTTTAAAACGCAAACGGTGTCAGAGTAGATTATTTCCAGAGCTACCCGGAATGAACATCCTTGCCCACAGTTTCTCAGAAGACTTGGCCTGTCTTCTGCTCATTTGCGCTTGCACATGCATAATACATGTATTCCATTGCTCATCCACATAGCGTGTTGCCGTGTTTCTGTGGGTGATGCTCTGTAGGAGTACCTTGTTTTGTTGAAGTGCACAATGGTCGTTGAGAAAGGTACAAGTATTTTAAGAAACCCAATAAAAGAAGTGTTCCATTGCTGATGGATGTTCCAGACTATTACGAATGTTAAAAGACATTTTCCTGAGTGGGCTTATACAACGATGGAGAGGGCATTTAACAACTAATATAGCTCAAGACAGAAGGGCAATAAACCTATTGGAATACTCCACGCACCGCTGGTAGAATGTTCCAAGACAAACTGGAAGAAGCAGAAAGATGCAAACTTTTGGCGTATAACTCTCCACCAGTCGTTATTGGCCCCATGCCACTTCATTATCTTAAGCCGAGGTCCCATCCTACCAATGCTCTAATGAAGTATTAACATCCTCTTCTGCAGTTATGCACTTGAGGTGAGGGTATGGACACAAGCTAAGGAGAAACTGCCAGTAATGTGCCAATAAATACGGACAAACAGTGTGATAGCACATTAAATTCCAACTGACTTCTCTATGTAGACACTTCTTCCCGCTCTCTATATGCTGCCCTCCTCTGAACTCTCACTCAACTCAGAAGTTTTGCTTGCAGACAGACAGTATTTAATTACCTCATTCTAAGGCTTCTGGGTATGCAATCTCAGAATTTCACAGTACGTGGTCATATCTATTTAGAGGATTTTTAGCGCACCATATTTCCTTTTAGTTACTTCAGAACACAAGTTAAAATACAGAACGTCAGAGATTTATTTTTGTTGGTAAAAGGAGGGTTCTTATTCAGTAGCCTTTATTCACTGTGAACGTTTGAGTTTAGTGCAGTGGGCACTGGAGCAATTTAGTTTTTAGGTATTTCTTGAAAATGACGTAGTTTGGTTTTTTATTTTATACTTATGTGAATGGTGATTGTTTATGCCACGGCAGAATTCATTTCCTTTTTGTAAACTATGAGAAACATTATTAAGTGCAACGCAAACATAATTTTATTTGAAGTATTATTAAATAAGACAAATAGTGCAATCTGTTGAAAATTTATCCTGAACAATACATTTCTGACGTTCCCAGGTTTTATAAAGACCTATTTTTGGTTGTCATTGACAGAGTAGTGCTCTTGGAAACAGTATTATATAAGTTCTTTAAATAATAATATATAAGACACCCATTTCAGCAAACCCAAATAATTGAAAAACTTTTCAATGGAAAAGCAAAATAGGATAAAAAACTGTTTGATTGAAAATTATAGAAGAAAACATAAGAAACATAAAATAATTATTATTAATGTACAATACATTAAACAGCATTAGAAACAGAAATGTGGGCATTTCATAGCGAACCCCAGTTGGGTAACATAGGGCACATGTACACAAAAGAGGAAGGTCACAAATAGAGGGTGCAAACTGTTAAATTACTTTTTCCCTGGGATTTTCCAGATTGTTAAATTTGCAACCACAAAATTGCTTTTTCTAAGAGGCCCTCAGTTTTGATATAAAAAATACGGGCCTCCTGTAGAAAGTCATTTTGTAGTCTAAAATGTATATAGGAGATGAACAAAACATGCAACAAGGCAAAGATAAAGAGAGGGTGCGGAGGAGGAATGATAGTGCAAAAGGGACCAGCTCAAAGAAGTGAAAAAGGGAAGAGCACTGGAGAGTGGGAAAATGTACTATTTTTTTAATTACCCACCTCCGAGAAAAAAAACACTGTGAGTGTTTCTTGCCCTGAACTGTGCCCTTAGAGCCGCAGTGGGTATGGAAGACACTGGAGGGTCATATTTATCTATTCTGACTCCAGGCCTAGAATATTCAGGGAAAGAGCTACTTTTTTCAAAATATTCTAGTAGGCTTATTTACTATTCTAACTCCAGTCCTGGAATATTTTTGGGAAAGTTGTAAATTCCCCAAGTATTTTTAGGAAGGGTTGAAAAGTAGTAGTTTTGTATTGGAGAAAGTGCTGCCCCGAGGACTCAGCTCAGGGCAAAAAACTAGAAATACAGAGTGAGGAGGAGGGTTGAAGGAGAAAGACTGTTCGAGAGAAAAAAGTGGAAGGGCGATTTATGGGGTAACACCTAGAACAGCAATTTAATCAAAAACAAGACATGGGAAGGGAAGGCGGAGTAAGAAAAAAGGTTGTAGCTAAGCAAGAAGAAGAAGAAGAACTAAGTGAGAGTACCCAATATTTGATAGACACTCCAAGTTGCAAATTCCTTACAGTTTAAATTTCCTGAGGCGTCAGTCTGGATCCAGAGATTTTTCTTCAGAAGTAGCCCTGCACGCCATTAAGTGGCTTCATTCGACTCTGTGTCGGCATCGTGTGCACCATATAGGATGTTGTGGGTCTCATATAGGTGCCACTCTGTCACGTTGACATCAGTTCTTTTCTTCCTGTGCCAGCCAGCACTGATCTGAAGCGAGCTTCCCCTCAGACATTTTTTTGAGTTGTATAACTCCTGGTGCATTGAGGATGTCCTTTAGGAACCCCAGGCTCAAGCCCTAATGGTCCTGTCATCAGGCAGTGTTGGTCATGGACCCGCACCTTGTTGTCTGGAGCGCGACCACGACCCAAAGTCATGCTCCGAGTGCGGGGCCATGAATCTGAAGGCTTTGAGGGAGTAGTCACTAAAGCAGATGGAAGCCTGGTCCTCAGCTCTGTGTAAGTCCTGATCTCGGCCAAGAGGAAGGTCTTGAGATCGGTTGGGTATCCCCCATCTTCTTCGTCCGACTTTAAATCCTTGGGACGTTTTGGTAAATCGAGGCATAAGAAGAAGTCAAAGAAGGCCAAACTTTCTTCTTCTTCTTCACCTCATCCATTGGCCAACGAGACGAGGGAGAGAGAGCTTTGCCGCTCAAGGCCTCCATCTGCAGAGTCTGCATCTGGGCCGACTTTACCCTTACCCGTAGTTTCCAGGAGCTGTAGCAATCCCTGCCCAGCTAAAAGAATTTTGTCAGGCCATGCGCCTCATTTTTGGGCAGTCTGATTCCTCTGGCACACCTCTGGCCCTACGGAATTGGAAGGAGCCCCTTCGGTTTTGGCATCGGCGGCTTTGACCTCGGCACCTAGGGGCACCCATGGATCCACTCTTGGATCCAGACCGGTGCCGGTCGTACCAATTTGACTTCCCCAGTCCCAATTCTGACATCAACGCTCTCAGCGCTTCCCATGCCCATAGGCAGCACCACCCATCCTCATTGCTGACTCCATCATAGCCGAATGGGTGTAGAACAACATCAACTCTGGCACATAAAGGGGCCTTGCCCCCTGTGTCAGATTGTGAGCTTTATTATTATGGGCAGGGATATGGTGAGGAAGGAGAGGAAGGGCACCTGGACCCTTTAGGATACCAGTTCCAAGACCCTATGGACCTGCGTGCGGACCTGGGTGAAGCCAGTGGACTGGATACCACCCCAGATACTGGCATGCTCTCTCTCCCTACCATGGCTACGGAGAAGGATACTTCATACTCAATGGTGGTGCGGAAAGCAACCAAGGTCTTGGACCTTGAGCTGCCTCCAGTGACAGTCAGGACTAACCTCATGACAGAGGTGCATCAGCCTGGCGCTTCATCCTCTGAGCCCCTGCTCCCTTTTAATGAAGCCCTTACTGATGTTGTTTTAAGTACATGATCCAAACCCAGCACAGGGACTCCTGTGAACAGGACTATTGCCTGCGGCCATCGCCCTGCACCATATGACCCAGGTTTTCTAACGCAACACAAACCCTACCCTGAGAGCTTGGTTTTCCAAGCCTCTAGTTCCCAGGGAGCGTTCCCTTCCATACCCCCGGATAGGGAATCCAAGAGGCTGGACACACTTGGGAAGAAGATGTTTTCTTCTGCAAGCCTGGCACTGCGGTCTTGGAACACTGCATGCCTTTTTGGCCATTATTCCCACACCCTGCAGGACATGTTTGCTCAAGTGCTGCCACATGTCCCGGAGGAGGCCCGCACTATACTCTCTCATCAGTTGCTGATGGGAGAGAGGCAGCAAAGTTCATGATCCAATGTGGACTGAACATGACCAACTCACTGGGCAGAGCGGTTGCTTCATCAGTGGACTTAATGAGTGCTATCCTCCCAGCTACTGACAATGGAAGTGTCTTCCAAAATCCCAGATTAGTTTTCAGTGCCCTGATGGTGCTACCTATCAGCCCTGGCATGATAAACCTTTACTCCCAGGTAGATGATGCACCGAGGTTCCAAAGAGACAGGTTCCAGCTCCTCGGGTGGGTCACTGTCCGGAGAAAGTGGGTAGAGATGGGATTTCTGCCAGTTTACCTGCAGCCCTGTTAGTATGCTAAATTGTGCTAAAAGTGCCTGGGCTCCCTCTTGATCCAGTCCTGTGTCCTGTAAGAACATTAGTAGATAAAGCGCTATTTTGTGATGATAGTTCTTGTACCGTAGCCCCTGCTACCAAGTAGCAGTTAATGCTTGGACAGCCAATGGCTCAATTGGCAATGGAAATAGCAAGGGTGAGAGGGGGCACCCCTGCCTGGTGCTCCTCTCTACCCTATCTGGCTTGGATATGGTAGTCCCGGTTCTAACTCGTGCTCTAGGATCTGTGTATAGCAAATGCGTCCATCTGATGAATCCCTCCTCCAGCCCATGTGCTCTAGGACAGCATACAAGTATTTCCATTCCAGGCTATCAAATGCCTTCTCTATGTCTACTGCAAATATCATCGCGGTTCTTTTGTTTGGGATGTCAGCATCTAATATGTGGCTATACCGGTGTATATTCTGAGCTGTCTTCCGAGTGGGGATGAATCCGGTCTGGTCTGTGTGGACCAAGCAGTCATAAATGGCAGTAACCTTGTTGCTAGTATGCAACTAAGAATTTTGTAGTCCGAGTTAAGCATGGCTAGGGGCCTGTAGGCTCTGCTGTTGTTTGCTGGTTTACCTGGTTTCAGCAATGGGATTATCAGTGCCTCTCTAGTTGAATCCAGGAGGCAGTTCTATTCTCTTACCGTGCCATACCACTGCGCTAGTTTATGGGCTAGTTCATTAATGTACATGGCGTAAAATTCTATGGGGAGTCCGTCTATGCCTGGGGTTTTCCCTCGTGCTAGACCCTTAATGGCTTCTCTGATTTCTGTCTTGTCTATATTGCCTCCTAAAGCTTCTTTCTCTTCCTCAGTGGGGTGTTGGTATGAGAGTGGTTCTAGGAATGCTCATATGTCTTCCCATTCCCCCTGCATGACTCCTGTGTAAAGAGTGGTGTAGTACTCTATGAAGTGGCGGTTGATCTCTTCCTGACGGTATAACTTGTGCTCCGTAGGGGTGATGATCTCTACGATTGGAGTTTCCCACTTTAAAGGGTTGGCCAGCCACGCTAACACTGTTTTGTCCCTCTCAGCATGGGCTCTTACCATGTAATGTTTATAGTTGAAGCAGTGGAGTCTCTCCGCGTACTCTGCTACCTTCTCCCTTGCCTCGCCCGCCTCCCTTTGCAGCTCGGGATGCTCTGGTGTTTGTTTTTCTAGCATGCGTAACTCAGCTTCTGCTGTCCTGATCTCCCCTAGTAGTGACTTCCTAATTCGCATTGATGCGACTATGCATCGCCCTCTGATTACTATTTTAAATGTGTCCCACATTGTCTGGGAAGATGGGCAGTAGCCACATTTTCCTCGAAGAAGCTTCTGATGTTTTCCCCCACCTGCTCTCGGAAGGCTGGGTCCTGAAGGTATTCTGGTTTGTGGGGCCAGGTTGGAGAAGAACAGGATTGTTGTCAGAGATTGTCCTCTCCAAAAATTCCACTTCCCGGATCTGATTATGTACCTCAGGCGTGCAGAGAAAGGTATCTAAGCATATGTGCAAGTCATGCATAGTAGAAAAGAAGGAATAATCTCTGGTGCTTGGGTAAAGGTGTCTCCAGGAATCTATCAGCTGCCATTCAGACTGCCACTCTTTGAATTTTTTGGCTATTGTACCCATCGGTGATTCCCTTAGCCCGCACAGTTAAGTCCCCCCGATCAATACTGCGTGTATTAGGTGAGGGGGCCAATGTGCCCGAGAGGTGCTCCAGAAATGCACTCTTGTCTGTGTTTGGTGCATATATTCTAAAGAGTGCCATATCCTGCCCCCCCAGCCTGCCAGCGACCACTACATAGCGCCCATTTGCGTCGATGTGTGTTCCTGTTTTCTGAAAAGGGACTCCTGCTCTGATCCATATTAGAGTATGCCGAGTACTACATCATCGCTATATGGGTCCCCCTTCTTTGCAGATAGGAAAATACCTTGTACCGTTTAGTCATATTGTGCATAACCCTAATATTTCAGGATACCACTTATAGTTTTGCGAGTCCCCCCATTAGGTTCCATTATTATGTGACTGTTATTTTCTGTCCTCTTGCCATAGCTTGGTCGTGTAGATACAGTATTTTTCTTCAGGACTACTCGTTGGGAAGTGCAGCGGCCAGGTTCACTTAAAACAGCAATCAACAAATATCCCAACTCCCCTACCCCAGGACAGGTGAAAAAACAACCCCCCATCCAAACTAGTTGTGATCAAGAATCGCTTCTTGTGAGGTGCGTGTGGTCAAACCTGTGGTGGTGCATGGCCCTCTGTCCAGACTCTTCTGGCCCCAGAGCCACGTAACCCATTGTTTCTTAGGTTTCCTGCTACAGGCTTCTCAATGTATTTCCCAGTCCCCTGAAGAGGTGTCATATGATGTCATCAGAGGCCCCTGGCATCACCTCCAGTAGTTCCATGCTTGGTGCTGTCAAGCCTTCAGATTCCCCTTCTGAGTCCGACTGCCGCACTTATCTTCCTGTTGCCTCCGACTGGGGGCTGGACTCCCCTCCACTCAACGATGCCACTGCTGCACTAGCGCATAGTCTCTCCTGTGCCTCCTCCAGGGAGGGTGCTGCTTTGCTGCGCCAGGGTCTCCAGGACCACCGTCGCTGGCTCCTGGGTCAGTTTCTCCAGTGTGTGCAGGTATCTACAGCTCCTGCTCGGGCATCCAGCCAGTCTTGTGCCTCTTGTAGAGTTTGGAAAAATCTCGCTCCCCGCCTCTTCGCCACCCTCAGTGTGGCAGGAAAGAGCATAGCATATGGAATATTTAATGTCCTCAGTTGCTTCTTGACCTCTAGGAATGTGGCCCTCTGTTTTTGCCCTTCACTGGAGAAATCCAGAAATATGCGGACCACGCTGTTCTCTACTCTCATCTCTTTCCTTTTCCGGGCCTGTCCAAGGATGTGGTCGCAGTCTTTGTAATGCAGCAGCCGGGCCACCACCAGCCACGACGGGGCCCCTGGGAGGAGGCGGACTAGTCGGCACCCTGTGTGCCCTCTCGATGCATGAAACTGTGATGAGCTCTCTGGCGCCACCTCCGTGGAGATCCAATTCTCGAAGTACTTAGTCATATTGTTGTGTTCAATCTTTTCAGGCAGTCCCACTATTCAGATATCGTTTCAATGTGATCTATTTTCGGCGTCCTCGGCACGGACCACCAGGACCTTCACCTGCTGTTCCAAGGCGGTCAGCCGGTCCCCTGCTGCTGATAGTGCTGGTTTAAGGTCCACCATTTCTTGTTCCGTCGTTGTGATTCTCTCTGCCAGTCATTGTTGATCCTCACGCAGCAGGCCTAGGTCAGCTGTCATTGAATATATTTTGGACTCCAAAACCTCCCTAGAGGTTATGATAGCCTGCAGTATGTCCCCCAGGGAGGGGTCTGCAGCAAGCCTGCTCACAAATGTCGGTTGTTCAGTTCTAGTGTTCAATGTCTCAGGGCAGCCAGGCTGCAGCCTGTTGTCTCCTGCCATCTCTCTTTTCCTGTTGAGTTTGCCCATCCCCGGCGGTAGTGCTGCCCAGTGTTTCTACGAAAAGTCTCGCCAGCAGCTTCTGTCGAGGATGGCCCAGGTGCGAGCCCACATCCCCCATGCCCCTCCTCTCCACTACGTCAGGTTGCACGTGGCGCTTCAGTGGAGTTCGCTCGCACTCAAATATTGTAGGGTATTCCAACGTCTCCTTTGTGAGCCTAATGTCTCCAGGTCTGCACCAGATTCATTGTCTCAATAGGCGGTGGGGGCAGGGGACGTGCACCCCGCCCCAGGTTATCCCCAGCGTTCACTACGGTCAGGCCCGTTCCACTTCCAGGGCCGGTGATCTTCAGTTGCCAATTTATCAGGCTGCTTCCCCCTCTGCTTTAATTCAGGCCTGGGCGGCTCCCGCCTCTGCGACCGCTGCCCCCTCTTTCCCCTCCTGGCACGCTGCTCTCTCTCCTCCTCTAGGAGGCCACCACTGCTCACTCCCCTCAGCCCACTGTTAGCTCTGGGGCAGAGGGGAATGCAAAGGCCCCCACTGTTGGCACTCTCCCCATTTCCCTCCACTCACTGTCTTTGTCCGCACAGTCGGAAGAAGTGGGGCCGCCAGCCTCTCTTTTCCTGGTAGCAGTTGGGTCCGCTCTCTCCCGGTACACTCCTGGCTGGTGCCCGAACTCTCACTCTCCCGGGTCACAGGCAGCTCCAAGTTTCCGGTGCCACTGCCACAGCCACTGCTCTTCAGGCCTGGGTGGTTCGAGCCACAGAGGCCACCGCCCACTCCGCTTTCTCTGGTCACGTCGCTCTCTCTCCTCCTTAGTGGGGGCCGCCACCGCCCACTCCACTCAGCCCATTGCCAGCTCAGGGGCGGGAGGGAGCAGAGGTCTCCACCGTGTGTGCTCGTCCCCCTCCTCTCCACCTGGACCCCGCCACTCGCTGTCAATGTTTGTTCAGGGAGAAGGAGCGGAGGTGCCAGCTGCTTTCCTCGCCAGCTGCAGCTGGGCCGCTCTCTCCTGCCACTCTCTGGGCAGGTGCCCTGGGCCCTCACTTAGCTGGGTTGTAGGCAGCGCCTCCCAAGTCCCTCCGCTCGTCTCCTGTGCCTTTTCCACCCTCTCTGGTGATGGGCAGGGCCCACGTTCGGCCCTCGCCTCGCGACTTAAATCATGCCTGCCATCTTGAACGTGGACGTTCTCAGGCCTCATCTCTCCGATGGCCTGGTTCTGAGCCCCGCTGTAGTGCCTTGCTGCACTATTTCAAGCGCCGTTTCCAACTTCATATTGGGGGGGGGGTGTCAAGGCTACTGTGGCTCCAGGGCCATTATTAAAGGATGGACTTAGACGGGGGTTGCCGTACCGAAGCTCTGCGTTTTCGCTCCCCACGCCATGGGCTCTAAGCCACGCTCCCAGGTTGCCTGATCAACCTTCCTTGTATAAGTCTCCAATTGCAAATAGGTTCCTTACTCATATGTTTCCTCCATCTCCATTCATTATGCCCCATTGGGATTTGAATTTAGTTTCGAGCCTCTCCACAATTGTCCTCGGCTTCTCACTCTAAAAACAGCCTTCCTTTTGGCCATTTATCTGCCTGCAGGGTAAGTAAGCTGCAGGTATTGTCATCTAAGCTACCCTACCTTTCCATCTATCCTGACAAAGTGGTGCTTTGCACTAGGGATTCCTTTTTGCCAAAAGTAGTTGCGCCCTTTCATGTAGGCCAATCCATTACCTTGCCTACTTCTTATGCACTTCCATATTGGAAGAGAGACTCCACTGTCTGCACCCAAAAAGAGTGTTGGCTTTCTACCTTGATTATACAAAAGAGTTCCCGGTGGATGATCAACTCTTTGTCGGTTATGTGGGTGTGAAGAAAGGTCGGGCAGAGCAGAAGCACACTAGCTCCCAGTGGGTCATACTCTGTTTTAAAGCTTGTTACAAACTGGCCAAAAAGTAACCACCTAGAAAGTAAGGAAAGTAATTATTCCACAGTTAAAATTGATTAAAAATAATTTTGAAGACCCAATTCAATAGTTAAACATTCAACTTTACATGTAGTTTAGATGCTTGTTCTGTAAACTAAGGGTCTGATTAGGTGTTCATCGGACGGTTTGAACCGTCCGTCGAACTTCTGATAGGTAGGTTGCCACCTTACCGGACCCATTACGAGTTTTACGCTGGGCTGGGCTATGCTGGGCACAGCGGGAAACTGGCGGCAGCATTGTCGCCTGCTCGTAACCGAGCCGGCAGCAATGCTGCCACCGCAGCATGCACCATCTCTCTTGCAGTGTTCACTGTCTGCATAGTAGACAGTAAACATTGCAAGGGTGCTTTCCAGGGGACCCCTGTGGCCCCTGTACCTGTTCTCTGTCAGCCTTTTAATGGCGGTAAATAAGCCATGAAAAGGTTGGTGGAGAACAAGGTTGTAATCAGCAGGGTGGTACTGCATGCAGTGCCACCCTGGCTTATTCTGACCTCCGTGACCGCCAGCCCGTCGGGATCATATATCCCGGCAGTGATAGCGGCACCCTGGCAGTCTAACGGGCGGGTTCTTAATGTGGCGGTTGGACCTCCAAAGCAGCAGCGATCCTGACCGCCCAACAGCCTCATAATGAGGCCCTAAATATTTGTTCCTCACCATGACTTTGAATGGCAAGAGGTGCTACCTACGTTTTAACACTTTCTACATTAAAATCAAAAGGAACGTAACCTTAATGGGCATGCTTCTTAATTTCTGTGCATCCAAAAGGGTTTTAATGCTGCTTAAAGCCACATGTTAAGTCAAAATAAGCAACTGAATTGTATTAAACTCTCCTTTTATGAGTCCTGTGAATTAACATTTTGGTAAGAAAATGCCTTACTCATTTCTAGCACTTGATTGTCAAACATGTGATACTCTATCAATGCAAGATAGCCATAAGTAGAATTAACATCTGGACAATTTCTAATTATGAGTGTAAATATTCAATTAAGCAAAAAAGACTTGAAAACTGCCACACAAGTTCTTTAAATAAGGTGCTGCAGATATAACATCAGAAAGTCTCATAGTAAAGGCAAAGGAAGGAGAAAGAAGACATTCCACACGTTTCTTCATAGAGAAAGTCTACAGATTAAGAATGGAGTTGAAAGGGGATAGCAACACCTAATGAAAAGGGCATCCACCTCCTTCTGCTTTGACTCAATTTTGCACCATTCTTGCCAGAGTTTTGTGTACACTATCATTAACAACTGCCAATGTAAACATAAGGCTAAGACATTAATGGCTGTATCATTTGTAATAACATGAAAAGAGGTTATGTTTATTGCACAAAGGTATTTCAGGTTATGTGAGGGGAGTCATGTGAAAAAGGGACCAGTTATATCACTGTAGATAAAATAGCATTAGAGTAATTTTCGATGTACAATGTTTTAAAAATGAAGTTGAAATGCTGCCACTTGAGGTATCTATAGTGGAACCTGAATAAAGCTTATAAAAAAATACGTATGTTTAGATTATCCCAAAATACATGTGCTGAGGCAAAGATATGTTTATTTTTGGTTGAAAGGGGCTTCCATTAACTGAGTTTGTGACCTTAGTTGGATTATTATAAGATATAGGTGAACAAAGTATACATTGCGCTTAAAAGAAGCTGTAGAGGAATAACGACTTGAAGTCATGCAACAGCCCAGGTTCTACCTAAAAATATAGTATATCAGAGAAATATATTATGGTAAAAACGCTTGGGTGTGGCATATATTCAGCCCATTGTTTTAGGCATTTCAGATTTGAGTGGTCTTCCACTACAGAACAAATGTATTAAGTGGTCACGAAGATTGCTAGTTTCCATTTTCAGGTGAGTTGCGTGGAGAATGATTGCATTACATACACAATGTGCCCCATTTGTGTCATGGGACTATAATTTATCTCACTTGCTGGCAGATGCTAAAAATGTGGTCTGGGCTGGTCCAACCTTTAAGGGTGCAAAGGATGTATTTGTGGATGCTAACTTGCTTTGGAGGTAAGATTGCAGAGAAAGTGTGGTATAGAGGATAACACAATTTTCCTTTTGCCACTTGGGTTCCTTTATCTCCTGAGGACTGCATATAATGCTGAAGGGACTTGGGGATGAGGGGAAGGTTGAAATGGGGTAGTTGTATTTTCCACTTCCTATTGAAGTGGTGCCCTTAGGACTCATGGGGAAATGTGCCATATAAGGTAAAATCTTCTGCCGGACCGAGTGGTTGCATAGTTCATGTTCGAAAAATGTGACATACATAACTAAGTCATAATATTTTTTTTTTTTGTGGGAGAAGGGGCATTAGAGTAGGGTATTCTTGTAAAGCTGAAATGTTTACAATGTCTCCCAGAGTGAACACATGCAAAATTAAAAACTGAAGGCTTAACGGTAAGTTGGGTGGTAGTGGCTGACTGTAATATATTTTCTCATTTGATCAATGTTTACTGTAAGATATATAGGCTCTTGATATTGTAATTACTGAGAAATGTATATTACATGGAACTAAGACATGTAAGGCTCCAAATTACAGGCCACTGGAGGTAGGCTGGGGTTAGGAGGGATTCTTATCCTGATTAAAACCTAGATATCATGAAACCCAGCTCAATTTCTTTGGGGGTTCATTTTATGTGTGTAATCGTAACTGGAAGCTTCATACAGTGGTGTATCATGCTGATGTGCATTATAGAACAAGGGGTGGTCAGTGGGATGTGGTCAGTGGGATCAACTGCAGACTAGTATTTTGAAAAGTCACTTATTTATGGCAAGAATAAGGTGAGCTCTGCTTCTCATGTCTCAGCAGAAACTGGCCTATGAGAGACACGACTGCTTTATATGGGGAAGTGATATTGATGGTCTTGCGTAATGAGCCTCTGTCAAAACGGAGGCCAAACTCTCTGGGCCATATTGTGCATGTATGGATTTGAGAAGTGAAGGGAGGGGGGAGTTAATGTGTGGGAGTTAATGTGTGTTGTGGATTCTAGCGTAAAAATCTTACTCCCTCAATTGATCAGTCATGCCATAGCATTATCAGCTTCATTGGTGGGAGCGAAGGTATTTATTATAGTTTCTGGCACATTTCTGTGGTTGTGGGGCACTTTCAGGGCCGTCTGATACCTAATACATGCCCATTTCTTCTGCTCACGTTTCTCTAACTTGTCACTGGTACCTCACATCATCTTTGAACTCCAGTGCTTCTCTGGATTTTGTCTGTCTGAGCATAATACTTTCCTCATCATATCACTCACAAGTTACTGTCACTTTAACACAAGGAATACCCTGCCATCAGCGAATCCATTTAAACTAAATATGCCATTTTTCTTTAGTCATTCTGATGACCTTAACTGCAATTCCTCCTATTCCTCCTTTCTCCCTGAAGGTTGCTATTAAAATAGGGCTGTCAGTAGGCCTGGGATACTCCACAATAGCACAGCTACAATTTAAGAAACATGAAATGGGAAAGTGTAACAAACATGACTGGTTTTGGCAAATCATCAGTTGATCTATCTTGTCAACTTTCAATGTATGAAATAGCAAAGGAGACAACACCCAATCATTAATGATTGAAAACAATCAATGTACATTATTAATAATAGACACATATTTAGTAATTGCCAATATGGCTTTTGAAATAACGTACTTGCATAATTTTATGTAATCGTGGATGTTGACAGAATGTTTCAGGAATTTAAATTGACATAAATATGATACAAAGATCAGCAGAATAGGAGGAAAAACTAGATTAGAGAACGCATTTGGCTATGGCTATCACAAGAACTACCAGATGAAAAAATGTGGTCTGTTGTATTCCAGCATTTTTAGTTTCAAGAATAGTTTGAAAAAATATCTCACATTTGCTTTAGCTGACAGACTTAAAGATTTCTGTAGTGTTCTGTTGACTCAGATGTTATTTTCAGAATAGCCTACACACATCATAGTTCAAGCTACAGAATCACAGTGACAGTATGAACTGTACGTAATTAAATTTCAACAGAATCAAAGGCTCATATGTTCTTTATGATGTTGCTGCCACAGCTGCAAGAAAGACCATGAGCAGGCATCTTTCTGGTGTTTGGTGCCTTGTTAGGCTTTGCTGTTATAGTTTTTTCTCGCAGATATAGAGCAGGAACATTATCAGATCAGACCCGGAGCTTGTGAGCTGCCACTGATGTGTCTCTAATGATACACAAGGTGACTAACAGTAATTGGATGCTTGCTTTAAGCATTTGCTAAGAAATTATTTTTTCCTGGTCCTTGAAGTAAAACTCATAAGGGAACCGATGGGCTCACTTTCTTGGGCTGGCCTCTGAAACTTTTGGTAAGTGAACCATGAAGTGTGAGAACCTCAGTTACTGAAAATAAACTTTTTACCGGCAGCAACACTGGTAGATCATAATTATGAGGATTGAAAAGCATTAGCTGAAATAAGTCAATTCACTTTAGTTCATGACATTGAGGGCAACTATGAACTGCAGTTTATTTGCACTCTGGTATGTACTCAGGTGAGTATTAGATGAAATCCTAGGCAGCTATACCATCTCTATCAGAATATTTGATACAAATGTACGACATTCCTGAATTTTCTCTGACTCATTGTAAGGAAATGCCTCTTTTTGCATGTCCACCCCCACATTTTTGGACGGATACTGCAGTTTTTTTCACTCTGATAGTGCACTGAGAACTCCTAGCCAGACCTCTGTGCCAGTGTTCTGACCTTATGCAAAGTGAATGTCGTATTGGATGGACCCAATTGGCAAGGACTGATCTTACTTCCGAAGAAGTCCTGCTTCCCTGCATCTTGCAGGCACCCCAAGACAAAATGCAAGGACTCCAGACTGTCTAAAACCCAACACCTGAAAGCACTGTCCATGTTGAAGCGGACCAACGGTGTCAGTGTTGTTTCCCAGCCCTCCAGAGACAAAGCCTACCTTGGACTTGCCCTCTGTGGACTCACTGGTGCCTCCTACAGTCTCTGCACTCAGGCCCCAACAACTGTGAGTGCTCCAGTGAAGAAAACCCAACGCCTCAAAGCACTTCTGCACTCATTGGCCTTGTCCACGGAGAAGAGGACCCGAGGTGTCCCCACGTCCCCGGACATCTCCAGAGTGGAACCCACTTGTTAATTCCCCCGACTGGATCCTTAGGCCTCACCTGCAGCATCTTTACAACTGGACCGATCCCCATTGACTAACATTGGGCGCCCAGCGTCATACTGCACTTCTGCACTGGCCGCCCCATTAGCGCCCGGTGTGACCTGCTGGTGTGGTCCTGACCCTTGCCCAATACTTAACTTAAGTCCAAGAGATTGGTCCCATGAGTCGCTGTACTACACCTGAATGCAGTACTTGTTTTTCTACCCATAGGATAACATTGCAGCTTTTCAGAAATTGCACTTTCAACTTTTCAAAACTGTAAAGATCTTTCTTGCAAAAAATACTTACCTGATCAAATTGATCCTGGTGCCACAACATATATAAAGATACTTGTTATTTTTGTAAATTGGTGTTGTTCTTCTTGAGTCATGTGTCTCATTTATTGAGTATGTGTGTAGTTGCTGATGTCTCACTCTCCTCTCTGATAAGCCTAAGACTGCTTGACCACACTGCCCCCTAAGGGAGCACATTGGGATTGCTAGAGCATGCCCCTATCTACTTGTAAGGGAGTCCCGGACACTCTGTGCGATATATCTCACTTAGATATATCATATAAAGAGCCAGCTTCCTACAGAATCTGCATATATTTGGCATTCCAGAAGGAATGGAAGCCTCTCACCCCTGTTTTTCTTTTCCTTTCTGGAAATATGGCTACAGCTAGTTACTGTACTTTCCTTCACCAAAGACTTTGAGCAAAAATGTGTTTCATAATTCAAGCTCGCAAACAAATTAATCACAAGTTGAATTGTCTTTAAACCTTCATGATTTTAACACACAAAGCTGATCCTGAACTATATGTGCAAGCATAATCATATCCTTTGGAATGGCCAGAAAATATATATTTCATAGGATGTCTCAAAATCAACTTTTAATACTAGAAAAGGCTTTTTGGCCCTTCGACCTCGACTCATAAATCGGAAGCAGTAGTTCACATTTGCAGGACCTCACTGCTTTCCTGGATAATTTCTGGCCAAATACATATTTCAAAATACCAAACTGGCCTTATTGAAAATAGACAAACTCTTAGACTTCCCTATAAAGTTATCTAATCTGAGCTCTCTCTGGAATAACCCACTATTCAAGATTGAAGACAATTCATTGTTTTGGAAATCATGGTCCTCTAATGGCATCCACTTTCTGAAACAATTAGGCCCAAGAAACTTCCCACTTACTTTTTAGGAACTTCGAATCTATGTAAAATAGAGGACATAGATTTAGATGTTTTTCTCAGACGTAAACCCTGTATATCTAAATCTAAATCCTCCTTACAGGGTCCATCCCTTCCCACACTGCTCAATTTAGCCAACAAAACTGGGCATCAGGATTAAAATTTGTATAAACTCTTACAACCTTCCTGTACACGTTTTTACTTGGCCACACAGGGTAAATGGGACAAATCTAATCCCTTTCCACAGGATGAATGGAATCTAATCTGGAAATCGGTTGTCTTCCACAAAATCATTCCTGTCCTGTCCCAGGCCAAATATTGGCTCCTTCACAGGATATATTTCACCCCCTCACGACTACATAAACTAGCCCGCAAAGATAATCCAATTTGCTGGAACTGTAATGTGGAAATTGGAGATATACCACACCTTTTTCATTGCAGCACAGTTGCTACATTTTGTGAGACAGAATATTTGACTTTCTGATTAACTGTGATTTTAACTCTCTGGTTAAGGGGGGTTTATGCTCTCGAGTAGGCTCAACTAATGATGCACTACTACTAGACATCCTTCAAACTGGAGCTTGTACTTACCAACTGGAAGGACACTGCTTCCACCTTATTCTTTCAAAGGTTGGTTTAATTGGACTGCACACATAAGAGGGGGCCAGATAATATCACACTTTACCACTCCACATGAAAACCACAACATAGATTCTTATGAAGTACTCTTGTCACCTACTTCAGAAACAATAAACCACCATGAGGTTTCTCCCTTGTTTTTAATCATACACCTCCTCCTGTTTGTTACTTAAGCCTGCTCCACCTACACTATACATATAGTATATCTGTAGTCACTCCGTTATACTGCAGATCCTTTTCAAACTGGACTCTTTCAAGTGCTGTAACACATTGTCTTCAAAATATTTTTTAAAGCATTTTTCATCATTCCCATGCTAAGCTACACATATAGGTTGTATATTCCACTCTCTGTCTTTTACTCCCTTGTCATGACACTGATCGACTATCCTAACAGTGTATAAGGTTTCCCACAATCCTATTTGATTGATTATCTTTTTTCTTTCATGTATTTCGTATGTTTGATTTGTATTTGATGCACCATCTATTTCTTTCTGTATTTATATTTTTCATGTTTGGATTATGCAAAAATACCAATAAAGATTTTTAACTGAAAAAAGGCAGATACAATTCAAACAATCAAGCACAATCCTCTGTGCTGCAGTAGAGCGAAGCAGACAAAGTGGCGACCCAGCCCAGTGATTAGGAGTAACTCCAAATCGAAACAGCAAGTTCTGTGCAGTTACCAGGAGACAATCCATGAACTGGAAGAAGTGCAAAGAGAACTAAGAGTATCCAAGTCTCAAAGCTATGAAGAGTAGGAGGAAGTGGTAAGAGAAAGAAACAACACCAAGGTAAGGGAGTCAGGCAGAGCTGGTGACCTGTGAGATTGTTTCCTCAAGACCAGGTCTTTCAAGCATTGTAAATGTAGTCTTGAAGGCGAGTGGTCAGTGGTGGTGAAAGTCTATAACAGGATTTCCCCTTGAGATAAGTGAACTGCACAAAATAGCTGATCATATTCTACCCTCTGGAAATATTGTGCTGGAAACTGCCCAAGGTTGGTGATTATTCTCAACGGGCCCCCTGCAGATAAAAAGAAGAGGACCTTGTGAGAAGAAGCTGCAGTAGAGAGCAAAAGGTGATGGCTCAAGAGTACTAAAGGGTACACTGGGGCCAAGAGACTCTTGCACATGGATCATACTGCCTCTTTCTGGAGTGACCTCTAGAAGAGTCGGGTAACTGTGAGCAACCACAGCACTGAGAATGGGGCAGGTTACCATAACTTTTCATTATAGCGCCTCATGGAGCGGACAGACTAGATCACAAGAAAGACCAGACTGCTATAAAAAAGGGGAAACAAGTGTAAGATAATCCCCAGAGGACCACGGTAATAATGAATTGGATTTCACCAGTGTGTGCTGCTTAACCCCCCTCCTCATATCAGTTGATTGAACGAGGCCTTGGGAGCCCAGTCTAAGTATGAGTTACTCTGTAAAGGGCTAGCTTGAGTGCTGGTCACTATGGCAAAAGGACAACAACACCAATAACACCTGTCTCACAGGTGTCTTTGAGATGATACTTCACAAAAACATCCACAGATAATAGCTTCCTCCACAGAACAAGTGAACTCTATTCCCCCAAAAGACTGAAAGATGATTTGAGAGGGTTTCAAGGAATGAGGGTCATCTTCCCACCTGGATCACCCTGGTGAAGAGGAGCAACATTAAACAGATAATGGATAATCTGATGAATCAAAGGTTTCTGATATGATAGGCCTCCCGCTTAAGACTGACATTTGAAAAAGTGGGAAAAGCACACTTGATCACCACACCGGAAGAAGGTAGTATAAAATCCAGAGCCTGAAGTGAACCCCCAAGAGAGAGAGCGATGGCAGGTCCATTGCCTTGGAAACAACTCCTTAAACGATGGCAACAATGGTAACCGGGACAAGAACACCTCAAACAGGTATGAGTGTGGCAGAAGACCTTTCTTAAGTAGCCTGTGCTCGCAAGTAGTGGTTGGGGGAAGAATCACAGTTGTTGCTTTGAGTTGTTAAGTACCAAGTCTGTGCCCTTGCCATTGTTTTTATATGGAGTAACTAAACATGTTAGTGGGGACAAGGTGAAAGGGCTGGCCGTCAAGGGAAATACATCTATTTCTGATCTAGTGTAAAGAATTGCATTAGATTAGCCAGCAGATTTAGTTAGAGGATATGGAATAGGGGTGGCTTTGCTAAGTTTTGTGTAAGATTTGTTCAGTTTATTGAAAGTGAGAAACAGGGCCTAGGTCATAGACACGAGCACAAGAGCAAGATGTTGTCGAAAAATGGCAATAAAAACACATAACCTCGCTTCATGAGAAAAAGAAAGTGATGCAGCTGGGTCCCTGCTCTTGCCTTTCTTCTTCGGATGGATCTTTTTAGGATGCTTGAGTGGTAAAGGAGAGTTAGTTTAATTTCACAATCTAATTAACAGTGTAACCCATTTGGTCACACATTAAGGACCAGTGGACGATAAATTAAATGAGTTTTATTACAAATCCAGGGCCAAACTAAGATAAATTAATCTTAAACACAAACAATATGAGTACAGAATCAAAGGTGAACCAAAGCATCATATAAGGTAAAATGATAATAGCATAAGGCATACAAGAATATTAATTGAGGCAGTACTATAGAAAAAGAATTTGATGATCGGTATTGATGATTCGGTTCTCTTGTTTCAGCCTGGATAAATCTAAAGTAATCTAACTTAGACCTAAACTGTACCAAGGTTGGGAAACTCTAGTTAGTTCTGGGAAAATTAGGAGGGTATCAGCATAACAGAGACTTCAATATTAGTTCTCCAAGAGAGGCATTGTATAGCACAAAGCCACACAAAGAGAATAAGGGTAGAGGGGACTGTACCCCTCAGAGTCTAAAGGGAATCTTCTCCTGACTAACCTTGAAAATACCAATAGCAAACCTACAGAACCTTGGAGAAATGTATGTCATCAACAGTAGTAGTTTTCCATCTTCTCACAGTTGAAACTGGCAAATCAACTCGAGTCTCTCATCGCACGGTTGGAACATCGGATGACCTTGAGTGTCTCCCTACTCCTAGTACACGAAGAGGAGTCTTTTCTTCTTTAGTTTGTTAGTGCCTCTCGTCCTTGCCAAAGTATCCTCCCAGACCTCACTATCTCTAATTCACAATATGCCTTTCACTAACTAGGAAATCACACAAATGCACCTGAAAGGAAAAGAACATTGCAGTGCAAGAAAAACTTCATGTTGAAGCTTAAACATGAGAAACCACATTTTAAGGCCTTTGGTCATGCTACATTAATGAAGCAAAAGAAGGCCCAAGGGAGGTTTATCTGTCTTGCCACCCTCAGCGTGAGAAATTGCAAGGATGTTAAGGTGCCTCACAGTCTTTGTTCCAGTCCCCCACTTACTAGCTTATCCCACAACTGATCCGGATGCACCTTTAATTTCCAGGGCTATCGGTGGTGTCACAACAGATTGAGGTTTTTAGAGAGACCATTTTTGGCCTCCTTCAGCCTACCTCCATGGAGGCCTTCAGTTGGTTACCACTAGATGATCTGCCATCTAGGCCTGCTGAACACTCTTGAAGGTTTGCTCCTATGCTGAAACTGGCTTTCAGTTTGGCACCACAATCCACGCCTGTTCCTTTGACATAGTTGCCTGCACCGATACCTCAAGAGAATATCCCATTTTATAGTCCTATCCTACTCCGAGATATTGGACTTACTACTCCCAACTATGTACTTCATCCAAAACGTCACATGGTCCAGCCACTGAGTGATGTTGGTGTGATTGTGTGGTTTATTCTCTAGCATGAAGTGAATTTGGTTCCCAAAAAACAGATAAGCTGAGAAATGGCCCTGCACACTCACCCACAAAAGTCATATTATCCACCTGACTACATATTAATACATTCCAAAAGGGTTGCAGGGAGAAGAGAGCTTACTACATAAATCGATACAAATTCCACCATAAACAGATATTTACTGAAAAAAATACTTCTGTATAATTTTATAATAGCAGGTCACAATTCATAATATATCAAACCATAGAGATGCTCCCAATACATCAAATTGTAAGAATTGAATCAAATGGAAACATCCTATAGGGAATTGGACTTAGTCAAATAATAATGCGAATAATTCTCATTGGCTCCCCATTTTAATTGCCATCCACACTACAGTGATCCGTATTCCTGAGCACTGAAGTTGCCAGCACGTGTTTCTCTGTTTCTCCACTTCTTCAGGGCAGAGCCACCTAGAGAGTTCAGATAGAAGTAACGTCATCTTAGTTGACTGAGCTTTTTTTTTTTGTTTAACATTTTTTTTTTATATACATTTTGTCGAAGCTTTTTGAGGTTTTCTTCCTGGAGTTAGCAGTATGTCATCTAGGAAGGTCGGCTTCAAGACCTGCAGCACCTCTAAGCATCTGATGTTGGTGACGGACCCACACCTTGGTGCCTGTGGTGCCTCAAGCGCGACCATGACCTGAACTCCTGTTCCCACTGCCAAGCGATAAACCCGAAGCTTTGAGGGAGCGATACCTCAAGCTAAATGTGACCTGCAGTGCCACTCCACACTAATCGAGGTCCCGGTCTAGAGGAAGGTCCTGGGATTGGTCACGGAGTCTGAGGTCATAGTCCCATTTGAAATATTTGGGGCACTCGGGTAAGTCCAAACGTAAGAAGTTGAAGAGTGGTTTGACTTCTCTGCATCTGTCAGTCAACGAGACACAGAAGCGTCCAATGAGTCGCAGGAGCATCCACATTCAAGACCTTACTCAGTGATTGAGCCTTCGCCTGGGCTGACTTTGTGATTCCCCGAGTTTCTGGGAGCCGGTGCGACCCCTACCCAGCTCAAGAAGTTTTATGACACCGTGTGTCATATTTTGGTGGCCTAACCCCTCCAGCGTGCCTTCATTCTCCCAAGGGATGGCAGGGGCCCTTGCTGTTTCCATGCCAGTGGCTCTGGTCTAGGTGCCAGTGGGGTCTTATGGATCCACTTATAGACCCGGACCGAATCCGATCATGCCACCTCAACTTAACTTGGTGCTAGTCCCAGTGCTGATGCTCCGGGTGCCCTCCAGCAGCGCCATCCCTATTTTGATCCCCGGTTCCATGGCATCGCTTGATGTCATATCCAGCACCATCGGGAGCCTTGCCTCCCAGCTCAGATTTGGAGTCCTATTCCTATGGGCTTGGCTTTGGGGAGGAACAGGAGTGGTCACTGGACCTGGAAGTCCAGTTCTATGGACAGGACATGAACTGGTGTGAGGAACTGGGTGAAGCCAGTTGTCTGGATACTTCCCCAGGTGCTAGCATGCTTTTTCCCCTTATCGTGGCTATGAAGAAGGGGAGCGTCTTTAGTGATTGTGGTGTGGAGGGTTTCGGAGGTTCTCGACCTTCAGTTGCCCTCAGTGGCGGTCAAGACTAATGTCTTGACAGAGGTGCTTCAGCCAGGAGTTTGCCCACCTGAACCCCTTTTCCCTTTTAACAAATGCCCTCACAGATGTCCTTTTGGTACTTGGTCCAAACCCACCACAGGGACTCCTGTGAACAGGACAGTCACCCATTGCCACCACCCTACCCCAGGGGACCCAGGTTTTCCCAGGCAACATCCCACCCCTGGAAGTTTGGTGGTCCAGGCTTCCACCTCCTATTTCAACCCTGGCGTGTTCCTCACCGCTTCTCTGGGTACGGAATTTAAGAGGCTGGAAACACTTGAGAGGAAGATGTTTTCTTCCGCCAGCCTGGCATTGTGGTCTGTGAACACCACAAGCCTTTTGGGTCGCTACTCTCATGCTCTGTGGTATATGGTTGCGCAAGTGCTGCCTACTGTCCTGGAGGAGATCTGGGCTGTGATCTCCCAAGCAGCAGCAGGTGGGAGAGATGCAGCAAAGTTTACAGTTCGATGTGGATGGACTCGACACAACTGACTCGCTAGGCAGAATGGTTTTGTCGACAGTGGCCCTTAGGCGCCACACAGGCTACGTACTACTGACCTTTTGGGGGATGTCACGTCATTGTTGATGAACATGCCTTTTAATGGCTCCTATCTCTTCGGACACAAAGCAGACTCGCCATCAAGAGATTTAAAGCCAGTCGGGCTACAGTCCGGATCTTGGGGTTATCTTCCCCCTGAGTCATCCCCAGTCGACTGTTCATTCCTTTCGTGGCTATGGAATAGAATACCAACTGCACCAGTTCCCGCACAGCCACTGTGCCGTGCATGCTTCCCAGCCTCTATGCAGCTGAAGGCATGATATCCACAAGCCACGTGCATCAGGCAGCCAGAGGTCAGGTCAGTCCACCACCCCTCCCACAGCTGCAGCCTCCAAACCCTCCTAATCTGCCCTTAAACCATTACGGGCACCAGTTGGTGGCAGGATCCATCATCACCTGCCTCACTGGGAGGCTATAACATCAGACAGGTAGGTTTTGCAGTTGGTCCTAAAGGGCTACTCGCTCGCCTTCCTGACTACTCCTCCTCCCATGCCACCATCTCAAGAGAGGCTGATGGAGGATCATCTTTCTCTTATCCTCTAGGAAGTGGCGGCTCCTTTGGCCTCGGGAGCCATAGATAGGGTCCCGATGCCAGATGTAGGTTGTGGTTGCTATTCCTGCTACCTTCTGGTGCTGAAGCAGGACGGAAGCCTTCCTCCTATCCTAAACCTGTGGCCCCTCAACTACTTCCTCAAGATGGAGAAATTCAAAATGCTCACCTTCGTTGAAGTTCTATCTGGCCTGCAACCAGTAGGCAGGATGGTAGAGATGGACTTGCAGGATACATATTCTCATATTCCTGTCCTGCCTGCCCACAGACATTACCTGCGATTCACGGTAGTCCATGAGCATTTTCAATTTGCCGTGCTCTCTTGTGATCTGACCAGCACCCTTTGGGTGTTCACCAAAGCGATGGCGGTGGTTGCACCTCATTGGCGGAGATCAGGGGTGTCAGCCTTCTCCTATCTCGATGACTGGCTGTTGAAGGCGGGCTCACCTCCAGCTGTTATCTCCCACCTCCAGACTATGGGAACCTCCTGCATTCGCTGGGGTTCACTATAAATGTGCTGAATTCACACCAGACTCCTTTTTAGAGACTCCCTTTCATTGGAGCTATTCTGGATATAGTGTGGTTTCAGGCTTATCCTACCGAGTGGCAAGTCTGGGATATTCACTATGACTATGACACAGACGTTTCAGCCTCCATACTGGATATTGGTGAGACAGACTATGAGGCTCCTGGGATTTATGGCCTCCTGCATCCTGCTGGTGACAAATGTATGTTGGCATATGTGGGCTTAGCTGTGGGACATGAAGTTCCAATGGGCACAGCCTCAGGGAAATCTCTCCGACATCGCCCAGATCTCAGAGTGAACTCAAAAGATCTGCAGTGGTGGCTGACGAACCTCAATTGGGTCAGTGGCAGAGCCTTCTCCCTTCCCCAACCAGATCTGACAGTAGTGACAGATGCGTCACTCTTTGGATGGGACAGCCTTCTGGGAGAGGTTAAGATCAGAGGACTGCAGTCTCCAGGGGAATCCAGACGCCACGTCAGTCTGCTGGGATTGTAGGTGATCCGAATAACATTGAAGACCTTCCTTCCATCAATGGAGAGGCTGGTGCAGGTTCATGAACAACACCACCGCCATATGGGACTGCAACAAACAAGGTGGTGTGGGGCTGTTGACTCTATGTCAAGAGGCCCTACATCTCTGGACATGGCTGGAACATCAGGGCATTTCCCTGGTGGTTCAACAACTGGAGGGCTCTGCGAATGCCCAGGCGGAAAACTCAGCCGCAGATATTTAGCAGTTCATGAATGGCATCTCCATCCAGAGGTGGTACAAGATCTCTTTCAGCAATCTGTTTGCCTCTGCAAGAATGCACAATGTCAGCAGTTTTGCGCCATGTCATTTTCAAGGTGGCTCTTGCTCAGCGCCACGCTTTGCCTAGAGTAGACCTCAGGCCTCCTGTATCCCTTTCCACCAATACCACTCCTGTCAAGAAAATCAAGTATGCCCGGGCCTAAGCCATCCTTGGATTGGATTGGGCACAGAGAGTCTGGTATCCTGAACTACTGAGCGTGGCAATCAATCCTCTGATCAGTCTGCCCCTTCAGGAGGATCTTCTGTTGCAGCAGCAGGGGAGGGTCCTCCACCAGAACCTGTCTGGTCTCTGCCTTTGTGGAGATTAAGCAGCTGAAGTTGACAGCCTTTGACCTTCCGCCTGAAGTCTGTGATGTTATCTTGGCAGCCAGGCATTCCTCCACCAAGACGGTATATGTCTGCAGTTGGAAGAAATTTGTGGCTTGGTGTTCCATCAGAAATGTAGATTCCCTTTCTGCCCCTCTTTCTAGGGTTTTTCTATCAATTCTTTCTGTTGCCCAGCAGGGCTCTGCTCTGGGCACTTTTTTTTAATGCTTGTTTTTAACATGGAAATTGATAGCTCTCCTCTGATTCAGGAGGATCCGGAGGAGGAGAATAATATTAAAAAGATGTTGAGTAATTTTATTTAAGCCTCTATACAATAGGCAGTTTCTGCTTCAATGAACAAAGTATCAAAACATTTGGAAAATTCTGTTTTCAATATGATGTCAAAGACAATTGTGGCCCAATCTGCGGGGCAAGGCAGAAAGCGCCCTTCAGACAATTTACAATCGGAAAAAACAACATAATTAGGTGTTATTGGTTTGGTGAGGTTTCCTCACACAAGGCAGAGGACATGGCTCCTCACAGGCCTCCTTCTAAGGAGGGAAATATACATGAAAAACAAAAAGTGTCTACCAAATGTACAACAAAAGCTAAACATATCTCATCCCCTATTTTGGTCTCCTCTTTTCTGGATACGGAGGATGATTTGGCTGATGTGGATTCAGATGATGCCTTATCTGACAATGATAATGGAGGATTGTTATCTCCACCTCCAACAAAGAAACCTAAAATATCACATCAGGATGTTTCTTAACCTAAGGTTGTCATGGACTCGGATGGAGTCCCTATGTTTGATCCCCACTCATATCCACCATCTGCACTCTAGAGAGTGGTTCCCTGCGGATCACGTTGGTGAATACGCATCTTCCAGATTACGTTCTCCCTTGGACAAACAAAACAGGTCCAAGATATGATCCGAATGCACTCGTCCTTCTCTCTCGCAAAAAATCTCCATTACCTCTACCATTGACCCAGCTCTCTTAACATTTTTTACCAAATTTGGCAAGGACCCATGCAAGGGTGTGGATAAAGCATGGTCCTCTTGTCAGGACAAACGTTTGGATGTGGTTGGCCCACTTACTCAAATTTGTGACCTGGCTGAGACCGCTAGGTTGGAGAACATTGCATCGATCCTGAAGAACCTTCGCCTTGGGTCCAACGTGCTTTTTGTCTGCTAGGCAATGCTAATTCTGCCCTCGCACATAAACACAGGAAAGGACTTCTGACCAAATTGGATCTGAAATTGGTTAACTTTGCAACAGTGGATCCTGGTATGAAGGTGGAAGGCCTTCTTTTCAGTGACTCTTTTGTCAAAGAGTTGAGTAAATACGTTTCCACCTTTGCATCTCTGGATAAAGACCAACAATCTCTAAAGAAAATGTTTTCACAACAGGTTTTTGCCAGGGCCGGCAAAGGAAGGAACTGGTTTGTCAGCTGTGGTTACAACAACCAAGGATCCAGAGTATCCTACAATACCTCCTACCAGGAATATAAGCCTCAGTTCTACCCACAAAGAGGCAGAGGTTTCGCAGCAGAGGTTCCAGATACTCTAACCAAACAAGTGAGTGTATATTCAGGCCTTCCTTCTATAGGGGATAACCTTTGCTTTTTTCTTCCAAAATGGTTGTCAATCGCAGCAGACCCTTGGGTCTTAAACACGGTTCAAGGTTATGCTATTGAGCTTTACTCAGAATCTTTTCAGTCTTCCCCTCCTCTTCTGTCAAGGTTATCAACAGAAATGTTCGACCTCATTTCTTTAGAAGTAAAGTCCCCTCTCCAAAAACAAGCTATTGCTCGTTGTTAACCCAATTCGTCAGGTTTTACCAGCTCTAGTTTCTTAGTTCAGAAGAAAAACAAAAAGATGCGGCCAGTAATCAACCTCAGATATTTCAACCAATTTGTGGTTTATCGCCATTTGAGAATGGAAATGATTCTTCACCTCAGGGACACCCTTCTTCAAAACGATTGGATGGTTTGTTTGGATTTGCAAGACACACATCTCACTGTTCCTATACATACGAATTACAGAAAATGTCTTCAATTTCAGTGGTTAGACCAATTCTTCCATTTTACATCCCCTTCCATTCAGTCTTTCTTCAACTCCTTGGTGTTTTACCAAGTTAATGAAACCGGTGGAAGTTCTTCTCAGAACTGAAGGTGTCAGACTCATAATTTATCTGGACGATATACTCATAATGAACCTATCTCTTCAGTTCCACATCCCTCTTACCTGCTCCCTTTTAGAGGATCTAGGTTTCATACTCAACAAAGAAAAATCTTTTCTGTCTCCAAACCAACAAATAGATTTTTTGGGCTTCAAAATAAATTTGGTTTCTGCCACTCTACATCTCCCTTTGGGATTGGTAAAATCAATATAATCACAAATTCTTCAGATTCTATGTAGTTCTTTTATTTCTCTCAGATCTCTCCCTCGACTAGTATGTCTTATCTCCTCCTCTATCCAAGCCATCTTCCCAAGTCCTCTGCATTATCAGGCTCTGCAGGGATTAAAAATCCAACATTTAAGAAAGGGCCTTGCATATTCATATTCCATTACTCTAGATCAAGACTCTCCCGTAGAACTTCACTGGTGGATTCACTATTTAGACGCCTGGAATGGCAGAACAATCTCTGCATCAACCCCAGATCTTGTGTTAGAATAAGATGCAAGTCACATGGGTTGGGAGGCCCACTGTGGTCCAATACCAACTCGAGGTACATGGTCACTAGAGGAGTCTAGGTTGGATATCAGTTGTTTAGAGATGCTTGCCAGCTCATTTGCAATCAGAAGCCTTACAAAGAACAGAGTTTGTTGTGCCGTTCTCCTCAGGATGGACAACATTTCAGCAGTAAGGTATATAAACCATTTAGGGTAAACAAAAGTCAAACCTTTAGCAGAGCTAGCCAAAGCCTTCTGGGAATATTGCCTTTCAAAACAAGTTTCGGTTCATGCAGAATATCTTCCAGCCGACCTCAATACTGTAGCGGATTGGCACTCACACCATTTTTGGGATTCAAGCGACTGGAAACCCCATCCCTCGATTTTCCACTCAATTCAGGACAAATGGGGTCTGCTGATAATAGATCTTTTTGCCTCTTGTCTCAATTTTACAGTTGGCACCCAGATCCATTAGTCTTGGCCTCCGATGCCTTTTTAAAGGATTGGTCTCTTTCCCTAAATTATGCCTTTTCTCATGATCAGCAGATTACTTGCACAGTTCAGTCATCTACAGGCAACAGTAGTGCTCATAGCTTCGTTTTGGCAGGACCAGGTATGGTTCCCAACCCTCCTAGAGTTGTCCATAGGCTTCCCCTTTCTCCTTCCTTCCTTCCTTTCCCCATCTCCTTTTGGACCCCCTGAATCGTCCTCACAACCTAGTTTTAGACAATCTTCTTACTCAGTCCATGTGGAAGATTTCCGGAATAACCTATCTTTCCCGCTCATTTTGTCAAAAGCTTCAGAATATATCAAACAGTCTTGGGCTCCAGGAACTACAAAGGCCTACAAGTCAGCTTGGTCTTTATGGCACAGCTGGTGTCTGGGAAAAGATATGAATTCTTTTTCTGTGGATGTAATCTTTGTTATCAACTTCCTCGCAGGAAAAGCTACCAAAGGAAAGTCTTTTTGCACTATAAATCTCTATTGGTCAGCAATCCCAGTGTGAGAACATCCTTTTGTTTGCTGACTTTTGAAGGGGGTAAAATTCTCTAATCTCCCTCTCCCAAATACAGTCAATTATTATGGGATGTCAATATTGTTTTGAATTTGTTTTTGTTATGGCCTGATAATTCTCTTCTTTCCGTCATTCCTTAAAAATGCTTTCTACAAAATTAACAATGTTGTAATGTCTCATTTTGATTAAAAGGCTGTCTGATATTAGAGCTTTAGACATTTCCTATCGTAAATTTATTTCAACAGGTGGTTTATTCACTATGACTCAGCATACCAAAACTCACCTCCTGTCATTGTTTTACCCCTATTTTCTTGATCATCCCAAACTGTGTGTTGGACAATGTTTAAAAGTTTATGAACAGAAAACTGTTGAACTAAGAACGTCCTCTGTTTTGTCAACTCCTGATCTCTTTTAGAAAACCTTACAAACCTGTGTCTTTTCCTACTCTGGCTCGTTGAGTCAGATGGATCATGTCCCTTGCTGGTATTGATAGTTCTACTTTGGGACCCACTCCTCCAGGGGAGCCATGGCCTCCAAGGCCTTCTGGGCTTGTTCCCGTTTAGAGGACATTCTTAGATCAGCTGATTAGTTTGGCAATGTGTTTAGAGTATTTTATTGTAAACGTGTGGACAATGTTTCTTCAATTGTAATTAATGCGCTTTAAAAAAGCAGAATAGGAGCCTCCGGTCTTGACATAAAATGTAGATTTTCCTAGTAATGTATGAAGGAAAGTTTTAATTTTATTAAAGACACGGAGGTGAGTATTATCCCTTCCCAATCTTTTAACTTTGTTTTTTCCCTCAATCAATCAATCAAAAAGTTTATTAAGCACACTACTCACCCGAAAGGGTCTCAAGGCACTGTGGGAGGTTAGGGGGATGCCGTTTACTTCTCAAAAAGCCAAGCCTTGAGGTGCTTTCTGAAAGTCAGGAGGTCCTGGGCCATGCGTAGGTTGGTGTGGAGGGAGTTCCTGGTCTTGGAGGCGAGGTAGGAGAAGGATCTGCCGCTGCAGGTGGTGCGTTGGATGCAGGGGACTGTGGTGAGGGCGAGGTCAGCGGAGCGGAGAAGTTGAGTAGGTGCGTGGAAGATCACTCGTTCATTGAGGTAGGTTGGTCCAGTGTTGTGGAGGGATTTGTGAGCATGGATAAGGACTTTGAAGATGATCCTTTTGCTGATGGGCAGCCAGTGAAGGGATCTGAGGTGAACGGAGATGTGTTCGTGGCGTGGGAGGTTGAGGATGAGACGTGCGGCTGCGTTCTGGATTTGCTGGAGTTTTTGCTGAAGCTTGGCTGTGGAACAAGCGTAGAGGGTGTTTCTGTAGTCTAATCTGCTGCTGATCAGTGCATGGGTGACAGTTTTTCTGGTTTCTATGGGAATCCATTTGAAGGTCTTCCGTAGCATGCGAAGGGTGTTGAAACAGGAGGATGATATGGTGTTGATTTGCTGGGCCATGGAGAGAGATGAGTCTAAGATGATACCAAGGTTGCGTGCGTGGGTGCAGGGTGCTGGGGTTGGTCCTAGGGCGGTGGGCCACCAGGAGTTGTCCCATACTGTCTTGTTGGGGCCGAAGAAGATGAATTCTGGTTGTTGGAGTGGAGTTTGAGGTGGCTTGCTGTCATCCATTTGGCAATGCCAAGGAGTCTGGGGTGGAGGTTTGTCTTGGCGGTGGAAGGTTTCCTGGTGAGGGAGATGATGAGCTGGGTGTTGTCTGCATATGAGATGATTGTGATTCTGTGGGGGCAGAGGATGTTGGCGAGCGGGGCCATGTAAATGTTGAAGAGGGTAGGGCTGAGGGAGGATCCTTGGGGGACCCCGCAGATGATCTTGGTTGCTGGGGACTGGAAGGGAGGGAGGCAGACTTTCTGGGTTCTTTCGGTGAGGAAGGAGGTGCGCCAGTCTAGGGCCTTGTGTCAGATTCCTGCCTCGAAAAGGTGTGCGCAGAGAATTTGGTGGCATACAGTGTTGAAAGCTGCAGAGAGGTCCAGGAGGATGAGGGCGACATTCTCGCCCTTGTCCACTCTGGTTCTGATGTTGTCAGTGTAGACGATGAGGGCGGTCTCAGTGCTGTGGTTCTTGCGAAATCCAGACTGGGAGGCGTTAAGTGCGTTGTTTTCCTCTAGGAAGTGAGACAGTCGGACGTTCACTATCTTCTCAGCGACCTTGGCGGGGAAGCGGAGAAGAGAGATGGGGCAGTAGTTTGTGAGGTCTTCTGGGTCTACTTTGGGTTTTTTGATGAGCATGTTGACTTCAGCGTGCTTCCAGGTGTCTGGGAAGGTTGCGGCATCGAAGGAGCTGTTGATTATGGGGCGGAGCTGGGGAGCGAGGATTGGGCTGGCCTTTTTAAAAATGTGGTGTGGGCAGGGGTCTGTGGGGGAGTCTGAGTGGATGGAGTTCATGGTTTTTTTCTTTTCTTCGTCGTCGGTTGGGGTCCAGGTGTGTAGTTGGTCGTTGTGGGGGGGGCATTGTGCTGTTGGTCATGTCGGAAGTGGTGACGGTGGGTGCGGATGATGTGAAACTGTTGTGTATGTCTAAGATTTTGAGGTGAAAGTAGTTAGAGAGGGAGTTGCAAAGGTTTTGGGTGTGAGGGGGGTCGATGGTGCTGCATTTGGGTTTGGTGAGCTCTTTGACGATGGTAAAAAGTTCCTTGCTGTTGTGTGAGTTACTATCTATGCGTTCTTTGTAGTAAGACCTTTTGGTGGTCCGGATGAGTTGGTGGTGTTTCCGTATGGTCGTTTTGAGGGTGGAGAAGTTGTTCATTGAGTGCTCTTGGCACCATACTTTCTCAGTTTTGCGGCATTCACGCTTGGAGGCTTGGAGTTCAGTGGTGAACCAGGGGGCGATCTTGATGGTACGGGTGTTGTTGTTACTTTTCAGTGGGGCGAGGGAGTCTGCGCAGGTTGTTAGCCATTGTGTGAGGTTGTGGGCACAAATGTTGGGGATGGGGTGGAGCTTGTGTGAGCTTGGCGTTCATGTGTTCTATGGGTATCTTGTCTCACATTCGGTAGGTTGTGGTGTGTTGTTGGTGGTGGGTGGGGGGTTTCGTGAAGAAGTGGACACAGTCACAGTGACTCCAACTCCATCTCAACCGGCCTCATTACTCTGCCGATACTCTGGTTGGTTCTTGTTATGGAGCTGCCTCCCCTTCAAGTTTCCTTGGGAAGTCTGGTCGTTGCGTCCCTCCAGTCATCTTACCATTTCCAGGATTGATTAATTTTTTACATGAACTTCTCTCTCTCATTATGTCTCTATTAATTTTATTATCTATTTTACCTTTATTTCGTTCTTATTAACCTCTCAAGTAAGAAAAGAGGGCTGTTCGCATTCAAGTGATGTCATTATAATGTGCATACTTTGCTCATTGGCTATCTCTTAATGACTACGTTTCTCTTCCCATTGGCTTATATCTTTCGCCATCTGGGATTTGTTGTTTATTTATTGGTGTTGACTGTTGCTGTTAAATTAAAGCAAGCAAAAAAAAGCATGATACTTGCCTCCATTTCTTTAATAAAATTAAGACTTTCCTTCATAAATTACTAGGAAAATCTACATTAAAAGAGATACAAAAAAAAACCAATAAACTAGAAAATGGTCTCAGTACAGTGCTTGAGGATTTACCCATACCCCGTATTTTTGCTATGTTGAGATGAACACTCAGTCCCTGACAGGGATGAATGGCGGTTACCATGGAGATTATTGTCAGGAAAGCTAGCTAATTGATTGTAACTCTGATATGTGATGCCAACTGTCAGATCTGTTTCTTAAAAGTCACTCCCAAACTTTCGATAAGCAGTTTTATTAAATACTAACAACAGATTGTGGACTGTGTAGAAGCTACATAAAATACTAGAAGAGGAAAACACCTGTTGTGCAATACATGCCTATAATACATGCCTGTTTTAGCCAGAGTAGTGCTGCTGGACAGCCATATTTTGTTAAAGGCCATCAATATCAAGAAACATGTCAAAGCAGGTAAGGAAGACTCCCCATACAAATATGTATTTAGTGGAAATCAATTTATAGCTTTTGAAAACATGCCTTAAAATACTTGCCTCCCCCTACCAATTAATTGCACTTGTTTTTTAGCTTGCTCGTCACAACAAAACATTGCAGCAGATGCTGAAGCCAGGGACCTATTCAGAAGAAGGGGATGAAGCCTTAAAGTACTATGCTAATCACACAGCTCAGATTGAGGTATGTATTGTTACAGGAGTAAATTCTCACCAATCATCTCAAAATGAAGTACCTGAAATACTTATATTTAATTATAATATAACTGGAAATTAATCTCCCTAATCATGTCAAAGCTTTGCCATCTGCTACGTGAACATGGGGTGTACATGCATGTCACTCTTTCTATCGTTAGTACATTCTCTCTATCCTGGGGTTTCCCCTTCCCAGTAACAGCATCAGCAGATGGCGTAACTATGCAGCTTTTTAAAGAAGAACACAGTCAGAGCAAATGATCTTGCTATTAAAAATAACAAGCACGTTGAATTCACCAGTTATTGTAAAGGTGTTCGCAGTGCAAACAAGAAACGTGAAGTGCATGATTTTATGCCTGGCCGTGCTGAATCTGCAAGGCATAGTTTAAAAGCCTGTGGAGACCCCCAGGTGCTGAGTACAAGGCGTCCTATGTTTGAGATCGTTTGCCTCTGTAATTATGTCCCAACAACGAGTGCTATTGATCTGGCCAATTATTACACCTATTATTTATGTGGCTAAAGACAAGACTCGTTAGTTGTGTAAGCAGAGGTGGTGTAACCACTCTACTGCTGTAACAAATGGTTTGTTCTTTCTGAACGCGAGGATAGAAGGTGAGGTTTTCACGCTAATGAACACTACATTTTCTCAAACCACCATGTGCTTGCCTGTGTCGTTTATTTCAGTATCAGACAACAGATCACAGTGCTGAGAATTATTGTGGCTAAACATTAATATGATTTTGCAGTTTGCCTTGTTTGGCACCGAGACAGTTCATTAGCGCTTGTTGAAAATGTAAAGGTGAGAGGAAGAGACTCGCCCCTTTTGGGAAGCAGCTGTATCTGTAATTGGGCTTATATGGAACTGGTAGCATGTCAGTACAAAATAACTAACATTTGGTTGAATTTAAAAGTGAAAGGAGATGGTAGAATCAACAAACGTACCTGCAGCTACACAGCTGTCAGTATTTGTCATTAGGGTTGCCACAAGGGTCTCAGTTTGCTAACCCTAATTAGTGTGCGTTGCATTCTGTCCCTGTGCCTCCCCTTTTGTCTCTCCTATATACTCTTCCTTCCATGGAGTCAATGGCAAATTTGCCTTGTGTGACTGTATCATCCGACATCTCCCACCCTCCTCAATATGGGAAACCTCTGTTATGCCAATAATAATGAGAGAGAGAGAAACACATTTTTAAAGAAGGGATTTTTGGAAAGAAGGGTTAACCAAAGCAGTTCAGGATAGAGTACTGAGTGAGGGGCCGTGAAGGCACGGTCCACACCAGAATAGTACGGCATCTGGCCTATGTGGGGGTTCCCACATAAGATGGTGGATATAGAACTCCATGTGTTTTCCTCCATCTTCCTATTATCTGGGTCCAAAGCATCAATATCTATGTATTTCTTAGTTGTTAGTTACCGCCCGCAACTCCAGTATATTCCTCATAGATCATCATGTACATTCGCCCTTGGACAAGAATAATTTGAAACGTGTGAAGAATTTTGTGTAAAGCAATGACAGTGTTTGTTGGTAGGAATACTAACGTAAAATACAGAAAATAATGGATTGCAGGAGAAAAAAAGTTATTTTAAGGAAGGGTAAAAAAGGTCCCTGGAAAGTGTCTCGGTACTGATGCTCCAAGGTTAAGTAATAAAAGAGTGCGGGCTAGGGTTCCAAGTAAGGGTGGGAGAGCACACCACTTAGTAGAACCATAAAATAATAATAATGGGGGGTGCATCAGGTGCACAGTAAATTAACATGTCTGGTATTTCTTATAAATGAGCCACAGCTAAGGTAGATCTGCTACTAATAAAAATATGTAATAGATTACAGAAAAAATATAAAATATGTAAACCACAACATGATCTCAGACATCACAAATCCATGGGCTTACCAAAAAGAAGAAAACAAAATGTGACTATCTTTCGGAAGCACTGAATGGCTAACAAAGAAGCTGTTCCACAGTGAGTTAAAAATAGGGCTCTCATGAGCAAGCAAGAATAGCGTTGAAACCCATAAACGAGGTTGTCTTCCAGTCACTGTCTTCAGTGGACATTGTTATACTCTATTCTTTGGATTATTTGGAACAAAAAAAAAAAAAAAAAGGATGCAGACCGCTCACCGACTTTGTATGGCATGATACATCACATGCCGCTGCTTTACCTGTAAGCGGTGTTGAGGTATGCTCACATGTTCTATTATAGGCAGGTGTGTGAATGTTACCTAATATAATATGGGGTCTGAAAGGGTAGGTTTAAATTCTGTATTTATTCGATGAGGTTTCTTTAATGGTGTCTCAAAAGCACAAAATTAAAAGAGGTAAATAGGAGGTTAGTACTCTTTATGTCAACATTATGCGGTCAACATGTTTCTGCCCTCGTTAAATGCTGCTGTAGGTCATGGCATTCTAGATAATGTGATTAGACTGGGCACTGTGGTTAGGTCCATAACCATAGAGGTTTTGGGTCACAGTCTTATAGCTGTTTTTTCCTACCTGTTTGTTGTGTACCCATGTTTACTGCCAGTCATCCAGAGGTGAAAAATATCCTAGTTATTCACAATTATTTTTGTGTATGGATGGGTTCATTTTGTTTTAAAAGGAAAAGGCACAGCCATCACAGACCTGCAAGTATGATGTCCACTGAGTGCTGGACGCCCCATTGGTCCGAGTTCATAATCTTAGGGTACTGGAGAATCCGGTGCTTGGACAGTCATTCATATAAAGCCCCTTTTTTGTAATACTTTTCACCGTTTTATTGTCCACTAAAGTCAAGGTTGTTTCAGAAAATCATGTGAAGTAGCACACCACTCATTTCTAGGAAACTCTGGGCAAAAGGGACTCTCTTCTCAATTGGCAACTCGGTCACTTAGGAAAAGGTAGAGATGGGCAGTGCCAGCCTTGAGCAAAAAAAGATGCAACTCTTACTGCAGAAACATTATTGTCAAGCAATACATGAAATATGAGTAACAGGTGAGTAAGTAATGAAACCTCAGTAGAGAGGCCATCAGCATCAATACCTGGTGTTATTTAAAGCAGCAAATAATGGGAAACAGAAAAGCCAGTGCTTAATTTGAGCAGGTGGTTTCAGGTGTTCAGCACCGGCACTTCGTTGTCAGCACCAGCACTTATGAAGTCTGCCATTTGGTGGCACTGTTAGTATGATTTTGAAATGAGCACCACAACAGTTGTTTTGTAATTCAATATAAATGGTGTTGGGGTCCTGGAATAGCCTTAATTGTCACACATGTACAAGTGTGATGGTTAGTAGTTGTGTTGGTACTGTCACTGGCAGCACTGGGAGGGGTAATAGGTGGTGTGAGCTGCAATGGCCTCTTGACAAGGTTTCTTTGCAAACTAGACACTGCGAAAAGCAGCACCCTTTTTGGAAAGGAGAATTTTTAAGGCACTGTAAACATCAAGTAGATCATCTCCCCTTCAAAGATTAAAACCAGTGTGCTACTCATTGATAAATAAACGTGTAAAGTCAATGTAAGAAAATGTTTCTTAAGACAATGTGGGTTTCGAGACGTAGGAGTTACATATTGTAAGGAAATGCCTCCTTGGCATGGTTACCCCCTGACTTTTTGCCTTTGCTAATGCCAAGTTATGATTTGAAAGTGTGCTGAGGCCTGCTACCCAGGCCCCAGCACCAGTGTTCTTTCCCTAAACTGTACCTTTGTCTCCAAAATTGGCACACCCCTGGCATCCAGGTAAGTCCCTTGTAACTGGTACCCCTGGTACCAAGGGCCCTGGTGCCAGGGAAGGTCTCTAAGGGCTGCAGCATGTCTTATGCCACCCTGGGGACCCCTCACTCAGCACATGCACACTGCTTGCCAGCTTGTGTGTGCTGGTGGGGAGAAAATTACTAAGTTGACATGGTACTCCCCACAGAGTGCCATGCCAACCTCACACTGCCTATGGCATAGATAAGTCACCCATCTAGCAGGCCTTACAGCCCTAAGGCAGGGTGCACTATACCACAGGTGAAGGCATAGGTGCATGAGCACTATGCCCCTACAGTGTCTAAGCAAAACCTTAGACATTGGAAGTGCAGGGTAGCCATAAGAGTATATGGTCTGGGAGTCTGTCATACACAAACTCCACCTGCACCATAATGGCTACACTGAAAACTGGGAAGTTTGGTATCAAACTTCTCAGCAAAATAAATGCACACTGATGCCAGTGTACATTTTATTGTGAAATACACCCAGAGGGCATCTTAGAGATGCCCCCTGAAAACATACCCGACTTCCAGTGTGGGCTGACTAGTTTTGCCAGCCAGCCACACACCAGACATGTTGCTGGCCACATGGGGAGAGTGCCTTTGTCACCCTGTGGCCAGGAACCAAGCCTGTACTGGGTGGAGGTGCTTCTCACCTCCACCTGCAGGAACTGTAGCACCTGGCGGTGAGCCTCAGAGCATCAAATGCTCACCCCCTTTGTTACAGCGCCACAGGGCATCCCGGCCACTGCCCCCACTTTTGGCGGCAAGGCTGAAGGAGATAATGAGAAAAACAAGGAGTCGTCACTGGCCAGTCAGGACAACCCCTAAGGTGTCCTGAGCTGAGGTGACTCTGACTTTTAGAAATCCTCCATCTTGCAGATGGAGGATCCCCCCAATAGGATTAGGGATGTGACCCCTTCCCCACAGGGAGGAGGCACAAAGAGGGTGTAGCCACCCTCAGGGCTAGTAGCCATTGGCTACTACCCTCCCAGACCTAAACACACCCCTAAATTGAGTATTTATGGGCCCCCAGAACCAAGGAAGATAGATTCCTGCAACCTGAAGACGAAGAAGGACTGCTGACCTGAAGGCCTGCAGAGAAGATGGAGACACCAACTGCTTTGGCCCCAGCCCTACCGGCCTGTCTCCCCACTTTGAGAAAAATTGCAACAGCGACGCATCCCACAGGGTCCAGCGACCTCTGAAGCCTCAGAGGACTACCCTGCATTTAAAAGGACCAAGAAACTCCAGAGGACAGCGGCCCTGTTCAACCAACCTGCAACTTTGCAACAAAGAAGCAACTTTTAAAGACCACACGTTTCCCACCGGAAGCGTGAGACTTTCCACTCTGCACCCAACTCCCCCGGCTCGACCTGCAGAAAACTAACTCTACAGGGAGGACTCCCCGGCGACTGCGAGCCCGTGAGTAGCCAGAGTTGACCCCCTGGGCCTCCACAGCGACGCCTGCAGAGGGAATCCAGAGGCTCCCCCTGACCATTATTGCCTGCTTCAAGGAACCCGACGCCTGGAAAACACACTGCGCCCGCCACCCCCAGGACCTGAAGGAACCGAACTCCAGTGCAGGAGCGACCCCCAGACAGCCCTCTTCCTAGCCCAGGTGGTGGCTACCCTGAGAAGCCCCCCCTTTGCCTGCCTGCATCGTTGAAGAGACCCCTGGGTCTCCCCATTGAATCCTATTAAAAACCGTACGCCTGTTTGCACTCTGCACCCGGCCACCCCTGTGCCGCTGAGGGTGTACTTTCTGTGCCTGCTTGTGTCCCCCCCCGGTGCCCTACAAAACCCCCTTGGTCTGCCCTCTGAAGTCGCGGGTACTTACCTGCTGGCAGACTGGAACTGGGGCACCCCTATTTCCATTGAAGCCTATGTGTTTTGGGCACCACTTTGACCTCTGCACATGACCGGCCCTGAGCTGCTGGTGTGGTAACTATGGGGTTGCCTTCAAACCCCCAACGGTGGGCTACCTTGGACCCAACTTTGAACCCTGTAAGTGTTTTACTTACCTGTGAACTTAACATTTACTTACCTCCCCCAGAAACTGTTGATTTTTGCAGTGTCTACTTTTAAAATAGCTTATTGCCATTTTTGCCACAACTGCACATGCTATTGTGATAATTCAAAGTTCCTAAGATACCTGAGTGAAATACCTTTCATTTAAATTATTGTTTGTAAATCTTGAACCTGTGGGTCTTAAAATAAACTAAGAAAATATATTTTTATATATAAAAACCTATTGGCCTGGAATTGTCTTTGAGTGTGTGTTCCTCATTTATTGCCTGTGTGTGTACAACAAATGCTTAACACTACCCTCTGATAAGCCTACTGCTCGACCACACTACCACAAAAAATTAGAGCATTAGAATTATCTCTTTTTGCCACTATCTTACCTCAAAGGGGAACCCTTGGACTCTGTGCACACTATTTCTTACTTTGAAATAGTACATACAGAGCCAACTTAGTACACATATATTTACTAGTCGGCCTTATATGTTAAAAGTGCGTGGTCAGAAGAAACACAAAAATAGGATTTAAAATGTAATGCAGTGCTTGAGCGTGTCTGTGCCAATAAAACATTATTACTATTGAAAGGAACCCTTCTTAAGAGTCTTATAATAACAGTTTCTTAATAAAAACAAATATTAAGGTTCTACACACATGCCTTACAGTTTGCATGCAGCTCCTTGAAGGTGGTTCATAACTCACTGTGCTATATTGGAAGAATTGAAATATATTACTGCAGCCAACAAAAGGATATCTGTGTTAAAAGCAGTAACCCACTTACCTACCTACATAAAATAAAAATATGTGATCTGTGTGTTACATAATGTGCTTGCAGAAGACACATTAACACTCAGCTAATTTATGAGTTAATACTGTAACTAGACAAAACGCAGGTCTCTTCAGCAACTCCATTCATCAGTTATCTTAGCTTTAATATTATACCCTGAGACTTGCTGGGCACACAAAGATCTCTGTCAAGTGTTTTATGCCCATAAAATATTAAAAATGCAGCCTTTTTGATCAATTAAACCAGAATAGATTGTCACACTTTTTTTGTTGCCAATTTCTTTGTGACAGAGTTTTACAAAATAAATGTATAGGTTGAATGTCAGACTCTCCTTTTCATGACTTTTCCCCTCATGACTCCACCTCCTTTCTTTTTCCAAACCTTGACTCCTAATTTATGAGGTCCTGGGGTATTTTGTTTTCAGTTCCAGCCCTGATTATGTCAGAAAGTGGCAATAAGTGAATTTGTTTTACCACCATTTATGCAGGATTTACGAACTTCCACCTAGTAAAACACACTCTAAATGTTTTTTTGGGATATTTTCCTGTTGATCAGAAATACTTCAGTTTATAAAGTAATGCATTAACATGGATTCCATTCCTTATTTACTCTGCAGGGTAATATGTTGATTTACCTCCACTAAATTCAGTGGCGTAACTAAACTTGAGGGGGGCCCCCTGCTAAATACATGAAGGGGGCCCCCCACGCAGGGCCGGCTTTAGCAATGTTGGTGCCTAGTGCCAGTCTTTTTTGCCCCCACCTCCTTCTCTATGAATGACCTCACTACCACTCTCCATCAGTGCCCCTCACCTCTCCATAGTCCCTCTCTGACATACATTTATTTTTATTTTTTGAAGCGCTACCTATAGTTCACTCAGTTTTGTGATCTGCATGTTACACGTTCTTTGCAGTAGGCACATTATCCCTCTGCGCTACTTAATGGGTAAAAAAAACTCTCACCAGCAATAACATTAATCACCAGAGTTAGCTTGACATTTTAATTGTTGCCTGAAAACTGCTTGATGCTCGAGCAAGTTCACGTGCTTGTAAACCCATACGTTATTTTCAAACGCAGCTCTCACACTAACGTCAGTACAGTCTGTCCCGCCGCCCTAAAGCTGGCCCAGCCCCTATGCTCTGGACCCAGTTAGAAACCCTCAGACCACGGCCCGTGCACAGAGCCTGGGGGCCCCTTGGAGCACGCCTCCCCTCGCACAACGGGAGCTGCGGGGCTATTGTTACGCCACTGGCTAAATTGTTGGTTCCAAGCCCTTTTAGTTGCACACATAACCACGTTCAAAGTAGCTGATATACTTCAAAAGTCCTTATCTATGCAAAACAAGTTTAAGTTTCTTCCTTCTGACCTTCTTTGATTAAAACAGTTTGACATTACATTATCATTGTCTTAATTCAAATGACATATAATTCACCAATTATAGGCGTAATATTCCCACAAACAATCAAATAGAGAATTTACCAGAAATGTGTAAAATCAATGTCTTCATTTAAATGCACCAAGGTGTAATCTATCTGCTAATTGTATTAATTAAATATCCATGTTTAAATGACCTTAAACCCTTCACCTCTTTGAACATAGATTTGCATTCCTCACCTCTTGCTGATGTAAATTGTCAGACCCACTTTTTTGCTTCTTTTTTCATTTGCCATTTTGTAGGCAAATACGTGCATAAAACGTTAGTCTATGCCTCGTTAAGTAGACAACGTATAAGCCTAGAGTTAAAGTATTCCGGTGACATACATTTCAGGTTTCAAACTCCCTGCATTGCACAAATTTCAGAGCACTCTTTAATGCCACCACCCACACAGAATGGGTCCATGACGGATCGTGATGCGATCCAATGTATTCAACACACATTCAGTGTCTTTTGAGGGTTATACTTTTTTTATCATATGATCACTGTTCAATACATGAGTATTTATGGATATAGTCACCTGCTGCGCTACAGTGGGCATTATGTACTATTTTAATAGAGCATTTCATTGTGGTATAACTATTGTTGCTGCATGATGCTCAATCAACACATTAAGGTTAGAATGCACTTCACCATAGAATTCAAATTTCAGTGTTTTCCTGTTTTGAGTTGTAAGTACAAATGTACTTTTTTTCAATAAGGTTTGTCAATTTCACATTAGAAATGGTCTTTGCTGCACGCATCTTTTAGCAGAGCTTTTGTTTCCAGGACATAACATATGCTTAGAGTGGATTTAGGATCAGCCCCTTGCCCATGAATTGAATGGCTCTGTTGGCTATCTCAGTTGTCTGCTCTTGATTTGATGGATTTGTTTTTGTTTCATGCGTTTGTTTCACCCACGAGCATTCTGTCTAACAGGGTGAGTTATATCTTTCCTCCGCATACTTGAAGGTACTCTTTGTTTTAATTTGGCTTAAGTGGTCTATGAGAGTGCTTGTGTTTCCTTGCTCACTGCATCTTTTTCTCTTTGTGAGCACTCTCTTAACTCTTCCTAGTCCCCTATTTTCCCTATCCCATTTCCCCGTTCTCATGTTTTTTTATTTTTCTTAAATTTCACATTTAATGTCAGTGCTGCCAGGCCACACACTCTCTTATCCCATCTCCCCTGTTCATTTCCACCCTGTTGCCCCTACTACCCATGCCTCATAAGAATAATTTAGAATACTATAATTTTAAATATATTTACTCGTTTATTTATATGTAAATATATATTTGTTATAAATTTATGTTAAAATAAATATATGTGTATATACATATATGTACATTCACATGTTATGCAGGCATACAAATGCATCAAGACAAATCTGTGTGCATCAGCGGCCATCGTACAGTGAACATTCTTTAGTAGAAAAGCCATTCCAAGGTTGTCAGCTGTGCATGCACCTGTCGTGATGCCTGCAGTCACATGTAATCGTTATATTGGCACAGCCATTAGCTCTTCACTTTAGAGCTTCAGAGGTGAGGCCTGTTGTTTTTGCCTAGGCTTGTATTCCTTGTTATTCCACAGTAGATGGAGTGCATGTGTTTTTTTTCTTCCGCCCTGCTAGTTCTCTGCTTACCCCCACTTGCTCTCTTTTCACTGTCCCATTCTTGACGCTCTCCGCCCTCTCTCTGTGATAATTTTTTTAAATTGTATTTATTATTTTATTTGAGATCTCCACAGTTAGTGCTCTGCTAGGCCACTTTTCTCCTTTTTTTTTGCACTTCACGTGCTCTTGCTTTTCACTTTCTTTTTTAATGTTAACTGTTTGTTCTATTACAGACATCCGCCATGTTAGAATGGTTAGTTAAAAATGGCTGCCCAGGGTATCTTGACACATGGACATACGTACACATCACAAGGCATGCCTACACATTGTTGCTCATCTTGGAATGGATTTTCGTTAATAAAAACCCACTGCAAGATTGACCGCCATATGCGTGCGTGCATCTTGTGTCTTGCTTTGCATGCTGTGACAAAAAGTATTGGCAAAGCCAGTATCTCAGCCTTTTAGAGTAGAGACTTATTGGGTTTCCTAATGTTTGTTACCCTTCTTGTTAAGGGTAGGATATTTGAATCCAGTCATTGTAGTATATGTAGTATATATAGAGTACCTTGTTCTCATAATTGTATGTACCTGTGCTTGTTGTTTCTTATTTCCTCCTTTCCCTTACTCATTGTTTATATTCAAGTTGGTAATTCCATGTCGTTGGGGAAACAGAATCTTTGCTATTAGGTTCTGGATTCCTGACGGGCATTGCCAGACTGACCTTCATCCAGATCAGATGTGTATGCCTGCCGGACTTACAATAAACATCTTACCTGTTTTTTACCCACTTTCTGCGTGTGAGGAGTTCATCGTTCCTCTTTCACTATACTACAGTCATGTTGTACAATGATTTACAGTCGTTCACATGTTTGCATTTTCCTTTTTAACATTAATGCAATTTTGCTCCCTCCTTTATCTGACACGGATATATTGCTAAAAATCCCACATCGTCACACATTTTCTTTGATTGCTATGTTTTACATGTTCTGTATGTTATTATCCTAATGTCATTTGTTTACGTTTTCAACATAGAGGTGTTAGTTAAGTGCCACTGGTGGTTGTAATCCTTTCTGCACCCAGTACTGGCATAAAGCAAGATTTTGTGTCTGCTTTTTTATTTCTTGTCTCTGCAATATGTTATAATTTAGTTTCCTGTTTCGGTGGCACACACGTTTCGATAATCAAAGTGAATTAGTTTTAGCAAACATACTTCATGCACACACAAAACGTCTGCAAGTGTCTGTAGTGGTGTTTTGGGGTGAAATGTAATCTGTGCATTCTGTATTACATGCTGCACCATTTATCCCTGAAGCCCATACAATATGTATTGGACAATATTGTTTCCAGCCATATGCATTATTAACGCTGTAGAATGTTTCCTTACAGGTGGTACTAGAAAGAGAGATGGGTCATCAGAGTTGGAACCAGTATCATAATGTGTGGGAGGGGCTCGGCCACAAACTTGGAACTGATTAACAGACATTTCAACGTGGGGCAAACACCAACTGAGTCTTGAGTTTTGCGTGTGCCCTAGAGGGAGTGCTTCTTTCTTAATTTTGCGGGTCCGCCCCGTATCCCTGATCCCCTTCCCACCTTGCCCACGGGCATTTCGCCGCCTAAAGCTGCAGCACTGTTTAATTAAGTGCTGCTGTGCTTGCTCTGAAATGTCCGTCGACAAGAATGGTGCAGCTCAAGATCGGCCTTTCTTTGGTGTCTGTGTGCAGGACATGCTGGCTCCTCTAGGCTTAACTTGAGGGGGATACGTGAAAGGCACTGTGTGTTGAAACATGGAACAGGTATTGGCCCTAGAGGCAGGGTGACCAGATTTTGAAAAGAAAAAACCGGGACAGGTCAGACATAAAGGTAGGACTAAAGCCCTTAGTCTCACTTTTATATCTGATCTGTCCTGTAAATGTGTGTGTAACAGCAGCAGACAGGCAGAACCCAATAAATTACTTCTCAATTATTTAAGATTCTAGAGCTGCATGTGAATGGAGAGCACACCTTTCACTCCTGCCTTGCTGGTTCACCTGACCTTTGTCCCAAAAACCGGGACATTTCTTTAAAATTAACATAGCATTCATAGGTTCACCGGACCTTTCCCCCAAAACCGGGACATTTATTGAAAATTAACAAAAGGCATCGGGACACCGGAACTGTGTGTTGAAACATGGAACAGGTATTGGCCCTAGAGGCAGGGTGACCAGATTTTGAAAAGAAAAAACCGGGACAGGTCAGACATAAAGGTAGGACTAAAGCCCTTAGTCTCACTTTTATATCTGATCTGTCCTGTAAATGTGTGTGTAACAGCAGCAGACAGGCAGAACCCAATAGATTACTTCTCAATTATTTAAGATTCTAGAGCTGCATGTGAATGGAGAGCACACCTTTCACTCCTGCCTTGCTGGTTGACCTGACCTTTGTCCCAAAAACCGGGACATTTCTTTAAAATTAACATAGCATTCATAGGTTCACCGGACCTTTGCCCCCAAAACCGGGACATTTATTGAAAATGAACAAAAGCATCGGGACACCGGGACTGTCCTCTGAAAACCAGGACTGTCCGGGCAAATCCGGGACATCTAGTCACCCTACCTAGAGGGGAATCCTTTCCTTTGCTAAAGCTGAAGTGAGCCCGTTAGTCTTCTGAGACACAGGGGCGAAGCTTGGTCAGTATGATTGGGTTGGGGAGGCTGTGAACGGGAGGGAGGGGGGGTCGTGAGGGTATTTGTTAGCTTCAGTTTTCGTGACTGTCACTCTGGCACATGATATTAAAATACATTATATGACAAGCAAGGTGCACATGGCTTAAGAGGCAGTGGAATGGGAGAGAACTGCGGATTGGTAGGTGTACTAAGTGAGAGAACGCGCATTGTTTTGTGGGATAACCAACACTTTTGAAGTCTTTCCAAACAGAGAGAGGTAGAGAGTGTGAGTGTGTTTCTGTTTGTCTATGTAAAAGCTCCTGGTGAAATCCAACAGACACCTCACCATACCCGACTGAAGCACCTGCACCCAACTATTTATGACAAAATGCATTTATTAGGGAGGTGTAACACTAACACGCCCCTCGCCCCCGAAGCTACGCCCCTGCTAAGACACCCAAAAAATGGTACAGTGTCCCAAGTACAGCCACTGCAAAGATGCAGAATGTTAACTTATTTTAAAACTTCTGCCTCCTGGTACTAGGTATTATTTTTGTAAAGTCCGTGTAAGTAATTTTGTTATTTCTGTCAAAGATATCTATACTGTTTAAGTATGCAGATAATGTGCTAACCAGGCTCAGTCCATTTTTGCCGTGTAACAGTTTCAATAATGTCCTTATCTGTTAGTGAGCCAAACCACTTTTCTGCTGGATTTGACGCTATCAATATGAAAATAGTCTAACATCAGCTTTTTGGGTGTCCATTTTTTCAGATTGTTCGCCATGATAGGACTATGGAGCAAATTGTCTTTCCAGTGCCAAACATTTGTGAATATCTCACGCGAGAATCAATGCGCCGTGTTTTCAATTCAACAGAAAGAGATGAACAAGGTAGCAAAGTGAACGACTTCTTCCAACAGACTGAGGATTTGTACAATGAAATGAAATGGCAGAGGAAAATAAGGAGTGAGTATCAACATTTTATAAGCTATACAAAGAAAGTTTCACGTACTATGCTAAAGGTGCAGACCCAGTGCAAAGTAAAACTTCATACATGTTGAAGAACTGAACAAGATTGTTTTCGGCCAAACAAGCCAGTCCATACATACAGTGCTAAGCAAAAAATGGATTGCATTATATAATAGTGTTTGCAAACCGAATGAATACACAGAATTGTATATTTTTTCATGTTCAAAGATCACTGTGCTTATGTATTTTTATATACCTCAAAATAATTGTATGTTTTAAGTCAATTCATTATCTAATTTTATGTATTATTCATACATACGTACTGTGATCTTATGGGCACTAGATAGATGTAACAGTCAAATATGTATTTGCACCTGTTCTGGCAAGAAAGTAAACCCTGTGCACTTATATGTGAGTTTCGAAGTGATCCAGTAATTTAATTTTTAATAATAGACTAATATTATTATTAATGCCATAGCAGTGGAATTAAATGGTGCCACATGGCACACATTATTTATATAAAATGTTCTAGTATATTTGCACACATTCACTACGACAGTGCAGATGTCAAATTTCGGTTTTGTATAGCAACTCAGAAATATTAACGCAAGAGCAACACTGTTTTCTATCTCACATATTGCATGTTACAATTATAATGCACAGGGGAACAACTCTGCTAACAGTCGCTAATAGTCAGGAATATTCTTCAAAGAGAATTTACCTTACTGCTCAAAACCTTGTCACCTTGTTGTGGTTAAAAAATCTGTTGAAGCAAATACACATGATGCCAGGGCATGTATATGCATGGAGTGTAATATGCTGTTTTTTACCATTGCAAAGGGAGAGCAGGGGCATAATTCCCCACTCGAGGCATCACTTCTTGTGAGTTATGTTTGTTTCCCACGCACAACAATGGTAATGATTTAGAATTTTACAACCTGTGCATGTATGTGTACAATCTGTTGTGATTAGGTCTAGATCTTATGTACTTTTCAGGCTTACATACATGGTATCAAACCAGGCAATTAATGTAGGTGTGCATTGTATACTGTATAAGGAACACCTTATCAATTTTGAAAATAGTGTTTTTCACCTTGAATATTAGAATAATTATTTCTCAACAGGTGATGGTAAATTCTGATAGATGATCACTTTAAGTATTAGGCAAAACAAAAGTAATAGGAAGAGTTTCTTTGTTTTTAGGCCTTTATTGTCATACATAATTTTCGTAATTATTTAGTTAAGGAAAGGCCTTTAGTCAGTGCTTAATTTGTAAATAAAAAGGTGCCGGTGCCCAAAGCCTTCCTCTTAAAAACGCGGCTGCTGCAATTAAATGTGTGAACACAGAATACTGAGGCAGCGTAATCCTAAAGCCACCTCGGGCCTCTTCAATCCATATAAAGCCACTCTCTGCCCCTTCAGATCACTCTTAAAGTTTTCTTTTTTCTCCCTTTGTGATGCTTTTTCGTTTTTCCCTTCCTCCGTCTTTCCCATATGTGTCTTTTGCTCGCAGCAAATGCTTGAGACAGAAGAGCTAGCCTCGGCTCTAAAAAATAAGTGCCGGTGCTCAGCACCGGAAACAACAAGCACAAATTAAGCACTGCCTTTAGTGGTTACTGTTATGAAATACCAAAAAGGATGCACTTACCAAGAAGCATTTCTTATGGTACGCGTTCTTTGCAAAGGTTTGTAGATAGTAAATTAAGAAAACATGTGTGCTCTTTCTTTTTTAGTTAGACAATTGGGAATAATGCCCTTGTTTTCTCATGCTTGTTTTCAATCATGCTGTTGATATTCTAATTAAAACAATTAAGAACGTCGAGACGTAGGATCAGAGCTATCCGAGTCTTAATAAGACTCAGCCCTATGCCATTAAAAGCAAAATCCACCAGACAGGAATTCAAGTCAAAAACATACAGGTTTATTCAAAATTAGAATCATCACTAAAGGTAAAAAGTTTTTAGTTAAATTATGCATAATCAGTAATTGTAATAAGTCAGAATCAAATAATGTAGGTGAATTAGTATCCCAAAACAACATCTTTTGAAGGGTTTTAGGCAAAGAAAGCCACACACATTTAATTACTTCCAATTGTCTGACAAGGTGGGAATAGCAATGTTACAAGCCACATATCAATCAGCGTTCAAGTACATTAGATACACCAAATACAATACATCTAATATGCACCTACTTTGCTGCATATTATAAAGTGGTGTGCATATTAAATGAAGAAGATGCCAGTGCATTAGTTTAACTTAACAAACAAAAACACTTCGTGATTGAAATGTATTTTGTTCAAACCTAGAAAATGGCCTTGAAAATTACACCAGCCAAGAACATACTGGACATGGCTTCCTTGGAGGAAGGCACATTAAGACAATTACTGTTTATTAAATAAAAAAGTGCACAGACAAACGTATGCACACGGGGAATGCTCGTTCACATAAAATAAGTGCACTTTATTCATGTAAATGTGAAATTATGTTGGCGCAAGGTGTTTGGGGCCTAGTCAGGCCGGCTTAAACACATCTAAATTAAGCATTATTTTTTAATGATTAAAAACACTCTAACAAAGCTAATGTATGAACATCATCAGTAGTAGTTGCTTACTTCATTGTAGGTGGAAACTTGTTCTCCTGCAATCATTTGCAACAACTAACACATTAGAACTCAGGTATTTATTTAGTAGTAGCATCTGCAGTGTTCCTCCTGGTATAATAATCTCAAATGGGCCATGTCCTGCAAAGCTCTCTTTACAAGGCCATCTGTGGCTCCTGGAAGAGGGCCTTCTGATCTCAAACACGTTTCAGAACCCTTACATATTACTTAACAGTCACATTTCACCTGGTAGGATTCCTATGGGTTACATAAGTATTTCTGGTTTTAAAGAAATTGACTGATGTGGGCAGAATTGCGGTACCATGCCTTCCGACTCCATTAAAATAACTTTTAGAAGATTTGGAAACTGCTGAAAAAGCACCTGTATCTCTATTTGCATTTAGAATTAACTGTACTTCTCATACACCTGTCTCTAACCCATTCACTTTCTTGAGCACTCTCCAATACCGTTCTTCTTCCGCTCACAAAATGAAAAACATTCTAAAACAGGCAGGCACGCGCCTGGGTGCAAAATGACAAATTAGTAGACACTGTTAAGCTTTTTTCCAGGAAACAATTTTGGAACTTAGGGTAATGTATGAACATACATTACAGCCCTTACTTAAAGTTGATTTTTAGATGTAAGAATAGGCGCTGCATAAATCAAGAGTGAAAAGGGGGCATTGAACTGCTCTAATCAGTTTAAGTTTCCATAGGCAAGGGTATTCCTTCATACTCATTACAGTACAATTACAATTACTCCGCTCATTTTTCTCGAGCAGGCATGTATTTCTTGCTTCCTACAGTTGCTTATTCTCTATTTGTTTTATCTGACCGTTCAACACTGTTCTTTTTTTCTTTTAGATAACCCGGGATTATTCTGGTTCTCCAGACATATTTCTCTCTGGGGAAGTATTTCCTTCAATTTGGCTGTGTTTATCAATCTGGCAGTGGCCCTCTTCTACCCCTTTGGAGATGATGGAGATGAAGGCAAGTCGTTTTATGTTTGTGATACACATACCCTTAGAATGGTAAATACGGGCTTATTTATGATGATCATAAACTGGGATCTATATAGGACCACTTGTGAAGAAATGCTGTGATTGTTTTTTATGATGTTCTATGCTTTCAAAAGTATTGCTTTACAAGTACCAATTCATATATTGTGTTGTTAAACACATTTGTCCTCATAAATGTGGGTGTCCGTATTTTTTCATTATATATGTAAAATGTGATATTAAATCACGCAACCTTGTAGTTGTTAAAATATTTTATTTTAGAAAGAGTGGATAGTGGATTGAGAGTTTAGGTTAAGTGATGGGAGGAAGCTAAAGTTTAGTTAGTAGCTTCACTCCTCTTACTTTTTTTCTTCCACATTTTGTGTCCTGATCATCTTTGCATCATTTGACTTTAGAGATGTATGACTCCTCTGTTTGATGAGACCCGGATTTACAATAAGCTCTCTTTGCTGTTTTGAACATGGTACTGAGGGCAGTTGAGAGCTGCCCATGCCCTCCTTTGCTTACTTTATGGAGGGTTATGGAGAACTGGGAGAGAACCCACCCTGTGTCTGTGATTCTGTGTGCTTGACCCACCCTGTACCTTATTTAAGTTCAGTTCAGTTTCTGACCCCATCTTGCTCAGTGTTCGGGGGCATTTGGGTTCTTGAGCACCCACTCCTTGCATAAGGACAGCAGTCTATTAGTCACTGTTGATAAAGGTTGATGTCAGGGATTTTTGCAATATAAGAATTAAGAATTATTTTATGTAATAGCACCCAATCAAATTAAGAGATATTATAGCACTTGAAAATGTGTATGGTTGTCGATTAAATGGTTGAATCCTTTTAATAATGCTTTTCCTGTGCCAAGGGATTACAGACAATATGTGTTTTGCCCCCTCATGGCTCGCAGGCCTGGGGCTTTTTTAAGGCTTTCATTGGAAAGGATGTACAGACGTTTTGACATAGAACTCTTTGTCGGGCCCTATCCTCTCAATATTGAAGTGGGTCCAATGTCTTGTGGTAACAATAGTCGAAGTACCAGTCTCAGTGCGATCTGTTTCAGAAAGTTTCAGACCTGCGTGCTGTAAGGGTGAAACACAAGTTGCCTGTGATCCCCTAGTGCAAAGAAACCAAAAATGAAAGGATTCAGCCATTTAAACAATGACCACGCTGTTATTTTTCTCTGCTGTACATTTCAATGTGCTATATTATTTTTAATTTGATTGGATGCTATTCCATGAGATAATACTTATAATGCAAATATCCCCAATATCACTCTTTGCCTGTTCAATCCATAACCGTGGAGAGTGGAACACCCTCAAAGGTGATGTACTTGCACACCTCACGTTCTACCGATTGGCATCCTAGGCAATTACCATGTCTATTAAATCCCAAAGTCCCCCTTTCACTAGGTAAACCGTTTTAGTCACTGCGGCCTGACTTGCACAGTGTCAGGGTGTGCATCAGGGGACCTAAGCAACCCTGCTAGTACATGAATGGGTGAATTAGTTGGCACCCACCTTCCTGAAGGTTAATTGGAGTGCGTTTTCCCTAACGTCCTCCCAAGGCCAGGGGATGCCTTATTCACCCCCTGCCTTGCCCAAGAGTGTGGAGTATTTTGTGCTCTTCTCGCTGGGGGATGGTATTTGCTTGTCTCGCTTTATAGAATTATGGGTGGGGATGGCGCCCCCACTCACCATGCCCAACGGTTCATGGTATATCATGGTTTTCATGATTTGAATTTTGTTGGTGTTCTTTGTCAGCTGTTCATAAACTTTTGCCTTCTGTGGACCCCTAATGAGTCGCTACTGTAGGCTCGGGAACCTAGCCTAAGCAATTTCTACAATTTGAATCTCTTAACAATACACAGAATAGAGACACAAATTCACACATTTTCAGTGTTTTATTGTTGCAATTCCCAAACATAAAATATGCAAAAATCGAAATTTTAATGGTAACATTGTAGCCTTTTCTAGATTTGAATGTATTTCTGAAAGGCAAAGTGAAGCATGCTCGCTCATTGGTGCTTACCAGTGCTGCTTAATTTAAACATCTTTAAAATGTCACGCAAGGGTGTATAAATGGTATCTGAGGCAATGGATGTAAATTCGTGTACTTTAACACAGTATTTACACATTAATTTGTGAAAGGAAAGTGAGTTTTTCATATGAGAAAAAATTGTTTGATTGTATCCATGATTGCATTGCAACACATTTTGTAAACCCTGTACAATGAGTATCTCGTGGAACAGAGCTAGTGGTGTTCAGAGGCTCTCACTTTCTTGGAAACCTACAGTTGTGATGTGTGATTGAGCAGCTGTCTCTTATTTTAATCTTCGCGCAAGTGCCTAGCAGCCTTGTGTCATGTCACCACAATCAGTTTTGTCTTTCTTACTTAACAGCACCATGTGTCCTGAAACTTTTTTTTACCTGTGCTTATTGAATGGAATCGCAAATCTAAATACCAAAACAAAAAGTGCTGCTGGATAGAACAGGACCAACAAATAGTGTCTTAACATGATATGTGGACTATTTGGAATTTGTCTTAATTTCAGTGGTGGACCACCAAATAACTCTCTGGTCGTATTTTTTTGTTATTTGAATCTGACATTTGGATGCCACTTTTTCTCTCATTTCCTTTCATAGATCTCGAGCTGTGGTTTTTAGGTCTCAGTTGGACAGAGCATGCGCTGTCTCGAAGAGAAATGTTGTGTTCAATGTGTGGGCTTCAGCCTGCCCGTGGGCTTACAGCTTGCTTGCTCCATAGTCACTCTCATGTCCTTTGTTCCTATTTGTTTAAGGCATGCATGAGTCATGCCTCTTCCTGTGTTTAGACCTTCCCCAGAGCATGGACCAAGTACTTTTGTCCATCTACTGCTCCTCTTTAGGAGCTACATTTTTATATGTGTTTGGGCAAACCACAGGAGGGTCCATGTTCTCACTTGCTCCGTCTTGCCATAGTGCGAACACAATCCAATGGTTTTGGAGCTCTTTAAGTGCTCACCAGTTAAATCACACAATGACACATTCATTTTTGCGGCTGATCTGCTTTGATTACGATATTTTTTACAATTCATTGTTGCTTCCTCCTGCGCTCTTTGGTTGCTGCTTGCCTATCACCCCATCCCGTCCTGCTTCCCTGCTTGACCCGTCCCCCACACTACCTCCCTAGTCGCTCAAGCGTTTAATTGGTTTTTTTTTTTGGAACAATCTTAAGGTGTTAAAGCACTTTAAGTGCTCACCAGTTATATTACACAATGACACATTCATTGTCATAGGCAAAAGGAAAAGTAAGTGATTTGCCCAGAATTACAGATTGTTCAGCTGACGCCCATATTGGAACCTGGCTTCCCAGTTCCCTTGCTCCGTCTTGCCATAGCCCTTACACGAGCTAATGGTATTGAAGTGCCTTAAGTGTTCATCACTTATGCTACACAATGACACATTCATTTTTTCTCTGATCCAACTTCGTTTGAGGTATTTTTTCCCCTTCACTGTTGCTTGCTTCTGCCCTTTCCGATCATTGCTTGCCCATCTCCTTATCCCCTCCTGCTTCCCAGCTTGACCCATCCTCCACCTCCCTCATCGCTCCTGCTTTTATTTTGGATTGTTTTTGCATGATCCAATGGTATTGGAGCACTTTAAGTGCTTACCAGTTATATTACACCATGACACATTAATTGTCGTAGGCAGAGGGAAGAGTAATTGATTTGGCCAGAATCACAGATTGTTCAGCTGATACTGAGATTTGACTCAGGTTCCCCAGTTCCCCTGTTGGCAGGTCTGGTCGGAACGCTGCATCTTCACTTTAGTTCAAAATTCTGCAACAGTTTCTCACTATCACTTCCACATTTGTTCTGCAAGACCCCTGTCAACACTGAACAAGCATTGGCAAAGCCAGTAGGTCTCAGCAGTGCCTGCTATTTGCCATGTTAATGTGAATGTCCTTTAGCCATGTTGACTAGCAAAACTTCTGCTGTTCAGCATGGCTGAAAGTCACTGAAAAAAAGCTATATGATGCAGCCAAGCCAGGCCAAGTTATAGTGCTTTTTTGTGTGTTAGGAGAAAGGACAGTGAACTCAACTTTTGTGGGGGGGGGCGGGGGAAAAAGACTCTGCGTTGGCTTACATCCTGTGATTTTGGGCTTTCAGTGACTTTCAGGCATGCTGAACTGCAGATGTGCTGCTAGACAACATGGCTAAAGGACATAAGGCCAATAGCTCGGGCATTTCCAAGACCTGTCGACTTTGCCAATGCTTGTTCATTGAGGAGCTGTAGCATTGGCACCAGGACTGTGCTCAGTGCACCCCATGTGCTACTATTGAACGTTCATGTTCTCCATTGTGATCCTCAACATGTCCTCTCTCGCACCATCTCACTGCTCATCTGTGCAGCATCTGGGATGTAGGATTGGCCTAAACCTCTTTAGCAGAGCTGTATATGATAGGAGCATACGAATATTGGGGAGTGTGGCACGTGAGTACTAAGGTGACTCTAAAGACGTGTGTGTGTGAGGTTCATTCAGAGATAAAAGTGAGTGTTGAAAGCTAGGAATACGGTTCGTTAACTGAGCTGTGTCTAGTTTTCATGTTAACCCATCCTGTAACCTTCACAAGGTTAAAAGAAGAGAAATATTTTGTGTTGTCCGTGGCCTGACATTAGTGATATCGAAACCAAATATTAAAGCATTTCTCTAATGTTTCAACGAGTTTCAAAATTCGGCAACGTAAAGCAACTAAGTCGATAATTTAGCACACCAAGTGATAAGTTAACTGAAATTGATTCAGCAAAAAAGTAGCTTTCACTGTCAATCCTGAAATTCTCGTCCCTGGAGTAATTCGGAATGTCCCAGTCCCAGTGGGGAGAGAGCCGCACTGGTCTCAGAGGCTGCATGTCTGATGCCTCAGTAGGCTGACCTAGGGTTATGGAGTAGTCCCATCGGTGCATTGATCAGGCTGGTCTTAAAGAAACATCCCTACCTGGCTGGTATATTGCAATGAACATATATCTGCCATTTTTGAGCAGCATCCAAGGTTTCTTTCAGGTACAGCGTTTCTGAGGGCCAGGTAGATGGAGACATAAGATGTAAGATGTAGATGTAAGCCAAAATGATTGCGAATAATATTTCACATGCCCCTTGAGGGGGGGGGAGGGGAGTGCATGCTCCTGATGTCGAACTGTTTCCTGTTGCATGGTTTAGACATGCCCACCGAGTCCAGCATGCTGAGGAAAAAGTAGTGGCAATCATTTCTGAACTCGCAGAGAAATCCTTTACATGCCAGCCAGACTCACGCTTGTTTACAATATCCTTTGTTCTATAGTTTGAGTGCTATGAAGAAAACAAGCGCTTTTGGCCCGAATGTCATTGATGCTGGTTGGTAAAATCCCCTTGCTTCATTGTTACTCAAAATCAATAGAGACCGTTAAAACAATATATGGATGCAAGAGATGAAGAACCGATGCAGCTGAATGCTGCCCTGGTCCACTCTGTGGGGGCTTCTTATCATTTACGGTGCATATGTTTAAAAAAGACTTTTCCCTAACCAAACAATCCCAGTTAGACAAACAATAAAAAAAATCTGTAGTGAATGTGATCACCAGGAGTGATTAAAAAAAATACAAAAAGTTCCTAACTAGATCATAACTGATAACAGTATTTGAACCTCAGTGGGAGTGAGAATGGCTGCTATATTAAGTACACTATGATCACCTTAAACTGGCATAATTCTCACCATCGAGGTTTGAGAACTGCAGTTAATAATTTGCGAACAAACCAACTTACCCTCTGCTCCCATATTGCTGCTTCTAGCCTTTGCAGTTGTAAATAGAGTGGAGCTATCCAGGGCCACTATTCAAGTACATCTGCCCCATGGGGGGGTAGGATTGTGAAATTTATCCTCACCTCCATTTGAAGCAAATGGAGGCAGCGGCGACCGCCACATATAGAAGGGGAGGGTGGATGGGGCGGGGGGGAGGGAACAGAGAAGTAAAAATAAAAAAATAAAATAAAAAGAACTTACCTTGTCTCCATCCCTGCCACCTCGCACTTCTCTTCTTCTGGTGTCCCAGCATTCACTGCTGGGACACCAACACAGGCTCCCCGGCAATCCTTGCGCTGCTATCATGCAAAACCTTGCATGAAAGCAGCTCCAGGATGGGTCTGAGTGGCTGTCTGAGGGACAGTTTCTCCAGCCTGGCTTATCTACACAGCCAGGCTGGAGAAACCCAAGTCTGCATGTGTGTTTGGCCGGCCTCAGATGGCACTCTCCCCACCGCCTTTGTCCCAGCTCCGCCCCGCCCTGCTGGCTGTGCCAGAAGGAGAAAAAGAAAACAATCTATAATTTTATTTCTCTGCTTCTGGCACAGCCAGTGGGGCAACGCTCCTTCACCATAGCGAAGAAGTCACCCCTGAATTGAGGGTATTTAGGGCCTTTTTGATGTTTAATATTTTCTCAGCTATTTAGGCTCAGTCTGGAAGATTTGTTTTAAATACACTGAAGCTTATTTGTTTTTGGGAGGGTGGGTGTTCATGTATAGTGTTGCAGAGTCCAGCTGCAGCATCACTAGAGTTGTGGTTAGTTGTATGATAATGCCTGGTTTCTGCAGTAATTTAGATTTCCCTCATTAGTGATAGTTGGAAGTTTTTGTTTTTGGATATACATCATCAGTGTGTGACTTAAAGATTATGGGGGTCATTACGACCCGGGCGGTCGGTGTAATAGTGGAGGTATTACTGCCAACAGGCTGGCGGTACATACCTCCACTATTATGACATTGGCATTTTGGCCAAGGCCAAACCGCCAAGTTAACACACCAACCGGCACAGCGGTGCCGACCGCATGTTCTGGAAACTGTAGTCTCCAGCCCGGTGGCCGTTACTAGGCCGCCCATGGCATTTTGACCCCGCCCACCGCCATGGTTTCCATGGTTTCTTTACCGCCACGGAAACCATGACGGTAGGCACTATCAGTGCCAGGGAATTCCTTCCCTGGCATTGATAGGAGTCTCCCCCGCCCCCTCGTCCTCCCTCACCCTCCCCCTCTCACCCCCATATACACACATACACGCACATACATACACACCCATACACACACGAATACACACATTCACCCACGCATGCAGATATTCATAAACACTCACAGCAACACTCACGAACATGTATCCAGACACACGCAATCACACGACACAACATGCACATACACACACATACACACACATGCACACATTCAAACACAGTCACACACACCCCCACACACAACAACCCCCACCCCCCTCACAACAACCCCCACCCCCCTCTCCTGTCGGAGAACCCGACTTACCTGCCTGCAGGGGTTCTGCGGCAGGAGATGGGAGGCAGCGCTGCTGCCAGCAGCCGCGTCCGCCAGCAAAACACTGCCAGGCCGTATCATGGAACATGATACAGTAGATGGTGTTTTGCTGGTGTGGCGCTGCTGCTGGCAGCAGCGCCACCTTACCGCCGTCCACCACCATTGCGGAATTCCGGCTTTGGTCATAATGCCATGGACGGTCGGTAGCCACGGCGATGGTATGTTGGCGGCCGTCGCGGTAGGCGGTATTTGCAGCCAATCTTATAATGAGGGCCTATGTGTTTTCTTCAAGGTTAAGGCCAGAATGTTGACATTCAGTGCTGGGTTTGAAGTAAAGCCCTATGTTTTTTGTCTACCATTTAAGAGAGGCTAGCAATACATAATAGGTACATCCTATCCACAGTGCATTCTATGCATGGTAAAGGTTATGGGTAGGGGCTTCAGGGGGCATTGGAAGTGGTGCTAGGTCTAACAAAAGGCCTTTTCCTGCTCCCAGAGCCCAATGTGCATACCCCAAAACTAGTAGATTTTGAGTCATGGGGACTGGTTGGAGAGCATTACCAAATCACTGCCTTCATGGCTGAATGCTGTAGGTCGTGTGTACTGAAGTGCAGGGATTGGGTAGAAGTTGGATCAAAAGCCTATACATAGCCAGTATTTAGTCTAGGCCCCTCCCTGCCTTGCAGTCCTGTGGCGTGCAATTTCAGCCCAGGTGCAGTGGTCCTGAGAAGAGGGAATCTAGGAGCACTTAGTGGCCAAACGATCAATGCTTTATTATCTATTTTTCCGGTCATGTTATAAACACGTTTTAAACAGAGGATCATCCCATAGTAAATCTTAATTTGGCCATATACAATACTGTACAAAGTCAGAATGAGGCTACACAGTCATTACCAATTCAACCAAAGTGACAGGATAAGCATCCATTGTAGCACATGCCTTGCCTTGTACCTTTTCAGCTCAGTGGAACACATCTACAGGAAAATACAAAATTACAACCCCATTACATGAAAACTAGATCTTAAGAGCCCCACACATTCTCTCCCGCAATTCATAGTTCCACACCAAAAGAATAAACGTTTATACAACGATGAGTAAAATGCACATGACCACCCCTCTCAAATATGAAACTAGAATGAGCATCCTTACAACTTTCACAAACCTGCATGTGCGCTTTCCTAGCTGCTTTAAGGGTCTTCTAAATGTACATTTGTAACAAAGACACAATAGACAGCTTAGAGTACTAGTTAGTTGCATTATCTTTATGATGCTTATGGTTCCTCAAAGTATGATTGAATTTAATGCAGAAAAAGTGTGTTGAAAATATATATATCATTTTATTAAGGTAATATTGCAAAAACATTATGGTGGTCCCACTGCTTTGGCAGCGGTCAGACCGCCACATTATGACCATGGAGAAAGCGCCACGGTCGAACCACCAGCACCACCAGTTTCCCTCTACAGGAGGGGCTGGCGGTGCTACTGTTCGTAATCCTCCAGGGCAGCGCTGCATGTCGCGCCGCCCTGGGGATTATGGTTCCCCTCTCTGCCAGCTTTTGCATGGCGGTCTCACTGCCGTGTAAAAGCTGGCAGAGATGGGGTGCAGGGGGCCCCCATGGACAGCCCCGTCGCGCTATTGAGCAGACAGTGAATAGCGTGACGGGTTCTATTGCACCCAATGCACTGCAACATTTCTGCCGTCTCGAATACAAACCAGCGTCAATGTTGTGGGTTGTTTCCCTCTGGGCCAGCACTGACCCAGCGGGAAACTCGTAATAGGGGCAGTGGGAAGGTCACCACACTGGCGGTGAGCTGACCACAGGAGTTTGGCAGGCGGCCTTTTCCGCCCGCCAAACACGTAATGAGGGGCTAAGTGTAACTAAAATAAATAAAGTATAGTATGTAAAAACAACTTCATAAGTCAGGATTCCAACCCAAATTTAAATTGTGATTGTGAAAACACAAAACAAAACCGAAAGAAATTTATACATCACATGGTGCCCATGTAGCTACTCTGAACCCACCTGAACAATAAAAAGCAAACAAAAGAGGGAAAAAAGAAAGACAACAAGATAAGCACATAAACAACTTAAAACGTAAATGGTGTTTGCATTTTAGTAAAATGTGTAATTTTTAACCAAGATGGTTTATGCCTCTGCTGCGTTCAGTCTATTACCGGTGAGTGGCCTACATGTGCCCAATTAAATCTAGAAAAACTATAATGTGTTAAGTGCCCTTTCACTCTTCCCCTCCTTTCTCTACCTAAGCCTGTCCCGACTACCACCCATGACTGTGTATAAGTATTTGCTGTAGCGGGCTATAGCTGACATTGAAGGCCCGCTCTAGTATTAACAGCCGGGCCATAGGCAAAGGACTTTAAAAAGGGAGTGGGACGATAAGGCTATTAGAACATTCTGCCACTAGAGGGCAGAATGTTCTAATAAACAAAATGAAGTCCTCACTGAGCCTGAGAGCATTAAAATCCCCTCAGACTCTGCGAGGCCTTTGTTCACAGCTGTTGCTGTTAACAGAGACCACTGAATGTTGATGCTCGGCTTTTACCAGTCAGTAAAAGCCCAGAGCACTCCATTGTCTCATGTGGAGCTCGCAACACTCCAATGTTTTAATCTCTATCAAGCACATACATCATAGGTGTACTTTCTCTCTCTATTGCTCCTCGATCCCTGGCTTATTTTTCAGTGACACTTCTTATGATGAATGACTGTCCAGTTTGTTAATTAGCTACATCACAGCCTTTACTCTCCATTGCAATATTTGATTTAGATATGTTTTCCCATCATTTCTCTTGTGAATACTTTCCTGATATACGCCTTTCTTCACATTGCCAAGACCTAGTCACATTGGGTCTCATGTTGCATAAGCACTGAAATCATGCGATTTTCCATGTACCCTGGAGGATTACGCTCTCCGTCTATGTGTCTAAATATGACTGTTATTGTTTTGTCGAGAAAGGCCTGAGATGGTTGAAGTGAATGGATGATAATCTAGCCATTTATTCTGCAAAGAAATCACAAGAATTAATGTTGACCACCTGTTAAACTTTTCATCCTTGGTGTGGTCTTCCTTAACCTTTTGCTTCTGTTTCCCAGGTTGTTGATGTGTGCTGGAGTCTGATTTTGCTGTTTCTGTTACTCTGGGCACTTTACCACTGCTAACCAGTGCTAAAGTGCAAGTGCTCCTTTACAAAATGTGTATGTAATTGGTTTAAATGATGATTCGCATATTTGATTTATAAGTAAGTCCCTAGTATAGTGCACTAGAGGTGCCCAGGGCCTGTAACTCAACTGCTACTATTGGGCCTGCAGCACTGGTTGTGCCACCCACACAAGTAGCTCTGTAATCATGCCTCAGACCTGCCACTGCAGTGTCTGTGTGTGCAGTTTTAACTGTAAATTCTACTTGGCAAGTGTACCCACTTGCCAGGCCTACGCCTTCCCTTTTCTTACATGTAAGGCACCCCTAAGGTAGGCACTAGGTAGCCCCAAGGGCAGAGTGCAGTGTATGGTAAAGGTAGGACATATAGTAATGTGTTTATATGTCCTGGCAGTGAAATATTGCTAAATTTGTTTTTCACTGTTGCAAGTCCTGTCCCTCTCATAGGTTAACATGGGGGCTACCTTTAAATATGATTAAAGTGTAGATTCCCTTTGGGAGCCGATGGACATGTGGACTTTGGGGTCTCTGAGCTCACACTTTAAAAATACATATTTTAGTAAAGTTGATTTTGAGATTGTGTGTTTGAAAATGCCACTTTTAGAAATTGAGCACTTTCTTGCTTACACCATTTCTGTGACTCTGCCTGTTTGTGGATTCCCTGTCTGGGTCAGTTTGACAGTTGGGCTGGTTGCACCTCACACTAGACAGTGACACAAAGGGATCTGGGGTGTAGCCTGCATATCCTGATGAGCCATCTGTGCTAGGAAGGAGGGGAGGATTGGTCCCTCACACCTGAAAGGGCTGTGCCTGCCCTCACACAATGCAGTCTCCAACCCCCTGGTGAGTGTCTGGGGCCTGGCCTGGGCAAGGCAGGATTTCACATTCAAGAGAGACTTTGCTTTGAATTAGGCCACCTTCAAAGAAGAAATTGGGTAAAAGAAGGGCACCCAAAACCACAGACTTTAGAACACTTCTAGAAACCAAAAGGAACCTCTGCCTGAAGAAGAGCTGAAGAGCTGAGGAAGACGAGCTGCCCTGTCTGTGAGTGTGCTTTGTGGAGCTATCCTGCAGTTGCTGCTTCTGCCAGAGTAAGAGGGCAAATACTGGACTTTGTGTTGCCTTCCTTCTTGTGAAGGTCTCCAAGGGCTTCATTAAGAGCTTGCCTCCTGTTGTTTGAAGTCTCAGGGACAGCAAAGACTTCTCTCTGCCAGCACCTGGGGTCTCTGGAGAGACCCATACTCCGCCCTGTGGTGCCCATCCACTTCCTGGGACCCTGAAAGGAGAAGCTGGAAGCCTAACAGGAAGGAATCCACGCACAGAACACCATGCAGAGAAAAGATAAACGTGACTCCGACCTGCGGCTGGAAAATCGATGCGCCGCCGGCTTTGCGGCTGAAAATTGAATCTCACCAGCAACACAACCGAAGAATCGACGCACGGAGCTGGAGAAACGATGCGCAACATCGCTGACGGAGGCTGGTGAGATCGCAACCCGCGCTGTGTGGTACTTGGATTACCGTGAGGCTGGATTTCCGATGCAAGCACTGCAGGGCGTGTTAAAACAATGCAAGGCCTGCCCGGACCCGAGAGTGCTGACCGGATCGACGCATCGCTCTCCTGTGGAGAGAAGAAACGACGTGTCTTTACCCGACGAAAGGAGAACCAACGCAAGGTCTTGCTCGTGAGTGAAATCTACGCATTGCAAGCCCTTTTAGACGCCACTCACCGGTGCGGGGTTATTTTTGACACACCCAAGCTACATTTTCACTCTAACAGTGTTAGTGTGTGTTTAAAACTAAATGAAGACTCTTTTTGCTTTTTAATTGATAACTTGACTTGTGGATTTTTGTTGTGTTGGTCTTGTTTTGTTTAGATAAATATTCTCAATTTTACTAAACCTGTGTTGTCATTTTGTAGTGTTTTCATTAAGTTACTGTGTGTGTTGGCACAAATACTTTACACCTAGCACTCTGAAGTTAAGCCTACTGCTCGTGCCAAGCTACCAAGGGGGTAAGCAGGGATTAGCTGAGGGTGATTCTCTTTTACCCTGACTAGAGTGAGGGTCCTTGCTTGGACAGGGGGTAACCTAACACCACCACTTGAAGATCCTGAGCTATTAGAGCATTCATTAGTACCTGGGTAGTTATGCGTTATGCTTTCTGGGTGACTTTTAAATCAACGTTTCCAAAAACGTATATGTGCATGCAAGAACAATTCTGTAATTAAAAGTTATAACGCTGATTTAAAAATTTGTATTACCTATTCAGACAACCATAGGAATGTTTGATGTCTGCTAAAACAAAAACAAATAGTGCCTAGAAATACATCAAATTTGGCAGGTCGATTAAGTGTACCTTTTAAATCCTTTGATTTGGTGGTGTGCAAATCTGTTCAGTAGCTTTTGAGAAAATGTGAACAAATTAGCAATATCTGTTGGTTGGGTTCACAATCCCTTGTCACAAACTGCAATAATTAATCTCTAAATAATCTGTTGATTGTTATTTCACAACCGCTTTGTGTGCCACATTTATTCATGTTTAGTTTACTGCTGCCTTTATAGCCATATTATTTTTGTACAAACATATTTCAGATTGCAGGATTTTAAGTCTTTAAAACTGCTCGTAATGATGACATTATTGGTTAAATCTTGTTGATGGTAATTTTTTGGGGATACTATTAGTAATTTAGGTAGCCAAGGCAAGGTCTACAGTTCTCAAATGTGAGTGGTCAAGATCTTTGAATGGTATATTCATTGAATCTAGGATTTTTGGGAAGTTTGTAAGCTTTTTTATAAAATTGAGAAGTTACTCATCTCCGTATCTAACGGTAGCATTACAAATTTGAGATATACTTTTTTTGTTGGATTTATGATGATATAGTTTATGAAGCAGAGTATCCTGCCACCTGTACTGCTGGGGACTGGAGATCGTGCTTGAATGCTCCAAGTGTGTACTGTTTTCAAGGCATTTATCTACACAATGACTGCAATATCCACCGACTGCCACCTTTCAATGTGCCCAGCAATATCTTGACACAACGAATAACTGCCAACTGTGCCATGCTGGTAACTCCTCCACAACTCACTGCACACATTCTTCTGCTCATCATACTCTTCTATGCTTGGCAATGAGCACATGCAGTCCATGCACCACCATGCAGCATGTCCAACTTTGGGTATAGCCTTCAGTCATATCCTACAGGCAGTGATGGACATACTTTAGGCAATGCAGAGAGTGTGCTTGGCACAGTACATGGCCTTCAAACTAGTACATTGCACCCAGATTTCACTAAGCAAAGATGTGCTGGGTTTCCCCTGTCCTAAGTGTCCACTGTTCATAGTATTTAATAAAGCCAAAGAGTCAGTGCCCTTACTGGTGGGCATCAGACCACACCCTGCTGATATACTCCTGCCACCGGTACCAACTGGGCATGTTTTTAGTGTATTGTGTAGCAACATTTAAATAGTACTTGCTACCCAGTTGTGGGTGCTGGAACAATTGCCTACATCGGTAGCAGGGTACACCTTGTAGGGTATTTGGGTGGAAGTTTGTTCTTGTTTTGACCCTATGTGGAAGTGTTTCCATGCCATCTATAAAGACCACTGAGGTGCAGTTATCATATAATGGTATGCAGCACTTGGTATTGTGTTGTTTTGAAGAAGTATGAGATAGATGCTCACTGTTTATGGTTTTCAGTATGCTTGCAGCATTGAACAACTCTGCGGGTGCCAAAACGCTATTTCTTATTATTACAGTCAACTTAGATGGTTACTACACTGAGACTTCTAATCTGAAATATTGTGCTTAAAGTTTATGTTCCTGAGCAGGCATCGGTTGAAGGAAGACATGGTAGAGAGGTCTGCAGGGATGGAATTTGTTAATATCATACCATATTTGATTGTAACTGTGAGAAGTCAAGAAGCAGTCAAATTATGTAGTTTGATGAGGCCTGCAGTGGGGGTCTAAATTAAAGTTCTCTGTTGTCCAACAGCATGTGGCAGATCTCTCCGTCTATTGCAGTGCCTGTCCAGTTGGTGTTATTATTGTTTTTTTTTATTTTTTTCTTGTAGACCGGTACATGTACTGGGTGATGACTCATAGCAGTTTTGTCTTGTGTGACCATCGAGGAGTTTGAGAAAAATATTATGAAGTCTATATGGACTAAAAGTGAATGCTAGACAGCTGAGTATTATATTATATTAGTATTACTGTAGGTCAGGAGGGCTATGTATAGTTTTGTACTTTAATTGCATTTATATAGTGATGCCTTCCCCTAATGAGACAGTGAAGAGCTTTATGCCGGGCACACTACTCTAGAAACCCAAGGTTTGTGTTTGTTCAGTGATTATTGGGATTAGACTTGTACTTCTAGAAAACCTTTCCATGCAATTACTCCGCTTTCTATGTTTTAGATAAAAGTAATGAGTTAGGTGGTATGCAAATTCATACAAATGGTTGGTGGCATTAAGAGAGGAGCTACACGAAAAATAGGTATTGTTAGCTTGCAGGGGTATAACTTTCATAGGAGAGGTCATGATCTTTGCAATGAGTTATGGGCAATTTGCAGAAATACAATATTAGGTTTTAAGATGAAAATGCATGCAACTTTATGTGACTTTGGACAGAGCGCTCATAGAGGAGGCATGTAGAGGATGTAAGGGAGTTGATATGAAAGAAAAAAAGGAGAGGCAGTAATTGAATGTTTTAAGTCAATGTCAATTTTCATGAAAATAGAGAAGAAGCATTTTTAAAACTGAATACAGTCTTAGGATGGACAACTGTAGACAAGAACAGCTTTATTTACATGTGAGACAGAGCTAGTTTAGGTATTTTTGATAAGCACTTGAATCAGGCAAACAGTATATCTTCTGAAAGGCTACTGGTTGCCACCATTGATCAGATAATCATCTGAATGATTGGAAGCATAGTGTTGGCTGGTCATAAGTCTAGGGAAATATCAAATGGTTCAGGGTGTGCCATAGGTGGCAGTAACATTATGATCACAGCTCCAGGAGAGAATATGCTGGCTAAATAATACAAATATCTAAAAGGAGATTCTGCAGATGCTGGAGTGGATGTCTTCTGATTTTCTCTCTTAAAGCCTGGCTCGCAGTACTGATTACATGAAGTGGGATCTAATTTAGATGCCCCTCCTGGCATGGCATAAGATGACATTGAGGATAGCTACCCAGACAGTGGAAGTGTATTGCTTACATTCCTCTGGCTAGAAGTTGGTGACCCAGACAGTAAAGTGAGGAGAATATAAACAAAGCAGCTCCATGAATCTTGTTAGCAAGAGGGTGCTGAATAGTTATTCTTTAGGTTAGCTGTTTGGTAGATGGAAATTTTGCCCATGCTTTTTTCATAGCTGATTGCATGCGAGTGCTTCAATCATGACTCATGTATATGGCTGGTAATTTTGGAATGGGTTTTCTATTAAAGTAAATCCTTTCCAAGATGGCCACTAAAGTGTGTGGGGTGTAGAAACAAGCAGGACAAGATGCAGAGATGAAGGAAACACATGCATTTCCATGGACAGCTAAATAAAAATAAAGAGTCTCATCATGTCACAGTGAAACGATTCAACTCATCCAAACAGAACACTGTGAGACAGAAATGCTCTTGCGGGTGATGCAAGAATGAGGAAGAAAATCATCAAATCAAAAGAAGATTCTTCAAACCGGCAACAAACCCATCCAGTCATGAGCAAGGAGCTGATCCAAAGCCCACCCCAATTATGGTGTATCTATTAGAAGAAGTAGATCTTGCCAACAGACACCTCAGCTGTCTGTGATAAGCTCTTCCCCTCCAGCCGTACCATACAAATACTGAGTTATTCATATGTAGTAAAGATATTGGCTTTGCTAGCCCTTATGGCGTCTTACATTCTTATAGAAAAATCTGCAGAAAAGATGCAATAGCATTATCAGACACTGCTGTGAAGTTGAGCAAGGGTAGAAACAGAACTCCTCACCCCCAAGAGATTGAATATTTAATTGGGAAGCAGAACAACCGAGGCCTCTATTTGATAGTACCTAGTCAATCTTAAAGCCGACCTAGCAGCCTTCAGTTATGTTGTTAGCAAACATTTATTCTCTAGAGTCAATGATCTTCACAGAAATGTTCTTACTTCATCAGTTAGTGAAATAAGATGATAATTGATGCGATCCTTGCACTCTTCTTTCATAATTACATAATCATTGGTGGTGTGCCACCAGACATATAATACTTGACCTGCTTCCAAAATTATATTGTAGAGTGTTTTCACAAATATGACCAATATCTTAGATGAGTCAGATATAAAATAGCCTCAATCGGGTAAGTGATAAGGCCTTTCCCTTCTTTTGGACTATAACAGCAGTGTCTACACCCTATACCAAAATACAGGCAAGATTAAGTCTAGAACTAGTGGCTGAGATATGTCCTTCTCATTCCTTTTATCCTGGTAACTGCTCCTAATACTGCATTACTACATAGCATGGAAAAGTGGGAATATTGGGCTTCAGCAGTAATATGACAATGGGGATATTTGTGCTGCTTCTCAGCCTCTCGTGCATATATTACTGTGCAACACTTTTGACAATTATCCCCCAATATAGCCTCCTGAAATTCAACCAACATTGTCCTACAAATTTTCTCTTCTTTGCCATTAATAACTTAGAATTATTCTTACTGGGGTAAGTATGTTATGACCCATCTTTAGGTAGTTCCTCTTAGCCTAGTTGTGGTGGCCCATTGAAGCACCCCGTGGATTAACTGCTTATTCTTCTTCCTATAAAGCAGGACAGTCCAAATACCATTTTATGTAGCATAATTTTAAAATATTGCAATGAGACATTCGGTAAGTACGGCAGAGCAAAATCTTTGTTATAACCTTGATTCCTTGAAGTCGAACCCTCAGATAAGCATTATGAGTGGTTACCGTGAGCATAAATTTCACTCTCACCAAGGCTTCATTCTCGGCTACCTAGTCGGTGATGACATAGCAGTGCAATATCACAACAAAAATGGAAATTCAATGTATTTCATAATTCCTTCTTTTAAAGATATAAATAGTTGGGTGTCTGAAGGGACCCAGACATTGGTGGCTGTAGTTCAAAAGAATTGCTTTAAGCTTTTAGTTTCCACCATCTTACTGCATTTGGTTTGATCATGCTCAGATTATCAACCTCTAGGATTTTCAGTTCTAAGTTATATTTAACCTCAGGCACTTAAAACTGACAAATCAAACACCATAGTGATTTAGCTTCTGGATACCCTTGCAAATGATTAGCGCACTATAAAAACACAGGTAACAAAACCTTATCGACCAATCTGCATTAAAATTTCAAGGATCAAACAAAATGGGGAACAAAGACAGTCAACAACTCTGTGGTTTGTGAAAGTTGTATAGTTGTGTGGAAGAAAACAGGGCTGATTGCAGAGGCCCCCGGACCTTTTGCCCCCATTTTTCACTTTTTGCTGGTGTTTTCCTGACTCTGGTGGTGCCCTGGGTACTGCTAACCAGTCCCAGGGCCTGTGCCCTGTATAAAATAAGTATGCAAATTAGGCTAATTAAGATTGGCTATGTCAACCTACCTATAAGTCCCTAGTATATGGTAGGGCATGTAGGTTTAGGGACCCCAGCATAGGTAGTGCACCCATAGGTACACTGCAGAGGTGCCCAGGGTCATTTCAAAGGCAGGCCTGCCTTTCTGCCTGTTTTTAAATTAAAGTTATATGTAAATTCGACTTTGGAATTAAAAGTACATCCAAAGTCTTAAACTACATTATTTTTACATATAAGTCACCCCCAAGGTGTGCCCTATGTACCCCCAGGGCTGGGTGCCATGTAACTATAAGCATGGACCTTATAACATTATTTTATAAGCCCTGGTGAGGTAAAACAGCCAAATTCGTTTTTCCCTCATTGTAGTGAATGGTCTTCAGCCATGATGGATTTTTTGAGGAATGTTGCTCCCTGGGATTGATTTGTGCCACACTTTCCAGGAAATGGTCATCACAGGGGGAAGAATCCTGCACCTGAGTGGAGAACCAGGACCCCCCTGTTTTTCACCCAGGAGCAAGGATAAAATTTGCAGACCTGCACCCACACCTGAGTTCAATGCCAGATCCCTACAAGGAAGAACTACAGGAGAAGAAGGACTGCCCTGCTGGACCCCTGGCCTGCACCTGGACACTGCACTCTGGAGGGCTGCACCAGCTGCACACTTGGGCTTCACCACAAGAAGGACTTTGCCTGACTTCAACTGGTTTAGGGAGGGGCTCCCTATTGCTACAGGTGAAAAATTGTTAACCAGAGTCCCCTGACCAACTACTGAAGAAACTGACCAGCTGACCACTGTCCAGTGGTCAAATTGGACTTTGGGCCAGGTGTATTCTGGGAGCTGTAGTCTGCACCCTCAAGGTGCATCTCAGAGCTTCTGGAACCATGGGTTGAGCTATAGACCTCAAAAGAACCTTAAAATAACATCCAGGAGAAGATCCAGAAGTTTGGATAACTTTTTGAAAAAAGCTCCATAAAGGGACCGACCTGCTGCAGGAACTCTAGCCGGCTTGCCTCAACCGCAACGTGGCCTGACTTGCAGGTTCATTCTAGTAAAGATAATCTCTGAAAAAGTGACTAAGTCCGAACGTAGAAAGTTGACCGGGACCTCTCAAAAAGTGTATCCGAATAGGGTTCCAAGGACGTCGGGTCAAGATTCAGGTTTGCCCCGGTCGATGGATTTTCATATCGAAAAAATGACTAAGTCTGAAGGTAAAAAATCTCCACCGAGGGCTCCCGTGACACATATCCGAGGAAGAGTTCCGGGAGGTCGGATTGGACTGGCGACTTGGTCCCACTGAAGAAAATCGTCAACAAAACAACTAAGTCCAAAGGTATACTTTTGACCGAGTCCTCCCACGTGCTGTAGCCAAGCAGGGCTCCATCGCGATCGTCCCTAAACTTTGACTTTGTCCTGTTGAAGGTGCGACCAGATTGGCGCTATTCATTTCTATGCGCTATAAAGCATTAATTCTTTAAAAACACATATCTCTGGTTCCCCGTATCCAATTTTAATCGTTTTGGTGTCATTTGAAAGATAAAAATATAATAAATTTTTATAAAGTGGTGTTGGATTTTTATTCTGTTTTGTGTTTTAATTATTTACTGTTTTATTTTTAAATACTTTACAAATTTGTCTCCTAAGTTAAGCCTTGTCGCTCATTGCCAAGCTAACAAGGGTTGAGGTAGGTTTAATTTATTGAGACCTGACTTGACCTAAGTGGAGGTTAGTGGCCTATTGCTAAGTGTAGGCACTTACCTGCCCTTACCAATAACCCATTTTCCAACATTGTGCAGCTCATCGTAACTGTCAAATTATTTTTTTATTTATGGAAGGTGAATGGTCGTGGTGTCTTAACATTTACCTTGAGTGAAATAGTCAACTTAATTTATTTGAGCCATATTGCGTGTAATTGCAACCTGTGCTTGTAAGTAAGTGAGAATTAATTCAACCCATTCGCCCATTTATGCTTTAGTTTGAGCTAATATATTGCTATAATGCTGGTTCGGACATACAAGGCCCCATTGACGTATTCTTATAAAAAATAACCTGTCAGGTGGTGTAAATCTTTAGTTTACATAATGAATAAGTGGATTTTAAGTTTCTTAAAAAAATACTAAAATGTTATATTTTTCCGAATTTCAATTTCTCGGCTGTTCCAAATTTTTTATCCAGGTTCATCAAGTGTTTTTTACCCATCAGTAGTAGTTTTCAGCAATCTCTTTATAGTCACACTTCCCGTGGTAGACTTACGGCTGGGACGTGTCAGTTAAAGATCTGTTTTATTTAGACAGAGTTATACATTTTCATTTTGTCATCCATGTGTATGTCAATTCACCACCCTGTCTTTCATTCAGGCACACAGTGATCCTCAAACTCTAATTTGTATGCCCATCTTCACACTTACTCGTCTTCTAAGTCTGTTCAACCCTCTATCCCACATTTTCATTTATTAAAACATTCATCCATACACCTTCACACTCATTCATTTATTTTTTGACTTATCTATGGGTACACACGTATCTATCGCCCTCGCACATTTATGTATTAACTTATCCATACAGTGTTTCATTGACATCGACACATTCATCATGGTTCTCATTGTCCTTTAGCACTGCAGACGGCATGAAAATATACGATGCTGTTTGACCTGGAGATGAAGTAGCCTTGTGTTTGATATGGGTGGTCTAAACACCTTAGCAAACTGATTAGGATGCACCGTCTCTTTTTTGCTCATGAAGAACACTTATCTTTTGATAGTAGTGGTTGTCATATGTTACTATTTAAAAGTGTGACTGAACTAATTAGGTATTTTGTGTTTGATGCTTGGGAAGGGCCTTAATTCCCTTAAGTCCTGTGAGCTCGCCGAAAGCAAGATACATCCTAATATAGATTTCAAGAGCTCCATAGGGGCAGGACCCCTAGGTCACATACAGAAGTGTGCTAATAGGCTGCACTGTTAGTACACACATGAAAAACACTTCTGTAATTTACTGCTACATGTTCTGCATCATATACTGGGCAGATTACAGGAAGGACGTTATGCATTTTGAAAGAAAGAAGTGTTTACAACTTGTAAGTGGAGCACACGGTTTGGTCAGGCTCAGATAATGCAGATTTAGGCATAGTAATGTAAATTAACTTTTTTGTTGGTTAAGGAGAAAGTTACGGTTAATGAATGTGTAAGTTTTCTTTCGGTTCTCCAAAAGTAGTTAAAACTTCTAAATGCAGATGTTGAACTTCGAAAGGCAATTTTAGGATTTTAATGTTATGGCTACGGGAAGGACCCACTGAACGGGAATTTCATTGAGAGGACTATGTACAATAGTAGAACATGATAACATAAAGATGTACTATTCAGTTGCCTTTGGACCTCTTTGTAATTCATTTGAGGACCAGTTGCTATCGTCCGTGAAGTCGAAATTAGCCTATAAATAGAAAACATCAAGAATGGCCTCCCTAGATATGTGGTGGGATAATATCATATCTATAACAGTCATGGGAAAGTATCAGTAATAGTTTACAGCATTCCTGATAAGCACATATTGCTAAAAATATGGATTTCTGTGGGGTGTGTATACACTTGACTGTGATTAATATGGCTGCCTGAAATATCACAGGGGTTTTGCAACTCATTGAAAGTCACAGTTAGGAGTGGGAGCAAAAGGGGCGGTCCCTCTTTTTTGAGATTCGCAATGTGATGTTTTGTGACCGTATTTGTTGTTGCAATTGCCATTGAACAAATACTGACATCTCAAAGGAGGTGATAACTGATTCACAAAGCTTTCCCTATTCAACATTCTTTCCCTTCGGAATTGCCATTGGGCGTGGGCTGAAGTAAGCAGTGGACCAGAGACCACTGCAGGTTCCCCTGATGTCTTCTCTAATAGGAAACATTTTTATTTTTAAAGCTGTACCTGTCCCCTTAACTAAAATGGGCTGCTTTTTTAAAAATAAAAGAAAAAGTTGTTTGCCCTTTGAGAATGCAGGCAGTGGTCTATTGCTCCTTGCAGGCTGTTAATTACGGAACATTGCATATAGTGGCTAACCCAATTATTATTCATTAACCAAGTCTTACTGTGACCACTTGTCACAGAATGTTTGGTGGCACAAGTTACTAGTACACTGGTTGCATTGCAAAATGAAAGACAAATCTCAAGAAGTTGGTGCACAGTCAACACCAAATATTTTTGGCCTGGCTTTCGTAAAAGTAATTCCTGTGATGCTATAGAAGTCCAAAACATAGATCTAAAAATACAATAACCTGGTACCAGTTATACCTATAAACGCACTTATAACAACTGCATCCTAGGGTTATGCGCACATTTGACTGTACTATAAAATAGTGGGCGAAAGCATCAGTTCTGATGGATACAACTACCTGTGGATTCCTCACCTCATGAATACTCCCATGGCGCCAGCATTCTACGGAAATCTTCTTACTAGTCTCTGCACGTCGACGAGGACGTCACTGTCTCGCACGCGACGCCGTCTGACGTCATACAGGCAATAAGAGGTCCTCGACGACGTGCGGACGTCAGTTCCCTTTTTTCCGTGCATTCGAAACGGTTATCTTCGAGGGAGCAACTGTTACTCTTGCGGTTACAGTGTATATCTTGCTGCGTACTCTTTCTCTGTGGAAATAATGTCGCAGAGAAAGTCTGGATTTAAGCCTTGTCGTGAGTGTGGAGGCAAGATGTCGGTGACGGATCCTCATTCCGATTGCCTTTGGTGTTTGAGCTCCGACCACGACGTCTCGACTTGTGATTCATGTCAGCACATGAATCCGAAGGCCCTTAAAGAACGTGAGGCGAAGCTGTTTATGGCCAAGTCAAAGGAGAAGCATCACAAGAAGTCTTCTCCAAAACATCGGCGTCATCGAGACTCCCGGCGCCGTAGAGAATCTCGGCGTCATTCAAGGGAGGCTCGTTCCAGGTCTCCGGATCGGCGCCGAAAGACATGGGAGGTCAGCCCCACGGTGACGCCGCATCCTTCGACGCCGTTGCCCTCTCCGGCGTCACCAACTTCGCCTGGACAGGCGTCGGTGATTGAGGTATTGGAGCCTCAAGTGTTTTCTCCGGCGCAGACGCCGAGGCCGGAGTCGGGGTCGCCTCCGAGACAGGCACCCCAGTACCCGGCTTTTCCCACCCCTGGAGCCGATAGTTCCGCATTCTTGAATGCGATGTATGCCATCTTTTTGCCTCCTGCATTCTGTTGGTCACGCATGCTCGCTGGCACATGAGGGCTCTTCAGTGGTGCCTCCGAAGGCAGTGGTCTCAACACAGAGGGGATCTAGAGGGTACTGTCAAGATCTCCAGAGATGCTGCTGTGGATTTGAAGTGGTGGATTGCAAGCAACAATCTTTCACAAGGAAAGCCGTTCCAGCAGTCGCCACCAGTGGCCACAGTCATAACGGATGCTTCCACTCTAGGGTGGGGAGCTCATCTGGGGGATCTGGAGATCAAAGGTCTTTGGTCTCCAGAGGAACAGATTTTTCACATCAATCTGTTAGAGTTACGGGCTGTACGTCTGGCTCTCAAGGCCTTCCTCCCTTCCCTTCGTGGTCAGTCGGTACAGGTCCTAACGGACAATACTACCACGATGTGGTACATAAACAAGCAGGGAGGAGTGGGGTCGTACCTTCTCTGCAGAGAAGCTCTTCGACTATGGTCCTGGGCAAAGGACCATCGGATTTGCTTGATAGCAAACCATCTGGCCGGAGTCTTGAACGTGCGTGCGGACAGTCTCAGTCGCCACTTCTCGGCAGACCACGAGTGGCGTCTCCATCCAGATCAAATCCGTTTAATCTTCCAGAAGTGGGGGTTTCCTCGGGTAGATCTGTTCGCCACTCGAGAGAACGCGCATTGTCCGTTGTTCTGCAGCCTTCAGGATCCAATGCAGGAAGCGTTGGGGGACGCGTTTCAAATGACCTGGTGCGGCCAGTTGCTTTACGCGTTTCCTCCCATACCCTTGATTCCTCGAGTATTGAGGAAGATTCGCCAAGACCGGGCTCTAGTAATCTTAATAGCTCCGGATTGGCCAAGGAGGGTGTGGTACTCCGACCTTCTCCAACTCTCAACGTGCCCGCCGCTCCGTCTCCCTTTCAGGGCAGACCTCCTCTCACAGTCGCAGGGGCAGGTTCTACACCCCAACCTCCAGAGTCTGCACCTACATGCCTGGAGATTGAACGGGGCAACCTGAGTTCCTTCTCTCTCCCGCCTGAGGTAGTGGATGTTATATTAGCGGCCAGGCGACACTCCACTAAATCTATCTACGCTAATAGGTGGTCTAAATTTGTTGCGTGGTGTGGAGAGAGGCAGATTGATCCTTTACATGCTCATCTATCGGACGTTTTGTCTTTTGCTCTATCTCTGGCGCAGAAAGGTTGTGCAGTGGCTACCATTAAAGGTTATTTATCGGCCTTGTCAGCCTTCATATGTCTTCCAGACCAACCATCTTTATTTAAATCCCCTATTGTTATCAGATTCTTGAAAGGTCTTCTAAATCAATATCCTCCAAAGCCATTCGTTATGCCGCAATGGGATTTGTCCTTAGTCCTGACTTTCCTTATGGGGTCCCCTTTTGAACCTATGCATTCTTGCCCCTTGAGGTATTTGGTTTTAAAAACAGTCTTCCTGATAGCTATAACATCAGCAAGGAGAGTGAGTGAGTTGCAGGCCTTATCAGTAAAACCCCCTTATACAACTTTTTATGGGGATAAGGTGGTGTTGAGGACCAAGGCTGCTTTCCTCCCGAAGGTTGTTTCACCCTTCCATTTGGCTCAGGCAATTACTTTGTCCACGTTCTATCCTCCGCCTCATCCTTCCAAAGAGGAAGAAAGACTGCACCGTCTGGACCCAAAGAGAGCGTTGAGCTTCTTTATCGATAGAACAAAGGATTTCAGGCTGGAGGATCAGCTGTTTATTGGATACGTGGGCAAGAGGAGAGGAAAGGCAGTCCACAAGAGAACACTATCCAGGTGGGTTGTTCTTTGCATTAAAATATGTTACTCTTTGGCAAAGAAGGATCCTCCTGAGGGCATTAGAGCTCATTCCACCAGAGCTAAGTCGGCCACTTCGGCCTTAGCCAGAGGTGTTCCTGTGGTCGACATCTGCAAGGCCGCAACTTGGTCGTCCCTTCACACTTTTGCAAAACATTACTGTTTAGATTCTGAGGTTAGAAGGGACGGCCATTTTGCACGGTCAGTGCTGCAGGATTTCTTGGTTTGACCATTTAGGCACCCACCGCCGGGCGTGGTACTGCTTTGGGACTCTATTCATGAGGTGAGGAATCCACAGGTAGTTGTATCCATCAGAAGAACGAGTTACTTACCTTCGGTAACGACTTTTCTGGTGGATACATTAGCTACCTGTGGATTCCTCACGGTCCCACCCGCCTCCCCGTTGCCTTTATGGTCTTGCCAAGTAATCCTTGAGTGTGCTCCTCTTGGTCTTTGAGGGTGCAATAGATGTATATATATATAATATATTTATATATATATGGGTATATGTGTATATATCTTTATGTATATACTTGGTGTGTGTATATATTTTAAAAGAGAGAGTTTTATATATATATATATATATATATATATGTACATAAAAAGATTTACAGTTATTCATACAATGTGGTGTATTTTTACAATATAATGGATGTTGCTTTGTTCTTTCATTGCATTGCCTGGTTGTTCTCATGCACGTAAAAAATGATTGGTACTGACGTCCGCACGTCGTCGAGGACCTCTTATTGCCTGTATGACGTCAGACGGCGTCGCGTGCGAGACAGTGACGTCCTCGTCGACGTGCAGAGACTAGTAAGAAGATTTCCGTAGAATGCTGGCGCCATGGGAGTATTCATGAGGTGAGGAATCCACAGGTAGCTAATGTATCCACCAGAAAAGTCGTTACCGAAGGTAAGTAACTCGTTCATTTGTGCCTTTGCTGCACAAAATGTATACTTCCTCATTTTGTTTTGGGGAATTTTTATTTACTTTCAAACAGCACTTGATGTATGTTTGTGGATTTACAAAACAATGTGTGTTTTCTATATGCTCAAAAATGACAGGTTTCTGCCAAAACAAATATCTGGTGTTTACGGCTAGGCTACCACAGCAATGGTGTTTTTCAGCACATCCTACATTTGGATTTTTTTCATTAGCCCTTGTATCTCAACGTAAATTAACTCAGCGTTTCTTGTGCTGAGGGGCCTTGCTGAGCTCTACAAAGCTTCTTTTTAATTTACCTCTGCAGCTGCTGCGGTTTTATGACATGGGGGAAAACTGATGACTTCTTTTTGAGGGCATTCCCACCCTTTCAGCGTGTCTAAACATATTCTAATATTTACTTTTATATTGCTTCACTTAACTAGACGGAACTGTATGCTAAAATGTTATCACCGGTGTCACATTGTTGAAAAAATAGTTATGCTGCTAGTACTTGTGGATAAGCAAGTACTCCAGGAAATACGGAGCATGGCAAAGGGTAAAGCAGGCTGTGCTTCGGTTACAAACACATCTCAAAATAGTGGCCACTGTTGGGTGGTGGTAGTGAGAGGGTGCAACATTGGAATTTTAGACCATAAAATCCATAAAATCCCTGTTTTATATATTCTCATGCATAGTGCAATCAACATCTGTAAACTGCTTACATAAGCAGTTTGCTTAATGTGCTGCTTCAAAGTGTGTGTGCTCTTCCGTAATTGTATGCTGTAAAATTAGTTTCACGCAATTGGTTTCTTTAACCTTCCAATATGTCCATTGCAGTTTGGCCACGAAATTGTACCAATGACAAGGAAATGTAATGTCATATGTGGGTTGCAGTGTTTATTTACATAACCCACATGCATGACAAAAATTATTTGGCTTCAGAGAATATCACTGTGTTGTGGTTGGAATGTGGTTTAAAAGCACTGCAGTTATACAAGGCACAGGAAAATACCCTTTCCATTTATGAAAAAAACGCTATTTTTATTTATTAGTTGATGTTTCTGTAAAGTACTCATTGTAAGTCTACATAGGGTAGGGTGTGGGATGCTTAATATATACAAATGTGGCATACTATACATTGGGAATAGTATGCCCTCACAGTGTACAATCACCCAAAAGATGTCATTACTTTGTAGGTAACCTGCATTTTCCAGAAAAAGGCAGAGATATGAATACAATCTCCTTTACACCTCCAAGCATCCTCTGAACTGGACATTTTCTTCAAAGTAGATTTTTGATACCCTTAGTAGAAAAGGTACTTTATGAAAGTGTACTTTGTGCTGCCTGCGAGAAAAACTGGTTCAGAACTGGTTACTGGTTTGGTTTAGCCCTACTTAGCAAGGATTTAGCCTTTTGGGAACGGGCAGAAACCATTGTTAGAACAAGGGACGGCTGTCTCATCTTGTTTTAGGGCTTCTGGAAAGCTTTGAAGTAAATCTAGAGAGTTTCCAGCCAACAGCACTTTAATGTTATCCCCATTAAGCTGGTGACCTTTCTTCCCTATCTATTTAGAAACAGCTAGGAAGTACATCGTAAGGCATTTCGCTGAGAAGCTGTGCTCCTTTGAAAGTGAAAAGGCTAATTGAGTGTCGTCAGCATAAGAAAATAGTGCAAAGCCGAGGGATTCCTCGAGGTCAGTCACAGGTTGAACATACATAATAGAGAGAGTCTGACTGAAGGACGAACCTTGTTGGACTCTTCACCCAGTCGTGAAGATCTCAGAAAAACTGGGTTTGTCCAAGAACTGAAAACTCCTTTTCCCCCAATCCTGAAACCATCTAAGTTGGATATTATGAGAGATAGTCAAAATCCTCCCTAAGACATAATATAGCCTTTATATCTCCATTGTTCTTCTAGGTAACATTTCTACCATTTTGCCATGAAATATAAAAAAAATACATATTACTGGTTCCCCATACCTGATTTTAACCATTGTGTGCCTTTATGCTTTTTGAATTTTCTCTATTTGTCCTTATTATTAGGGGGGAATTGTATTGTGTGGTTATCTGCACTTTAAAGCTGTTGGTACTGCTTGAACTTAACTCTTGTTTGTCTGGGCAACTCCCTGCTGCTTGTACCACAGCTACCAAGTTTCTCTTAGACCTGTGTTGTGACCTAACCTTGCTGTACTTATTAAGTTGATAAGTGGCCATCCTTCCCAAATGAGTAACCCATTTTCTGACACCACCCATTGCCAAATCCTGGAGTGTAAGGACAGGCAGTGACTTTCCCTCTGAGTCTGTTAGTAAGATGGCTTTTATCTGCCAGGAAGATGGGGACACAATGATTGTGCAGGGTGCATAGCCATCATCCGCTATGGTGGAGGAGTGTCTCCACCCTCACTCCTGCCAGCAGCAGCAGCTTATGATCGGTTTTTGGTAAAAGGGGGTGGGGCAGGGCTGAGGGGGAGTGCACAGCCCTCTCCCTCACTATGCATGTATGATTGGCCGGTGGTCTTGGGCCGGCCAAACACACATGTGCAGTAAGCTCTCTCCAGTTGGCCCGGCTGGAGAGAGCAGGCCCAGGCACCTAGTCTGCCTGGGAGCGCCCTGGCTGGGCGCTCTCAGCCAATCCTACCGATGCTCTGAGCAGCATCGGGATTGGCTGCAGGGCAGGCTGGGAGCTTGTGCCTGCAGGCTGTCTGCAGAGGAGGGGAGCTGCGCGGTGGTGACGGCGGCACAGATAAGTACTTCTTTTTTTTTTTATTAACTCCCAAAATCACCCTCCCCACCCCTGCCCACCCATGCACCGCCTGCCACTTTTTAGTACTGCGAGCCACTCCTGCTTTAAGCTCTGCATGCCTGACTCGTATGGTGGAACATTTGATATTCCTCAATCACAGTGCCTCACTGTTTGTATTAAATGGTGATGTCAGTTGTATGTGAGTGTGTTTTAAAATGTTTGCATCCCTAACTGAAAACAAAAGCTTACTTAAATAAACCAACCTTCCTTCTGGGTGGGAGGTTGAAGGAAAAGAATGAATAGCTTAGTGAGTCCCAAATACTGCTACCCCTGAAGTATCTTCTATGTGAAGGGAAGAGTTAAATTAACCAGTGATTTTACAGAATGTTAAACATAGTATTTGAAACATGATCAGCCCCTGCACACTACAGTACGCAGATGCTCTGGAACATAGGCAATCAAGCATTTTATCTATGTCCAGGCTTTTTTGTAGATTGGCCACTGGTGATACATTAGGAAATGAAGACATGTGGTGACCCTTTCCCTGTTGGGTTATCCAGTGTTCTTCACTACCTTCCGTTAGCCCTTCTATTGTGTTTTTTTCCCCACATTCTCAGCTCAGTGCAGATTAAAATAGTACATCTAAACAGCTACATCTAACATAATGATAGATGAACAATCTGGTAATCACCTAAATTATTATTTCAAAGGGATTAGGTATTTATTGCAAAGTTCCTTGTTTATTACTCACCACCTAATCAAAAATGTTAATCCTCCCTTGTGAAACAAAATGTATTATTTTCATTACATTTAAATCAGTATTATTTCTGAAAGTCATCTAGAATCCCTGCCCTAACTCTGAAAGCCTTGAGTTGAGCTATTGCTGCGCTATTAAGAAGACATGAAGTCATCATGTTACCTTTTCTCAACCCAAAGCGACACTATAGCATTTGGGACCTGCACTTGGTGGGGTGTAAGTTCTGTATTAACACCGTACTTAAGGGGTAAGTCCTATAGCGGTGACCCCTCGAGACTGAGGGTACCTCAGCCCATCAACAGGCCTCATTGCACCTCATCTAATTCCAGAGGGATGTGCAAGTATCAGGGGCATTCTAAATTTGCTGCTATGACAGCTTTGCACACACCTACATTGCCAAGCAGGAACGTTTGTCCTCTACGATAAAGACTTTCAAAGACTGAGGGCTGCCCAGCTGACTGGCATCTCACCCCAAGTATTTTATTATTATTTTTGTCTCTCTGCAAGTTCCTGGTGCACACATCAGCAGATCAAGCTGCTGTAATCCAAAGATTTGAGAGTGGCCCACGACTGAGTCATGACCTCCAGCTTTTCTTGGTCCGCATAGTATACTCTGCTGCTTTACCATATCTGATAGAGACTTCCAGTTGCAGATTCCTTACCTTAGAATTTCCCTCAGGCGTCAGACTGGATCCAAAGATTTTTCTTCAAGCAGTACCCCTGCGTGTGCCGTTAGGTGGCGTTGGTTGTATATTGTCCCCCGTGTGCTGACGTCAGTTCTTATCTTTCCACGCCAGCCTACGTGCAGATCCAGATAAGAGCAATCCCTGTCATTTTTTGACTAACTATGCATTTTTTCGAATTTGTTTTTGACTAGTTTTGGTTTGCGTCGAGGGATGTCTGGTAAAACCAGTTTCAAGCCATGCGACTCCTGTCACCGTATATTGCCGGTGACGGATCCGCACCTCGTGTGCCTCTGGTGTTTGGAGCGCGACCACAACCCAAAGTCGTGCTCCGAGTATAGGGCCATGAATCCTAAAGCTTTGAGAGAGCAGTCCCTGAAGCTCATGGCGGTCTGACACTCGACTCCACATTGTTCCCGATCCCATTCGAGAGGACTGTCAGGAGACCGTTGGCGGAGTCACCACCATCTATCTTCGTCCAAGTCATCTGGACATTCAGGTAAGAAGAAGCAGTTGAAGAAGGAGAAACGTTCTTAGACTTCGCCCCTTCGCTCGCACAACATGACTTTGGAAGAGCGTCAACGCTCTAGGCCTCCGTCTATGGGAGCAGGTGCTACCCCTGCCGAACTTAAAGTTCTATGAGGCCATGCGCCTCATATTTGGGCAGCCCATCCCACCCTCAGTGCCATCATGCCCAGTGGAGTCGGTGAGGGCCCCTTTGGGTTCCAAGTCGGCGACTTCGGTCCCGACTCTGGAGGGCACCTCAGGATCCGCTTCCAGATCCTTCCGGACACCAGTCGTGCCAACGCGACCTTCCCCCGGTGTCAGGTCAGACACTGATGCTCCCTGCGCCGATTGGGCCCACAGTCGACGTCGACCCTATACTTATCCCTGATGACCCAGAGCCAGAAAGACATCGCTAGACACCAATTCCGTTTTCCATGAGCTCTGCTGTGCCCAGGGTTGATCCTGAACCCTATTGCCATGGGTATGGATACGGGAATAGTGTAGAGGGGTCGCTGGACCCTTTAGAAGAACAGCTTGACCCTGATATGGACTGGGACCAGGATTTGGGTGATGACAGTGGGTTGGACACCTCCCCTGACACTGGCATGTTTTCTCCCCATACCATGGCTACGGAGGAGGGAGTATCATATTCTATAGTGGTGAGAAGGGCTGCTGAGGTTTTGAACCTCAAGCTTCCTTATGTGGAGGTCAGGCCTAACCTCCTGACCAAAGCGCTTCAGCATGGGGCCTCCAACTCGGAACCCTTTCTGCCCTTCAAAGAAGCACTTACGGACTCCCTACTGGGGACCTGGTCCAAACCCAGCACAGGGGCTCATGTGAATAGGACGGTTGCCCGCTGCCAGTGGCCTGCGCCGAATGACCCAAATTTCCTTACCTAACACCCTACGCCCGAGAGCTGGACAGGGCTGCCTCAAGTTCCGGAAGAGGCCCGGAACATTCTCTCCCAAGCCATAACAGATGGGAGAGATGCAGCCAAGTTAATGATATGTTGTGGACTAGATACGACCGACTCACTGGGCTGATCGGTTGCATTGATGGTGGCATTGAGACGCCACGCCTGGTTGAGGATGTCTGGCTTTTCGCGGGATGTCCAGCAATCTTTGATGGACATGCCCTTTGACGGCACTCGTCTCTTCGGAGAGAACGCAGACTCAGAGCTGGGCTGGGGCCCTTGGCCTCGCAGCCGCTCCTCAGTCCGCCTTTCGCTCTGCCTTCTTAAGGCTACCAAACCAACCTTCTCTTTTCAAATCTCCCATTGTTGGGAGGTTTCTTAAAGGCCTCAGTCATATATTTCCTCCTGTCCTGTTCATCATACCCCAGTGGGATTTGAACTTGGTCCTCACATAGCTCATGTGTGTCCCTTTTGAGCCACTCCACAACTGTCCTCTACAGTTCTTGACCCTTAAAACAGCTTTTTTGATTGCCATCACCTCTGCTTGCAGAGTGAGTGAGCTTCAGGCTCTTTCTTCAAAGCCATCATTCCTAGCAGTGCATCCTGACAAAGTGGTGCTTCGTACCAGGGGTTCCTTTCATCCCAAAGTGGTAATACCTTTTCACGTAGGCCAATCTATCACCTTGCCTACTTTCTACGCACGCCCACATCCCTCTCATGAGGAGGAGAGACTCAACCATCTGGATCCAAAAAGAGCTTTGGCATTCAACCTAGATCATACCAAAGATTTCCGGGTGGACGATCAACTCTTCGTGGTTTATGTGGGTGCGAAGAAAAGGAAGGCGGTGCAGAAGAGGACCATCTCGCTATGGGTAGTCCTCTGCATCAAGATGTGCTATGCTTTGGCGAAAAAGCAACCCCCTGAGGGTTTGTGCAATCATTCGACCAGAGCAACTGCGAATACCACAGCGTTAGCACGTGGAGTTCCAGTCCTGGATATCTGCCAGACCGCAACGTGGGCATCCTCACATACATTCACCAAGCATTATTGCCTAGACAGTCAGGTCTGCAGAGACGGCCATTTTGGCTGTTCAGTCCTGCAGGACTTTTTGGTGTGATCTTAGTTTGCAGCCCACCACCGGGGATGGTATTGCTCGGTATCTATTCTAAGGTATTGTAAGGTAAGGAATCTGCAACTAGAAGTCACATTCTAGTTGAAGATTCATTACCGACCTGCCCATCCTCCCCGCACTGCAAACTGGTTTCTAGGGACAGGTACTTCCCTTTAAGGGCCCTAGTTTTGGCGGACCATTCTCAGTGTTATTCATGGCTCCGCGCTACTCGCGTTGAAAGTCTTCAAAAGAAACTGATGTCAGCTCACCAGGGTGACACCTATATACCACTGTAAAGTCATCATGGTGACCATGTCACCAACGATGCCCATGTGAGTCTACTGACACCACCTAATGGCGCGCAGGGGTACTGCTTGAAGAAAAATCTCCAGATCCCTTCCGATGCATGGGGGAAATTCTAAGGTAAGGAATCTGCAAATAGAATATGTCTCTACAAGATATATTGTTACCAAAGGTAAGTTACTTGTACATTATGCCACATTGGAAAGGTGCCGCCACCTGCCTGATAGATGGCTGTCCTATTGTGCTATTGTGTGCTCTTCATCTTGCCGTACTGAGGCCAACCAAGTTTCATATTTGAGGTGCATGCTAACCAAGTGTACTTTGATTTGTCCTCTTACCTGGTCCAAGTTCACCATAGGTTTGGTAGCAGCAGACCTATCAACTTTAGTAAAAATCTCAGTGTGAGAGGGAGCAGGGCCTGGCAAGGGGGTGGAAGTTCCATGAACTTCCTGAGAGGCACTTTTGGCCCCACCCAGGACCCAAGCTCCCTCCTCTAGTCCTCTTTTCCTGTGGTGTTTACACAACCATTGATGGGCATTGGCAGTTGAAAACTGCTTACAGTGGTTTTCTGCTTGTTTTCCCTGCCACCGTGTGATATTGGTTCCTCACCGGGTGACTGTGTGATGGGAGTGGATATCGTGTGTCACACAGTGGCACTGTGTGAGTTGGCAGGTCTGTAGCAGTACCCCTGAAATCCTGCCTCAAATTGAAACAAATGAATTAGGGGGTGATGCGACAAGTGTCTACCTCCGTACATGCATTCAGTCCACATATTGTGGAGGAATTGCTACTGCGGGTGTGAGGTCCATGTCCTATATACAAGTGATCAATGACTGGTTGTATGGCCTTCAGAGAGAACCGATGTACACGCTGGAGCGGTGGGTGTTGGGCGACTCTTCTTTGCTCAGTTACCTCAACAGCAACAAGACAGGTTCGCTGCCCCCAGCAACTCAAGCAGTTATAGATACCTGAAGACAGTCCCTGCGGCAGATGGGGTGGATTGAGTGGTGGGGGAAACTGATATACTGGACTCCTTTGTGGCACAACACCACCCCTACATCAGGTAGCCCTTTTAAAGGGTTCCAGAAGTGGAACTGTATAAACATATACATGCTTGACGATGTCATGCACGGCATGATTCTTACATTTTTCAGGAGATACAAGCTGAATCATTTATGCAATTTTATCAATAGTTACAGATTCTGCCACTCTCTTTCTCCATATATCAAAGACCTGAAGGAACTACCAGAATTTAGCCCTCTAGAAGGTAAACTCCTTCCTGATAGAATATATGGGTGTCCACAAGATTACAGAAATATAGCAATCCTTGATCACACACAGCTCCACAACTTTGCTGATGCTAAGGCAGTCGTGGGTAGAAGATATAGACACCCTAGATGATGACAATTGGATGGAGATTTTGGGGGCCTGTCATGCAGATGCGACACCTGCCCGCCTCAGATTGATACAATTTAAATATCTCCACAGAGCATACTTTACACAACACCATCTATGTTGTAAGGACGTGATAGCCTCCCCAATCTGCTTACGCTGCAGCGAAGAAGAGACTTTCCTCTACATAATATGGAGCTTCTCTGTGCTGACGAACTATTGGGGGGGGGTATGATGACTTGCCTCAGGGAGGTTCTCTCCTGGGTTATTCCGCTAGATCCCAAGGTGATCCTACTTCATAGCACGGAGGGCATTAGTGGAAACCTCTATAAAAGACAGCTGCTATTCCTGGGACTCACACTAGCAAAAAGAGATATTGCCAAAATGTGGAAGGCAACGCCCCCCTTTTGCTTGGTGTTTGGAAGAAGGGTTTGACCACTGTATGGGCCTCGAGGTAGCTGTCTACCAAGCTAGAGGCTGCCCCGGGAACACCCCAAGGTGTGGCAGCGCTGGGACGATTATAGGGGCATAATTCTGGCACCTGTTTGTACCCCAACCTCCCTGCTAAACACTGAGATATGGGAATACCAATCAACAATACAGTGGCCAACCTTGCTAGAATGAAACGTATGCCGTATTACGGGCACCCCGGTGATGCGAGTTTCGGGGAAGGGGGTGTAAAATCACCTGTGCTTTTTTATTATGTTATTGTTTTTCTAGTTGATGTAGGGGGTCTAATTGCGAACCTCCTCTCTGTGTTCGGAGGACAGCCTGACCTTTCGTTAATACAAAAACACAATAAAACGTGTTCTTAAAATCGAAACAGATGAAAAAAACAGGAGTACCAGGGGTACAGTGTCCTTTTGTGGCACTTTCCAAGGGGGGGAGGGTTACCCCTTGGCTTTTTAGGGTGTGGAAGTTTGGAAACGGGATGCCTTTTGTAAGGGAAGCAAACATCTCATAGAGTAAGAGCTAGGGCGAGAAATTGGATTGGGAAATAATGAACAAATTAACGATGTTAAGGAGACGGATATGTTGTGATTCCCCCCATCTTGTATTTTTTCACCAGTCCTGAAACTTTCTCCTGGAAAGCAATTTGGCTGTGATCACAATAAATAATGTGAGGTTTGGGTCATGCTGTAAAATACCCGCTCTTGGAAACCAATGTTTTGAAAACCCGAGGTGACCATTGCTTTCGAAAGGCAATAAATGGCTTACCTTAAACATGAAACTTGTTTAAGCTTACGTAATTGTATCCAATTTCACATGTCACAAACATAGTCTAATATCCTTTTGTTTTTTGTATCTTCTTGAGGTCGCAAAATTATTTTCCCCTTATTAGTAGTAACAAAACTGTGGTTACTTTAGTATATCACAGGCCATTTAATATTTGTGGTCAGTGAATCAAACAGCACAGCTTAGCCCCAATCAGCTCGGAAAATTGACCTTCGTTGCACTGGTCAGTCGTGATTTACAGCCTAATGCAAATGAAATACGTTATCGCAGACAAGTATAGTTTGGGCTGTTTTGCAGTTTATGAGCTCTGCCTCTGTTTTGAAGCCTGTTCTTGCTTTTTAGGATAGAAAGTAATGAAGCTCAAGGTGTTACATTTAGCTGCAGCGTAACTCTTCTGGATGCCTCGGGAATTAAATGAACGTGTTTTTTCTATGTAAATAGATGGCATACTTGGGGATGAACAATATTGAATCTCAGCAAATGCTTATTTTTGATGAAGAAAAAGTGCATTTTTTTGTTTTACTTGCTTAAAACGCTTCATGTTATGTATAACTTTACAGAATTTCAACGTGTGAGCATGACTGTTACAGCCTCATTAAGTGGTGAGTTTATCTTTCACAGTAGTGGTAAATGTTAATTTTGCAGCATCAGCAGCTCGTCAGAGTATCTTGTGCAGTGTCCATGTGGGGTGTTGTTTACCAGTGACAGCGCGACGTGATGTTTATCTATATTTCATTATCGGTGGAAGAGGAAACAGTTACTGTAGTATCGCGCTAGGCATTGATGTAGAAGCTGCTCTGTCCATCTGGGAACACAGGTGCATGTGCATGCGGGACTGATGGCCGTGGTTGTGGGGGAGAAGGACTTGGTGTTCTCTGTTAAGAGCCTGCGTCATCTCTAAATTTGGCGACCCGCATGTTGTCGTTTATGGCAAGCACTTGCTTGCCCCTATGTTCTGCATGCAACGTGATGGGATTGGTTTAAAAACCCATATGCCTAACCCATGTGATGACTTACCCTTTTAAACAAAGCGTAAATTTACCTTTTGTCAGTTGCGGAAGCTTGTTCATACCTATTATTCACTGTCTATCATCGTGTTTGAGCCTCAAGATACATACATCTGCCCTTCATCAGTATCAAAGATAAAAAACACACCACTGCCGACCTGTTTCAGCTACTGGTTAAATCCTGTGGACAAAAGTTGCAAACCGGTCTAGTCTAACGTAGAACCAATTATTTGAGAAAATCTGTCATCATGGCTATTTCTGTTACTAATCTGTTCTTTTAAATGAGCATGTACAGAACGTGCAGTAATAAACCTCGTTGGCCTGCACATATTGCTATTTGGGACAGTCATTGACTGTCCCAGGACCTACCTTAGCGACAGTCAGCACTATGGTATGGTGATGATAACTCAGCACAATGAAGAAAATACTTGGCAGTTAAATACTGTTTTCAAATATTCTGTGGCGCCATTCTTCATACCTCTTAACGCATTAAACGTTTGTTTTCTTTCACAGGTACTCTTCCCCCTCTGGTTTCTGTTCTTCTCTGGATAGCTGTGGCAGTCTGCACAGCCATGCTCTTCTTGTTTCCAAAGCCTTTTGGCATTCGTCCTTTTTTGGTATCTGTAATGCTTAGATCAATATACACAATTGGCCTGGGGCCTACACTGATCCTTCTTGGTGCTGCAAACGTAAGTACTAACGTAGTAATTTCATGTGATGTGTATAGAAACATAATGATCTTTGTAACTGAATTGAATATAATAACAATAATACTTTGTGATAATTAAGCATAATTGATCTCAACTTAGAGCATGGACAGTGGTCAATGCCCCTTTCTGTCCGTGCTGCTAATTACCCACATTGTGGTTATGGGCTGTAGCCATACCCATTACCACATGCATCACATACAAAAGGTCAACTATCCCGGTCTGCTTTCTGTTTCTCCTACACTCATTCATCAGACGTACAACATAGGCATGCATCAATAGCTGGTGAATGCATTAAGCACTCATAATATCTAATCCAATAAAACCTATCCATAGAGGGTTCTAATCTATATTTGCCACTGGTTTGACGTGACCTCCAGGATATCATCACTTCATTTTATTTCAGGATAGGTCTAGTTAATATAAAAAATAATGGTAAACAATGTAGCTGCTTATATAAGCAGCAACAAAGCAGATGCAAACAAGCACTCAAGGCACAATATATAAACCTAAGGACATTATAACAGTAGAATGTTTGTTGCATAAATAACTGGCAATATTCTGCATTAATTTACATAGCATTTTAAATATTAGGTTCCGAGTGTCAAGATATTGACACAAGAGGTCGAACATCTGGGTGGTTTAAATCAAGCCGGAGGGTCGTTACTGGAATAGGTGCACCTTCCTTTCAACTTTTGTGGTATATGGAAACACAGCTGTGTGTTCCAAAATATGTATTTCATTGAAAAAAGTGTGGGTGATACAGGCTACTGAGATGTAACTACAGTAATACAAACTAGTGATGCTGAAGGTTGGGGTTTAATAACCATTAACCTATAATTATGTACATAAGTTCATATGTTATGTCTGTAAGAATCATTCAAACAGTGCTCTAGTTGCACACTTAGGAAGCCAGTTGATAAAAAAAAATTGTGCATTTGTACTCTGTTATGGAATTTAATATGATATGGAAAAGTATAAAAATTAAAGAGGGTTGGACTTTTTGTTTCACTAGACTATCTCAATAGATTATGAGTAGGTACACTTATACTATTAAGTCCCATGTTTAGTTTCTAGTGCTCTGTTATGTTCTGGCTCATTAGTTACTATTACAACCGGTTTTCCACTGTTTCCTCCTAGCAGTTACCTACTTGTGTCTCCCTTTTTGTGGTGAGTATTTTATTGTTAAAGGATCACTTCACTTGCAGCCTAAAAATGTATGAATTTACTCTGTTACATTGTTCACAGTGCAGCCTGATGCTTCATTCTTCTTCTTTATGAATGGGTCTCACAAAGCACCATTAGCATGAATGTCACATTCTAAATGTGCTAAAATGTGACTTGTAGTCAACTGTTTCTAATATATTTTTGCAACACATATCTAACAGCTTTTTTGATGTATGTGGTTAACTTTGCACTAGATATTCTATTTGTATCCTTCATGTTCGCAAACATGCTCTCTTTTTTGTGTGAAACAGCTACTCACCAAGGATTTAAGTGAGTATCCGTTACATTTGTGACAAAGTATTCTGTCCGCCAAGATCTAAATAAGCCCTTTAGTCCATCCCAGTACTCTTGGGCCATAGTTGTAGCCCATATATTATTCTCCTTTAGATCGGCATGCCTTAACAAAAGAGGGCAGAATAACAGGTGCAGGGATTAATGATAGGCTATACTCTGTGCCTCCTACACATTGTTCAAGGTCAAAAGTCATACCCTGCAGTTACTGAGAGCAGGAGTACTAGGAGCACAGCATTGCCTATAGATGTGGCAAGACGTGGCATATATCTGCAAGGTGTGAAGGCCTGTGGGCATGTTCTGTGAGTCCTGAAAGCACAAGTGTGGTGAAATGGCTGAAACTCCTGCTGAGTGACTGCAGGATGTGGCTTGTTGCTAACCCTGCATACAGTGCAGGTATGAATACTGCGGCAGAGCAGGTGATATCTGTAACAAGATACCTTGGCTGCTATTAGAATGATAGCATGAATATGTTACATTATATATCTGGAGAACATCTCTTGACTGTGATGAAACAGCAGTCTTTGTTCTTTGCTGGGTGCAAGGCATTTCCTTCCCCCCCTCTAAAAACCGTCCAGATTCCTCTGAATCTTTGTGTAGCCACGTGTACAGGGAATTTCAAGAAGCCTTTCAAATTTCCAGTAGAGCAACTGTAACAAGATTATTTCAAAGGGAACACCTTGATTAGAGTCAGTAAAGATCTTCTACAATTAACAACAGAGCCACAATTATCTGTTTGATGCCATGGTATTCAAATATGAAGGATATTTGGCTATACTCTTTTACCCAAACCTTTTTTTGGCCTTCAATACTGCAAACATTGTTTTTCTAGACGAATATTGTGAAAGTATCTTGACCAGTTGTTATCAGTGGATACAACTAGTCACAACCCTCCCACAAAGTCATGTTGTTTGTAGTACACTGTACTCCCTTCACAAATATTTACACCAAACCCTCTTTTGCACAGATTCAAACTCGTGATTTTTTTCTTACACTTACATGAAAGTAATAACAAAATAATTGGTATTTGCAGGCCACTAGAGAATGGCTATCTAAACATTCTTTAAGCTCTGTGGAGTTGGTAGACACCTGCTGGTGCTATTGTTTAAATGACCTAGCCAGAGTATGAACTAAAAACATTTTTGTTCACAAGACAATACAGTTACATAGTATAGCATTTTACATTGCTATTTGACAAGAACTTCAAGCCCCCAAAATCAGGTGGCCAATACATTAAATTCCTCTCTGTTCTTATTTAGAAAATCCTCCTATTAATTTTCTAGTACTAGCCAGTAAGCTGATAGTGGGCAAGTTCATCATTAGCAATTTAGAAGCTAGTATTCCCAGGTCCTACTCATCTATAATTAATCAAACTGTTTATTAGCCTATCATGTCGGCTCAGAACACAGCTTTCTGCTCGGTGGAAAAAATAACTTGCTGAAGTCAAGTGTCCTACCAGGTGTAGTCTTCCTTATTACTAGTAAAAACATTCACACAACTGAAACTCCACTTTTAAATGCACAAGTGCCTCTTTGTGTCTCTCCCAAACCTTTTATGAGCTGTCCTCGTCATTCTAAACGTGAATAATGGTCTCAAAGGATGATTTCTTCTCTGATAGATTCAGTGCTGGTTCAGAGTGCTTAAGCCATAAGGATTTACTACTTTCTAAAAGCATTTGGACAAACAGTCTGATGCTCAAATCTTCTAATTTCAACATTGCTGTGTAGAGACCTAATACCATCTCCTGGAATGAAACGTTTAGACGCAATAACATAAGAAGATTTTCTCTATAAGCTACCAGGTAAGATTCCTAATTGACTATGTCTGCTCAATTATCCTACTCTGAAGTAATAAGATAAGGATATCATATATCCTCTTTCCCTCCTAGACCATTACTTAATCTACAGGCCTCCTATGCTGCTTTGAAACTGGTCAGTTCAACATATGTTGAATTACAGCACTAAAATCATAGCATCAAGTCAGCTTATGGAAAAAAAAATCTAAGTTCAAATTCTCAATGACTCTATAGTTACAAATATGATACTTAACTAACACTTTTGAGGAAAAATATCCAGTGTGTGTGTATATATATAAATATATACACACGGGGGCGTGGCCAAGATGGCAACCGGAGCGGCAGCCTAAACTGCAGCTCCGATCCCTGGCCCAAATAATTATCCTGCACAGAGCGGCCCTGGCTCCCCCCCCGGGGAGGTCAGACGCCGCTTGAAAAGCCGCCGGGGGGCCGCGCATGGACCCGAAGCTGCGAAGCTGGAACTGCGGCAGCATTGGTTGATCGTCGTAGGTTCGCCCAACCGGGGCCCGCTCCCGTTTCGGGACCTGCGTGCTTGGTGGGCGCTGTATCGGATGCATGCTGGCCCGGAGCGTATGCCCGAGCCGGCTGGAGCTGTAAAATAAAGGGACCGCTGTCCCTGCTGGAGGTGCGGACCCGGGGAGCAGTGTTTTGAGGGGCGGTGCCGGCCGAGCCCTTCCCGCGGCGACGCCTCCCATCCTTGACCGGGCCCTGCTGGAGCAGGCTGGCCGGAGCTGTTTACGGAGGTGGGCGCCTGCAGCGATCATCCGCGGCGCAGCTCCCTCCTAATGCCGCTGGAGCGGCATTGAATATTGCTGGTGAGACTGCTGACTCCACCGGGGGCTAAGCGCAGACCTGGGGAGGCCCAGGGAGAGTTGTCTTGTGAGGCGGCGCCGGTCGGGGTTTTCCTGCGGTGGCGCCGTCTCTCTTTTTTACTGGACTTTTAAGGTGCGAGCTCGCGGGGAGCAACTGCCAACGCCATTGAGCTGCACACAATACACTGCTGGGTGGCCTCACAGGCCGAGGCCGCCATTTTGGAGAGCTGCCTGCTATCAGTCTGCAGCCACCAGGCCCTGGAGGGCTAACCCCATCGACAAGAGGGCTCGAACTGCGATGGTTCTCTTCCCCCCCCCCTTTTTCCCCCTTTTTTTTTTTTCTTTTTCTTCTGCATCTCACCTCAGGAAGAGCAACCCAGCAGGAGCACACCCTTCTCTTCTCCTGCATTGAAACTCGCCCCACCACAGGAAGGACAATGCAGCAAGAACACATCCAAGGGCCGGACGAAAAGGGTGAACCGGGCACGATCAACTTCATAAGGTGAGCTTCCCGGCGACACTTATCGGGCCGTGGTTCGCTACTGTGTTAGTTACTCTCTTGACATTCCATACACCCAGAACATCTATAACCCTCGTCTAACTTCCACATCTCATCAGCACTACAAAACCCCATTGGCATCATAAATTGCTGGCCTCGCAAATAAATAGTCATTGTACTGGACCGCCAATTCCTAAGTTACTTGTTCTGTAGTCACCTCTCAGATCTCCGAGATACTTGTCGAGACCGTAACCTCCGTTGTGTGTTCTTGCGCAGTGCTAACGCACAAGCATCGCCGCACCTACCAAATGGTTAAGCCAAAGACAGTACGGGTGCCCCCAGAAAAAATGGATCTCACTACCTTACCTCCCCCAGAGGATCACGCCACCACACAAACAACACTACAGAAGCTGGAACTCACCTTACAATCACACACGTCACAATTCGAAAAAATACTGCAAGCTATTCTGGATACCAAGACCACCCTGGAAGCTAAAATTGGCTCGGTAGCGGAAGATCTCAATATACTTTGCACCGATCAACACGCACTGGCCGAAAGGGTGTCTGAGCTTGAAAAAGATGCGACGACTCTCCCCCGCTCTATGAAAAACCTCCAACTGCAACTAACGCATTTATCAACAGAAGTGGATTCCCTAAAACGCAGAGCGGAAGATGCGGAAAGCAGGTCCCGCCGCAACAACATACGATTGGTCGGGTTCCCTGAACGCACAGAGGGCCTAAGCGCTGAACTATTTATTGATCAATGGCTCATAGACACAATACTGAAAGACAATATCCCGAAGTTCTTTTCCGTTGAAAGAGCACATAGGATTCCAGGCAGACCCCCATCACCTGGTTCGCATCCACGCCCTCTCATAGTAAGATTTCTTAACTACCGAGACAGGGATCTCATCCTGCAGTTATTCCGCAAATCTGGCCCAATAAGCTATGAAAACTCTGTGATCGCGGCCTATCCAGACTTCACAGCAGAAGTGCAGAAAAAACGCAACTCCTTTTACCGGGTAAAAATTTGCCTCCGCAAACATGACATCAAGTATGCGCTGATGTTCCCAGCCAGACTCCGGGTACAAGACGACACTCGCTCCTTTTTTTTCACTACTCCGGAGGATGCCTGGACTTGGCTGCATGCCAAGGGCCTAGCCGACCCGCTAGACGCAAGCACACAGGATGACAATAAACTATCCTACACGCAAGGACGCAGGCAACGCAAAAAACAAGGTACCAAACCCTCACCTGAACAGGCACAGTCTGAACGCTCTCGGCTCCTACAGACAACATCCAGATTCGTCAACACCTCGCCTACTACTCTATCTATGCAAACAGATATTGAACTGGAACAGGATATAAATTCAGACTCTGCCGAGTCCTCAAGGGGTCCCCCTCTCACACCACGCACAGCGGATGATATCTGATGTGTAGTTAAACTCTACCTGCTGCTGTTGACTGGCTGCCATCTGATGCCTCCTCCTTGTTTTGGTTGCCCATTGATTACCGAACGTGTTTTTTTTTTGTTGTTCTCTTTTTCTTTCTTTCATTGTTCCTTCGCGGCTTCATGCGGTCCGTGGGTGCCCTCCGGCTGGCACAATTTGTTTTTTGTACCATAAGAGACCTGGGCAGGGTAGGCCCACATCTTTGCAGTTTTGTCCACTGGCACCCCCCTGCTTTATATGGACCATTATCTTACGCCAGGAACCACCAGTATTGTTTTTTTTTATTTGGTAGTAATTCAATTGTTGTTGTATGTAGTTTTAGTGTGCACCTTCATTTTAGGTGATTGGTTTTTTCAAGTGCAATTTAATTGTAAAAGGAGCAGCAAACACATAGGATATGACCAATATAGCAACAGGATCGCAGCTCATAGCTCAGTAACTACTGGCCGATCTATTATAGAAGCTGAACGTCAAAATAATGCTACAATGAGGCTGAAAGACAACTACCCCCCTGGTCCCATAATAGCTACAAAAACATTATGGCCACCCACACACACCAAGTGTTCTTAAAATATAAGGTACTCACATGGAACGTCAGAGGCATGGCAACCCCACGGAAACGCCAAAGGGTTTACGCTTTCCTTAAAAGACACCAAGTACACATAGCGTTATTACAAGAGACACATTTTGCTAAATCCACGCTTCAAAATGCACGCTCTAAATGGAAAGGCCAACTGCATGGCACTTCCTCCTCCTCCTTCGCCCGCGGTGTGGCCATCTGGATTGCACCGGGGGTCCCGTTTGTTTTGACTCGCACACAGTGTGATCCAGATGGCAGACATGTGATACTGGAAGGCACCCTAGATGGCTCCCCCTTGGCTCTGGTCGCACTATACCTCCCAAATGTAAATCAGTGCGACTTCCTATCTACGCTCTCTACCGGCAACCTAAGTGATCCTAGTTTGGAGTGTATATGGGGGGGCGACTTCAATAGTGTCCTGGACACTCAAATAGACCGTTCATTCCCTCCACTCGTCACAGCTCCTTCTAATCGTGCCTCACAGGCTTTGGCGCACTGGGCATCAAACAATGGTCTGAGTGATATATGGAGGGTGAACCACCCCACTCACCGCGAATATTCTTTCTACTCTCCAGTGCATAAACTACATACCAGAATAGATATGTTATTTGTATCTACAGCTGTCATTCACAAAGTATGCTCATCTGAGTACTTAGCACGTACGATATCGGATCACAACCCTCTATGCATAACAATGGCTTGGGGACCCACGCATACTCGGATACCAACATGGCGACTACAGCCAGAAGCCCTCCTAGATTCCCCCTTTCAAGCAGATATGGCCTAAAGTGTAGCCGATTATTTTCTATCAAACAAAAATACAACCTCATCCCGCGCTATAGAGTGGGATGCCCATAAGGTGGTAATACGCGGACACTGCCTCGCGGCCACCGTGGGGGTTAGGAAAGCACTTACTAGAGAACTACAAGACTTAGAAGTGAAGCTCCGCAGGGCAGAAAATGTGATTGATAACGGAGAGTTCACACTAACAACACTGCACTCGCTCAGAGCGGCTCACAAGGAAGCGGACAACAGATTAAGCAAACACGACTATAGACACTACATGACAAGACAACATGCTGAGGGAGACAGGTCGGGCAGGCTATTAGCTTGGCTGACACGACAGCCATCACAATCAGCTCCTATTGGCGCTATACGCTTAAACCCTGATGTCATTGTTAACACCCAAACAGGCATAAATGATGCCTTCTCTGCATTTTACTGCGCTCTTTATACGCCCCCCAATCCCTTAGAGCAGCACCTTACTGACACACTACACCTGGTCTCTCAAAACCAACTTATCCTTGACAACATCGACACACTAGACGGCCCTATTACTATAGATGAGCTACGCTTAGCCCTATCACAAATGGCACGTAACAAAACCCCTGGGTCCGACGGTCTACCGGTAGAATATTTTAACTCCCATGCTACCCACTTACTGCACCCACTCCTAGAAGTATTTAACGAAGCACACCATAACCTACAATTGCCGGATTCTATGCGTGAGGCATTGATAGTCGTCCTCCCAAAAACAGGACGCGACCCTCTCGATGTCAAATCATACAGGCCGCTCTCCTTACTCAACACAGACTGCAAACTACTAGGGAAAGTACACGCAAATAGGCTCCTCCCCTATTTACCGGGTTTAATACACCATGATCAATCCGGCTTTATCCCTGGCAGGAGCACTTTTTTAAATATCAGAAGACTCCTGCATATAATGCACAGCAACACAAACTCGGAAGCGGTGGCCCTTTCCCTAGATATTGAAAAAGCGTTTGACACGCTCAGTTGGAATTATCTCCTATGCACACTTAAGGCATTCGGTTTTGGCCCCGGTTTCCTTAATTGGATCAAAACGCTCTCCTCTAAGCCCACAGCCCGTGTTAAAAATGGCCGAGTTATCTCCGAAGCATTCCCTATAGGCAGAGGCACCAGACAGGGCTGCCCACTATCCCCATTACTGTTTGCTATTGCCATGGAACCATTAGCAATTAAACTACGCAGCTACGCACACATATGGGGCATCCCGGAATCCAATACCTATCACATTATATCCTTGTATGCAGACGATGCCCTAATATACCTGCGCAATCACTCATCCTATATGGCAGAAGTATTGCAGTTGCTGGACTCCTTCGCCCTTGCCTCCGGCTTGCATGTTAACTGGTCCAAATCAAGCATTTTCCCCCTCGCTTCCATCCCGGCTGACCATTATGAGGCGTTGCCACAGTATAAACTACCTTGGTCACATACAACCTTTAAATACCTTGGAGTGCAGATTTATCACTCAATCACAGACTTAAAAGAAGGCAACATTGATAGGGTGCTCGGCTCCACTCGTAGCTCAATACCTTTCTGGAGCTCACTCCCCTTGTCTCCCATGGGTCGCGTGGCGATAGCCAAGATGCTTATCCTCCCAAGGTTCTTATATTATTTTACTGCCATACCTCTGTGCCTGCCACGCTCGTTCTTTAACAAATTGCATTCAATGCTAACTGACTTACTCTGGGGCAAAGACAGACGGAGTGTGGCGCTGGCCATAACACAACATCCGCAAGAGTCGGGTGGGCTGGGTATGCCTAACTTTGAAAGATACTATGCGGCTGCCCAACTATCATGGGTATCCGCATGGCTTCAAGTAACTCCCTCTATTGAAGGCGCAATGCTGCAAAAACATATAGCGCCGCAGGGACTGCTGCTTAAAATGTTAACCACCCCTCCCACCACATCTCCTAGACTAATATTATTAGAAGCAGCTCGCTTTTGCTGGCGTAGATACGTCCAGAATAAAGCCTCTTCTCCCCCTTATTCACCCTTGCTACCACTGTTCCAACTACCAGGCACTCAAGTCCTCTCAATGTACCATAACACACGTGGAATAAACACATTGCAACTGGGCGACTTATATTCTGGGTCTGTGATGCATACCTTTGCGGAAATGGTAGCCGCCGGAATGATGCATAATGGGGCCTTTCTAACATATAGCGCCATAAAACGACTACTCCATAATCTCGGGGGCACCAATGACACGGAGCCCCTGGAATCCCCATTACTCACTACCATCCTCACCATAGGTAGCACAAAGGGCACTATAACTAAACTATATAAAGCATTGCTTGAGCCGATATGCACCACCCTGCCATACGCGAAGGCACGTTGGGACTCCGTCCTCCCTTCACCATTAACGCAAAAATCGTGGGCCGCCGCTCTCGCAATGGTTAAAACAGTATCCCGCAACCCTCGTCTGCATTATACCCAATTCAATTATCTTCACCACTCATATTTATCTCCAGCCCGCATCCAAAGAATATATCCGAGCACATCACCGACATGTCCCAGATGCGCCACACCGGCGGCTGACTTCTTTCATATGGTTTGGAGTTGTCACTCAATAAATTTGGCCTGGCAGCGTGTGACAGAGACCACTGCAGATACCTCAACCCATACCCTGGTGCCTACGCCCGACTCTTGTTTACTTGGCATACGCCACCGAACCAGAACAGATAAACAAACACATAAATTTATAGACCTGGCATTCGTGGTTCACAAACGATTAATAGCAACGCACTGGAAAGCCCCACATGTCCCCTCCCATCTGTCCTGGCTGCGTGAGCTACATAGCCGTGCGCAGGCAGAAGCCCAGACACTCCACTTACTGCGACAAAGGGGTCTCATCCAAGACGGCCCGAGGTCTGGGACAGTTTTGTGGTGGCCATTGAAGCCAGAGACAATATATATCCCCGAAAGCAGGATAATATACATACATACTACAACAATGCCTAAACATCGTCAACACTTTAATTATACTGTCCCAAACTCAACCACCCTCAACTGTACCCATTGCTAACAACCTCACCTCCCGCAAAGTATTTCTGCACCACAATTAGACACGCTCTACGGGATAACACACGTATGTAGCTTATACCCAGATCACGTGCGGTCATACCTACCTTGCACCCTGTCATTTCCATAGACATATACTACACCTCTGTGGTAGCCATCTTCCTTTTACTCACACATATTAACCGCGCTCCCTCTTCTCTCTTTCCCCTCGCAACGTGAGGGATCATTTAAACTAGTAGTGACACTGAAAGTGGCCACCTGTGTCCTACATCTGCAAACAGTTCACTCATAGTCTCCATGTCGAATGCTGCTCCCCCTTCCTCCTTAGTTCTTCTTGGATTTGCACTTTTTATGTTGCTTTATATTTGGTTTCCTCGTTCCTTATTATCATTAGTTTTCTTCTTTTTTTTTTTTTTCTTTGACACCTTGCTGTGTAATAATGCTGTGTAAATTTATATAAGCGTGTTAACGGATCGCAAATTATCAACAGCTATTGTATTGTTGTGTGCAGTATGCGTTTAATAAACAGATTTAAAAAAATAAAAAAAATATGTACACACACAATGACCTAAGCATGACCTCCCTTACAATAATATAGCCCACAACAGGTGCTTAGATCAGTAAAGTGAATAATCAGTTCACTCCTTTAATTAAAAAGCAGGTTTCCAAAAGTAATATATATAGGTCACCTCACACACAGAATATAGCTTCATCATTGGTGACCTATCCACATCAAGGTAGATAGAAACCACCTTGCAGACTCGACTAATGTCGGAGAGTTCAGATAACATCAAGTGAATATCTGCAGGATCCAGATTGCCTTTGAAAATACCTTGGAGTATACTCCTATAGGAGATTCCACTTTATTAATTGGGGACTCTTGACATTCTTAACCTATCCATCACATTTATGTTCAATGAGATACAATGAACCATCCATCTTCTTCATACTTTGCCTTACGTGTTGCAGCCTTGACTTATGCATCTACCGGTCATTGTGTAAGTCTGCAGTAGTGAGAATGCGGTTGATGAAACCATCCCTAAATACTAATGACCCAAGCAACTTTTATTAATGTGGAAAAGTAATTTTCCAGCACCAAGGAATTGTAGAGAGTAACACATTTCTTGGTGCATTTAAAGAATGCTTCTAGCTGGATAAAACCAACAAACTAGTATTTCTATCAATCGTGGATAACGTACGGATGTTAGTTGATCAAGGTGGTGTCAAGACACTGGTCCTTCTGTATCTTTCAGCAGCTTTCAAGACTATTACTATTGATAATGCCACAGTTTGTCATAATCTCTGAAGAAGGCTTTTTGTGTTGTATTTTAGACTGGCTGAAATCACTTAGGAGCATAGGTCACAGGTGGCCTCTCTTTCTCCCTGCAGCTCCAATCCCTGGATTCTCAATTGTGCTGTCACTGTTCCTATTTAACATTTACATATGGCCACTTTCTTAAATTCCTATGCTAATGCAGGGATGTTTTATATATTGCTGGATCACAGCCAGGTAAATATTTGAGCCCTACTGTGAGTATGTTGGGGGAGTAGGTGCATTTATTACACAACATAAAATCTGACACCCCAGGGTTAAGAATGTATTAGATTCAATTAACAGCACCTCTTTCAAGTTTTGGGGGAATAGCAGGAATATTCTAGTGCTTACTGCACCTCAATCTGCATAGTGCCATAAATGCTCTATTGTTTTCCCTTTTAAATTCCACTAGATTTAATGTAAGGTGAGATTTTAACAAACCTGATAGTTACCCACTGTGGAAAATATCACACAACTTGGAACTCCAACCTCTGCATAAACAGGGGTTTGTTCAGAGGTTGAGAAAACACTGACCCACAGACCCAGTATGGATGGGACGTTCTTCAGAAACAGAATCCCTTTTCCTAACCTCTTGTTTGGCTTTCTTGGTTTAAATCTGCACAAGGGTAGAGTACGTCTCACATAATATAGAAAGCTATAGTTATTGAGGTAGCCACCCATCTGCAAGCATCTATTTAAAAACTTGGAATGTATATTGCAAGTGGAGTGAAAGGTGTCAAATGTCCGTTCTCTCAAATTGAAAATGTTAAGCTTAACTTCATACTGTCTAAGCCTTGTTCCTGTCTCAGCAACTGCATTTCACTGCGTATTATGCTTATAATGGCATCTAGGAATCATGCTGCATTTTATGAGAAAAGGTAATGTACTTGGGGGGTGTGCCACCGGTATGATGATATTTCCAATTTGCAAATTGAATAGTACTTGTCCTATGTAAATGTAATACTTGTAAGGCTGGAGTACCCTTGCACAACCTAGTTGTGCTCTCAGTTTTACATTCACTGACCTCATACTTTATTTAACTTGTAATGCATTGTGTCTTATCATAATTCATGATTCTCAAAATGTGACATGATGGGTTACACGGGATGGGAAAGGGGTGTATAAAATAGGCGATTCTTTCAATATTTATATTGGTGTATACTTCCTAGTTTGTTAAAGTAAGTTGCCAAAAGTAATTCCTTTCATAAGGATTTTATTTACTAACTCTAGTACCTGACACATAAAGTGACTAAAAAATATGCAGGTTTAGTAAATGACTAGGTCGAAATTCATATTGACCATTGTTTTTCAGTTAATCTGATAGCAGAATTTTGGACATTTTTTAAATAAACATGGGAAAACACAAGGAAAAGTCTGCTGGCTAGATGAAAATATTGACTAAACCGTGTGACACAACTAGGCACCAATAACCATGTCCAACTGGTATGTTCTCTATTGTAGTTCAGTAGATGTCCAAAACCCTGTGTCACTTGCTTGACCCAGTTGAAAACATCTGTCTCTCATCAGTTAAAAGTTCCACCAAAAAGGAGTTTCCTCTGAAACATGCAGTCTGTTACATAGTTTAGTCATTTTCCATCAGCGTTTTTTTCAGTTCAGGTTTTCTCTAGTGGAGCTCCGGTTCTGAGGACTGAGTGAAGGTAGATAAATGAAGACAGCAATACTTATGGCAAGGTTGCCTTAAGAGTAAGCATGCTATCTGTGTGCTGTCTTAGACAGCAAGTGCTCTCTTGGGGAGATTTCTTTACCTCTCATAGCAATTCCCACAAACTCCTAACTGGTGTTATACAATTAGCTGTTTTGGAAGCTACATTGTTAAAAGTATGGTTAGGCAGTATAATCCACAGGCTGTGTCTGCATTGCCCGGTTTGTCTTAGCAGTCTTTTCTTGAAGAACTCATGCTGAATCTCCTTAAGGCAGGTTAGATTTGTCAAGGAGTTTAGCAGGCTTGACTGTGATGTGCAAACTTTTCATTTTTAAAACATGTTCAGTTACCTTCAAAGAAGGTTTGTGGTGCTGAAACACATTAAAACATTTGAAGTGTAGAAAGTGGCACTTCAAAGCTATTAATCTTATACATGTCCAAATGGATTTATGAAAGAGGATTTAAACATTGTTGGAACCCTAAGTCCCTGATTTATTTGAGCAGAAACAAGTAGTTTTGTCAAGGTTTTGGATTTTAGCCAATTAATGGAAGCCTGCTCATGCATTGATTACTTTCTTCACACCAAGCATTTAGCCATTTACCAATGACTGCTACTGACAAATTTGAGGTGGAAGACAATAGTGGTGTACAATGTGACTAATACTGACGATGTTTAATTAAAATACATACAACTGAAACCTTCCTAATTATAATAGGATGGTAATCTAACAGTTGGTTTTCTTTCTCTGCAGCTCTGCAACAAAATAGTGTTTCTGGTGAGCTTTGTTGGAAACCGTGGAACATTCACACGTGGATATAGGGCAGTGATCATGGACATGGCATTTCTATATCATGTGGTGTATGTCGTTGTCTGCTCCTTGGGCCTCTTTGTGCATGAATTCTTCTACAGTTTTTTGGTAAGTGGGATAGATGGGGGGTGTTAAGTTCCAAAGTTTTGTCATATGAGGTAGCATAACTTAAGAAAATATGTATGCTCACTTTCTTTGAATTTGTACCTAAAACCCACTTGCCTCTTTCGTCCTCTTTTTTTATTTTTGTGTACACATACATTTTGCTGATGTTGGATAATGGTTACTCACCAGGGTACGTCTCATTAAGTCATGCATATGAGCCTTCCACGGGGTGGCAGTTCATTCTCAATATAGGCTTTTCATTAAATATTACATTTCTGCTAGATAATTTTTGAATTTTTATTTCATAGATTGTTTTTAAGCATAAATGATCATTTAGGTTACTCCAGTATTGGAACTTTCATAGATTCACATGCTTGAATCATTCCCCGTCGTCGAGATGGGAATCCCGGTATAATTTTCATAAGTAATGTTAAAACATATTGAAGAGAAAAAGGCCCTAGGCCTCTTCAATTTGATAGTCTATCAGAGTCATTTTGTGAAAAAGGACCAAACTTGATCCTCCACCAATCAGGCGACAGCACCCTTCAGAACCTCCTGAGAGAAGCTCTAGTACCTCAGATTTTCTACCGCACGTCGTGCTAGGGAGTCTCTTCAGAGCTCCGCTCTGTTTTCACATCTTTATTCAGCTCTTTTTCTCTCAGAGAAACTCATTTATTTGATTTGTCAGCTATTTTTCAACTATGTCTGACAAGGAAAAGAAAAGTCTCTTTAGAGACTGCAAGACTTGTGGGAAGAAAAGACTTCATTCTGAAGATCCTCATCAAGATTGCATTTACTGCCTCTATCCAGATCTTTCAGCCAAGGACTGTAAGATTTGCCGTACTTTTACTTCTAAGACCTTAAAGGATAGAGAAGGCAGATTATTAATATGGCTGCAGAAACTGAAACATAGGAAGGATCCAGTTTCTGATTCTGAGAGTGAGGAATCATCAACATCAAAGAGATCAACTAAAAGGGCAAGATCACGCTCTAGATCTCCCTCACAAACCTCAAGGAAAGCCCTCAAAAAGACTGCCTCAGGGTCTTATAAGGGTCGCAGCCCATCTTCTTCCCCAACTAAACTCTCAAGTAAGGAGGGGAAAAGACATTCTTCCAGTTCTGAGAGGCACAGGAAATCCTCATCTGTTCCACCATCTGTGCCTTTCAAAAAGCCATCTTCTGTGACTGAAAAAAAGGCCTCGTTGACGGACTCCCCGTCGACGGCACCGTCGGTGGGCGCATTGCCGACGACTCCAGCTACTTTAAGTGTTCCATCATCCACGGCTCCGTCGGCGACATCGTCGACGAGTACACCACCGTCGACGAGATCTACAACGACGACTTCAGCTTCGACGACCGTCTACACCTCGTCATCGTCGACGGCGCTGATGTCAGTGTCAGCTTTACCGTCGGCGAAGCTTGCGGCTATTAAAATAACAGTGCGTCCAGCGTCGACGGCACCGTCTACGACAAAGTCAGTTTACACGTAGTCGATCTCGTCGACGAGGGAAAAATATCAAAAGAGAACAGAAAAATTAACTCCAACCCACACTTCACCTAGTAAGGTATCCTCCCTGGTACCAGTACATCTTTTGGAGGGAGATGAAGATTCAGATGAAGATGGGCCTTTTGGTACAGCCCACAGCCCCTCTGAATTAAATGTAAAATATCAGGAAGAGGAGGAATATGAGGAAGCTTATGATCCCCAGGCTTCCTTGGAGCATCAGCAGTATCAACAGGGAACGTATATCCCTTCCGACCTGCTTACTGGCCTTAGAGCCATGTTGGTGGATTATAACAGAAGGTTTCCTCCACAAGGAGAGCAGCCTCATCCATCGCCCATTTCTGGTCCTTCTACTCCACATCAAAGACCAACGTCTTTGCATCTTACGGATGTGGCCACCCCAGACATGACAATTCCCTAAGACACTGACATTTCAGAAGGAGATCAAGAAGAAGGAGAACTCACAGATACTCACTCCGAGTGGGACGAGTATATTATTCCTGCTCCATCTTCTCCTTCTCATTCGAAGGTGGAGTCCCCACCTGAAGACATTGGAGGTTTTCATAATCTTCTAGAGAGGGCAGCCAAGCGCTTTGCATTACCGCTACCTACGAAGCAAACAGATTGTTTCCTTTATGATTTTAAAGAACCCTTCCAGAAGTCTGTGCGCTCCATCCCGATGGTGAACTACTTGTGGGAAGAAGGCCTTAAAGTCATGACTAATCCAGCAACAGTCACAGCAGTTTTACCACGTCTGGATAAAAAATACAAAGCTCCTGATGATGCCCCAACATGCTTGACAGGCCGTTCTCCTCCAGATTCGGTAGTAGCTCAAGCGGCTCAAAGAAGATCAAAGAATCCTTCTGCTCCGATTTCCGCGCCCCCAGATAAGGAGGGTAGAAGGTTAGATAACATAGGAAAAAGATTCTCTTCTATGGCCAGCCTAGTGCTTAGAGCTGCCAACTCCTTGGCTATTTTGTCTCGATACGACAGACAGCTTTGGGCGGATATTGCACCTTTCATTAATCAACTGCCGGAAGACGTAAAATCAGAGGCAAATAAGACGGTGCAAGAGGGTCAACGCACGTCTGCAGAGCTTATAGACTGTGCAATGGATATAGCGACCACTGCTTGCAGGTGCTGCTGTTTTAAGAAGACAAGGCTGGCTCAAAGCCACCTCATTTCGTCCAGAAGTCCAGAATAAGATCCTAGACTTACCCTTTGATGGCCAAGCGTTATTTGGGAAACATGTGGACGAAGCCCTACAGTCAATTAAAACGGACACGGACACTGCAAGGTCACTAGGGACCATGCAATATCGGAAATCGTCCTTTCGTCCTAGGGGGCGCGGCCAGCCCTCTTACAGAGGGGGATATCAACAACAGAGATACTCTTCCTATCCATCATCTTCACAACAATTTCGGCCATACTATTCCCAAAGACAACCGCCTCAACCAACCTATAATAGACCGGCAGGCCGTGGACGCTCAACCCGCCCTGCTAAGGATTCAGCTCGTAGACCCTGATGTTTTCGAGGCGCGGCTACGCCCAGTCTTCCTCCTGTCACCCTAGGCGGAAGAATTTCCTTATTTCTCAGTCAATGGCAAACCATTACGTCAGACAAGTGGGTCCTGCAATTAGTGGAACGGGCCATACTTTAGAATTTGTCCAGAAACCTCCCTCCAACCCTCCCCGCAGGACTCCTTCAAGATACCCTCAAGAACTCAAAGAAGAGGTCTACAAGCTCCTTCTCAAGGGAGCTATAGAGAAGGTGCCGCGGGATCAACGAGGAACAGGATTTTATTCCAGATTCTTCATAATTCGAAAAAAGTGGAAGGATTGGAGACCGATCCTCGATTTAAGGCAACTAAATGTATACCTAAAGAAGCAATCGTTTCGAATGATCAGCCTGCAAGACGTCCTTCTGCGTCTCAATCAAAGAGATTTTATGTCATCGCTAGACCTCAAGGACGCATACTTCCACATACCAATCCACCCTGCCCACAGAAAGTATCTGAGATTTACCGTAGCCGGGAGCCATTATCAATATCGCGTCCTTCCCTTCGGGCTCAAATCAGCCCCAAGAATATTTACCAAATGCCTAGCACCAGTGGCAGCCTTTCTCAGGAGAAGAAAGCACCAGGTCTTTCCATACTTAGACGACTGGTTAATAAAGGCAAAGTCTTACACAGGAGCACACAAGTCAACAAGAAAGTGCGTTTCCTTGCTGACCAATCTCGGATTCACGATCAACTGGGAGAAGTCCAACCCTCTACCAGGCCGCAGTATTACTTTTCTGGGAGCAAAACTGAACACGGAATCCGGCATCGCATGTCCCACGTTAGAGAGACAACAAAGGTTACTAACCCTAGGGAGTTTCATACACAAAAGACGAAAGGTTACAGTCCGTCTCTTCAAATCACTATTGGGCATGATGTCTTCATGCATACCTCTGATCCCTCTGTGTCGGCTAAAGATGCGCCCCTTGCAGGAACAGCTAAACCGTCAATGGCTTCAAGTATCAGGAACTTTCGAAGACCAGATACAAATTACTCCAATAATGATCAAAACTCTCAAGTGGTGGTCTCAAAAGCATCATCGCTCAATCGGTCTCTCGTTTCTTCAACAGCCAGCCCCGTGGACCATAACAACAGATGCCTCACTGGAAGGCTGGGGCGCAGTATTACAGGACCTGAAAATAAGTGGCAAATGGCCAACTCATCTGGCATCAAGGCATATCAATTGGCTAGAACTCAGGGCAGTGCACCTTGCTTTACAAGCGTTTCTCCCAAGAATCCATGGATCGCGAGTGGTGATAAGAACGGACAACACCACTACGATGCACTATCTCAACAAACAAGGAGGTACAAGATCTCTCACCCTCTCCAGGGAAGCCCAAGCGATCTGGAACTGGGCCTCGCAGCAAGGCGTCACACTATCGGCAGTGCACTTGCCAGGAATAAACAACAAAGCAGCAGATGCACTCAGCAGACAGAAATCGGAATGCCACGAGTGGGAATTAGACCAGACGGTACTCACCCAGATTTTTTCCCAGTGGGGAACACCAACAGTGGATCTGTTTGCGAAGAAGGACAACGCCAAATGCCAGTTCTTCGCAAGTTGGCATCACCAAAAGGGATCTTGGGGGAATGCGTTTTCGATAGTCTGGTCAGACATCTTTGCTTACGCCTTTCCTCCCATTCCGTTGATCCCAAGGGTCCTCACAAAGATGAAAACAGAACCGTGCACTCTCATACTGATAGCCCCGTACTGGCCGCGCCAACATTGGTTCACAGAGCTCCTCATTCTCTCAATCAAACCTCATATTCCGCTGGAGCCGTTACCTCATTTACTAACAATGAACAACGGCCAAGTTCGACATCCCGATCCACACTCAATGCGGTTAGCGGCATGGCTCCTCACCACAGAGAATTTGCGCATTTGAATATCCCGCAGGGCTGCAGAGATATTTTGTCACAGGCCAGAGCGGATAGCACTAACAAGGCGTATCAGTGTAAATGGAAGAGATTCTGTGCCTGGTGTCATCAACGTCAAATCGACCCTTTTCTTTCACTACCAGAAGAGATTTTGCCGTATCTCTTAGAGTTAGCTCGATCTGGCCTAGCACACTCGTCCATTAAAGTTCATGTAGCAGCCATAGCTGCATACAGACGTTCAGAGGACACACCCTCGCTCTTCTCTTCTCGGCTGATTAAGAGATTTCTAAAGGGGCTGTTCAGGGTTTACCCTCCTTTCAGACCTCCACCTCCTTCGTGGAACCTGAACATTGTTTTGGCACAACTGATGAAGCATCCTTTTGAACCGATCCACCCTGCTTCCCTCAAACATTTATAGTGGAAGGTTGCCTTATTGATAGCTCTTACATCAGCTAGGCGGGTCAGTGAGGTACAAGCGCTCTCCATCCAAGAGCCATTCCTACAGTTTAAACAAGATAGACTACTAATGCGCACTAACCCGCATTTTATTCCAAAGGTTCCGTCAGACTTTCACATTAACGAACCTTTGGTCTTCAAGTCTTTTTTCCCTCATCCATCTACTCCAGCAGAGAGGGCATTACACTCTCTAGACGTGAAAAGATGCGTTCAATTTTATTTGGACAGGACAAAAGCTTTTCGGCGCTCTAATCAGCTATTTGTGGCATACAGTGCCCCTAGGAAGGGGTACCCGCTATCCAAGCAGAGTATTTCAAGATGGATCGTCTCTGCTATTCGCTTCTGCCATCAGGCAGCGGGCAAACCTTTGCAGTCATCTGTGCATGCTCACTCGACGAGAAAAGTCTGATCGTCAGCGGCACTGTTTGCCGGAGTGCCACTACAAGACATATGTAGGTCAGCAACATGGAAGAGCTGTCATACCTTTACTAAGCACTATTGCTTGTAGTCCCTCTCGCACGGAGAGGTAGCAGTGGGCCAAGCGGTTCTCAGGAATCTCTTCAGGTGAAGGTGATCCATTTCTCCTACATCCCTCCATCCTAGAAAAGGTATGCACATCAAAAAAAAAAAAAAAAAGAGAGAAATGTATTTAAAGATAATAGAACACTATCATAATCCCATAGTAAGAGGGTTATCAGATATTGATCAGGTTACATTACTGTCTTATGTTTTAATACTGGTTTGTTATTTAAATTTCATCATGTATCTTCACAGGAATATCCCTATTTATATTAGATATAAAAAGATGCTTATATTTATGTATATATACGTGTGTATAGATAGATGTGTATATATGTATATCTATATATAGATATATATGTAGGGACATATGTCAGTACACTCATATACTTCATCACTTTATACATGATGATGATAAGGTTTTGTGGTCTAAGATAACCTGTTTATTAAAAGGGTTGTCATTTTACAATGTGCATACTTATTGCTTTCTACTCTGATTCGAGCATGTGAATCTATGAAAGTTCCAATACTGGAGTAAGAAAATAAGTTACTTACCTGTAACTGTAGTTCTCCAGTATTGGAATCTTTCATAGATTCACATGTGACCCACCCACCTCCCCGGAGAAGCTCACTTCACCTCTTTCTTTCTTTCTAGTAGTACATATACTCATTGTAATATACGCACTTGTGCGTGGAAAATCTGAGGTACTAGAGCTTCTCTCAGGAGGTTCTGAAGGGTGCTGTCGCCTAATTGGTGTAGGATCAAGTTTGGTCCTTTTTCACAAAATGACTCTGATAGACTATCAAATTGAAGAGGCCTAGGGCCTTTTTCTCTTCAATATGTTTTAACATTACTTATGAAAATTATACCGGGACTCCCATCTTGACGACGGGGAATGATTCAAGCATGTGAATCTATGAAAGATTCCAATACTGGAGAACTACAGTTACAGGTAAGTAACTTATTTTCTTGCAAACGTTTAAGTGTTCCTGTACCCACTGCCCGTCTTCTTCCAGGTTGATGTATCTCTAACGCCTGTGTATTAATTTTCCACTGGCAAGAATGTTCTACCTTTATTAATTTTCAGTTACCTGTTTCAGACTTTAGTCATCTAAAAAACATCACTATTATCTTATTAGTTAACAGTTTTACGAGCGAATGGATCCAAAACTGAAATACACCGATGTTTATCCAATGATATACCATGATATATTATATCTGTGGTATAGTTTCTGTCATGTCATGGGTCTCCCTACCTTTTCTAATGTATAACTTGATAATCTGTTTCCAGTGTCTCAGGAAAAGTCTTGCGGCTTGTGCCAAAGTAAACAGTCTTCTTATGGCTACTTTACTTTTAATCTGTCCATGGCTTCTGTCGGAATCAACAAAAGCCATCCTGTCCCTTCTGAACAACTACGTTTTGAACACTGAAACTGTTTTGTTGAACACCTACATCAAAATGTTCTATGCAGAAGACTACTCCCAGAAGTTATATTTGTGTGTACATTACTGCATCTTCTCTAACAAATTGATCAGTGAAATGTGATGCATTGACCTTTTACACCTCATTAGGTAACTGACATGACTGTCTCTGAGCTGCAGCAATCCACACCTCCACAAAGCTGATTTTGTTATTGATTACCCCCAAAATGTCAGCAAAATAGTGATTGAGGCACTTGTTGAACATGTCCATCGTGCTTTTCTCTTACCCATGGACTGCTGGAATCTGGATCATGCTGCAAGGGGTCTACTAAAGGGGTTTGAGCGACCTTGTTTCAGAGGTCAAAGAGAAGTGGCCCAGCCCTGCCTCCTATCCTGCCTTGTCCAGATACGGCGGGCTTCTCAGCATGCACCAAACAACTGCAGTGAGCCCTGCCTTCTCCAGGGCAGTAGGTTTTTGGACAATGAGGTCCTCTGCCCTTTCAGTGAATCCCACACCACAGGCTTCTTAGTGTGCTTAAATAGTGCCAAACAGCTGCAGTGGCCCTGCCATCTCGTAGCCATCAGGTATATGAGCAATGAAATCCTCTGCTCTCGCTGCACGTCCTGCACCACGGGCTTTTTAGCACCCATAAATCGTTCCGGTCGACTGCAGCTGACACCATCTCCTCTTGCCCAGCAGGTTTATGAAGTCCTCTGTCCTCTCATAGCAAGGTTGATATCTAAATACCTGAGAGTTTTATTTGTCATTATCCCCAGTTCATTGACTCAAAACTTGTTCTCCAGAAAAGCTATGTTTTTTATTTTATTCCAAGTTACCATATGTACTCGTTTGATGGTATCCGGAATTTATATGAGGGTTGCACCATGGTTTTCTGAGGTACATAGAATGCCGTTTGCATTGAGCATTAATTTACAGTGGTGTAGCCCCACCAACATAACCCTTAATTAATGTTATGTCGTTGATTTGGAATCCTGGCATGGTAAGGTCTTTGATGCTATAGGGTCCTATAGACATGAAAGGGAAGGGGTTCTTGGCTTGCGCTTTTTAAGTCTCTGGACCAAAGTCCAAACTGCCTTCTTTCATATCTGATGATCAGTGAATACTATTAAATGTTAGGTGATTACTTAATTTGTCTAGAATTATTGTGATAGAAATGTGCAAGTTTGAAGACTACTTGTACCAGAGTGCAACAAGATCACAGGTACCAATTATTGTAATTGAGTCTTGTCTGGTTAGTGTGCAACTGTAAACTTCAGAAAGACATTGTGCATCTGTTTTTCTGCTAACCATGTGATTTGCACTGCACGTCTTGTTGGCATTAGAACCAGCATTGATAATGAAGCTGCATGGCAACACATCTATAATAAGGTACAAATCAGTACCTCTGATGGTCAGCAAGTCCGTTGACCAGAACTTATTATTGGCTTCTGTAATCTCTGGGTCTAATCCTTGTTTTATTTTACTAGTCTTCATCAGAATAGTTCAGGAAAGTATAATAGTCTATCAAATCCATGGAGCATTTGTAGGCATACTCTTCTTTCTCATAATTAGGGATGGAGATGTAAATGGATTTTTGGTATGTACATATTTTAGCAGCTGTGCTTATTATAGGGATATATTTTGTTGCTTGATAAGGCGTGGTAGTAGTCTTTCAGATTAGTTTTCTTGCTCATGAAACTTTCAAGCAAATTTCTTATGCATGAATATTTCTTTAGCCAGTAAATATACAGTCAGAGCTTATTTGGCATTGGTAAGTCTTTTGATGATTTTGATGATCAGGACTTTGGAGGTGTGCCTGTTCAAGCCTAAAATTTTCAAAGCAAGTCATGTTATATGCCCATGATATTCGCTGCATGGGGCTTGCCTCTATCACGTAGGAAGCCACAACAGGAACCGGATCCAATCCTGCACAACCTAATATGTTTGCTTCCTAAAGTGTCTTGTAATCAATCAGGTAAACAAAAGTTAATCAGTGCGTGAAAAAGTATTTTGTCTTAAGCTTAAAACTGTATAACCTCTTCCTGTTTTACTGAGACGCCTCCATGAATCAATCAAGGACCTTTTCCTTAGCACTGACAGAAGTGATTTCCTATCAGGGTCATTTTTCAGTGTTCCTGTCCAAGATATATTCAGTGTAGTCCTGAGACCTAATGTATATCTCTCAAACGAAATAACTGTCCTGATGTTTTAATATTGAATTCATGATTTACCAGAACACAGGTGTATTATCTTGGTTAAACATGTATGTTGCAGGAAAAGAAATCTCTTCATCCACAATTTTCTCACAGGCTATCAATAGTTTTATCATGAGCTTGGGGCAGCACATTTGTCTAATTGTGGTTGCCAGTTATCTGTTTCTAATCCCATCTGAACTAACATATTATCTACCCTGTCCAGCTCATGTAATTATTCAACTTGAAGGAGAATTTTGTCTTCATTGCTTTTTAAAGTTTTTTAAGTTAAGACTGCGGTTGCCCGAGTGCATTGTTGACTCCTTTGATATTCCACATGACAATTTTTGAAGTATCACTGGTCATCTTAAGTGCTTATGTGAACTTGAGTTTTGTCAGTTCCATCAACTGGTGAGCATCTACGTACCTTTTTTGATGGCTTTGTATATGTGTAGGCAGATGCAGCATCAGCAAATAGTCTATAGACAGAGGGTTAATTTTCTTACTGTATATGCACTTAAGTGTTAAGTTCTCAGCCATTATTATCCTTTAGCCACCTGGATTACTTTTTCTTATCCTTGCTCATATTTGAAAGTCTTAGACTATTTTTGTTTCCACTGAAATCTAGACCTCCTAGCATCCCCCTGGTTCATACACATTGGTGCACAAGACTTCCTAAAATTTCTTTTGGATTATAAATTTAATATGAATTATTTTAATACAGAATCTAATTGAGATTCTGACAAAATTCTATAAACAATTGAAAATTCTTTTGGAGTTTTATTTTTTTTCCTGGATTTCCATGTGTGCTCCTTCTAACAGATTGCCTTTACTTCATTGTGAATTGTAGGGACCATGCCAGGATTGATCTTGCATCCATTACTTGCTGTTAATGGCATTACTCCTAGTCCTACTCCCTCGCCTTCCTTAACCAATGAGGCTCCTTTGCCTCCCCTAGGCCCTTCCCCTCTCTTTTTAAAAGAGCCCCCCTCCCCCACCTACTCCTGTACAGAAACAAGCCAACCAAAACTCAGTTGTCCTGTACCGGGAGGGAGGGAGATAACTGTAAGGAAGGCGAGGGAGTAGGACTAGTAGTAATGCCATTAACGGTAAGTAATGGACGCATTACCTCCCGTCCCTCCCTAGCCTTCCTTAACCAATGAGATATAGCAAGAAAACAGGAGACAGACAACTGAGTTGTAATGCAGAAAAAAACATATTTAATCACAACCAGGACATATACAGAGAAAAACCCCTACTGCTTCATAGAGGACAAAACCCTGTGCCCCAAAACTGCCTCCAAACACCCCAATTCACAAAAGTGGATTGAGATGCCCAAGTAGCAGCTCTACAAATCTCCACCACCGAAGTGCCCTGGAACTCAACCACAGTAGTAGCCATACCGCGCGTAGAACGTCCCTGAATCCCAGCAGGAGGCACCACTCCCTTCAAATCATAGGTCAGTAGAACCATTGACTGACTCCAGCGACTCAGGGAAGCAGTAGAAGGCTTTTCCCCTTTCCTAGCAGGACCAAAATTGACAAACAAAGAATCTCCCTTACGGAATGCTGTAACCGCCTGTAAATAACCCAACAAGGCCCGTCGCACATCCAAAGCATGTAATCTGATCTCCTCCTCCGGGGAAGGGTCAGGACAAAAAGCAGTAAGAATCACCTCTTGTCGACCATGAAAAGCTGATTTAACCTTAGGCACAAAAGAGGGAACAGGAACCAGCACAACCCGATCAGGAAAAACTTTGCAAAAAGGAAAAGAGCAGGATAATGCACCCAACTACCCCAAACGCCGGGCCGATGTAATAGCCACCAAAAAACAAGTTTTCAAAGTCAATTTTTTTAAATCAATGTCCCACAAAGGTCCGAAAGGAGGGTCCATCAACACATCCAACACCAACTGCAGATTCCAACCAGGGATAGAACGCACCGGTCTGGGAAATAAATTCACCAGACCCTGAAAAAATGTAGGCATCAAATGATCATCATCTTCCAGATTACGCCAAGAACTTCAAAAAGCTTGGATTTCCACCCATTGAACACATAGCGTAGCCACTGACAATCCCATACGCGCCCCATCCTGCAAAAACTGCATGATCACAAACAGAGACGCAACCGTAGGGTCAATATGCTGTCGCAATCACCATAAGAAAAAAACCTTCCACTGCCGTCCATAGGAATGCAACGTGGATTTACGCCTAGCAGCCTGTAAAGTCACAGTCAAAGGACCAGGAACCCTCAGCCCCATCAAACCCCACCGTTCAACCTCCAAGCCGTCAAGTGCAGTCTCTGCAATGATCCCCGGGAGAGGCAAGAAAACACCAGTGGAGAGGGATGGAGAAGAAGAGCCCACTCCGTCCCGAAGGTCAACTGCTGAAGCAGAAGAAAACAATTTGCATGCGGCCACCGGGGAGCGATCAAAATCAACTAAGCCCCCACCTGCCGCACCCTGACAAGAAAGGAGCGGATCAACTGAAAAGGAGGGAACACATAAAGAAGACCCTGCGGCCAAGGACACGTCAGACTGTCCACAGCCTAGGCCTGAGGACACCGATACGGGGAACAGAACATTCCCACCTATGCGTTTTCCAGGGAGGCAAACAAGTCCACAACCGGAAGGCCCCAGGTCCGAACCAGACAACGGAATAGAGACACCCTCAGGGAGAACTCCCGGGTGGAAGGAATGACCCTACTCAAAAGATCTGCCAGAACATTGTCTGACCCCTAAATGTACGTGGCCCAAAGAGACAGAACCGAATGCTGGGCCCACAAAAAAATCACCCAAGCAACTAGATTCAGCGAACGGGACCTGGTCCCTCCCTGCCTGTTGATATAGAACTTGGCCACCAAGTTGTCCGTCTGCACCAACACTGCCTCCCCTTGCAAGAGGGTCTGAAAATGCCCCAGAGCCAGCCGGATCGTCATCAACTCCCTCCAATTCGAGGACCTCTCAGATTCTCTCAGGGATCAAAACCCTGAACCTGCCCCGATCCCAGCCATGCTCCCCATCTCGAAAGACTGGCATCTGTCATTAACACCACAGGTATCGGCGGAGACAAAGGAACCCCAATCTGTAGATGAGCCGGCACCATCGACCGACCCAACTCCCTGCGAACAAAATTCGACACAGGAATGCGAGTCTGTAGACTGCAAGGATCCAGGGACCATTGGGATAGTAACCAATTCACCAGACAAAGAAGATGAAACCTCGCCCAAGGAACCAAGAAGATCAACAAAGCCAAATGACCCTGCAACCGTAACCACTGAAGCGCCCTGGGAGCCACTTGAGACAGCACAGTTGATACCTGAGCCTGAAGACCTTTCCATCTCCTCTCTGACACAGTCACCAACCCCCGCAGAGTCAGAAATCGAGCTCCGATAAATACCAGGTCCTGGGAAGGCACCAAATCTGATTTCCCCCAGTTGATTAAGAAACCGTGACCCCTAGGACTCCCAAGACCCTTTCCACATGTAACCTCATTAGATCTTTGTCTGGAGCCTGAATCAAATGATCGTCCAGGTAAGGATGTACAAACACCCCTTCCCCATGCAGAAGCGCCATGAGAGGAGCCAACACCTTTGTGAAGACCCTGGGAGCTGATTTCAGGCCAAATGGAAGAACACAAAACTGAAAATGGTCTGGACCTATTGCAAAGCGCAGAAACCTTTGAGAAGGCACATGGAGGTAAGCATCCTGAAGATCCAGAGAACCCAAATAATCCCCTGGCAAAATGAGAGGAAGAATATCCTGAATGAACAACATCCGGAAGTGCACAGTCTTGACCCAAGAATTCACCCATTTTAGATTTAAAACAGGACGTAAACCCCCTGTCAGTTTTGGAACAAGGAACAGAACAGAATAAGTCCTCTTCCCTTTTTCATCCATGGGAACCCTGCAAATGGCCCCTTTTGACAGCAATGACTGGACTCCCTCCACCAAAGCCTCCCACCTGCCTTCCTCTACAGGTAAAGGAGTCAGATGAAACCCAGTGTCTGGAGGAACAAGATCGAACTCTGTGAAGTATCCATTTTCTACAATGTTCAGGACCCACTGATCGGTGACATCCTTTCTCCATTCAGACAGAAAATGTCTCAGTCTTCCTCCCACTGGCCATGCTCCCACACCTTGATTGTCAGGACCCCTTCTTGGCAGCCCCTTTTGCCGAAGGAACAGACCTCTTAGGAGAAAACCGAGGCTGAAACCTACACTTCCTGGAAGACAAGGACCAAACTTTGGAGAGGACCTGGAGTGTGACGTCCACCCTTTGCCAGATGCTTAGCTTCCTTTATAAGGCAACGCATGCTTGCAGTCCTTAAAGGCCTTAGAAATAATTGCAGGCAACTGATCTCCAAACAGAGCCTGACCCTCAAAAGGAAGTCTTAGGAGAGCCGCCTTCTCCCCAGGATGAGCCTTCCATTGATGCAACCAAAGAGACCTGCGTGCGCCAATCACTGCCCCAGAAGTCATAGCCGAAGAGCGGATAATATCCGAGGAAAAATCAGCCAATAAACGGGCCTGTTCCTCCATCACGTACAGCAATTCTGAACATTCCGACCCATCCTGCACAACCACCGCAAGCTTGTGAAAGTCCTGAACCAAGGACTGCATAAAATAAGCCGAAAAATACCAGCCCAAAGTGTCAAATTACCAGCAGAAAAGGCCCTTTTCCAACCAGAGTCCACCTTCTGATCGGTGGCATCAGAAAGAGTACAGTCTTCTGGACTGACTGCCGTTTTTCCAATCAAGGTAGCCAGCATGGAACCTAAACACACAGAAGGAGGAAGAGCATCCTCTCCTTCCAGCAAATATAATTTTTGCAGAAAACGAGGAACCTGGGCTTTGTCCACCTCCTTCCATTCCTGGACAATCATGTCCTTAACAGGCCCCAAGAAAGGCATAGCAAACCGAGAAGGTGTCAAATATTGAGGGTAGAATTATCCCCTGCAGGTTGAAAAGCAGGAAAACCCAAATTGTCCCGGACATGAGCCAGAATACTCCACATTACCTCACGAGACACACATTTGCCCCCAGAAGACGTAGAAGGACCATCCCCCTCAGAAGAAGAGGAACCAGCAGCGTCCTTGGAGGTGGGAGCAGCAAAGGGAGGACTTGGACGAACAGCCCTAGCCTTGAGAGCCCTGGAAAGTGCCACCTCAATCATGTCCTGAACTTCCTCACGAGACATAAGACGAGCAGAACCAGCCATATCAGTCCGTTCCACTCTGGCAGACTGCAAAGGACCGAAAACCCCTCATCTGCAAAAGAGGAAGAAGAAGAAATCGATCTCTTGCGCTTTGCACCCTTCTTTGACATGATGACAGCAAACAACTGAATATCAAACCACCTTGCCAGTCTTAAAAAGGCCAAAAACGGCCTATCTAAGCACCAGTCATCTAAAAAGACCTAATTGGACCCCCAATCAAGATAAACAATGAAACTACGGAAAAAATGCGGGCCCAAACGCCCTCCTTACCCCAAAAACCTGCAGAAACAGGCTGCCTGGTGACCGAAGTGCTCCGGAACCTCTGAAACCCAGAAGCACAGCCCCAGCCACCATAGTGCCGTCTGACCACGTCAGAGTTTTGCCGGAAAACCCCAGAGAGGCAGCCTCGCACGCCTCCAACAAGCTGGTTGCCGAGTGACTGGAAAGACGGCACCAGAGACCCCGCTACCAGTGCCGAAGAAGAGGACGACACACCCCTCAGCCATGCCAAGGAGGAGAGAAGAGGTAAGTCTCACCAGGTAAGGAGACAAAAGAAAACAGGGGTGGGTGGGGGCGGGGCCTCTTTAAAAAAGAGAGGGGAGGGGTGTAGGGGAGGCAAAGGAGCCTCATTGGTTAAGGAAAGTGAGGGAGGGACGGGAGGTAATGGTTAGTGACCTTCATCAAGGTATCGTATCACTACCTGGTGGAACCTAGCAACTTTAGAAGTATTTTTGATTTGATGTTCCAGTGAAGTGTAGGGATGTGGCATTGCTATTGCCCGATGCTCGGGACATATTGTTTGGGGTCAAGGGCAACAAGTTTTCAAGTTTATTTTGTCCTTGGAACAAGTAGGCCTAACCTCCTGTAGCACTAACCCTTTGGCTGCCAGTTTACATAGAAGAGAACTGTCTGCAGTTTAGGTAATATGTGTGTCCATATGTTAATGCTGTTCAAACGTGTATTTGTGGTTCATTAATGAAAGGCCTTCATTATTAGGGTGAGCGCTGTAAATAAACGTTTTAAGGTCACACTGCACTACTGACAGTGGTTCCAGTAAAAAAGAAAAAGCATACACACGTTTTAAAAGTTTAACAATATGAGGCTAAGTATAATGCTCCTAGAATGCTCTCTGATTAGATACAGATTTTGCAGAATTTTGTAAGGAAGAGTGAAGATTATTTGCTTTCAAAATGAAATGTTCAGAAAAAAAATGAAAGTAGGAAACAAAACATTTCGCTACTATAAAATCTTAGTTGCTATTTCTTTGAAGTGTTGTTTAGTTAAATGTGTTGATCCATCCTAGTATTTCCCAAAAATATTCCTAATGGGAAATCAGTGAAATCATGTCCAACAAGATTATGGGAAGCATGAAAATAAACAACCATGGCCAAAGCCAACAAACCCAACAATTTTGTGGGTCTTTTGGTTTTGTCAATGGATGTCTTGATTTTGTCATGGCTTTTTTTAACACTCTACTGTTGTGTGAGCTGCCATGCCCTCACCATTGTAACAAACACTTGGAAAAGGAAAAAAAGGTTTTTGGTCTACAAAAACACACATTGCACCACTGGTGTAACAAAGGCCCCGCAGCACCCCTCCAGGGGCCCCCCCTCAGCACAGCACCTGCCCTGAGTGAGTCTTGAGGGCGGGGTAACCTCCATGTTCTTTGCAGAGTGGCCCCTCTCCAGTTTTGTTACGCCCCTGATTCCCACAGTAGTTCCTGGCACTGAACAAAACTTCTTTGTGTGCCAATGTGCTCTTTGTGGAAAAGCAGAATTCAATCACTCACAGTAAAGCCAGCCGACAGGGAGAGAAATAGAAGTGTAATAAAAACAAAATGTCTTTGCTAATGCCAGACCTAATTAGGGACCCAGTTCCTAAAGAAAGTGAAAAAAGGGCACCCATGGTATATGTATTTGAATTAGTAGCTTTCCAGTGCACAAGCGATACAGGCTGGTGTTAGTATATTGCTTATCCAAATGGGTGTACTTTGAATTCGCATCAGAACCCAACACTAATGCTGTTATTAAATTTCTACAAAGGATTTTTACATTTGAAGGTGCACCCACAGAACTTTTCACTGATAATGGTACGCTTGTTACCGCCACGCAAATGAAAGGTTTCCATTACTCACATCATATCAAACACTTACAATTTGCTCTATACTCTCCCTTATCGAATGGCCTAGTTGAGAGGATAAAACGATTCCTCGAGGAGGTAAAGCAGACTGCTCTGGCAACTGGGCATTTTGTTGAATCATTTTTGAGGCAAAAAGTTTGGTCTTATCTTGTGACACCGAACAGTACCATTGGTGTCACTTAGTTTAAGCTGCTGCACAACAGAGACCCAAGGACGGGAGTGTGTCCAGACAGGACCCTGGAGTTAAAAAGGGACTCCACCATGCCCACTCTTTGTCGGCATAATTCTATATATTCCACCACCAACAAAGTGATTGTTCTTCTGTCTTGTGCAGAGGAAAACTTTGATGAAAACCATCATGTCAAAGGGGTCTACTTTAATGTGGGAGACTGGGTCCTCATAAAAAATCGCACTAAAACCAGAAAGGCAGAAACCAAATTCATGTCCCAGTACAAGTGGGGAAAGTGTCTAAAGGCTCTGTACTCATTTTTTTGGAGTGGTTGGTGGAGCGAGGGGTGTTTTGTCAAACTTAGCCCTGTGCTGGAAAAAACATTTCTGAATTGCAGAAATAGGAATGTTAATGACTTTTTTTAATGATGGCAATGCTTTTGATGGTGCTTAGTAGCTTCAGTCATAGGATACCGTTTCATCAAGTTCTATGCTGCACTGGTTCAGATCACCATTCAGTGGTACCTCTTCCTGTTCTATACCACATTTGCCAGTGAGTGTTTGCCAAAAATGCATCACCTACTCATTTTAACTTGGATGCTTATACTAATATGTCGATATCACCCCCGTCAATAACAATCCCACCTCAAAACACTTATGTTCTTCTAAGAGTTAACGTAATGTGTCCATGCCTAGCCGCTTTAAGGATTTCTATATAAGTTAATTTATAGTACTTTTCCCATGTCTGTTTGCTTTGGTCTTTTGTGTTTCAAGGGGAAAGGTGATGTAGCAATGTGTAGTGGTTTATTTATTTCTCTTTTGTCATTGCTTGTTATGTTCTGATCTACATTCTACACTTCAGCAGAGTTCTCTTTATAGAATCCTTGTCGACTGCTACAGTATTTGACTCTGGACATCCAGAAAGAATTTCTCCAACTGGTCATGGGCTCCTTCTCTTAAATCTTGGACAAACTTTTTCCAGTCCAAAAGATGAAAGCCTAAAGCTGGATACAGTTAACAAACAGTCCAGTATCAGGCTTTTGTGAATGCTGTTAGTGATGCGCAGAGATGTATTTTTCTTCTTTATTTCACTCAGCTTTCTCCCTCCGAGTGTCCTCATTTTTAAAAGGCGAATTCATTCAGTGATATGCAACAGCCTCTAAACAAATCAAATAAAGTTCTTGCAGTTCCACCACCAAAGCCTACAGTAACATCAAGTTCCTGTTTCTGAAAGATGAAAGCTGTCTCAAAGTGATTTGCACCTTTAGCTTCCTAAAGTGTACCCACACCCAGACCACTTCTGCCTTCAAAAGATCAAAGACCATCTCCATTCCTTCAGGTCACATAATCTCATAGTATATTCTTGGAAATACTCTGCTGCAGCTGGAAGCCCTTTTTAGGTAAAGCAGGCAAGTGTCATAATTCATTTTGACATGATAATGTGGACTGGGTGTTGAGAAGGGGCTTGATGAAGCCATTGTACTGTTAGCCTTTGAGATGGGGCAATTGCCCACAGTGCTTCACAGATGATGAAGTGTGCTAATTAGGCGTGATCCACATTTGGCTTTCAGTCAAAAGGAATTAGACATTTTACTAGTGCTAACTAAAGTTCAGGTAGGAACTTCGTGAATGTCTGAAACATATCCAGGTGAGGATGATCAAATCAGATGTTTTCATTGGCTTCTTCCTCCTTATTTATCCATGAGCTGTATATTGGATAATGTACCAGTTTTGTAAAATAAAATATAAAAATGGAGGTAAGGCAAATTACCCCACTTTAAAAGACATGATTCTGCACAAAACACTTGCACCTAATAACATTGTCCTTTCAAATGGGGAAAACATCTCCTACAAGCTACATTTCAGATTTCAAATCTGATTTAGTTATTTTATTACAAAATGTTGGTTCTTAAGTACAATACATTTGTCTATATGTGTAAATGAGAAAAACTTTTCTTGCAATCTTGCATCTGAGATTCGACATTCGTACATTTACACCAAATTTTTGCACATATAGAGCTGGTTAATCAATGTGAAATACGACAATTTAGACACATCATCTTTTTTAATATTAGGGCACAAAATATACCGCTGGAGGCTAAAGAGTTAACTAGGGCTCACAATACAGATATCTAGATTCAAACATCACGGTAAATCAGTGGGGGCAAATCCAAAAGATGGATTTCCTATTGGCCACAACTGATGTTGAGCTCTGGAAGAGCAATATGATTTTCTCTTACCATCAGAACTTCCGTTTCTTTGGTTTGCAGATTTGGCATGAAAGCTACATTTTCTCTGGTTTGTATTAAGCTCTCTCTCTGCTCTGCCAAGATGTTGAATCAAAGTTGTGCTTTTTGAACTCTTCCCCCCCTTAAGGTTCTACCATAAATGCTGCTGTTCTTCGTTAATCTATTATCAGAACAGCCTGAAATTAATTCTTTGTGATCTTGTGCTACATTTTTTTTCTCATGTTCATGTTTCAGAGATGCCATTTTTTATTTTGTTTCAAACTAAATACACATTTAGTGAAATGAGAACTCGCACCTAACTTATTTTTGTGTGTTTTGAATACCCTCCAATACAGTCGCTGAATCAGCAAATCATTTTCTTTCCAGTTTAAAGTCAGACACTTTTCCTCAGCAATTGTAGCTGAAAGTTAACACTTGGCATTCCCGATGTTGATTCTTACTATTTTAGGACACATTTCAAATAAAAGAGATGCACAGTACTTTGTACTTTATATGCAGACACGATTACCCGACAATGACCAAAACACATTCTGGATGAAACTTCCGCTTAAAACAATGCTCTCTAATTAAATTTACATGGGACAGACATCTTAGCTAGTGTCATGTTGTAGTGCTTTGTTGTGATTTGTTGTTTGAAGAAATTGCACTGTGAGCCACTCTCCGGAGGGCCAGAACCAGCTTTTGCCCTCAATCTACCCCTTTTATTTAAGTATATCACACACGTTTTAATGCAATAATGTTTTGCTTGAGTCTAATATTTATGATTACACTACATTCTCTAGAACACAGGAAAATGTTGCTACATGATTACTCACTGAATCTGTTATAGCTCATTTAGAGAATTGACTGTGAGAAAACATGATTGGGGAAATTAGTTGGTCTTGAAATAATTATGTTGTCCAAATCCCCTTTATCAACCACTGTTCCCAGTTCCTTGCCAGTTTAGCGTTTATGACTCGGTGGTTTAAGGCCCCGTGTGAGAAGATGAACTCTGCCAACCTTGCTTTATTGATTTGGACTTTGAAATATAATTAAACCGCGGCCTATTCTTGTTACTGCTGCCTTCGATATAACTGTATCCTCATGCACCTTCTCAATCTGCCCTCCTCCTTCCAGTTTGTATTATCTCTGCCTCCTCTCTCTAACCCCAGTCACATTACAGGTACTATTTAATCCCTAATCTGTTAGGGCATTTTTCTTCTCTGCCCAATGTTCTTCATCTTCCCATCTCGTGGTCACACTCTCATTTATCCGGCTTTATTGTTGCTCTGTGGTCTTTATTTACTTTCTCTGCCCTTCCTTCGTTAATCGTCATTTTTGTCGTCCTCTGTGATCTTCCTACTCTGTCCATATTATTCTTTGACATACTGGAGCGGCAATCTGGATTTCAGTCACTTCCACTCTCCAGCTCCTCTCCCTCCTTTGCATGTCCTTGTGACAGGTAAACCTATAATTTTAGAACTGAATGGGCCGCGCTGTGAAACTGCCCATCTAATCTGCATCAGCCAGTGCCAGGAACTGACGAAAGCTGAAAACGTCTATTGGGAGGTTCTAAAAAAAAGTGCAGAAGGAATACTCCTTATAAAGCTGAGTTTTTATTTTTAAGTGTTCGTTGTTGAGTGGTTCATGCTAGAAACAGTCAATGAATTCCTGCATTTTTCTTCCAGCTTTTCGACCTGGTCTATAGAGAGGAAACACTGTTAAATGTAATTAAAAGTGTTACTAGGAACGGTCGCTCCATTATTCTGACAGCTGTCCTCGCGCTTATCCTTGTTTACCTGTTCTCCATCGTGGGATTCCTGTTCCTGAAAGACGATTTCACAATGGAAGTGGAAAGGTTGAAAAACAGAACACCTGGTATAGGTAGGTATTGCCTGTTTACAAAATAAATCCACTGTCATTTAAGATGAGTTGATACATGTCACTCTGAGTGAATCTGCTGTTTGGAAAGTGGTTGCTTCGGGTAATAGTAATACAAAATGATAACTAAATATATTGCAAATAACTTTTACTCACTATCCACATGCTTTTACATGTTCTTTTCTAGAATGAATAACCATAGCTTGTTATGGGATGCTTTTTAAAAGCACATTGCGATACTATAAAAGAAAAATCAACAAAAGAGAAAACCTTATTTTGCCCATGCATTTTATGATTCAGTTATCATGAAATGTTAGTATATGTACGCTTGCATTAAGCTAACCAGCTACTACGAGTATAACACGTTATGGCACTACTAGGCTCCTAGTAATTCAGTGGCAGACAGACAAATCCTTTATTGTTTTTAGTCCCAAACCTGAGAGGACAACATATTCTGAAAACAAGCATCTTTTCAAAACTCATCAGGGCAAACCCATCCTAATATATTGCTAAATCAACATACATTCAAATATAAATACAAATTTTAAAGGTTATTAACTTTTTTATTTTTTTTAATTTTAACACAGGTCATTTCATTTTTTGGATTCTTTAAGTGTGTTCTTTGTCTACAGTGAAAATACCATTTCGACAAAATAGCAACTTTAAACGCTTTAAACGCAACATATTTAAACCTGAACACACCGACAACGTGATCAAAAACCTCGATTCCCTGAGTGCATAGTTTACACATTCTTTCATTTCTACTAATTCTTTCCAAAGCCCCCTACACTCCTTCGTGGCAATATGTGAAGTCTGAATCAGTCGTCTGGCTTGGGTTTTCTATTCCATTCCACGTATGGTTTCACACACTTTATGGCACAGAAAGTACGGATCATTTCACGTCTACCTTTCGAGAGGAAAGATGCCATTTCTAACTCCAGGCTAAGTGCAGAACTTGGTCCTTGAAGAAAAGGTTTAAGCTGTGACGCTGACATGGCAAACAATGCATCTTGTTTTAGTTTGAATAAATCCAAGGCAAATGAAAATTTCTCGGAAGGTGCAATCGGGTCTTTGCTCAAACACATCTTTCTTCTGACTAACCTCCTTAAGGATTTGTCCTCTGAATGCTGCAGTCAAAAACCCCAATGGGTGACTGTAGACAAACCCATCGCAAAACAACTTATTACACAGATTTCTAAGCAGAGAGCACCTCTGGGTGTTAAGAGTTTTCAGACTCCATAGCTTATGGAGATTTTTTTCCCTCTTTGGCCCTGATTAGGAATATATGCGGTATTTATCGCACATGATAAACAACAACTGCATGGGCTACATTATTTATCGAGTACAATAATTACCACCTATTACGAGCTGTTGGGGAGTAGCATGTAAATGTTGGTGTTTCATGCACCAAAATCTACATGATACAGTAAATACTGTATGATTTTCCCTCTGTTTAAATTCTAATGATTTTTGAGTTATTAATTGCATCTGATACATTAGTTAAATACCTACAAACTCATACTTCCGACTCATATGTCATCAGGGCTTTATGCATGCATGAGTCAGAGTTAACTGACCCACCTGAATCAGCCCCATAGAGTTTCCATTGCATTTACTATATTTGAAGAAGATTTTAAGCGATATACAAGAATTAAAAAATGCAAAATATCTGCGATGATGGGCCTTAAAAAATGTTCTCAGCCCATATGCATTGCTCATAGCTTTGGCACACAGGTGAGATACATGATTCTTGTCTTTTGAGTTAGAACTAAAACTTTTCTCTAAATATACCTATGATTTAACCATTCCCAGTTTTTCTATCCCTAAGAATACATCAGTTTCTTCAATTGATGCTTACCTTTAAAAACAACAACTTTTCTTTTAGATACATTCATCTTTTAAAAACTGATCTTCAGCAAAAACGTAAAGGAGGTCCACCCTCTTTTTGGACCTTTCTAAGGTCTACAAAGTAATCTAGGATTACTATTTCATCCACACATAAAAGGCTAGTTATTTCTTCACTGCCTACCTTTTGTGAATCCCCTCACCCCCCCCAAATATGAGAAGTACTGCTGGCAAGTCAGATACACAGAAAGAAAATAACGGGGCTAACAGGTAGCCTTCTTTTAACCGATTATGGGCCTGATTACAACTTTGACGGAGGGGGTTAATCTGTCCCAAATGTGACGGATATCCCGCCCGCCGTTTTACAAGTCCATTATATCCTATGGAACTCATAATACGGTGGGTGGGATACCCATTTTTGCTAACAAGTTGTTCTTTGGACTCAGGGGAATGTAGACATTTAACAATAGACGTTTGTGGACAGCAGTTAACTGAGTCTGAAAACCTTAATATGTTATGCTTTGTACCACATTAGAAACTTGGGAAAAGCTAGAACAGGTCCATACACGAAGAGTGTTCATTAGTGTTAAAATTCCCAGAAAAGCCTTATTTAATGGAGTAGCTGACTGATTGATCGTGAGATAATTATCTAAATGGATAGCAGAGGTCTCCTGAATACAAGACCCGCTCTCTGAATAGAAAGGCCTGTTTTTGTTCTGTCATTTTATTCTGTTCTATATTCCAAGAAATAAGACTTAGTGCAACATTAGGGTTGACAACCAGGTCTTTGGGATAAGGATTGGTTGTTATTTAGTGATTTTGCCAGCCAATTCCAGTTTTGAGATTCATCCAGCTGCAATTCAGTTAGTGAGACTTCCACCGGTGATGCAGTCACCAATCTCTCAAAGGTGCCAGGGAAGCAACTGTATTCTGAGTTCTCGTTAGCAAATCATCTTTCTTCAAGTCTGAATTTAAATTCATATAACTAGACTCACCTGGTCTTTTAGCGATTTTATGACTAAAGGAATTACTCCTAGGCGGATGAAAAGGAATAACATCTATTACTCTGCACAAGAAATAGTCACGTTTTTTTATACAAGATTATCCATAAACCCTGAATAAAACATTACATTTGTAGGTAACACTAGGTGCGATTGAAAAATGTAGACAGTTTGAATATCGCTGCTTTTTACCAGCACCAACTTATCACTTTCTGCAAAACAGGTTAACAAAAACGATCTGTTTACAACCCTGGCATTGTCAGAATAATAAAATCTAGCACGAAAAAAACATCATTTTTTTCAGTAAGTAAACAGCGACTTCTCTTAACTTTACTTAGAGGTGAGTTTTTTATACAGGTTGAGCTTTTTTTTTTTTTAACCCTGGGGGCTTAAATACATTTGCTAAGGTGAGTTAGCCCGGGGGCAGCAACTCCCCCACGGTCTACAAATTAATCAAAAGTTAGAACAATATTAGCAAGAACTGAATCTGTTGCTTTAATAGTTGGACAAGGCATTATCCCTTTTGACTACTGCCACGGTCTGCAAGGGAGCGTCTTTTGCTGGGTTTGGGGGCACCAGAACCCCACTGATTTGATCAGGACCAAAGGAGCTTTCTTTTTTAATCTGCGACTAATTGAATTGTCCTGGCTCTTTTTTCACTTATTCATCGCATTTTCCTATTCTTTTTTCTTTGTAGGGATGTTTTATTCTTTTTGTTTTTTGTATTAATTGTATTACAAATTTCAGGAAGTTAGGAAGTTCATGTTGCTGTTTTTTCCAGGTGTCTCCTGTACAAATTATATATTCCTTTGATTCTTTTGAAATAGGGATAAAGTGATGCAGGTGTACCTAGTTCGCCTCCATTGCTATCACCTTACAGCTATTTGAACAAGTCACTCAATGAAAAAATTCTGTTGTCATTCTTCTTATTTCTTCTCTTAATTACATTCTCATTAGCCTCCCCCTCCCCCCCCAGAGACAAGCTTGTGTCCCGGTGTGATTGAAGTGGATAATACCTGAAGATGTGGGTGACTTCTCGAGTGCCTGAGCAATACTGCTCACATCAATGCAAATAGTCTTATTATCCAAGGATATTTCTTTACCTCAGCATTGCCAGCCTGATTTTTGTTTGCATGGATATCACCCTTTATTGGCTACTTTCTTTTATCATAGACACTGAAGAATCGAGGTTAAAGTCTCCTGAACATGATCAGAGTTTTTCCTTGATTTCTTTAACTTGAGTATATTCTCCTGGGATATTCCACGAAGCTTGACCCACCCAGTACAATGCTCAAACAACAGTGGAGCAATTGAACAAGGAGTGCTACTGATGAAATGTAGAGTAACCTTAAAAGTTTTCCTTGCAGGGGAAGACACAGTCATTTTACGAGGCCTCTGCTGTATTTTCTCCAAATTACTCCATGGTTACATCTGGTAAAGTGTAGTCCATGATGGACTGTGATCCCAACAGGGGGGAGCCTATTCTGTGCAATTATGGTTAAGCTGCTGTTAGCAATATTAACCGGAGATCCTTATTTCCAAGCTCGGTGTCATCATCTTTTTTTAATTATTCTTCATCACTTTTAGGGCTGTACACTGAGTTGCTTAAAGTCACCACTTGAAAAAAAGCCTTCCTTTTCTTTTCTCACAAAATAAGATGGAATGGGGCAGATCGTTTGATGCACTCACATAACTTAATTTAGTCTGCAAGGGATTTGATTTTGCTTTCTTACATACCATGTGGACTATTACTTTACCGAAGCGCAATTTTTGTTGCAGTCAGTTTGTTAAAACCAGAAGGGAAGAATACAAATAAATGCCCTATATTTAAGTTTGGACATCCTAAGCAATCTTCTCTCTTTTCCTAGATGTACATTAGAGGAACAACAATCCTGCTTTAATCTAGGCATATTCCGTATGAGCTAACCCACCCACAACTTGTGGGCAGACTCACGCAAAACAAGAGGCCGAGGCCCACAGAATCACATCTTTATCTGCTGTTAGTAGCAGCAGCAGGTTTTAGAATTGGCCTTAGAGATTGACAGCTAATCAAGCTGAGTTCGTTGTCATCCCATTTACTTAACATCCCCTGAAATAAGGAATAAATATTCCCTGCGCTGTCGGAGATATGGCTAATGCAGGCCCTACCTCAACTTAGACTTTCTGTTTTAGCTCGTCATTTAATCAGGACAGATCAAGGCATTCCTTGTTGTATAATCATACGGAGGCAGCAACAAAGGAAGAATGAAGCCAGTGTCCTCTCGGGCATTAGTGCCCTGCAGCTCCTTTAATCCCAAATTGGAGAGGTTATTCTCCTTTCTCAACAGGCCTCCTGTGGGGACTCCTATAAGCTGCACTGGGTCCACCTTCATGTTGCCTCGCCCATCTCCACTTGCAATCACCTACACTGGGGTTTAATTCCACCCTCCATGCCCCACACCCTCTGCCAAACCCTGCCACCCCCATAACCCTACTCCACAGACCTCACCTGCCAGAAGCCTACGCTGCTGTTACTGAGGTTACTTGAGGTAGCGGGGTTGTCCGCCTTATTGGTGGGGCAGCAGAACAATGGTTGTGGTAGCAGGTACCAGAAACAAATCAGGGAGGTTGCATGGCTGGTTGAGAGCAAGCCCAAACAAGCCAAATATGATCCCAAAACAAGCCCAGGTCAAGAGCAGCTCGAGCATGGAAGAAGAGGACAGCAGGGAACAAGCACACCCATCCACTTATGCGGTCCCCCTCGATCTGACCCTCAGAATCCCATGAAGTGGTGAACTCAATGGCCACAGATAGGTTATAATAAAAGATATGTTAAATTAAAATGAGGCCTCCACACTTTCATTCTCACCGTACCACGTATTACAAAAGTTTTTATTAGTGAATACTAACTGTTGTTAAGGGCAAATACGCAAGGGTGGAGAGTGAGAATAACCACAAAGTCTGAATCTTCACTTCTTGTGCTGCTCGGTTTATGATAATGAGAGTTAAACATATTTGCAGCTCATTGGTCGAATTTCTCTTGGTTTCACATAAGGTAATCGTGCATCAGCATGATACCACTGGTATGAAAACTGGCCCTGCACTGCTAAGAAATATATCTGCAGTTCCAGCATGCCAAAACCACCCTTTCATAAGGGAGTGTTAAAGTGTCCATTTAGTCCTGGGGTCTATGACCCGCCCCGATTAGCCATATCAGGAGGCCCTTCATTGTGGTGAAGAAACTGTTAGTCAGAGTTATAGGGATATTCATGAACAGATATGAAAAGCAAGGAAGCCTAACCATTTTGATAATGGCAGTTTGTAGTTTGATCCAGTATTCGATTTGCATGGTCAGTTTGTCGAGGGCCGAACTATAATTTAAGTAAATTACCACCTCCTTTTGCTTATGAAGCAGATATTTTGTAGACTCCTCACACCAAGCAAGAATGTATTGTCGCGTAGGCTCTCATTATTCTAATGAGACTACTGGATTTTGAGCGGCAGAATCGTCCTCGGTGTGGGGAAACTGAGTCTGACCCACTGCAGGTGACATCTGTCGCTTCAATCCGGGTTTTGCTCTGGCCAACTAGCAGTGTATCATCTCTATCCGAGGGCAGGGATGACTGGGCAGCCGAGTGCATGACATAATTGGTTTCTCAGGGAAGACATGGTCACTAAGGTCTCATCCGTTTTTCTCAGTTACATTAGTCTCATATATACAGTGACAAACAGAGGCAGTATATGTTTCAATAATGTTTTTAATGAAGCAACTGCATCTTAGATAGCAAAGCGTGAGCTGCAATAACCAGGAGGACACAGCATGACAGTATTAAATTTTTTACAAGGAGAGTGGAGCATAAGAATAACGCTACCATATTGTCACTACAGTCAGTAGACTAACTCCTACCTAGGCTATAATAGAGCACAGCGTGTTAAGCTCTAATTCTGCCCTTCAGGTTCCCTTGGGAAGACATCATCCCCCATACCTGAGCAAAGGCCTGCAGTCTGCCAAACAGCTGCAGCAAAGCATTCAGCAATCAGCATACAGACGTGGTTCTCTGGCTGGAATCTCCCTCTAACGTGTAAGGGAGAGGGAAGTGTTTTTATAATAACACAGCCGATGTTCTGAGTAGATGTCACTACTTAAGGATGTGTGTTTTCTACGAATGTTGGAGACTAAACTTATACCACGTTCACCGGCAATGTACCTTGCTGTAGCCTTGGAAGAAGCACAGAGTGAGCATGTCTTGTTTGAGAACAGAGTGCTGGCCTAGGCAAAAACAGTTAGATGAACAGAAAATAAAACAAGACCGTAAAAGTGGCTATTGTGACAATAATAAAATAAGCCAAATAAAATATATCTAGGTTAGAGTGCACAGCGGCTTGACCTAGTGTGTTAAAATAACGTACATGGAGCTATACCTAAAATGGCTACACAACAGTATCTCAGGGTGCACCTCACTGTGGCATCAGTGAGTGGAAAGAGGTTTGATTTGGTCCTGTTGATGGAAAGGCCAGAAAGGCTGCTAAAGCAAATAATTTCACATATGAGAGGGGATAGGTTGTCTGCAGTGCTTCATACAAATAGCAATATATCACCTGCATACATAGATACCAATAATGGACCAGGACCAAATCTTAAACCATGGTGAAGATATCGCTCTTGCAGCTGCCTAACCAGGTGGTCCATTTCTATGATAAAAATTAGCAGTGAGAGAGGGCATCACTGACGCCTCCCCTTAGTCACTGGGAACAGGACTGTAAGGGAACCATTGACCCTCAGATAGGCCACTGGGTTTGAGTATAGCAGCATAATAAGGTCAATGTATCCCCGTTTGGAGTCCCAGCATGCCCAGGGTCACCTTCAAAAAAGGCCATTCAAGCTAATCACATACCTTCTCGGCATCAAGAAGGGGAATCCCTGCTTGTACATCAGGGTATCTCTGATTTAATACTGTCAAATTTGTGTGCAGCGCTGTTGATCTATGCAGGATGAAACCCGTTTGTATTGGTGATATTATTTGTTCCATTAAAAGAGCGAGGCAATGACCTTGGTCTGGATTTTATTGTCATGATTAAGGAGGGAAATGGGTTGTTACAATGTACATAAATTAGGCCCCTTTGTCAGGTTTTAAAAGCAGCGTGATCATGGCCTCTCTGAGTGTTGGTGGGAGAGACCCTGTCACGGTTCACTCTGGGCTTACCGTCGAGGTTGATGAGAGGTGGGGAACGACCCTGATTCCTGCAGGTCCTGCTTTGGCCGAGGTAGGGGCAACCCCTTCTGGTAGCCACGGTGCTGTTTGACAATAGCAAGCCACTACAGTCCGTGCCCTCCAGAAGGAGTCCCAGAGGAAAAACCCCAAAAGGGTAAAAACCCTCCAACAGGAACCCTCTGAAACAGAAGGAGGACACAAGGACGTTAGGACTGAAGATTCTGGAGTTCAGGAATACTGGAGACGGAAGACAGGTCAAGAATAACTGGCTCCACAAGAGGAAACCAGCCGGAGCGTGACTACCACCACAGGAGTGTTGCAACACAATGAGAAAGAAGCTGAATTCCCCTTATATACCCCTAGACAGGAAGTGGAAAACAGGAAGTAGGAATACTAGCATCTTGGATTGGGGAATAAAGAACATGCGTTTAAACAAAGAGAAACAATGCATGCTGGGAAGAGAGGAAGTGAACAGCATGCTTGGAAGGGGAAAGGCATGCATAAAAGAGAATCATGTGCAGACATCCGGCTTTTGCTTGTGTGGCCGGTAAGTGGTGTAAAGGAAAGGGTACCGGGAATCCCCAGGTGATATTAGCTCCGTGCACGTATTGTTGAATTTAATGCCCCCAACGCAGCAAGGACCGTGACCCGATTCGGGTCCTCCGGTCCTGCCGCATCCGTCCAAGAATCCGCGGGCGGAGAAAAGGGGCGCGGCGAGTGCCGCGACCCTTGACCCGAGCCGCGGCTTCCCCCTCGGCCCGCCGCGGCCCCAGAGTGCTGCGCCGCCGCGGCCCATGCTCGCGGCCGCGGCGCGACAGACCTAGCCTCCGGTCCCTCAGCATATACCTCCAGGAGGTGGGGAGCGAGTAAATGTTTAGAGGCCTTGTAGAAGTTGCCAGTGAGGCCTTCTAGCCCTGGGGCTTTGCACACATCCAGGCCATCTATTGCCTGAAACATTTCTTCGCACAAGATGGGTTCATCTTGAAATTGTGTCTGTCCATCCGTCAACCATACCAGCACCACTTCAGCGAGGTACTCTGCAGTTTTAGAGGTTACTGCCCTCTAATTGGGTGGCATACAGTCACTCATAATAGCACACTAGTTCATTTGTTATGCTCTTGTTGTCCACTATTGGCTTCCCCACAGCATCCAGCAGTTCCACTATATATCTGCTCCGTCTATCAGGGCATAGAAAGTGGGCCAATGTAAGCGGGGGCTCTCCTCCTCCCCATATTGTTGCTGTTGAGCTCATTTTCCCAAGTAGGCCCACATCCCTGTCTGCCAAGTGCCTAAACTAATCCGTTAAGACTGAGCCGCCATGGAGCCGATTCCAATGCCTCTGCTATACACATGTTCATGATCAGTGCAGATTAGTTCAGTCTCTATGCTGCCAAGACAGGTGCGACTATCGAGCAGGATGTCAGCATGCTTGGCAATAGTCGAATTACGGGCAGTGGAATGCACGATGGGTGCTGTTGTACCCAACGCACCTCAACATTGTCACAGGCTCGATTGCGAGCCGGCTTTAATGTTGTGGTGACTTTTCCACTGGGCCAGCGGGCGGAAAAGCTGTTTCCGTCCGCTGGCCGAAGGGAAATGTCATAATAGGGTGGCAAACATACCGCCAGCACTGGTGGTATGTTGGCGCCCGGGGCTTGGAAGTCGTAATGAGGGCCTATGTGTTAAAAAAACCTTTTTTTATATGTTATTCTGCATTTTTCTTTAAAATACTTTGAATAGAAGACATCTTTGGAGTGAGGTAGGACGTTCACACTCCTCTATTAATTGCTTGTGCTCTTCAAACCCTTCCAATACACCTTTTGTTTATTGCTGTCCTCTTTTAGTTTGTAGTCCTACGCGGTTTGGTTCAGGATTAGAGTGGAAAGGAGGAGAGGGTTGTTGGCGGGAAGTGATATAAAATGTTATTACCAAGCATTTGCAATGCAATAGGTCTCACATTTGTGAGAGTTAGAGCTTTTGGCATTGTAAAAAATAATGACAACTTCACATTTGGGACCTTATAAATATTTAGCCATGCAGCACATTAAATCTTTATAAAAAATAAACTGTGTTTGTGCATTCCTTCATACGCTTGCCATTAGACTGTAATGATCTGAATAGCCCCTACAGAGCACCACTGTAAAAATAGTATTTGGAAGAAACATGGTCATGTAACCATATATTCAGCCCCTAGCGGGCATAAACACATAAAAAAAAATGATAAAGAACATTGCAGTGTAACCATATAATCAGCCGCTTGTGGGCATAGTGTATAACACATTTTCAGGCCTAGCAGGCCATTTAAATCATGACCAGCAACGAAGACACCCTCAGCACTGCCGAACTCCTGCACATCCAGATCCACACCAACCCAAACACCACCTTCAGAGGGACTTTCGTTTACAGAACCCCCGGCCCGACAGCAGTTCAGCGACTCCATCTCCGACGTCATCAGCACGCATGCCCTTGCATCCACAGACTACATACTCCTCAGGGACCTGAACTTCCATCTCTAGAACACCAACAACAACAACTCTACCACCCTGCTCGAGAACCTCGGCTTCAAGCAGCTCGTCACGACAACCACCCACTCCGTAGGACACACTCTCGAACCCATTTTCTCCACCAACAAACACGTCTCCTTCAGCCACACGGCCAAACTTCACTAGACCCACTTCTCCTTCGAGAAACCCACAACACACCATCACCGCAACAGATTCCCCACTGCAGGTGGAACAAGGTCACAGAAGAAAAGCTGATCACTACCCTCTCCCGGAACCCACCTATCAACACCACTGACACAGCAGCCCGCAAAATCAGGCAATGGATTGATGACTGTGCCAACACTCTCGCCCCGATCAAGAAACCTTTTAACAGACGCACCGACAGAAAGGCATTTTGGTTCACCGATGATCTGCAAGAATCCAAGCAAACATGCCGAAGACTCGAGAAGAAGTGGCACCAAGATGAGACACCGGACAACTACGCAGCCTTCAAGAATGCCATCCACAGACACCACCAACTCATCTGAACCGCCAAAAGAACTGCCTTCAAACAACGCATCAACAACAACGCTCACAGCTAAGGGGAGCTCTTCAACATCGTGAAGGAGCTCTCCAACCCCGGCTCCAACATCAACAACATCCTGCCATCACAAGACCTCTGCGACTCCCTAGCCGCCTTCTCCTACCGCAAGATCGCATACATCCATGACCGCGTCACTACTCAAACCCCCGTCAAACAATGACACTACAGCCTCACCGCCCTCCAGCCTCCTGGACCCACGTCAATAACGACTACACCATCGAAATCATGAACACCATCCACTCCGGCTCACCATCCGACCCCTGCCCTCACCACAACTTCAACAAAGCAAGCTCCGTCATCGCACCCCAACTCCGGAAGTTCATAAACAGTTCCTTCGAGACCGCCACCTTCCCGGAGAGCTGGAAACGCGCCAAGATGAGCGCCCTTCTAAAGAAACCCAAGGCAGACCCAAAGGACCTCAAGAACCTCTGGCCCATCTCCCTGCTCCTCTTTCTGGCAAAAGTCATAGAGAAAACAAACAAATTACCCATTTCCTCGAGGAGAACAACACTCTGGACCTGTCCCAATCCGTATTCTGCAGCAACCACAGCACCAAAACCGCCCTCATCGCCGCCACCGACGATATCAGGACCATACTTGACAACGGCGAAACTGCGGCCCTCATCCTCCTGGACCTCTCAGCCGCGTTCGACACTGTCTGCCACCACACCCTACGCACACGCCTCAACAATGCAGGGATCCGCGACAGAGCCCTGGGCTGGATTATCTCCTTCCTCACTGGCAGAACTCACAGTCCGCCTCCCTCCAATCTGCTCTGAAACCACCAAAATCATCTGCGGCATACCCCAGGGATCGTCCCTCAGCCCAACCCTCCTGAACCTGTACATGGCTCTGCTCGCAAACATCGCCCGATCTCACAACCTCAACATCATCTCATATGCAGATGACACCCGGCTGATCCTCTCCCTCATAAAGGACCCCGCCATCACCAAAACCAACCTCAATGAAGGAATGAAGGCCATCGCAAATGGATGAAGAACAGCTACCTGAAACTGAATTCCAACAAAACTGAAGTCCTCGTCCTCGGCTCCACCCCCTCTCCTGGTGTCCTGCCGCACTGAGAACCGCACCGACACCCACCGACCAAGCACGCAACCTGAGATTCATCCTGGACTCATCGCTATCAATGACCCAGCAAGTCAACGCCATCTCTTCCTCCTGCTTCAATACCCTCCGCGTGTTTTGGAAGGTCTACAAATGTATCCCCACTGAAACCAGAAGGACGGTCACCCAAGCCCTCATAAGCAGCAAATTGGACTACGGCAATGCCCTCTACGGAGGAACCACGGCCAAGCTCCAGAAAAGACTGCAACGCATACAGAACACCTCTGCATGCCTCATCCTGGACATCCCCCTCCACTGTCACATCACAGTCCACCTGAGAGACCTACGCTGGCTCCCCGTCAACAAGAGGATTACATTCAAACTCCTCACCCACGCTCACAAGGCACTTCACAACACCGGACCAGAATACCTCAACAGATGGCTCTCCTTCTACACGCCGACCTGAAAGCTTTTCTCTGCCAACCTTGCCCTCGCCACCGTCCCACGCATCCACAGAATGACCGCCGGTGGCAGATCATTCTCCCACCTCGCCGCCAAGATGTGGAACACTCTTCCCACCCACCTGCGACAGACACAGGACCTACATGCCTTCAGGAGACACCTCAAGACATGGCTCGAGCAGTAGCAGTGCCCCCTCCCATCAGCACCTTGAGATCCTCACGATGAGTAGTGCGCTTTACAAATTCCCTGACTGATTGATTGTTTGATTTAAATATCATTTAACTGTGGAGTCAATGGCACAAGGGTGCAGTGCTGCAGGTTTTTACTAGATGTCTCTGTAGAGACAACAGCAGAAGGTGCAGTACCACTGGTCATGGCTAGATATCCCTGTGGAGCCAGAAGCACTCAGAGTACAGTCTCACAGAACACTGCCAGAACTACTTCCGACGTCAGAAACAGCAGAAGTACCATGTCCTCAGTGAAATAGCTGAAATATTTAGCCATGCTGTACATTAAACCTTTATCAGAAATAACTATGTTTATGCATACCTTAAACTTTTATCAGAAATAAACTGTGTTTGTGCTTTAGCAGAAGGTGCAATACCACTGGTCATGGGTAGATGTCCCTGTGAAGCCAAATGAGTTAATAGTGCCTTGGGACAATTATCATCCCTCAGCCTTTTCAGAGCATAGTGCATGGCACATTTGCAGGCTGTCAGATAATCATTACAAACAAAGCCTTTAAAACACAAACTCCTCTCAGCTGTGAAAACAAAAGTTCCAGCTATTAAGAGAGCTTAAATATGCATTGAATAGTGGAAGAAGTTATGATTTTTGAGCCCCCTCTAACCTAGTGTGACCCACAGGATGTCAAAGAGCACATCATTCTGAATGTTTTGGTTGTGGCCCCATTGCCCTAGGCCCACCAGAGGCTGAGTTATGGCCACAAATGTGTTGTAAAAGGAATGCCTCCAAAGCATTATTAGGTGAGTTTCTGTGCATACATTAAACCTTTATCAGAAATATACTCTTTGTGCATAAGCAGAGGGTGCAATAACACTAGTTGTGGCTAGATGTCCCTGCGGAGCCTACTGAATTAATAGTGCCTTGGGGTAGTTATCATCCTTCAGCCCTTGGAAAGCATGGTGCATTGTACATTTGCAGGCAGAACAAGGTTGTCAGAATATTATTACAAACAAGGCACTTGTAACACAAGCTCCTCTCCGCTGTAAAAACAAAAGTTCCATCTATAAGAGAATTTAAATATGCATTGAAGAGTGGAAGGGGTTATGATTTGTGTGCCCCCCTCTTACCTAGTGTGACCCACAAGTGTGGCCTGGACAGAAAGAGCACATCGTTCTGAATGTTTTGGTGGTGATCACATTGGCCTAGGACCACCAGAGGCTGAGGTATGGCCAAAAATGTGTTGTAAAAGGAATGCCTGCGAAGCATTATGGGGTGAGTTTCTCTGAATGCAGTGAATATTGTAGTATCTGCTCTCCCGCTGTGCGGGGAGAGCCGCTGTTGAGGATTCATTCCTAGGTCGAATTCATGCTATATAAAGCCACAAAAAACTGTACAAAATACATGCATGACACAACTACTTGTAATTACTGATTATAAAAAGTAAGGACCAAGTGAAGGGCAAACGCAGAAAACCACGTGTGAACAGGTACTATTCAGCCAAGTTCAGGAAGTGACTTATCGGCTGCCAAGCCAGTTAGGAGGCAGCAAAATGAGAGTGACACTGCCTTCAACCTATCGTGAGTGGCAGGCAGGAGCAAAGTCCTATACTCCATTCAACAGGTCTTGCAGACAGCGCATGTGCTGTCTTGGCTCGACCTAAAAATGTTTCACAATGTGTTTTAGATTCTCAACGACTTGTCTGGAAAGCCGGAGCTTATGTTGAAGTAGTATTCATCAGTATACATGAATCTCTTTATGGCAAAAAATGTTTTGTTCTTTGCCCAAAAAGTTTTAATAAAACTTTAAACAAAAAACTTGAAACAGGACATGTTTTCCCCCATGTGGTAAATACCACAAGACAAACTTATAGTGAGGGCCTAAGTCATCAGTGTATTTCATGCAATTCAAGTAATGTTGTGGGAATTACTGAAGACTAGAGGGTCAGTGTGTTTAGGGATCAGGGGTAGTGTGTTGAGATCAGGGGCTGTGTGTTTTGGATTGGGGCAGTATATCAGGGGTCGGAGGGCAGTGTGTTTGGGGTTGAAGGGAGTGACATCATACACCTCCTGAGCAAAGGGTTTAACATGTTTCTTTAGATTCATTGCAGGGGGATGGTTGGGTTTCTGGTCAAAAAAGTGCTGTATTTATGTTTAATATTTAGAGCCATGCAATGACTGAAAGAGTTGCAGAATGTTGATTCATGGTGCGTTTTGCTGGTGATCTTCCTTTTCATTGTAGAAATTGCGACTGCACTGCCCTGCCAGGTGGGCCCCATTATGTTCGACTGCCAGCTCAGCAGCCCGTTCAGCATGTCTCACGCACTTGCCAGATATAGGGCCATATGTATCATGCGTTTTTGCAGTCGCAATGGCCTGATCTGGCCATTTGCGTCCCCCAAAATGCGTTTTGGTATGTATGAATTCCAATTTGCCATTCGGTAACATGTTACCGACTCGCAATTTGAAATTGCACATACATACCGATTCGGTATTAGGCAGAAGCGTGTGAAGGGCATCCATTCCTAATACCAAATCCCAGCGGTATGTAGGAATGTTTTGTGAACGAAATGCAGTCTTAAAACATTTGCATACTACCACCTATTTCAAGTAGGTGGTAACCCATTTGCAAATTGGAAGGGTCTTCAAAGGACCCTTTTTCCATTGTGAATGAATGCGAAAAAAGTTTTTTAAGAGCAGGCAGTGTTCTCACGGGACCACTAGCTACTCTTTAAAAAAGAAAAGAAAACTTTTCATTTTTCTTTTTTAAATGCATACCGTTTTCCTTTAAGGATTCCTTTATCTAAAAGCAGTCACAGACATGGTGTTATGCTGGGTCCAGCAGGCCACCATCCTTGTAATTTTATCTTTTCCTAATAACCTATCTCATATATATTAATGAGGTAGGTCGATTTGCGAGCCATTAGGAAATGCTAAATGAAAATCCTGGAGTTTCATACATTTTAATAGCAATTACCTAACTGCAATTCGCAGAAAACCACAATTCGGTAATATCTATTCAGATTGATGGTACATCTGGACCATAGTGTGTTGTGTGTGCCATGACACTGCAGCGGTACATATCAGGCACTTTTTTTGTTCTAAATGTATACCTTCAACAGGTAAACCTGCAGGAGCGTCATCATTTACATCAGTAGTTCTTAGTCTTTTGACTTCTGTTGACTCCCACTTAATTATTACCAGAACCCTATTAAGCATCACTGTAATCTGAGTCATTACTTGAAGTCGAAGGACCCCCTGGCATAAGCATTTTTGATTTTTTTTTTTAAACCTCAAAACAATAAGTATGGAGACAAGCATCCATCAAACAAATACACAAATGATGAAACATTTTATTTAATTCTCAAACAGTTAAAAAACAAATTTAATAGAAAGGTTTGATCGCTTCTAAATTCAATGTAGGCCACTCATCATCCATACTATATTCTGTTTGTTGCCATTGGACTGCTCCAAATAATCAAGATAAATATACTAATTTATTGCCTGATTTAGAGCTTGGCGGATGGGGTTACTCCGTCACCAATGTGACGGATATCCTGTCCGCCATATCATGATCCCATTTTATCCTATGGGAATTGTAATACGACAGACGGAATATCCGTCATGTTTGTGACACAGTAACCCGTCCTCCAAACTCTAAATCAGGCCATAAGCCTTAAGAATTTCAAATGCTTTTATATTTGCACTACTTTTTAAAATCCATTTTATTTATTTTCACTGTATTAGTCTGTTAATATTACAAAATTTTCCATGCAGGTATGGACCACTCAAGTAGGCTTCTTGTACCCCTAAGTGTCCCTGGACCACAGGTTAAGACTCATCTATCCACAATTTACACAGTATAAGCTAAAGATTTATTTTAGGCCTATGGTCCAAGTCAGACACAGTGGCAGGCTGTCAGCTCACTGCGTGGGTGTTGGCCGCTGCCCACTTCCACACTATGGGCATCATTACGAGTTCTGCGGACGGTTTAGGCCATGACTGGGAAGTGGCTACCTTCCCGCCTTGCCCACTAAGTGTTTCCCACTAGGTAATCGAGTGGAAACCTGAGTTCCCCCCTCTGGCCTAGTGGGAAACGGCCTACAGCATTGTCTCCAGCTTGTAATCGAGCCGGCGACAATTCTTTAGGATGCAGGGTGCATCAGCACCCTCTCAATGTTCACTTTCCGCCCTTAACCCTGGCTCCTTCACAGCCTGCTTCCAGGCCACTCCGAAGCACACCAAAGGACCCTTCTCCTGCCGCACCTGCAACTTCACCTGCAACAGAACAAGGAAACCTGCAACAACCAACACCAAACACCTCCACTGCATCCTCCTCAACACACACTCCGCACGAAAGCACGCCATAGAGCTCTGGGACCTGCTCGACACTATCGCCCCAGATGTAGCCTTCCTGACCGAAACCTGGTGGAACGACTCCTCGGCCCCAGACGTCGCCATCGCCATCCCTGACGGCTACAAGATCACCAGAAGAGTCGGGATCGGTGGAGGAATAGCCATCGTCCACAAATCCACCCTCAAGATCCACACCCACGTGGACGACACCCTCAAGATAGCGGGACACCTTCACTTCCGGACCCACACGGACCCCAACACTACCCTCAGAGGAACTCTCATATATCGACCTCCAGGACCAAGAGCCCCCTTCAGTGACACCATTTCCGACCTCGCAAGCACCCCCGCCCTCGCCTCGACGGACTGCATCCTCCTTGGAGACCTCAACTTCCACCTGGAGAACAACAACAATGCCAACAGCGCATCACTGGCCACCAACCTCTCCAACCTCGGACTCAGACAACTGGTCAACACACCCACCCACATCGCCGGCCACACGCTAGACCCTCTCTTCACTGCAAGCAACCACATCTCCTTCAGCCACACCACCGAACTCCACTGGACCGACCACCACTGCGTCCACTTCACATTCAAGAAACACACCGAACACTACCGCACCCCACTACTGCCGCATCGCCGCTGGGGCAAAGTCACCGAGGACCAACTAACCAGCACCCTCGCCAAGAACCCGCCGACCAACCCCACCGACCCGGACTCCGCCGCCATCAACCTCCATCAGTGGATCCTCAACTGCGCCAACACCCTTGCACCACTCAAGAGGCCCACCGTCAACCAAGAAAATAAAAAAGCAGCCTGGTTCACAGACGAACTCATCACCTCCAAACGCACCTGCCAGAAACTTAAGAAAAAATGGCTCCTCGAGCGCAAACCCACAAGGAAGCCACTCGCAAGCACCACCAACTTATCCGACTCGCCAAACGCTCCCACTTCACAGAACGCCTAAACAACAACGCACACGACAGCAAGGAGCTCTTCTGCATCGTGAAGGAGCTCTCCAACCCTAGCGCCAACATCAACGACGTCCCACCATCCCAGAAACTCTGCGACGCACTCTCCACCTTCTTCTAACAGAAAATCGCCGCCATCCACGACAGCCTCAACACCACACCTCCGCCAGACCCCACCCCCAACCACTCCTCCTACGCTGACCGCCTCACCATCTGGACCCACGTAGATGACGCCGAAACTTGAAAGACCATGAACTCCATCCACTCAGGATCCCCCTCAGACCCCTGCCCACACCACGTCTACAACAAAGCCGACTCCACCATCGCCCCCCAACTTCGAAAGATCATCAACTTATCCTTCGATACTGCGACTTTCCCGGACAGCTGGAAACACGCCGATATCCAAGCCCTCCTCAAGAAACCCAAGGCTGACCTCAACGACCTCAAAAACTTCTGCCCGATCTCCCTCCTCCTCTTCCCAGCGAAGGTCATCGAAAAGATCGTCAACACCCAGCTCACTTACTACCTCGAGGACAACTCCATCCTAGACCCCTCCCAATCCGGCTTCAGACGCAATCACAGCACCGAGACTGCGCTCCTCGCCGCCACAGATGACATCAGACAGCAAATGGACAACGGCGAAACTTCAGCCCTCATCCTCCTGGACCTCTCCGCTGCCTTCGATACGGTCTGCCACCGCACCCTACTAACACGTCTCCACGAAGCCGAAATTCAAGACAAAGCCCTCAACTGGATCTCCTCATTCCTCTCCGGCAGAACCCAGAGAGTCCGACTCTCCCCTTCCGTTCCGAAGCCACCAACCTCATCTGCGGCGTCCCCCAAGGCTCCTCGCTAAGCCCGACGCTGTTCAACGTCTACATGGCACCCCTCGCACAACTGGCCCGTCAGCACAACCTCAGCATTCTCTCCTACACTGACGACACCCAGCTCATCCTCTCCCTCACCAATGACCCACTCACCGCCAAAGCCAACCTCCATGAGGGATTAAAATCCATCGCCGAGTGGATGAAAAACAGCCGCCTGAAATTAAACTCTGACAAGACGGAAGTCCTCATCCTCGGACGCACCCCCTCGGCCTGGGACGACTCCTGGTGGCCCACCGTGCTGGGACCCCCCCTACTCCAGCCAACCACGCACGCAACCTCGGCTTCATCCTCGACTCCGCCCTCACCATGTCCAAACAGGTCAACGCAGTCTCCTCCTCCTGCTTCAACACCCTCCGCATGCTCCGCCGAATCTACAAGTGGATCCCGACGGAAACCAGAAAAACGGTGACCCAGGCCCTCGTCAGTAGCAGACTTGACTACGGCAACGCACTCTACACAGGCATCCCAGCAAAAGACATCCAACAACTCCAACGCATCCAGGATGCCTCCGCCCACCTGATCCTCGATGTACCCCGCCGATGCCACATCTCCCACCACCTGAAGGGCCTCCACTGGCTCCCCGTGGACAAAAGGATCACCTTTAAACTCCTCACCCACGCGCACAAAGCACTACACAACGCCGGACCCGCCTACCTGAACAACAGACTCAACTTCTACGTCCCCTCCCACCAACTCCGCTCTGCCAACCTCTCCCTCGCCATCGTTCCCCGATTCCAACGCAAGACCTCCGGCGGCAGATCCTTCTCCTACCTCGCCGCCAAGACCTGGAACTCCCTCCCGACCCCCCTGCGCCAGACCCAGGACCTCCTCACCTTCAGGAGACTCCTCAAGACCTGGCTCTTTGACCAATAGCAGCTAGCCCCCCCTCCCCTCAGCGACTTGAAACCCTAACGGGTACGTAGCGCGCTTTAGAAATTTAATGATTGATTGATTGATTGATTTCTGCAACCGCCAGACCGGCCAGATCTCAGATCCTGGCGGTGCTGGCTGTCTGACTGCAGCACAGCTGCTGTGGTCATAATATGGCCCTTACACTGCCACATTGACGGTGGTCCGACCTCTACTACAAGTCTGGCAGTCTAGTGACTGCCAGACTCATATTGGGGCCCTATGTTTTAATAAGGCTGAGTTTGTTTACTCATTTTGCATTCAACCCCCATGTAAAACCTCTAGGTTTACACTGCTCACCGGCTGGAGGGATACAAATTATCTTGCATTAGATATGGGAAGAGGCAAGGCAAAAGGTCTCAGAATACAGCATCTGTCTTGGAAAGTCTCATACCCTCCTTATAAATTTAGTGAAATAAAGCAGTTTCAAAGATAGTTTCTGTTTGCTGGCTGGGTAACCTGATGTTCTTTTTTTACCAATCATCTTGGACACTGAGGGTTGATAATGGGGTGAGATGCTCTTTCTTTCATGCCTTTGTTATGCCTTGTTATGCTTTGTCTGGCCTCGCTGCCTATGCGGGTCTGTCTGTCTGCCTGCCTGCCTGCTTGTAGTTGTTGAACACGAGGTCAGTGCGGATGTGGAATTCACATTCTCATCACAAAGATGTTGAGACTGCTTGAAGAACAGGCATTTCTTGCTTCAAAATGACCATTATTTCTAAACCGGCACCTCGTTTAACACTGAATCCAGTGCTTAATTTGTGCTTGTTGTTTCCGGTGCTGAGCACCAGCACTTATTTTTGAGGGCCGGGGCTTAGTCTTCTGCCTCAAGCATTTGCTAAGAGCAAAAGACACATATGGGAAAGACGGAGGAAGAGAAAAATGAAAGAGCGTCACGATGAGAGAAAGCAGACAGCTGCTAGAGTGAGCTGAAGGGGCAGGGAGTGGCTTTATATGGATTGAAGAGGCCCGAGATGGCAGCGGGAGTACGCTGCCTCAGTATTCCATGTTCGTACATTTAATTGCAGCAGCGCATGTTTAAGAGGAGGGCTTTGAGCACCGGCACCTTTTTGTTTACACATTAAGCACCGACTGAATCACATTATTAGCCTCTATATCACATTGTTTGCACCAGTGGTTTAAATAGAAATATCGAAATGCAGCTACACACTATTTAGAGTGCCTGTTTCCTCCAGAAAAAGTGTTGGTACTCTCCCATTAAACGTATTGCATTAGTGCTGAGAAGTGCAGGTACTCTGCCTTTCAAATTAAAGTAGTGCAGGTTCTGAGTACTGGACAGCACCTGTGCATTTAAAGCACTAGGATGCACCCTTAATATGTTGTGTTTGCAATGTTGCAACGGGGTGATGCATGGTTCTTTGCTCGCCTGTGTTTAAAAAAAGAAATAAGTATTGATTCTGTCTAATGTGTAGTTTCAGACATATGACAGCACTCTGTTTCAATGTGTACCCCACCTGACAGGCAATGCTGAAGTTACAGCCACGTTCCGGACTTCAACAATGGAGACCTGTAGCAAGGAGAATTGTTCCATAATACAAGTCCCCACAGGTTAGTCTTTAATGTGTAGAAAAGTAACACGCACCACACACTTCAATGTATTTTTTTATATTTTTGTGATAAGGATGCTGAACTTGAAAATTGACTGATTCCCAGAGAAGTGCACATAATGTTTACTTTAAAAGGCCCAAATTAAGAAGCAGGACTGACCATAAGGTGCTTTCTGCAGTGATCTAGCGTTGCAGGTCTCTATATTGAGTTCACATTAAGTGTTCAGATGTTTCATCCAATAGTTTCAATCTAAGGTAATATATGAGTTGCTGCAGGCTTCAGTTAGCACAATTCACTCGACAAAACAGTTGTTGCTACTCTCTTAGGGCCTCATTACATGTTGCTTGTTATTTAGTGGTGGTGGGGGGGGGGCACAGAGGTCTTGAATCTATGATTTTATCCGGTATTCCAACACCAAAAATGGGCATTTGTAGTCTCTCCCCAGTTTAGTCACTAATGATTTCAATCAATCAATCAAACACTGCATTTGTAAAGCGCCCTACATACCCGCAAGAGTCTCAAGGCGCTGGGGAGGGGCGGTGCTACTGGTCGAAGAGCCAGGTCTTGAGGAGTCTTCTGAAGGCCAGCAGGTCCTGGGTCTGTCGTAGGATGGTGGGGAGAGTGTTCCAGGTCTTGGCGGCGAGGTAGGAGAAGGATCTGCCGCCGGCGGTGGTTTTTCGGATGCGGGGGACTGTGGCGAGGGCGAGGTTGGCTGAGCGGAGGCTTCGGGTGGGAATGTGGAAGCTGAGTCGGTTGTTGAGGTAGGTGGGTCCGGTGTTGTGCAGTGCTTTGTGTGCGTGGATCAGGAGCTTGAAGGTGATCCTTTTGTTGATGGTGAGCCAGTGCAGGCCTCTCAGGTGGAGTGTGATGTGGCTGCGGCGGGGGACATCGAGGATGAGTCGGGCCGAGGCGTTCTGGATGCGTTGGAGTCGTATCAGGAGCTTGTTTGTAGTTCCTGAGTAGAGGGCGTTTCCGTAGTCGAGTCTGTTGGTGATGAGGGCCTGGGTAACGTTTTTTCTCGTGTCGAGGGGGATCCATTTGAAGATCCTGCGGAGCATACGGAGGGTGTTGAAGCAGGACGCAGAGACGGCGTTGACTTGCCTGGTCATGGAGAGAGTGGAGTCGAGGATGACCCCCAGGTTGCGTGCGTGGTCCGTGGGTTCCGGGGCTGTGCCTAGTGACGTGGGCCACCAAGAGTTGTCCCAGGCTGATGGGGTGGGTCCGAGAATGAGGACCTCCGTCTTGTCTGAGTTCAGCTTCAGTCTGCTGTCCTTCATCCAGTCGGCTACGGCCTTCATTCCTCGGTGGAGGTTAGCTTTGGCGGTGTCGGGATCTTCGGTGAGGGATGTGATCAGCTGGGTGTCGTCGGCGTAGGAGATGATGTTGAGGTTGTGTTGTCGTGCGACGTGGGCGAGGGGGGCCATGTAGATATTGAACAGTGTCGGGCTGAGGGAGGATCCCTGTGGGACGCCGCAGATGATCTCAGTGGTTTTGGAGCGGAAGGGTGGGAGGCGGACGCTCTGGGTTCTGCCGGAGAGGAAGGATGTGGTCCAGGCCAGGGCCTTCTCTTGGATACCAGCGTCATGGAGGCGTGCTGATAGGGTGCGGTGGCAGACCTTGTCAAAGGCTGCTGATAGGTCCAGGAGGATGAGGGCAGCTGTTTCTCCTTTGTCCATCAGGGTCCGGATGTCGTCAGTGGCGGCGATGAGGGCGGTCTCGGTGCTGTGGTTACTGCGAAAACCAGATTGGGACGGGTCCAGGATGTTGTTGACTTCGAGGTAGCGGGTCAGCTGTTTGTTGACAATCTTCTCGGTCACTTTTGCCGGGAAAGGGAGCAGGGAGATGGGACGGAAGTTCTTGAGGTCCTTGGGGTCCACCTTGGGCTTCTTCAGAAGGACGTTGATCTCGGCGTGCTTCCAGCTTTCTGGGAAGGTTGCTGTCTCGAAGGAACAGTTGATTGTTTTCCGGAGGTGGGGCGCGATGGCTGCGCTGGCTTTGTTGAAGACGTGGTGAGGGCAGGGGTCAGATGGGGATCCGGAGTGGATGGAGTTCATGGTTTTGATGGTGTCTTCGTCACTGACGCTGGACCAGACGGTCAGGCGACTGGTGCGAGTGGTAGTCGCAGGGGTGGTGGACTCGGTGGTGGGTGAGGGGGGGTCGGGGTTGAAACTGTCATGGATGTCGGTGATCTTGCGGTGGAAGAAGGTGGCCAGGGAGTCGCACAGGTCTTGAGATGGCGGGATGTCGTTGGTGATGGAGCTGGGGTTGGAGAGTTCTTTCACGATGCTGAAGAACTCTTTGGTGTTGTGTGCGTTGTTGTCTAGGCGGTCCTTGAAGGCGGTCTTCTTGGCGGTCCTGATGAGTTGGTGATGTCTGCGGGTGGCGCTCTTGAGGGCTGTGTGGTTGTCTGGTGTTCGGTCGTGGAGCCATTTCTTCTCCAGCCTCCGACAGGTGTGCTTGGCGATCCGGAGGTCCTCAGTGAACCAGGCGGCTTTCTTGTTGGTGTGGTTGGTTGTAAAGGTCTTGAGAGGGGCGAGGGTGTTGGCGCAGTCGTTGATCCAGTGTGTGAGGTTGGTCGCGGCAGTGTCTGGGTCGGTGGGTGGTCTCAGGGCGAGGGCGGTAGTCAGTTGGTCCCTGGTGACCTTGCCCCAGCAGCGGCGTGGTAGCTTTTGGGTGCGGTGGTGTGTGGTGGGTTTTCTGAAGGTGAAGTGGACGCATCTGTGGTCGGTCCAGTGTGGTTCGGTGGTGTGGTTGAAGGAGACGTGGGGGCTTGCGGAGAAGATGGGGTCAAGCGTGTGTCCAGCGGCGTGAGTGGGTGTTGTTACTAGCTGTTTGAGTCCGAGGTTGGCGAGGTTGTCGATCAGGGCGGTCGAGTTGGCGTCGTTGTTGTTCTCGAGGTGGAAGTTCAGGTCCCCGAGGAGGATGTAGTCCATGGAAGCGAGGGCGTGGGTGCTGATGAGGTCAGCGATGGTGTCACTGAACTGTGGGCGGGGTCCGGGAGGTCTGTAGATGAGAGTTCCTCTGAGGGTGGTGTTGGGGTCGGTGTGGATCTGGAAGTGCATGTGCTCGGCGGTGGTGAGGGTGTCATCAGTGTTCGTTGAGATTTTGATGGAGTCTTTGTGGATGATGGCGATTCCTCCTCCCACTCCGTTGGTGCGGTCTCTGCGGGAGATCTTGTAGCCCTGTGGGATGGCTATGGCAATGTCTGGTGCTGAGGTGGCGTTCAGCCAGGTCTCCGTCAGGAAGGCAACGTCAGGGGCAGTGGAGTCTAGGAGGTCCCAAAGTTCGATGGCGTGCTTGCGAGCGGAGCGGGTGTTGAGGAGGATGCAGCGGAGGTGGTTGGGTTCTCTGGCTGGTGGTGTGGATGGTTGGATGCTGGTGAATCTGCAGTTCCGGCAGGTGAAAGGCCCCTGGGTGCGTTTCGGGGGGGCCCGGTAGCAGGGGTGGTCTCGTCTGGTGTTGAGTGCGTGGAGGGTGCTTGCGTCGTAGTGCAGTCTGGCGTTGCGGGGGGTGCGGGTTCCAGGGGTTCTGGTGCTGGGTGCGGTCCAGGCGCGGACGGGCGCAGACGGGCTTGCCTTAGGCGCGCCAGCGGCGCGGCCTCCATATGAGGGCAGAGGGAGGGAGGAGCAGCTGGGAGGTGGGAGCGGGGCGGCCAATGGGAGTGAAGGGGGCGGAGCAGCAGGGGCTCAGCAGCAAGGGAAAAACCCGGGGAAAAACCCAGGGGAAAACCCGGGGAAAAAACGGCGGGAAAAGACGGCGGGAGAGGGACAACAGAGCACAGGGGTACAGAAAACAAAACACAGGGGCACAGAATGGAAAAAACAAGTGGCACAGAAGCACAAGCTCAGGGGAATAGAAAAAAGGGAGCGAGTAGTCAGGCGGCAAAAGTGGCAACTGAGGTTTAACCCACAGGGGGCTGCGTGGCAGATCGGGGGAGCGACCTGCCTGGTGACAGGGTCAAAGGTCAACCCATTCTCCTGGATGTAGAACTTAGGTGTGTGTATTATGTAGTACAATGCCTACTGTAAATTTGATTAATAATATTGTGTGATGGCAGTTCAGTAAAGTTGTGCTCCTGACTGCACTGGGCTGGATGCATAGTCAAGACATGTGACTGCCTTCTTCTCACCTTTTGGCGCTTTTTCCATTTTTGATGAATGCCAACTGGGCTAGCAACTGCATCCTCCTTATTTCAGCAAATTATTTATCAGTTTTTCTAGGAAGAGTGTGTTTTTTAAGACAACCTCTGATACACATATAAATTAACCTGTGCTCACCCTCTGGTAGCCTGGCATAGGGAAATCAGGCTTAAATGTGTAAAGTATATGTGCAACACTTGAAACAGTGAAAACACCACACAAAAATAACCCACTACATGTTAGAAAAACAGTGCTTAATTTAATGAGCAAAACATGACCAAAATGACAAAAACCCAATAAGAAGTTGAGATATGAATTTTTAAAGAATATTTGCAATTATAATGCTTAACTCCTTCGCTGCAAGGCCTTTTCCCCCTCAGGTGCCGGGCCTTTTTTTTTGTTATTTGGAGCAGTTCGCGCTTAGGCCCTCATAACGTTTTGCCCACATAAGCTAACCATGCCAAATTTGCGTCCTTTTTTTCCAATATCCTAGGGATTCTAGAGGTACCCAGAGTTTGTGGGTTCCCCTGGGCGAGACAAGGAAATTAGTAAAAATACAGCAAAAAGTTTGCTTTTTAAAAAAGAAATTGGGAAAAAAAGGCTGCAGAAGAAGGCTTGTGTTTTTTTTCCCTAAAAATGACATCAACAAAGGGTTTGCGGTGCTACAATCACCATCTTCCTAGCTTTCAGGAAAAGGCGGACTTGAATCACAAAACCACATTTTTCAACACAATTGTGGCATTTTACTGGGACATACCCCGTTATTACTATTTTTTGTGCTTTTAGCCTCCAGTTAGTGACAGAAATGGGTGTGAAACCAGTGCTGGATCTCGGACAGCTAAACATTTCTGAAAAGTAGACAAAATTCATAATTCAGCAAAGGGTCATTTCTGTAGATCCTACAAGGTTTTCCTACAGAAAATAATAGCTGAAATTAACAAAATATTGAAATTGAGGTGAAAAAAACAGCCATGTTTCTCCACGTCTTACTTTGTAACTTTTTCCTGCAATGTCAGATTTTCAAAAGCAATATACTGTTACTTCTGCTAGACTCTTCTAGTTATGGGGACATATAGGGCTTTTAGGTTTATTAAGAACCCTAGGTACCCAGAGCCAATAAGTGAGCTGCACCTTGCAATGGGTTTTCATTGTATACTGGGTATACAGAAATTCATTTGGTGAAATATAAAGAGTGAAAAATAGGTATCAAGGAAACCTTTGTATTCCCAAAATGGGCACAACATAAGGTGTTGAGAAGAAGTGGTTATTTGTACATCCCTGATTTCTGGGGTCTCCATACTCGCATGTGAATTACAGGGCATTTCTCAAATAGACGTCTTTTTTACACACTGTCTTAAATTTGGAAGGAAAAATAACACTTGTTCTGCTATTCTGTGTTCCCCCAAGTCTCCTGATAAAAATTGTACCTCACTTGTGTGGGTAGGCCTAGTGCCCGCGACAGGAAAAGCAACATGGACACATCACATTATCCCAAAGAAACAGACCTGTTTTTTGCAAAGTGCCTAAGTGTGGATTTTGGCCTCTAGCTCAGCCGGCACCTATGGAAACCTACCAAACCTGTGCATTTTTGGAAACTAGACCCCTAGGGGAAGCCAAGATGCTGTGACTTGTGAGGCTCTCACCAGGTTCTGTTACCCAGAATCCTTTGCAAACCCCAAAATGTGGCAAAAAACACTTTTTCCTCACATTTCGGTGCTGCAAAGTTCTGCAATCTGAGGGGAGCCACAAACTTCCATCTACCCAGTGTTCCTGATAAAAAATGGTACCTCACTTGGGTGGGTAGGCCTAGTGCCCACAACAGGAAATGCCCCAAAACACTATGTGGACACATCAAAATTATCAAATTCAAAACTACCTGTTTTTGTGGGGGGCAACTGCGTTTTTGGTCCTGGGCTCAGCAGCCATCTAGAGAAACCTACCAAACCCAAACATTTCTGAAAACTAGACACCGGAGGGAGTCCAGGGAGGTGTGACTTGCGTGGATCCCCCAGTGTTTTCTTACCCATAATCCTCCGCAAACTTCAAATTTAGCTAAAACATTTTCCCACATTTCTGTGAGAGATCACCTCACCGGCACAAGTTTCCTACCACCCAACATTCCCGTCAGTCTCCTAGTAAAAATGAAACCTCACTTGTGTAGGTGGGTCAAGTGCCTGTGACAGGGAAGAGCCAAAAGCATGTTGAAAATGAGGGGAAACCAAAGCGGGTCCAAAAGGGCAGTTTGAAAAAAAAGGTTTTTAGGCTGACAAGTGGGGCAGAATTTTTATCGGTATAGATGCAGCAATGCTGGGTGGTAGGAATTTTGTGGATCACTGCAGATTACGGAAGGTTCCATCACAAAAATGTGGGAAAACTGTGGGATTTCAAGCAAAGTTGAAGGTTTGTAGGGCACTGTGGGTAAGAAAATGGTGCGGGTGCGTGTGAAGCACACCACCCTGGACTCACCCAGATGTTTAGTTTTCAAATGTGTGTAGGTTTCGTAGATTTGTCTGCATGGCAGCGTCCCAGAGTCCAAAAAAATGCAGCCTTCACCATTCCAAGTAAGATGATTTTGAGAGGCCCAAATGTAAAAATAAAACTCAAAATAATCAAATGTCCTCTTTCTTGGTGTGGGATAAGATGTTTTAGTGTTCGGGGGAGAGGTTAAAACCTGGTACCCCCTTCAGTTGCGGTGGGCACATAACCATGCCCATACTGGTTGGTAGCCACCACCCCACTATTTTTTTGTTTTGTTTTTATTCCCTGGCATCGAGTAGGCTTTCTACCCCCCCTGGGGAGTGGATGGCGGTAATTGCCCTATCTGCCCAACGGTGGACAGAACAACTCTGTCACCATTTATTTGGGGTGGGGGTATGGCCATACCCCCACCCTCTTTTTTTGAAAAAAAAAATCTTCAGTGGTGGGCTTTCTGCCCCCCTTGGGGGCAGATGGGCCTTACAAAAAAAAAGGATGATCCGCTCCTAAGGGGGGGGGGGGGGGGGGCAGAAATTGCCAGCAGTAATGTGCCCCCATCTTGAGCGACCCATGCCCAAGGTGCTGCCCCCCCCAAACAAAACACATACACACACACACACCAATCCCTAGTGCCTAAGTGGTTTCTGCCCCCCCGGGGGCAAATGGGCCTTATAGAAATATGCCGATCTGCCCCCAATGGGGGTAGAAAGGGCCCAAAAAAAATTTGCCCCCAGGGGAGCGACATTTGCCTAAGGGCTCCCTACCCATCTGTAAAAAATAAAAAAATAAAAAAATCCCTGGTGCCTAGTGGTTTCTGCCCCCCTTGGGGGCAGATTGGCCTAATTAAAATAGGCCAGTCTGCCCCAAGAGGTGCAGAAACGGCATAAAATAAATTTGCCCCCCCAGGGGAGTGACCCTTGCCTAAGGGGTCGCTCCCCTTGCGTGAAACTGATGTACAAAAGAAATCTCTGGTGACAAGTGGTTTCTGCCCCCGAGGTGGGCAGAAATGGCCAAAAAATAATTTTTCCCCAGGGGAGCGACCCTTGCCTAAGGGGTGTCTCCCGACAAGTTAAAAAAAAAAACACAAAAAAATGATCCCTGGAGTCTAGTGGGTTCTGTACCCCCCGGGGGCGGGGGCAGAAAAGGCCTAATTATAAACTGCCCCCCAGTGGAGCAACCCTTGCTCAAGGGGTCGTTTCCCTTCATTCATAACATAACAAAAACTCCCTGGCATCTAGTGGCTTCTGCCCCCCTCTGGGGGCAGGTCGGCCTAATTAAAATAGGCCCATCTGCCCCCAGGGGGGCAGAAAAGGCCTAGTGATATATTGCCACACTGGGGATCAGCCCTTGCCAAAGAAGCCACTCCGCTTATACAAAATCACATATACAAAAAATAAATCCCTGGTGCCTAGTGGGCATTTCTGCAGCCCGATCGCTTCACGATCGGGCTTCAGAAATGCTTTCAGAGACATGAAAGAATAGACCTTTCCTTTCCCTTCATGTCTCTGCCTGCCCCTATCTCATAGTATGGGAGGTGACCTCTGATGGGGGGTGGTCGGGAGTGGAAGGGGAAGCAATTCCCCTTCCATCCCTGATGGGGATTTGTGGGTGGGAGCCCCCCTGTGTGCTGGGTACAGGACGAGCTGGTCGGGAACTGTGGGCGAGGACGAGACCAGCTCGTACTGTGCACCGTAGGAGTTAAAAGCATAAAGTGCCAACCGGGGCAATCTGGTTGCGCTGATCAGGGAAAATCCACAATTTCAGGCCAACTGCGGTGGAACATAGGTCAGATCCAGGGACCAGCCTTGTTGTGCTGAAAAAGTACCTTGTTGCACCATCAACAGGGCCCAAAGTATGGAGCAGAGGAGGTGATGCGTCAGCCCTGCTGCATGTAGGCCATATATTGGTTCTGAGCCATGCAAATTGAGATGCAGTGGCTTCCTCCAATATAGGTGATGCATCGTCGTCAAGCCACGCAACTGGCAATGCGATGTCCTCAAAGTAGGCGATGCATTGATGCCAAGGGAGTTGCATCGTTTCTAATCTGCGGAATGGCATTGATGCACAAGTTCTGGCGCAGTTGGAGCACTTTATACCCACTTCCAAAGGCCCAGGACTGGATTGACATCACTTGGTAGGGCAAGACGTGCAGCATGCAGATTCTAGGTGCCTTTGCAGGGTGAAGAGAAATCTTTGATGTCTTTGTGACTTCAGAACAGGATGCAAGCCAGGAAGCCTGTGGAGTCACTTTGGTTCTGGGGATGAGGAGATGCAGGTCCAGTCCTTCTCACTCCCAGGTAAGGAGGGCAGCAAGCAGCAGGGCAGGCACAGCAGAGCAGGAGTCTAGCAAAGTCCAGCAGAATGATAGTCCCTTCAGCAGCACAGCAGTCCTTCTTCCTGGTAGAATGTCCTCAGGTCCAGAAGTGTACTGATGTGGTGGTGTCTGAGGCACAGAACTTATACCCAGTTGTGCCTTTGAATTGGGGGTCACTTCAAAGAGAGGCCTTTGAAGTGCACAGGATCCCTGTCCTTCCTGCCCTGCTTCCAGGCGCACTGCAGGGGTTATGCAGCCCTTTGTGGTTGGACAGGCACCCCTATTTGGGTGTGCCACCTCCAAATATGGGGGGTCCCATCTTATACCAATTGGAAATTACACTTATAAAATGTAATAATGTAATCCCAACATATGGGAGAGATAGCCCTTGCAGTAGTGAAAAAACAAATCTAAGATGTTTTCACTACCTGGACATATAAAACTTAAAAGAATATGTACAACTTTTTAAATGCACTGCACACTGCCTTTGGAGCTGTCAAGAGCCTACCTTAGAGGTGACATATGTTAAAAAAAGGAAGGTTTGGTTATGGCAAGAAGGTTAACCTACCAGGTCTATAGGGCAGTTTAAAACTGCACATAAAGGGTCTGCAGTGGCAGGCCTGAGACATGTTCAAAACGCCTTCTACAGTGGACGGCACAATCAATGTTGCATGCCCGCTAGTAACAATAATTTACAGGCCCTGGGCACATGTAGTGCGCTTTACTAGGGACTTCTAAGTAAATTAATTAGGACAATTGTGGTTAATCCTGTGTTACCATATTTTAGGTACAGAGCACATGCACTTTACCACTGGTTATCAGTGGTAAAGTGCACGGAGTCCTACAGCCAGGAAAATGAAGTCAGCAAAACAGGAGGGCAGAAGGCAAAAAGTCAGTGGAGACCATGCAAAGGATGCCAGGTCTAACACCAAGTGAAATGTTTGAGTAGAGTGGTCAAACAAAAAGGGAGCAAGGACTGCCTAAGTGTGTTTGATTGAATGAAGAGCAAACGCTTTGAAACTGTATAATCCAGCATTGCCCTGAATTATCACTGTAGATCGTAGTTGTCATACTCTGGAGACTGTACTCACTAATGCAGTGGGATAGAATGAGGCGACTGCTAACTTTGTGTTGCATGCTAAGGAATGTAGAATTACATTATTCTGTAAGCAAAAAAGAACTCTGTTTAAATGTTTAGGTGTTCTATTTGAGGAGGAAAATTCTAATTGCAGTCTGACCATAAACTGCAAATGTACTTTTTGAGTGGAGGCAAGGTGCGTGGCACAACTGCATGAATTGCTCACCTAACCTCCAGGTTACTTCAGTACCAATTCATTGTTATCTATGTTTCAGGGGGCAAGAATGATAGGTCCAATCAATTTTGTAGATTACGCTCGGAAAAGGGTCATGAATATCCTTGTGGTGATGAGATAGATGATTGCTTGATGGTGGCAGTTGACCTGGAAGAAGTAGGCATAAGAACTCAGCAAGAGTGGGTTGAGGCAATGGAGGATGATGAGGTTATTAAATAAGTGGTAATATTTGTTGAAAGGGGTTGACTAAAAGAAAGATAATTACATGTCAATGTTAAGTCTTTTTTCAAGGTGGCTGACAAACTGTCAAAGGCGATGTCCTAATGCAAAGAGATAGGTCTGTACCTCTTGAGAAATTGAGGCCAGAGCTTGTCAAGTGTGCCCATTAGGAGCATTTGGGAAGTGCTATGATGGAGCGCTGAGCTCAGACTGTCTTTGGGTGGCATTGTATGGACAAGGGCTCTAGAGGAGTGTGTTGAGGGGTGTATATGTTGCAATTAAATTTAAAAATCACTTAAGGTTAGCATGCCACTGTTACAACCTATAAACCTACCTGTTGGACTTTGGAGCAAGGCTGGAGTAGATCTCATTGGTCCTTTTAAGTCACTCCTATCACAGTGTTGTTTTGCTCTGAATGTGATGGGGACTGTTACAGCAAATGCCATAAGTAAGTTTTTTTTTTTCCTGACATCAGATCCCTAGAAGTCATTGAACTTCTCAAAGATGCCTTTATGAGGAACGGTTTACCAGAGTATTTGGTTTAATATGATGTGTCAGTTTGTCAGCAGAAAAATGGTTTCTTTATTGGAGTCATTTTGTGTCATTTATTGGAAGAGTGCTCTGTACCATCCACAAGGTCAAATGGATCATATTAACAAGGTCTTGAATTAATGTATCCAGTGGGCAAGAAGGAATGACTGTAATGTGTGACCATTTTGGGGCCCTCCCCAGTCTGTTAAAGTTTCATCTTGTCAACTTTTAAGGGGAAGAGGAGCTTTGTTGAACATTTCTCCAGGATAGATGTCCTAGCTGATGCATGGATTTTCTTTGGAAGATTTGAATAACATTGTTCGTGGGAGTGGAGAAAGACTAGTTTGTTTACTGGAAGGGGATGAGAAGGGTCACTGCTCGTGAGTAATCCAGTCAGGGTCAAAAAGCCTTATTAGATCAGGAAGAGTGACTCCAAGTTTGGTCAGACAGTAAGAGTTGAGAAAGTGTGTGGAAGTGTGTTGATAGTGAAGGCACTGGTGGATTATCAGTCGAGATTAAAAGGTGCTGGTGAGGCGAGAGGGTGTTGTCACATGAAAACAAAGGGCATTGCATTTTGTTCAGGTTTGGGTATTTTGATGTTTCTCTTAGCTTGGTTATGTTTAGTTTAAGGGCTTCATAGTGTTTCTTGTGTTTTTTATTGGGAAGGGAAGATATTATGTATTCCGCAAAGGCACATGTTGAATGGTGTAATTAACTAGGAACTAAACTAATGTACATGATGGACCTTTGTTGTGGGTACAAGGAGTTTTTCTGAGATTTTAAATTGTGTGGTTTCTTCTTTTCAGCATGAACAAAATCCAGATGGGACATCACTTTAAAATGTTGGCCCTCTAGATGTGTGGGTAGTAGGTGATCAGTATGGTTTCAAGTGCCTATGAAATGAAGTAAAACTCAAAACTGGATCAGTAGTCAGCCATGGTGTTGGGAATCTACAAAAGTGGAATAACTATTGTGAGCTTATGATTGTGGGGGTACTTGCCTGTTGGACAGAGAGCTTGGTTATGATATGGGCCAGTACAAAGTGGGCCGGACCAATGAGTGTCATGTTGTTGGTGAAGCGAGAGTAATAACATTTGCAGGATGGCAGAATCTAAGTGTAATTAAAGTGTTGTGTACTGGAAAACGACTGCCTGTCACATAGCCTCACCTTCTCAGGCCATGAAGTTGAGTGGCACTTGTGACACGATGCTTGCATTGATAGAGTTAATTTTATTACAGAAGAGTGACATTAAGTTGGTGCAGAGTGCAGGTGAGTGTGCAGTTGCACAATCCCCTGATCCAAGAATAGTAGATGCAGAATAGTTAAGAGGATGAATATGCCTACTCGTCTATTTAGAACTGGAAATGTGTTTCCTTTCTCCTTGCGGAAATAAGGTTCTGATCATAGATTCAGATCTCTCACACTGTGCAGCCTGATATTGTGATTGAGATTTGGTGTTTTATAGACCAAATCATTCTGTTTCATTTGGCAGAGGCTAATGGTAAATCTATTGCTGTCCTTTCTGTGGTTGACAATTGTTCTTGGATTTAGGGCTTTCATTGTTTACTATCAAGGACATCAATACCCTTCCTTTGTAGCTTGAGAGTTTGCACTTAATGTCGGAGAATTTGAGTCCAGTTTCTTCTGGCATTCCCAATATCCTTATTTTGTCTTCACCATTCACCATTGGTACGCTCTAGTCAGGTGCTCTGGAAACCTTTAGAAGAGGAGATCAGCGCTGTGAGTTGGCACGCATCTAGCCGGGTAGGAGTTCAGATTGTCCATGTTTTTTTGTGGAAATTAGAGGGGTTATTGGTCCAGATGGTGATGTCTAGAGTAACTAGTGCATCTCTCCAACTTTACTAAATTAAAATCTATATATCTTACCTTAATTCATATAAAGTCATTAAGAATACTCTGGGGAACTATATGAAGCTCATAGAAAATAGTAAAGTTAGAATATGTAGTTTATTCTACAATATCGTTTATTATACAAAAGATCATGAGACGATTTCCTTATTAATATAATCTTAACATACTGTCCTCTAACCACACAAAACAACCAATCGCTCCATCATTCGAACAAGACAATATACAAATGCTACATCTAAACATAAGCAAACTTTTATGGATGAAATAAAAATGCATAAATAAAGAATTACTATATATATATATATAATCACAGTAACTGAAGACAAAACAATCCAAGTATACTAAAGAATTAAATGTAGATTATACACATCTCTTCGATTTATTGTTTTTTCAAGAGTCCACTCTTCTTTTATTACTGTTATGGATCTTAATGACATTGAATATCATTTTTATCTATATTATCAGATCCAAATAGGATAGTTGCGTGTCCATAGGCAATCCTCCCCTTATGCTTCTATATCAAGATGGCAGTCCTTTGCAGCTAACAGGTCCTGTAATCCTGTGTCTTCTCACAGTTTTTATGCCAACAGTATTTTGCCACAATCTTTTTGCCAGATCTGTGCCTGTTGATTATGTTGACAACGTTTTGCCACAGATGATGAAGTCTCCTAAGATGAATGTCCACTTTGACATTGACAGAATGTGTTAAAAGTCATACAAAGGTCCCTGGCAGAATGGTTTTGAGCAAGTTATCTATAAGAGTGAATGTCAAGGAGAGGGATGAAACAGTTCAAGCTTAACTAGCAAGTAATTATATGAGCTATATGTCAAACCTGGAATTTCCCTGTAAGAGAGTGATGTATTCGAAATGAAGGCATGTAGTATTCAGGCGGAGATTGTATGTATTTGTAAGGGCTATGCAGAATGTTTAACTCCTTTAATTACACTCAGTTAGCATGGAGTGAAGAGTCTTAATTTTATTTTTCTAAAAGTAGTGAAGTCAAGTACTGAAACCATCTGGTAATTAGAGGCTCAAAATTAATTGTTTTTCTCTATTTCTGTTGCAGTAGTTCTTCTATAGGTGTTTGTCTGGCACATTACATATTACTTGTTTTCTTTATCTGAAGACCTAGTTGAAAATATTATTTGCATGGAAAGGAGAGACGTTCATCTCTTTGTGTTTATCCAGATCTTATTCTGTCGTCTAGGATAGTGTGCATGAAGGTCTCAGATTTTCCTGTGGCAGCTACGCCAACTAAGACAAATGGATATATGATTCTGTAGATGCATCTACTTCCTTTCAACAAGAAAACAATATTGCCGCTTTTGCTCAAGACTCACCTTCTCATCCTCTCTGTCTGAAGAACAACTTTTAGATTATATGTTGGTGTCCCTAAAAATTGTCACTTTATCACCATGTCTCTTTCTTCATGCGTAAAGACTATTCTGCGGTTAACCTCTAAGGCCTGTATTGCTGAAAGTGAGTATTCTCTCTGTTTGTGTGACCTGCTTTAAGGCGCGGTGGGCACAAACAGGGAAAGTGCGCCCTATTGTAATGAATACACTGCTCTCTAGGCAGTTGCAAACCTTCACTACCCAGGGGGCAGAGCATTCAAGTCAAATAAGGGGCAGCTTTTCAAAGCTGCTCTGTGTTTCTCAGTGCAGGCGGCAACCCATCTGCACTTTCAAGACTGATTAGAGATCCTTTGCAGGCGGGTGCAGAAAGCCCACCAGACACCAGGGAAGAATTATTTTTAAAAAAAAGAGGTTGGGGGTATGGCCATACCCCACCCAAATAAATGGGAACAATGTTGTCTGCACACCTGTGGGCAGATGGGGCAATTACCACCGATCCACTCCGGTGGGTGGGGGGGGGGGTGCAGAAAGCCTACTAGATGCCAGAAAATAAAAAATAAAAAATAGTGGCCGGGTGGCTATCAACCACTATGGGCATGGTTATGACCCCACCCTAACTGAAGGGGGTAAGAGTCTTTCAGCTTTCCCCCGAACATTAAAATATCTTATTCCAATGGCAAGCACGAGGACATTTGATTATTTTGGTTTTATATTTGGGCCATGAGAGCTTGTCTAAATATCAAAATCGTCCCACTTGGAATGGTGAGGGCTGCACTTTTTGGACTTTTGTACGCTGCCATGTAGAAACATTTACAAGACCTAGACACATCTGAAAACTAAACATCTGGGTGAGTCCAGGGTGGTGTGCTTCACATGCACCTGCACCATTTTCTTAACCACAATGCCCTGCAAACTTCTAACTTTGCTTGAAATCACACTTTTTTCCCACATTTTTGTGATGGAACCTACTGGAATCTGCAGGAATCCACAAAACACCTACCACCCAGCATTGTCGCATCTATGCTGAAAAAAATTCTGCCCCACTTGTCAGCCTATAAATATTTTTTTTAAACTGCCCTTTTGGACTCGCTTTGGTTCCCCCCTCAATTTCAACATGTTTTTGGCTCTTCCCTGTCACAGGCACTTGTCCCACCTACCCAAGTGAGGTATCATTTTTATCAGGAGACTGAGGAGAACGTGGGGTGGTAGGAAATGTGTGTCGGTGTGGTGATCCTACACAGAAATGTAGGAAAATGTGATTTTTTTATGCTAACTTTGAGGTTTGCTGAGGATTCTGGGTAAGAAAACATTGGGGGATCCACGCAAGTCACACCTCCCTGGACTCCCTCCGGTGTCTAGTTCTCAGAAATGTCTGGCTTTGGTAGGTTTCCTTAGATGGCTGCTGAGCCCAGGCCCAAAAACGCAGGTGAGCCCCCACAAAAAACAGGTAGTATTTAATAATTTTGATGTGTCCAAGTAGTGTTTTGGGGCATTTTCTGTCACAGGCACTAGTCCTACCCACACAAGTGAGGTGCCATTTTTATCGGGAGAACTGGGGGAATGCTGGGTGGAAGGAAGTTTGTGGCTCCCCTCAGATTCCAGAACTTTGCAGCACCGAAATGTGAGGAAAAAGTGTTTTTGTTTTTTTGCCAAATTTTGAGGTTTGCTAAAGATTCTGGGTAACAGAAACTGGTGAGAGCGCAACAAGTTACCCCATCCTGGGTTCTCCTGGGTGTCTACGTTTCAGAAATATCCAGGTTTGCTAGGTTTTCCTAGATGCCGGATGAGTTAGAGGCCAAAATCCACAGCTTGGCAGTTTGCAAAAAACAGGTCTGTTTTCTTTGGGAAAATGTGATATGTCCATGTTGTGTTTTAGGGCATTTCCTGTCGTGGGCACTAGGCCTACCCACACAAGTGAGGCACCATTTTTATCAGGAGACTTAGGGGAATGCTGGGTGGAAGAAAATGTGTGGCTCCTCTCAGATTCCAGAAATTTCTATTACAGAATTGTGAGCAAAAAGTGTTTTTTTGCCAAATTTTGAGGTTTGCAAAGGATTTTGGGTAAGAGAACCTGGTGAGAACGCCACACGTTATCCTATCCTGGGTTCCTCTAGGTGTCTAGTTTTCAAAAATGCACAGGTTTGGTAGGTTTCCTTAGGTGCCGGCTGAGCTAGAGGCCAAAATCCACAGCAGGGCACTTTCCAAAAACATGCCAGATTTCAATGTAAAAATGTGATGTGTCTATGTTGCATTTCCTGTCGTGGGCATTAGGCCTACTCACACAAGTGAGGTACCATTTTTATCGGGAGACTTTGGGGAACACAGAACAGAAGAACAAGTGTTATTTCCCCTTGTCTTTCTCTACATTTTTTCCTTCCAAATGTAAGACATTGTGTAAAAAAGACGTCTATTTGAGAAATGCCCTGTAATTCACATGCTAGTATGGGGACCATGGAATTCAGAGATGTGCAAATAACCACTGCTTCTCAACACCTTATCCTGTGCCCATTTTGGGAATACGAAGGTTCCCTTAATACCTATTTTTCACTCTTTATATTTCACCAAATTAATTGCTATATACTCGGTATACAATGAAAACCCATTGCAAGGAACAGCCCCCTTATTTGGCTATGGGTACCTAGGGTTCTTGATGAACCTACAAGCCCTATATATCCTGCAACTAGAAGAGTCCAGCAGACGTAACGGTATATTGCTTTAAAAAATCTGCCATAGCTGGAAAAAGTTACAGAAGAAAACGTGGAAAGAAATTGCTCTTGTTTTCACTTCAGTTTCAATATTTTTTCATTTTAGCTGTTACTTTCTGTAGGAAAACCTTGAAGGAACTACACAAATGATGCCTTTCTGAATTCAGAATTGTCTACGTTTCGGAAATGTTTAGCCGTCCGGGATCTAGCATTGGTTTCACACCCATTTCTGGTACTAACTGGAAGGAGGCTGAAAGCATAAAAAGTAGTAAAAAAAAAAAAAGGGGGTATGTTCCAGTAAAATGCCAAAAGTGTGTTGAAAAATGTGGTTTTCTAATTCAAGTCTGCCTGTTCCCTAAAGCTGGTAAGATGATGATTTTAGCACCGCAAACCCTTTGTTGATGCCATTTTCAGGGGGAAAAAAACACAAGCTTTCTTCTGCAGCCCTTTTTTCCATTTTTTGCAACAAAAAAACTAAATTTTCGCCAATTTCTTGGTCTCCTCCAGGGGAACCCACAAACTCTGGGTACCTCTAGAATCCCTGGAATGTTGGAAAAAAGGACACAAATTTGGCATGGATAGCTTATGTGGACAAAATGTTATGAGGGCCTACGCGTAAACTGCCCCAAGTAGCCAAAAAAAGGCCTGGCACCTGAGGGGAAAAAGGTCTGCAAGCAAAGGGGTTAAAAACTGCTATATTGTTTGTGACCGACTGATTTCCTCTGAAGGCCGATTGTTCTAGGCAAATAATGTTTGCATCTTGTGCCCAGATAACCAAATGGTCTAATACACTCATGGAAAATATTTTTCCTGCAGCATCCAGTAGTGTAATTTGATGATAATTTCCTAGGACATGTCTGCTCCTTTTCTTGTGCAGGGGTACGTTGACATTCCCTCTCCAGGACTTTGGCAACTGACTGGTGGAAACAATTCAAACAAGGGTGCCAACAATATGACCAACAGTTCAGGATTGTTTTTTACCACCAAGATTGGAACTCCATCTTAGCCTATTGCTAAGAAGATCTAGTTCTACTAATATTTCCTAGTATTTGGTCATAGTAGGGAGATTGCATAGATTCAGATATTACAGAGTGCATATATTCAGATATTACAGAGATCATCTCAAAGGAATTGGTGTCCTGATTTGATTTAAATAAATCCTTGATGTAGTTAGGCCAGGTTTCCAGAGGTATCTAATTTTGTGTAGGGCCCTTTTCAGGCCAGAATTCAGGGCAATGACATACCAAAATGCATGAACATGTTTTTCTGAAGCCAATGGCTATAGGGAAGTCCAAAACAGGTGCTGCTGTCTATACGTTGGAGACCTTCAATGATGCTTCCTTTTTATCCTTGAAAACGTGTCCTGCCTTTTTACAAACTGTAGAGATGAATATGTACCTTTTGTGGATCAGCTTGTTTATTTCTGTTAATAACTGCCTTTCCATGTTATCCTTTGGTGCAGCTTCATTTATAGGCCTCCTTTTATCCTGATTTTTATATACCTTACCACATCAGCCATTAATAGTTCATACGTGGGAACCTACCGCCTGACAAAGACACATTCTGGGTAATTGAAAAAGAAGCAGCCATTTCATTAAACTTAGCCATGTTATGAGGACTTTCAATACAATTTAGTGTTGTTTCAATTAATCTCCACGGTCCCAGAATTGGCATCCAGTAACTAGTCACTTGCAGTTTTGGGAGCGAATTGGAGTGCATGGTCGCTTAATGTTGTATATGTTACACACAAGTGTGATATTAGATGAAAGGGTGTATATGATGTAATCATATAATTAATAATAGAAGAGCTAAGGGGACAATGTTTGGTCACCTTAGCTGGGATATCAGGATCTTTGTTAAAGGGGATCATCCCCAGTAGCTTTATGCCTTCAAGAAGGAGAGCACCTTGGGAAAGAAGCATTGGGTACAGAGCTCCAACAGTGTTAAAGTCTCCTGTAATTAGGAGGCAAGCTGTTTTGTTCTTTATTTCTTACTTCCTTTATGATTGCAAAAAGTTTTTGAAAATGCAACTATTGTGACTGCCCGGTGGCACATAAACAAAAACTAAAAGAACATTTCAACAAGGCTCTGACAAATTAGAGAGTGGGAGCTTTAAAAATTGAAGGAAATTGTTTTAGAGCAACTTATTTTTAGTTTTTCAGTCAAACTCGACAGAGAGTAGTATTGCCAGGCCCCCTTTAATATGGCCTCTATGACTATGACAGCAGGTCAGTTAAGCACATAATATAAATCAACAGTTAAAGCTTCTGTTAGCCAAGTTTCTTCAAGACAAATTAAAGCAGGGTTCTGAGATTTGAATAATGTATTTTCCTTTCATCAATCTCTGCTGCATTCCACGAAAGAATAAGAATATTATTCCTGATGAACACATTTTGAATTCAAGGCAACCTATAATTACTGTTCAGTGTTCCAGGAAGCTATGCCCATACTGTATCTGTCTTTGTGTAATGGTCAGGTGTCTTTGGTCTTGTAGATCTTCCAGTTTTACTCACTTCTGCCTGTACAGGCCACACAAGAATACGCAGGTCCCTTGGTTGTTCCAGGAGATTTGAGTTTGGAAGAAAGTATTGCAGTTCATGCTAACATGTTCTCCTCTTCGAAGCTCTGCTGTCAAGATACAGGAAATACATTATGTCCACTCTTCCTAAAAAAAAATATATATATATATTTTGGAGGATGATTTTGGGAGCCAGATTAGACCAGAACTCTTCTCTTGTAAATTTCAGATTATTTCTGTTTGCTAATTATACCCTTTTTATTTAAGCCGAAGAGATAGTAAACAGTTGTAGTAAGTTTAGAATCTTCTCTCTGTTTAATGCTGCTTCTCCGCCTACAAAGATATAAAATCTATTATGTTAGTAGTCACCTGTAGGTTTAACAAAGTATTCTCATTTGCTGGTGGGATTTCAATTATTTTGGAATTCCCTACTTCCCTGTGATTGTATGAATATAATTGTAGAGATCTGAGTGGCTGAAAATTGCAAGCAATTGTGTTAAGAGAAGATCTCCTGTCAGTCTTGTTTCTCTCTGAAATTACATTTCGCCGTGGGGCCGGTTGCACTAAGAGGTGGGAATGTTTTTCATTGTCCAAACCTGCGTGATTTACAGTTTCCGCAAGAGATCCTGTCTTCTCCATTCGTCTGTTTGTTTAACTGGAGGACCTTTTATAGGAGCATGAGAACTCTGACCAAAGACCTTTTTAGTCTTCGCTTGAGCTACTGCTGTATTTGCCGCTGCATAATTAACAGTGTAGCCTGTGGAGCTTTTTCACCCCTTCCTGAAAAAGTACTTAAAAGTTGTTTACTAAACCTAATTTTTCGCCTGTCTTTTGATGTATTTCCTACTTCATAGTGGCATTGTGTCTTCCCTTCTTTTTTTACTTTTTCCCTAACTAAGGAAGCAGGCACCTCATTCTTTGGATGTTTTGTTTCAGTCGAATTTTCAACATGAATAGGAGCCGGCTTGATGTACTTGCTCCTTTTTTCTTGAATATGGGGAATAAAGCTATTGACTTATTTTCAGTGAGGCAGAGTGACACACTTTGGACCCTTCCAGATTCTTCATTTTGTTCACTTTGGCAAGATTGAAAAACGTTCCATAGAGAATAAACAACATTGCGTTGTTCCTTTGCTTCCCAGCCTGTGTTCTTCCGCCCAGAGATCCCCACTTGTGTTGCTATTTCCTTTATTAATATCTTGGCTTTTTAAGATTTAAGGTGAATTGCGGACATTACGAGAGATGAAAAATCTTGGCAAGATAATTTTAAGGAGTCTACCCCATTCTCCTTCTGGGTTAATGTTGAGAGAATGGCCAATAAGAAATCCAAAATATGGTCGCAGTTTAAAATACATCTCTCCAAATTGTAGTTGTAATTGTAATAGTATTTATATAGCGCTTACTACCCCTGACGAGGCGTCAAAACGCTTTTCGGTGAGTAGCACGCTACTCCAGAACCCAACAAGAATTATTGATGGATTAGTATCGGGAAATATGAGTACAGCTTTAGTATTATTATGAGTTAATTTGAGCCGTGGATATGAGAGCTTGTTAGTTAGATTGACTGGAGCAATGGAGGGGTGGAGAAGGAAAGAAATCCAGAAGTGTTAATTGGGAGTATATCCCTCATTTACTCATCCCAAAGGGTTGGGTTGAGTGAAAGGGGATGGAGGAGGGAAGAGTCTGTGGAAGAGATAGGGAGATCATAGTAGCAGGGTGAGATAAATGAGAGCGAATTTAGTAGGGATGTTAAATAGGTCATGGTAGTAGAGTGAGGTTTGGTGAGTTAGATGTGGGAGGGGAGGGAAGATCTTAGGCAGAGTTATTTAGGAGATGAAAGTAGTAGAATGGATTTGGGATGAGTCCGAGTGGGAATGGAGGATAGATTGATAGAGACATGACATATGATGATGGGTAGATAAGTGTGATAAGATGAGAGCAGGGATTCATAGATATCTAGTATAAGAACCCACCCAGGAGCCATGCAATGGCCACGAACATGCCAAGCACAGAACATACACACACACACACACATATATATATATATATGGCACTCTCTCAGACAAGGTGTCTGTGTGCTCTGTTCCCCCAGCACCTCCATGCCACATCTCCTCAGGTCTTGTGCATTAAGTGCATGATGCTTCTCCACCTGTAAGGAGAGTTTTCAGTGTCTGCATACACGGTGTGAGTGCATCTTAAAACCTCAGGTGCATTTGTGCATGAGAGTGCTGTTTCTGGCTGTCAGCATCTACATTCGACAAGAAGCCCTTTCCCAACTCTGCTAAGGTGGGTGTAGTGTGGGTTGACCATACATTTTTTGCAGAATCATTGTATTTAATACACAATTTCCTAGTGTGAATTGGCTGGTTGATTACGCCTGTACGTTTTAGTTTATATTTGCAGCAACCTTTTTATTCACATATTGAATTATGCATTACGATAGTTGTGTCTGGAGGCTCAGTGGACCAATGCATTGGTCTGGTATCAGTTTTAAATCCTGGTAGCTCCTTTCATCCACCAGGATCCCTAAAATAAGTATCGTTAACATAGGTTACAAAACATCATGCTGTTTTTCAAACGCATGAAGAGACTCCTCTGTGATGAGCTTGCATTCTGCAAGACACCTGGTACGTGAATATTTTTTACACATGATAATTTGGCAATATATGGTACTTGTGACTGGCTTATTGACTTTGGAAATAAAATATTAGTTTAGAGACGTGGGTTAGTAGTGCTTGTGGATGAATGACAGTGCAGGTGTCACAAAAGACACAGATAAATGGACATACAAAAATATGATGACTCTTAAAACTTGGAGACAATTATGTGGGAGTGTGTAATTATTCACAGGTTCACACCCTTAGAGGGGTTGTAGGTAAATGTTAGAAAAGCTCTTGACTACGATGCAACAACAACTGACCCCATTTAGTGTGCAAACATCCCTGGGGCGAAATTAGTATGATTTAAGATTTCAAGGTCACTACCTTGCACTCATAAATCAGAAAATGGTGCTGTCCCGGCAGATTTCAGGCCATGGGGACCTCTCTACAAATCAGACAGAAGCTGGCAGGGATAAGGCTGGAGCTATATAAGAAGGGCGCTGCTGTTGGCATAACCTTAATTAGGGCTCGCGGTTTTATGATATTTCTTTTTTTAACATATCCGTCTGTATTTAGCCATAGCAGTTTTTTTGTCATCTTATCAGTAATTTCCCCTTATTTTGTGTTTTTTGTATAAATGAAACATTAACACATATATTCCACACTTATTTAACAAACAAATGTGCAATCATGTTTTGATGATTGTCCAGTTTTAGCACAGTTGGTGGCCAAATGTAATAAATAACAAACACACATGAATAAATGTGCATAATAGCACAAACACATAGTGAGAGTTTTTCGGGGTACATACATGTATCGCATTAGAAATATTCAGCAGGACCATTAAAACCTGTGAAGGCTTTTAGGGACACTTCAGCATCAGGTCATGAGTGCCCAACATGAGACAGGACTTCAAAGAACTGGTTTTGTGCCTGAAGGTGGTTACTTCCTTGCAGTTTAGAATTATGAATTACAGCCTCACGTATAGTCATACAGGGGCGCAAAATGTATGCTCATCCAATCCTTGGACTGTCTCTGCAGAACCATTTCATGCACAGTTGATCTCTATTGCTTGGTGACCTAGTGCACCGAGAAAAAAAACTCTCTAAAAAGGGGGCTACTTACCACTCATTGGCCTTATTATTACTGTTTTTTTGTTTTTTTTGCTGCCTTGCAGTTCGGCACTGTTTGCAACTTTCACTTTTGGGGGGTGCAGACAAAACGAGATGGCCTACCGTTTAACCATTAAACTATGATGCCTAGCAAGGTGCAAACATAATTGCAAAAAACACTTTGGTGTTTCTCACAGAGGTCTGTTGTAAGACGCATTGTTGGTCCAACTGTTGTGAGATGGCGTTGGTCCATCTGTTATGAGGTGGCATCGGTCCATCTGTTGTGAGACACCATCAGTCCATCTGTCATGAGATGACATTGGTTTGTCTGTTGTGAGACAGCGTCGGTCCATCTGTCGTGAGGCATTGCCGGCCCATCTGTTGTGAGGCGGTGTCAGTCCATCGATCGTGAGGGTGAAATCTGATTCCCGCTCCTTGTTAGTTATTGCACAGTAACAACCCCACTGGAGAGCTCAGCAATGGCCTACAGTCCAGTTACCAAGCCTTGCAAATGACCCAGATCCATACAGAGTGAACACAGGTCATTCCAGGCAGCATGGGAAGAAGAGTATTTGTTTGTTGAATGGCCAAAGGAGAAAGCCACCTGTTTGCTTTGCAATGAGAAAGTAAATGTTCTTAAGAGGTATAACCTGGAGTGGCACTACAAAACTTGACATGAAGGATATAATGAAAACTTCCCATTGCGCTCAAAACTGCATTAAGCAAAAGTGGCAGCATTATAGCAATTGCTTCTTTCCCAGCAGAAGCTCTTCCTTTGGCAGATAAAGGAATCTGATCTGTTACAGAAGCATCATTCAAAATATACAACTTGCTTGCCAAGCATAAGAAGCTATTCACAGAGGCAGAGCTTGTGAAGAAATGTTTTCTTTCAGCAGCTGAAATTGTGTTTGAAAACTATAGCAACAAAGCCAGCATTTTAAAAATAATCTGCGCATTACAGCTCTATAATTCCACCTGCGCACACAGAATAGAGACAATGGGTGAAAACGTCCAGGAGCAGGTAATCAAAGCAGTGACAAAGTCACCGTTTTTCAGCATTGCCATGGATGAGTCGACAGATGTAGGCAATGTGGCCCAGTTATTAGTTTGGGTGAGGTATTTGAACAAATCACTTCATCCCAAAGAAGAACTTCTGTTCCTTCTACCATTGCAAGGGCACACAAGAGGAGAAAATATACTGGACAGCATCTGCAACTGCTTTGAAACACATCACATACCATTGGATAATCTTGGCAGCGCCACAACAGATGGGGCTCCTGCCAGGCTATGACATAAGCTTTGTATCTCTGCTTAAAAAGGTCACCTGACTACCTGTGATCAACTACCACTGCATTATTCCCCAAGACATTTTGTGAGCAGAATTAAAGAATGGAGAACTGAATAATGCCCTAAAACCTGCAGTGAAAATTGTCAATTTTATTTGTGCCAAAACCCTTAACCATAGACTTTTTAAAGCTGAATTCCGAGGCTGAATATACAGACCTCTTGATGCACACTGAAGTGCAATGGCTAAGCAGAGGGAAAGTTCTGGAGCGGTTCATTGCTTTGCTCCCTAAAATTGAACACTTTGCAAACAGTAGATGTCAGTCATTTCCAGAACTAAAGGATGTGAAATGGCTTATAATGCTCCATTTTCTTTCAGATCTATTTGCATATTCAGTGCTCTCAATTTGATGGTGGGAGGCAAACAACAGCTTGTGTGCTCAATGATGTATGGTATTTACTCATTTGAAAGTAAGTTTGCGCTTTTCAAAGAAACTACTGGATGTTGCTGACTTCACTGACTTTCCTGTGACTCTGAGGTTTCTAAATGCACAAGAAATGCTGCCAACGATAAACCTTAGTGCATGTCTTTAGGACATTTCTGGGGAGTTCAAAAGGCGATTTTTTCTATTCAGAGCCCTCACCCCTCTGTTCAGGCTGGTGGAAAATCCCTGGATGGTGAGTGCATGAAAACTTGATGTTGTTGAACTCATTGCCATGAAAAGGGTGTAAGCACAAATGGATCTGATAGACATGCAGCACAATTCAGTTCTCAAAGCATCTTTTTTGGGGCAGGCACCGGGAGAATTCTGGAACATTTGCTTTCTACTATTTTCCTGTTCTTTGTACAGTGGCGCAGAAAGTAATTTGCGTCTCTGGGTCAACACATGTTTTGAAAGTTTGTTTTTCACAATGGGACTATTAAATTAAAGAGTCAACTCAGAAGTAAGCTGATGTACATCTGGATCAGCTCTTAAGGCTTGCCATTTCAGACATAGTACCAGATTACAGGACACTAGTAGGAGACATGAAGTGTAAAATAAGTTCTTAGTATATCTTTCTCTGACTACCTATTTTTCGGACTCAGTTAAACCTGTGCTGCATTGGGCCTGTGCTGAATATCCAGTTAACAAGGACAGCCATGCAATGCCTCTTAAGATTGCTATTATTTGATAATAAAAATGTATTAGCAAAATGTCCTCCTTGTACCTATATCTAGCTTCAAAATGAAGCATTGCCTAGTAATGTTCTGAAAAGGGGTGATTTTTTTTTTTAACCCCAGTAGCCACTCCCTGACCCCTGACCTCTGACCTCACCCGGATCCCACCTGCAGGCCCATCGGTGTGGCCCTCGGCCACAAACCAGACTGTAATTTTGGCCTCCGGGAAAACGTTTGTGAGTACACAGGCCCTAAAACAAGGACAAGGCATAGAGCAATTCAAAGCCTAACCTAGAAAAATCATGACTAGTCAAGTGAAGTCTCGCCTGCTAAATGCAGCCAACCTTTAGGTCCACAGATACAGTTCTGTATTTCTTAGAAACTAGTCGCAGGGCAACCAGTCTGTCACAATCCTGTCCAAGTACTTTTGGGACTAGAGAAAGTGAATGGTTGGAGTCATGCTGGCTTTCAGTACACGCCCAATTATGCTTGAATTGTTCAGATTCAGCCTCCAAACTTGCTCCCGCATTCAAAGGTCACAGCCTTTGCAGATTTATTTCAAGTCAGCACGATCAGTGTTGCACTTTCAGGCAAAATGTCCTTCTGTTGGCAGAGGTGTAGCTTTGGTGGGGGAGGGTTGAGGAGTAACACACTCCTAATACTTTCTGGTGAATAGTTGGGCACAGTTGCTTTCAGCCAGATATGGTGATGTCTGCCGGATTTTACCAGTAATTTTGACAAACATGCAGACATAAACACACACACATTCTCTCCCTCCCTGTTTTGAAAGTTTTAAATGTTGATTAGTTTATAAAACATTGTGTTTCCCTCACTTACTGCCCCTACCAATCTGCATTCCTCTCCCCTTACACTGCTCCTTAAATCCCTCTCATTCATTCTGCTTGCTCTATAAAGTATTTTAACATTATATGCCTGCATGATTGGTGGAAAATCTGAAGCTCACACACCCCGAATCTTATTGACCAAGCTACGCCCCTGTCTCTTGGGAAAATGTAATGTAGCACTCAGATAGTTATAAAGTTGAATTTATTTTGAGTTACAGAATTTTGTAATGAAGAGCATTATTTAAGGTCAGTTCAGTAGTAGGAGTTTCTTCAATATATGTATTTCTTCCTGCTGGAAGGCATTGGGGTTGACTCTTGGCTTCTCCTGCCAGAATGAAAGTGAGGCAAGTGTCAAGCAAAACAGGAGGCTGATAGGCAGATAGGACATGAGGGGCAGGAGATGTGATTTAGGGAATTGTGAATAGTAAGGGCGTGACAACAAGGCTCCTTGAAAGTGGAGGATCAGATGTCTAAAAGACCAAATATTAATACCTTAAAGCTGCCCTTCTGATCTCCTTGAGCCTCTCTCAAGCTGCTCCTCCATTTTACCTTGTGGATCCCAACTTGCCCTTCCCCCTCCTCTTTTTTTCTTGCCCACCAGGTATGGAATCTTTGCCTTACGCTACAGTCTGGGCTTGTGGTCCTGCCATTGGGGTTCTCAGTATCATGCTTAGCTCAGCATCATGGTGCTTCATGAAAGGGTGCCGTGAGGACAGGTGAAGAGTGGTCCTTATAGCATCCTATTCCTTTCTGAGTCTCCTGCATCTTAGGGCTCCACTTGATGAGGCTGCTACAGTCAGGGTGGGCTTCCAATTGTGTCTCTCTTTTTGGTTGAACACTTCAGGCACATCTCTGGGCTTTACTGGTCAATGTCTTCTGAAGAGGGCCCGCTCTCTTCTCGGTCTCTTCGGGGATTCTCTCTTCATCTCTCTCCCGTTCTGTTCTATATCCTCTGACAACTTTCTCTGCAATCTGCCTTGTTTCTCTCTAGATGAGCTGTGCAACAGATGCCACCAGTCTACTTTATCAATAAGGGCATATGCAGTATACCCCTGGCTATGTTAGTCTCTCTGCCACTAGCTCACATGTTCGAGTGGTTTGTTCCCACCCACATTTGAGATGACCAACAGTATTCCAGTGCTTGGTGTGGGATGCAGGATGTCTATCCCATGACATGCCTATAATCATTCTCACTAATACACTGGGAATTAATAAGGATTAAAACATCACCTTTCAAAATAACCAAGTGCTTTATCTTACAAATCATAACTGCATCTGAGCCTAGAGCTGGTTATGATCATATTGTCCTTTAATATCCTTGGTTCTTTTATTCCGATAGGAATATCTGTGTTTCTTGAATAGCTTACGCATGGTCTAAACATCAAATTATTGAGTTGAAAGGAATTCATTTTAGGTAACATTTTGGTCATCTTTAATTTGTAATATTCTCTTTAATCAGATAGTACTGTGTTGTTTGCTTTATTCTAACTGCCAGTACTTTGCTTGTAGTGGATGAAGAGGAAGAGGATGGAATTGAAAGAACCTGTGATACCCTCCTAATGTGCATTGTTACAGTATTAAACCAGGGACTGCGCAATGGGGGTGGCGTTGGAGATGTTCTTAGAAAACCTTCCAAAAACGTAAGTATATCATCAGAGGTGTGCACTCTTGTTCTTTATTCTTAAGGTTTCATTGTGTCAAGCAGAAGAGTTTTAATTTCTTTGGCTGGATTTCAGGAAAAAAAAGAATAAACAAATAGTAGAGGCTGGAATGTGGTCCTTTCCTGGTCCCAGTTCATTGATTTCTCTGTCTCTACTGTCAAGATTGCCCACAAAAACAGATCTCTACGAAACAATGCAACAGACGTACTGTTGACTCCCACATGTGTACCTAGGAATAGATCTGACGTATTGGCAGTTGTGCGTTTTGTACATGAAACATTGTGTTTAGTGACTTGAAAATAACTTTTGCTAGAAATACCAACCAAATCACACGTGTTGCAGTAGATCAGTTTATATTTTTTCAAGCATAGTGTTCAAGCTGACAGAAGCAAGGCATGTTCATGAAACAACTGATGAAGGCATTCTTGAATTCTAAATCAAAGCTGCTTAAAACAGGCCATTGGCTCCAAACATCTCTATTTACAATTGATGAAAATCCTTCACTTGGGTTATTTTCATCATTATACCCATTGTAGCCATTCCTTCCTAGATTCATGTCCATACCCTTCCTTTTGTCTTTCCTTATGTGTCTTACTCTTTTAATTTATTTATCTCATTAACATTAATGTTTTATTTAATGTTACAAGTTATGTAAGATACTAATGTTAGATTTCTCATCTTGTTATTTGATTCTACATTTTATATTTACCTTTACCACTCCAAATTACTTAAGAGATTCATTTAAGGAAAATATATATACTACTGAAGTGCGCTGCATGGAATGGGGCAAGAAACACCAATTATAACAAGTGCAGCCATGGGTATGTAGTGTAGGAACTCTCAGTGAAAAACATGGGTGAAGCAAATAACTCTCCCCTCTGACACCTGTTGCCTTTGTCAATTCTTTTCTCCCCATCCCGGCACTCCATTGTGTATGCATGAAGATGCGCCAGCCACCTCGGAAGGTTTTTTTTTTTTTAAGCAAAAGAAAATTCATTCTAAGATGTCTGCCACGCTTGAGAGCGCACATGTTCTTCAGTGGCCATGTCGGAATGATTTTTTTTCTTTTAAGAAGAGTATTTTCAAGATGGCTGTCATGTCTACGCACATATACATGGAGGCAATCTGATGATTTTCCTTGAAGTAAAACAACTCATTCCAAAATGGTGCCTGCACTGGCGGCTATTAGTGAATCGTTTAAAATACTTTTAAAGATGACCACTAGTCAATACTGTGGCAGGGGATGTGTAATGGGGTTGGATATAGCAAGCAGGCATTAGAGGGGGGTAATATTTATGCAAAAGAGCAGCAGTCAAAAAGGAGGGTTAGGAAGCAGGGTGAGAAAATAGATGCTCATGCACTGCAGCACAAGTACTTGACTACAGCAGTAGAAGGATAGAGCCCGTCCAATCAAAAAACAGTGAAACGAAAATGGTTCTTATGTTGAGCAAATGTAAGTATAAAGGGTAAAAGCCATTGGCTCCTGAGGAAGGGGTGGAACCAACTCTCACATTGTAAGTTTTTATTAGATGCAAGAGTTCATTTTGCCAACAGACAGCTAGAGCTGTTGATTTCAGCAGAGTCCCAAAAAAGAGGACGTGAAAATAAAGGAGGCCATGTTTTGAAGTAGTCTCTTGCTACCAAAAAGAAACTGGAATCGGAAAAAGAAAAACATATCAAACCTATACCAATAAAAGCTATATAATGCTCATTAATTTCACACTTGTAAATTGAATCTCGAAAAATTGAGAAATCTATTAATCAACTTGCTAGTGTAATTTAATACACAACAGATTGACTCTTGGTGCTGCTAGGGCAACAACAGTGCATTTATAAAAGGGAAATTAGTAGTGTACTTTAAAGAGTGTGCTTTTCTAAGAGTATCGTTTGGTCTCGTATGTTGTGTACAGGATATATTAATTAGAGATTTTACTTCATGTTAGCCAGTGATTTAACAACTAGTTGTGATTTACTTGCTTATTTTATTTTCTCAAATGTCATTACTTTTGTTTTAGGAGCCATTGTTTGCTGCTCGTGTTGTATATGATCTCCTCTTTTATTTCATTGTCATCATCATTGTGCTGAATCTCATTTTTGGAGTCATCATTGATACCTTTGCTGATCTCAGAAGTGAAAAACAGAAAAAAGAAGAAGTTTTAAAAACAACTTGTTTTATCTGTGGTATGTACTACAACTATATGTGAGGATCCTATCTGAATTAAACATTTCTTCATACAAGTTCAACCTAGGAGATAGTTCCTTCCTTCCCTCAAGGGAAATTATGGGCAAGTAGCCATGTCCACAAATAGTCTTAAGCTATTTGTACTGTGATATCATGTTTCAGTTAAGCACTTGTGACAGAGTCACACTGCTGGCTTGGCACTTTGAGCAGACACAGGAAACTTGTACAGCCGTCCAGAGGTATACTTCCTCCTTATGGAAGTATTAGTCTGTAGCTATTAAAGGGTTTGATAAGAAAAGTATTTCTTCCTAGTATCTCATTGCTAGTAGAGAGGTTAGAATTCTGACATGGTTGTTTTAATACATAATTATTACATCCACTACTCTACATAAACAGCCTGGGAACATTACCAATCAGCACCACCCTGACCCACACACCATCAACACTTTCATCATATCCGCCACTTGCCCGATGAATGGAAACTTGCAGAAATTAGCACCCTCCACAAGAAGTCCCCAGCTGACTATAATCAACTGAGCAACTATCGACCCATCTCCCTGCTCCTCTGTCCAGCCTAAGTGATCGAGAAGGCCATCAACAGCAACTGACAACACACCTCAGACTTCAACATTTTCTAGACAGCAGTCAATCAGGATTCAGAAAGAACCACATCACTCAAACAGAAACTCATGGCGACCACCAATGAAATTCGGATCATCTAGACTGAGGGAAAACAACGGACCTCAACCTGTTTGACCTCTCTGCAGCCTACAACACTGTCTCCCATGACAACCTGATCGGAAGACTCAATTAGATTGGAATAAAAGTATCCACTCTCAAATGGATCTGTTCCTTCCTTTCGAGAAGAACCCAAAGGTCCAGGCTTTCACCCTTCACATCAGAGACAAGACAATGATATGTGAAGTCCCGCAGAGATCATCCTTCAGCTCCACCCTTTTCAACATATACATGACCGCTTGCCAACATCATAAGACCTCACCATCATGCAAGCACTCATCACCAGCAGGCTGGACTATGGCAGCACTCTCTACATTGGAATCTCCGAACAGCTCCTACACAGAACCAGAATGCCTAAACAGCTGCATACACTTTCACCAAACCACCAGACACCTACGCTCTCCCTCACTCTCACTAGCACACATTCCCCATAAATGGAAAAGCAAAATTGGAGAATGCCCATTCCTGACATTGCACGAAAGCCACAAAATGACCACCCTCAACATTTCAGAGGGTGCACTGCAAGAAGCTAAAGACCTGACTCCTTGTATTAGCACCATGGAGATCACACACCTGGGCAAGCACCTGGATAGCCTCTAGGGTGATTACTGTGCTATACAAATCAATATCACATAATATCCATAACAAATCTTTTTGATGATAGAAGAAGGATAAGCTGGTAGCAAACTGTAGTGCCGATTTTTGGTCTAGTGGATAATGTCACTAGTTTAAAGCCACACAGAGGGCTTGCTGTGTTAGTTCTTCTGCCTCTTTTTACAAAGAACTGCTTATCCTCTTGTCTGTGTTGAACTGCTTGTCTGTGTAGGTTCTCGCTTATCCTCCTCCCTTACAACATTCTTACTAAGAGATTGCTTTCTTGTTTGAGTTTGGTAATCAAGATAGATATACAACTAAAATGTGTGATACTACATTATAGTAAGGTTAATGGACAACTGTAATTTCCAGTTCTTCACAATGGGAAGCCACAGACAATTTTCCAAGCCTCATTTGAACATTAAATCTAGTCTTACCCAGACATTCTTAATACACAAACACTTGGTTTGCAGTATTTTTGAGACTTAAGAAAACCCACACATGGCAGCCATCAAAATATCTATCTTTGGATCTTCCCATATTTGGGGGTGCTCAGAGTGGTATAATGTAATGTGATAGTTTAACAAAATGCTTTCAACTTAAGCCTGCAAGGTCACTTTCTTGCAGGCATTCCTTCTCAAAAGATTTAATATTACATTACCGTAGGCAGTAGCCTCAATGTTAGGCAACTAGTGAGCACAAAATTGGCTTGACTATAAAATATTTTATCCCTGCGTTTTTCACTCCAAATGGTACCTCAGTGGAATCTGTGGGGTATCTTTTGTAGCTGCAGCATGAATCTCAAGAAGATAGGCTTTAGAAGCAGTTGTACACCACACCTCGACCCCACATTTCACCATAATTATCAGTTTAGCTCTGTAAATTTCTAGGGCTAGATTAACGGAGCTACCCCTAAAGTGGTGCTCAGTTTTAGAGTAATATCCTCTGATATCTTATGTAGTGATTCTTCAGTTTCCTCAATTTGGGCTTTCAAAATCTAGTACTATGAAATATCTGAACCGACATAATTGCAAATCCCTATTCCAAGTACAGCACCGGCCCCTCATACCACTTTAAATGGCAGTAAATGGATTTTGGTCATTTACTGGTGTATTTTAAGTCATTTTTTAAAGTTCTTTTTTAGTCACGTTTGCAACTGTATATTTGTGTTTAGGAGCTAAATTATATACACCTTATAAAGCAAAGAAGAAGAAAACAGTTATAGTTAATACAAGCACCTGAATAGAATGACTTCTGCAAACCAGCTAAGGTATTCAGCAAAGTTATCTAAAGAAATGTGTGTCCCAAAGGTAAATGATAACTTTGTGTTTATATTGTGGTGTAGTGGTAGCTTTGCAGTTGCTCTTATAACCTTGAGTGGCAGTATGACAGACTTAATTAATTACATCTGTCATTTCTAATGTAGGACTTGAAAGAGACAAATTTGACAACAAGACTGTCTCATTTGAAGAACATATAATGTCCGAACATAGCATGTGGCATTACTTGTACTTCATAGTACTGGTCAAGGTCAAGGATCCAACAGAGTACACCGGGCCTGAGAGCTACGTGGCACAAATGATTGCAGTGAGTACTTTGTTATTTATTTATGCTATATTTAGGTCATCAGAAATGTTCTACAGCTTTCTGCTAAACATCTAAAAAATTTACATGTTATGGACATATTATGGGTAATCAATTTATGTGACAAATAACTATTTTTTTATTATTAGCACTTGTAATAGGGAAATTAATAACCTGTAATAGAAAAATCATCTCCTGTTGGTAAAAGACATTGTACCAGAATGTATGCCGGTTGTTTTAAAAGATGAAAAATTGAGGCACTGTAGACATATGTAACCTTTACTAATAATTCTATTATGAGGCAAGAAGCACCACACACAGACTAAACCTGGCCACATCATTGCTTAGTTTAAGGGACGGTACAGTTATTATATTCGTATGTGGGCCTCAGGCTTTAAAACTTGCCCTGTACATTTTAGGACTAGAAAAGCTAATCGGGTTCATAATGTTAACTGTTGCCTTCATGTTCTATGTGTAAGCTGCATTCTCAGTCTTGAAATCCTTATATCCCTGTGTTGTGATGGTGCCAAGGAGACTTTCTGTCAATGAATTTCTTGAACGTTCCTGCAGCGTTTACACTACCATGTCATGCACTAGATTTTGCTTAACAATGAAAAAGATAACTTTTTCTATATATTGTGCCTATCGTTTGTTGTCATTTTATGGCATCTAGCAGAGTTGGGGGTATCCATCATCAGCATACCACCCTGGTTAGCAACTTAATGTCGGAAGGCATTTTAATAAACTGAAGAGAAATACTATGAAAAAGGTCTCAAATTAAAGGCATGTTTGAATAAATATACAGTTTATTTTCTGCCCAAATCTTCTAGGACTGCCTATAGCATGGCTCTCCTAAGCATCAACTGCCATCCTAAAATCCACTAATGTCAAATTAGAATTGGCTATTTTACAATTACCATATTTAGCTGTCAGTGGAGCATAAGGCATTGCTGTGTTCTTCCTATGTTCTCATTCCACCCTTTCCACTACTAGCAGCAGGTACCAAAATCATTATCGGAATTATTCACGAACAACATGTTAGCCATACACAAACACAAAAGAATATAGTGCAAATCCCGTCTCGAAAAAGGATTTAACAAAATTTGAAACCCTTCAATCTATATAGAATCTTCATTCCCAAAGCCAGCTACTGCAGGTTAACCATTGAACAACATTCTCACAGACAGCCTTCAGAGCCAATGGGTATTTCAGCATTAGTTACAGACCGCTGAAACCTTGCTCAGTTGAGGTAAATTCAGGAGTTCTAACTCATTCTTCACTGAGGAAATGTACACATCTTGGCACAGCAACATGTGTACAAAAGAGGCCAATACCATTCCATTTCAGCTGCACACCAAAACTAGAAGAAAAAAAACTTTTACGATGGTGTTTAACATGGGCCTTGCTAACTTCTCCATCACCCTCAAAACAACTACATTTTAACATTGCCTACTCCAACCCACATAGTGACACCCCTTTTGGAAAAAAAAAAAACACACCAACACCCCTCCTTTACATGGTAAACTTCTTCCTTCATCAGGGTATGTTACTGGATGCACTCAAGACAAAAGAGAGCATAAAACTACTGAAGAAATCACCCCTGGTGCTTTCCCAACTACCAAACCAATACAAACCTATATTTAATTGTCTGATTATTTCAAACAAAAATCAGCAATAAGTAGAATTAAAGGAAAGCACATGCCAACACTGTTCCATCCAAAGCCACTTAAAGATGCAATTTCAGACCTTGATATAGTACTGAAACAGCAACTGTCTAAGTCTTGAACAATGGTGAATCCTGCCTTCTGTTCATGAGTGATCTTTCAGCACCATCGTCCACCATGATGAGATAAACATTCCATCAACATGCATGAGATTTAAGTACACGTATTACATTGGTTCACCGCCTACCTCTGTTACAAACAACTCATATGAATAGGTACCGCCAGATCGCAGGTGGAACAGGGGACTTGGAGAATACATCAAAGATGTATTTTGTCTGATGTCCTTCATTAATTTAAAGTCCCTTGAAGAACCCCTCGCCAACCACCGGCTCAAAATTCACCAGCACATAGAAGATAATCCCTGCCTGAACGTCCCCATAATACACAACATCCACTTGCTGTTTCCAGGTGATTATACTGTGAGAGGTCAGCATTTCACACCGTACTACACCACTGATGTTTTCGTGGCATAGTCCCCACATGGGAAGATTCCTGTTTCTGATTCCACCCTTCCTCTCTGTGCATACCTGTTTTCATTGAAGTACAAGAACAAAAAATTGAGCTACTTAATCAATACTACACACTAACAAGATAATATATAGAATGAAAACAATGTAATAAATTCCAACAAGATATTTATTAATTGTGTATGTACATAGAAACAAACCAATACATCACCAATTTATAAATATACAAATCCTGCACAAAGAGATTAACAATATACAAATCAAATACATTCATAAATATTAAAAAATACAATACACAAAACACAAAAACAATACCACAAATATATTAACATACAACAATTACTCACAAAGACAATGTGCCACACAAGACAAGACAATATAATTATAATACCACGATGATTATCATATATACACACAAAACATTAAATCTAGCAAATAAACCCAAATACATTTTAATATAAACATTTCATCTTTCAACTATAACTATAACACAATTCAATATAATGCAGCCTAATATATAAATGACAATTGTCGCTTAGTCTTGTCTTGTAGTAACCTGGAATAGATCTTCCATATTATAAAATAATTCTACCAGGATAAAGCAATAAGTCTTCACATATGCAATAGTAGGAACCAAGCCTATGCGCGTTTCGGCGGTAATCCTCTGAATAAGGAGGCCACCTTCATCAGGGCAGTTACATTAGCACTTTATAATACAAAATACTGCAGGTTCCAACAGCTTTGTTAACCTTTCAAACAGCAGATGGCCTAATAAGAAAATGCACAACAAAGGATAAAAAATTAATGAATATGCATTCTTGAGTTACAGGGAACAACTAGTGCCTACACCTGTGTCAGTGCTAATACCCAATGCTCTTGTGCAAAAAGATAAATAGAGAAGTTAGTTGAAAATAACCATGTAAGACAAAACACACAATAAACTCACACACAATAAATACCTGCAACAAAAAACGGCGATAAGAAATAATAGAATAGGTGACAATATTATTCAAATACTCCTCACTGAAACCCTTTTTGAGGACGGTCACAGCTCTAGAATAACCAATCCAAATTTCTAAAAGGTAAAAATTGAAATCGAAATACTCAATAATCACAATCAAAACATAACCACATTCTACCTATCAAAGAAAGAATAAAACGCAGTCATATCATTTTCAATAATACCTTTTTGATTTACCAAAGCGGGTAAATTTTACGATGGAAAATACACCAGGGCATCCTTCATGTGGTTCACGCTGATCATACTACTTCCATCTATAAGACAGAAAAACAACCACAGGGGAGCTAAATTCCAAAGTTGCTTGTCTCGCTCATTTCTATTCAAAGATTTACATTACAGCCTTATCCTCAATGAGTAAATCAAAATGAGCCCACTCAAGGACCACCAAGATGTTTTTGATCTCGTATTGTTAAAAATTTAACTGCAGACACTAAGAACTATCCAACTTAAAAAAATAACCACAAACTCTAGGCAACAAAGTCCTATGTGCAAATCACAATCCTAGTTACAGCAGTGTTAATGTTTAATAATACGACTCAATGAAGGCTAGTTCAGTCTATTGACTGTCATATCATGGAAAATATACAATTAGCTACAGGGGAAAAACTACCATCTCCCCCGGTAAGCCTCACATACCAAATTCACAATATCCAATACCCTTATGTGAATCTGTCCGGAACAGAAACTATCTTCCGGACCTAACATAAAATGCTCTTCAATCTTTCAAAAATACACTTGACCTTTTAATTAACATGGGCCTTCAACTGATATACAGCGGCGACACTCGCGTGTGTTATTTCAGAACGCCGCTCCATTTTAAGGACAGGCATGTCGCTCTGACCCAGAACAGAGTGACGTTAAACGTCCCACGTGATCCCGGGATCTCGCTGCAGGAGAAAAATCAACTGGCAGCCATATTAAAGTGGTCCGTAGGTCTAAAGGGAAAAACATACTATTGATTGGCAAATTACATTGTATAATCGAGAATTTTGCCACCTCACACAATAAGTTCCTTTATATGTATATCTTTTTTTCTAATGCGCTCATTACATTGACGAACATAAACAATTATTAGATCAAGTCTCACAAGCCCATATCTTAAGTAACTACAGAAACCAAAGCCTTAATAAGCGCCATAGATAAAAATATCGGACTCTCTGTAACACCAAAAGGCTCTGGGCATTCACTGTTCAAATTAAACCAACAGTACCAAAGAAACACTAGAAAAGGGACTCTTTATACAACAATTTAAATAAATTAAATAGTATACAAAATTAGGCTTCAAATACAAAAAGAAATTCAAACCAAAACACCCTAAATCAAATAGTAAGAACTAAAAGTGAAAAAAACAATTAAAACAAAGCATTCTCCCACGGAACGCACTCATTTAGGCCATTAAAATGTGTCTCTGAAGTAAGAATCCAAAAAACTTCTTGTTGTCTTCTAATCTTTACTTCTTTCACCCCTTGGACCTTTTTAATTCTTTCCAAGATCGTCCAGGAAAGATCGTCCAAACTATGTTTCTCATTCAACCAATGCTGCACCAAGGGAGCTCCCTCCCTTTTATTCCGGATATTAGACAAATGCTCTAAGATCCTTACTCTAATCTCACGTCCAGTTTCTCCTACATACCCGGCCGGGCAGGGACAAGTTATCAAATATATACAATTTGACGTTTTACAGTTTGTCATATCCAAAAGTTTGTACTTTTTTTGTTTCCAAACAAGAGAGTGACCTACAATTGCTCTTGCACATGCTTTACATGTCCCACATTTATGATTACCTTTAATAGGAGTCGATCCAGTAATTGATTTTTGACAAAAATATTTGTCTCTCGGTATCGCTGCCTTTACCAGTTTGTTACAGATATTCTGATTTTTCTTAAAAGCCAAAAGGGGTCTTTCCAAGGGTGCTATAGTCTGGTCACAATTCAAGATTTGCCATTTATTATTTATTATTTTTCTGATTTTATTATTTAAATTAGAATGTTGAATGACACAAACTATTTGGGATTTAGGTTCTTTCATACGTTTTTGAAACATGCTATCCCTATTGAAATACTTTGCTCTTTTATAAGAGTCCCTATTCAATCTCTTTGGATAACCCCTAAGAAGAAGTTTATTCTGAAGTACTTCACATGTAGATCATATTCACTAAGGTTCGTACAGTTTCAACGAATCTGTAGAAATTGACTGAAAGGGACACCTTGCTTTTGGCTCCTTGGATGATAGCTGTTTTCCTACCTGCCATCCTTTCTCGCTCTCCTCCCTGGATTCCTGCGTAGCCATTCTCAGGATTCTGGCTACTCCCTTTTCCCTCGCTAAGTTGTTCTTTCTGTTTCTGTTCCCTGCATTACCCCATTTTGTCGTGTTTTGAGGGCGGCATTCCTATGTGCCCGATTAACTTCCAATTTATTTTTCAAAGGTGTGCCCCTGCTATGTTTTATTGTGTTTGTTTATAAGTGGTTTTCACCAGGATCCCGTTTCCCCTAAAACTGCACTGGGAAACATGGTGATTGCTGTTAGAACAGAGCTGTAAAGTTGGGACCAAAATGCAGACGATGCTACTGGTAAATATTGTTGGGTAATTTTTTGTGGGGTGCTTGTGATGGTAAAATCAGTGCTTAATTATTGCTTGTTGTTTCTGGTGCTGAGCACAAGCACTTATTTGTGAGGGCCAGGGCTTATTCTTCTGCTTCAAGCATTTGCTGCGAGCAAAAGACCCAAATGGGAAAGACGGAAGAAGGAAAAACTAAAAAGCGTCATAAAGGGAGGAAGTAGAATAGTGCAGGATGAGCTGAAGGGGCAGGGGTGGCCGTAAATGGATTGAAGAGGCCCGAGATGACTTCAGGATTATGCTGCCTCACTATTCAGTGCTGGCAGATTTAATTACAGCAGCCTCATGTTTAAGAGAAGGGCTTTGAGCACCGGCACCTCTTTATTTACAAATTAAGCACTGGGTAAAATGCCACCTTCTCCTCATCCAAGCTGGAATGTTAAGTGTGTGCCCCTAATGGTACATCTGACAAAGCCAAATTTGTAATTATTACCAACATTGTCCGCGAACATGATGAATCAACACCACAGTTCCATGGAAGCACACAGTGACTCAGATTAATCGATGACAAGCAGGGCTCTTTTCACAATATGTAACCCCCTACCTGCCTCATTTACATTTCAGAAGCACAACAAATGACTCCACTCTGTCCCCATTGAAGAACAATGTTCATATCACTGCATGGCCCAAAAGAAGAATGAAGAAGTAAAACTGCACCACAGGACTGGCCTACACTGGTACTTTCCATACCAGCACAATCTTCAAGACCTGCTGCAGTCAGCTCACCATCCTCAATGCAACACTAGAAGTCACAGCAGTGTCTGTCTTGTAATCAAGAAGTGCCAAAGAAACTGTAGCAAACTGGCCTCAAGTTACACACCCAGGATTTGGAACAACCTCCTCTCATGAGGTCTACTCCAACACTCATGAAATTCATCTTCACTAATGAAAATCGGCACAGCTGGCGGTCTTCCCAGCCTCACAAAGGAATCTATCACTTCCTTCTCCTTCCTGGCTTAGACATATGAGCATGACTCACGCCCAAACCCGCACAGCAACCAGTTACTTACTAGCTAGCAGTCATGCATAGCAATCACTTACTTCTTAGCTACCTGGTATGCACACCAACCATTTACTTCTATGTGAGATCTGCCCTTTATTTGTCAGTTCCATTATCAATATAGCAATACACATAGGTTGAAACTGGCTAGGCTGGGTGCCTGTGGCATAAACACAAAGCTCTAATTTACAACTTTGAAATGATGAAAGGCTGCATGACTGCTGCCATGTGTTAAACATATATCTTGCAGACTGCTCATGGTTATTGGCTGTAACCACATTACCTCGTTAAGCTGTTTTATTGATAATGGGTGGCTTCAGGTGGAAAGTAGAATAAAGCAAATCTGTTTATTCTTTATTAACTAGTTAGGAAATTGGCATACAACTGGACAGTCGTAGGTAAAGTGCAATCCCAACCTCTTCTCTGATTTCACATTGCCTTTTGCCTTCTGATAACTTTCACACCTGTTTCTTTATCTTTCTTAGTGAATTTTTCGTACTTTTAGTCTGTACCTCTCAGCTCCTTTCTCGTTTCCAGGCTTCATGCAAGGTTTTGGAGCCAATTGGTTTCTTAAGTTTAAACGTTATGTTCCTCTTTTCTCTCTTTTAGTTTCAAAGTTGTCACTATATACTGCCTAGGGAGCTGAGACATGATTTCTTTACAAATCGCTATTCCCATCACCTTCGGCCTAGATCACATGACGATAGTGTCTTGATATAACCGGATCAGCTCCCCCAAGCATAACTCTGGACATATAATAACTCATATCCCCAGACTCATTCATAATCCTAATCCAAAGTAACCAGAAGTGGCCCAGAGATGTTATAAGGCATGGGTAAAGTGGGCAATTACCCACTGTCCTCACCTCCAAAGGGGCCACCTGGGAAAGTGAACTTTCTCCCTGTTTTAGCTCCATCTCTTCTATTTCCTTCTATTTCGCTGTATAACCCTTCCTCCCTCCCTACCTGTCTTCATTTATGACTCTCTCTACCCGTTATCCCAAGCAATACCTATTTTAACTGCTTTGGGTGTCCCTGTTAAAGTTCATTATAGGGAATTGGGGAGAGGATGTGGCGTAATGGCCTGAGCTGCCGAACCATGTCCCAGTCTCAGAGTTGGCTCAACATCCTGCGATTCTGGGCAAATCACTTACTCTCCCCATGCCTGCAATTTGGCGTCTTCAGACCCTCACGGGTGATTAGCCTCACATTACAAATCCTGGATTTATTTATTGTTCGGCATCGTGTAGGCTTGAATTAGCAGGAAATGTGTAATAAAATCAAAATATATCCTTAAAGGGGACCCAAAATATATTATGCCTTGGGCCCCCAAAATCCTCAAAATGACAAGAGCTGGGACCATTGAACATTTCTGATGCTTGTATTTATTTCAGAGATGAAGAAGGGTTTGTTTTTTACTCTGACCTTTTCCTTTCAGTTCTGTAGATTCATAACATCAATTTATTATTGAACTATTTTTATTTGACAGTCGCATTTTGTGGATCATTTTGTGAATTATAACATGTCCGTGTTATAATTAGGCACTCAAGAGCTACAAATCTACTTTTTAATCAGATCTTTTCCCTGAAGCCATGCCAGCCCTGGAGGAAACCCATCAGCAATACCTCTCATCTCTTAGATATGCTACTCTTGATACGGGGGAAGCTCCATCGATAACACCTCTCAATGTTTAGGTATGCTATTCTTGACATTGAGATATAAAACATGGTGGTTTCAGATCTCCTGCAATTAAGGAAAGTGTTGAATAAGCCCTTCACAAACCTGCTGAAGAGCTCCAAGCCTGCCTCAACTATGTTTTCTGTATGAGGAGCTTCGGTCTGGTAGCGAAGATCTCCACATGTGTAAGTATAGGCTCTAGTAGTAAATGTGGACGTGAAAAGGGGGAGTGGTTGGAACATGGAGAATTGCTACACAATGGGTGTGTAAGGGAAATTTAAGGAAGGTTTAGAGGGGAACATACTAAAGCAAAACACACACATGCATAAGACTGCTGTTCACAGTATGCATCTAGTTTTACTATAGCACTAATAGTTACAAAACTGGCTTAAGTGTACTCCAAACCAGCCTTGGGGTAAGTCAGGCACCAAAAATTAAATGGTACTGCAGCACACTCACATAGAAAACAAAGGAGCAAGCTATTGCAATAGCACCTCATATGAAATAATGGAAACAAAAAAACTAAATGTATTCTAGTTTAATAGATGCATATATAGTTACTGAAAAAAAGTAAAAGGGATGTTATAATTAGGTGAAAATGGCAGTTAAAACATACTGTTTTAAATTAACAGTACCACTGAAATTCACCAGTACGGTTATCTCAAATAACTATTACTCATGCCCTTGCCATGCACACTGGTATCATCTGTTATGTCAATTCACATGTTTTAGTGATGTTATCAGTGATGTCATAGAACATGTCATGGGTTGTGTAATATGTGAGGTGATTGGCAGTGCACAGAAAGGGAATAGCTTACAGTGTTTGATTTTCTTTGGCAGCAGGACAGATGGGAGAAGAGCAGAAATTAGGACTGATTGCTTTTTTTCTACTTCCAGCAACCTGATGGTTGCCAATTTACCTACACAGTGGTAAAGAGCAGAGAATATATCAGTTCATCAGGAAACGTTTTTTCAGATTCCATATGTTTGATCCATTTCTTATGAAGCATTATGGCAAAGCTAGTAGACCTGACTTAGATATTGTGAAATGTGTGTGTTAAAGGCAACATGCTTTTAGAGGTGGATTGTTATTACACACTTGTAAAGCCGGTAAGCAGGTATTTTGTTACATGGAATATCATAGGTTACTGTAGTAAGCAAGGGTTTTTGTGTTATTGACCCACCCGAACATACAGTGGCTATTAGGAGGAGTGTTATATTGTTTTGACAAATGTAATTTTGTACATACTTGTAACTTTATTATGGTATGCATGATAGTTGCTTTGCGAAAATATTTATGCCCAGCAGGTCTTATTTGGCAAAGGTGACAAACCATTGATAAAGATTAAAAGCTGGATTGTTTGTTATCAAAATGTATGATAAAGGGAGTAGACCTGATGTATTTTACTATGAAAGACATATATTAAATTCAATAGCCATTTATGTGATTATTCCATATTAAAGCATACAGATAAGTATTCTGTTAAATAGAGTGTCAAAGTTTACTGTAGTAGGCAAGGGTTTTGGTGTTGGTTACAAACCTTGTGTATAGAGGATTTGCACTATGGGAGTACTTGTTAAGTCCTCTTAGAGATTGGGCCCGATTACAAGTATAGGTGCTATTTAATGCACCAGGTAAACATCAATACTACAGGGTTCCTTATTTATTGGTGTAATAAATAACACCTATTAAAAGTTTCTTGGGGACATTATGGGGATTTTGGGGTTTAACCCACCTAAATTTCCCATTATATGGTAATTATGGTATGGTTTTCTTCTGTTAAATTTTGGCAGGTTTGACCTGCCGAAATTTAAAGAAGTTTGAGGTATTTAACAATTCGGTTAATCATCAGATGCACTGTATAACACTCTTCTTGTACTTCCGACCCATGCGTAAACAGAGGTTTACTCATTAGTCAGAATTAACCGACCCTCTCGTATTCAGGCCTGTAGCATTTTACATTCCCAACTGTAATTTAATATACTTTTGTATTTTATGACTCTATGCCTGTTACCCTGTGGGAAATCTTACGCTCAGTGCAGCAGACCTGAGACATTTATGGTTGGTTATGGCGGCAAGTCAATGATAACAGCTATTGGCCTGGTTAGTTGAATAGAAAATGTATTTCAGATTCCTGAGGTCTGATCTGTTTATTATGAAAAGTTATGACAAAGACAATAGGCTTGGTTTATTTACTTTGCAACATGTATGCTAAAACCAATAGGTTTTTAGGGGTGGATTGTTTTTGACAGTGTTAAAGCCTATAGTCAGGTAATTTGTTACATGAAATATCATCAATTTCTTTTGTAGGGAAGGGTTTTCGTGTTTGGTACTCCCTTTGACAGTGTCTAGGGGAGAAGATTTGTACTGTAACATTCTTAATAGAATCTCTTCAGAAGATTTGACAGGTTTAGCTGTCTTCTAGATTATTGTAATAAAAGAAAATAAATAAGGCATACATTCAAATGTATACATATAAATCCATAAAGATGCATAGACAGCCTTTTGATCATCCCTCGTCTGCAGTTGGTCTGTCTGAATGTCATTTACATTCTGCTTCTGTCCATGACAGTGCACTTCATGGGGTAATGGTTCAGTCCTTGGCTCTCTTGCCTTGTAAATGACAGCATTTTCTAACCGCATGTACACACCCACTAGAACATGAATGTGCTTCAACGTTGGGGCCGTTTGGCCAGTCCTTCAGATCATAATTTTCTCATTTTATAGTTCTCCTTTCATTTCTTTGTGTGTTCTCTTTTATTAGAATTTTTCTTAAAAGGCTACTGCAGGTCCACAGGAAGTGCTAGTGGGGCGATTATGTGCTTTTAATTTCATCTGCTGCATGCCGCATGGCATTATTTATACTGTAAAAGTATTTTACTATTCAGGATGCCAACACATTGGTTCTAAATGTGGCTGCAATAGACTATGTACTGTACCACTGCAGGACAGCTGCCCACTGCTTGGTTTGCCTTCATTATTGCAAGTACATTCTTGCTGTGTTTAGATGGCAGCATGTATTCGTTTTTAGGTCAGGCCTATGAGAGTATGTGCTAGGGCAGGCGTTCTCGCTTGCGAGACTCTTGTGTACTATAATGGGCTTGGAACCCACCCATAACTTACCATTGGTTGTCATTATTGGTGCTCCTGTTTGCTGCCTTTTCATTGGGCAGTGGTGTGGCATGAGTCCCTTTCTTTTCAGTCCATGGAGCACGGACCAAGTACAGATCAATTAGCCTTAATAAGTTACCCTCCGCTGTTTGCATTGTGATTCAGGTACTATTTTCAATATGACGTGATCAGCTGCCCATGTCGTAGCTCTTTCATACAAATCAAAGCAAATCTGTTTTCCATTGACATCTCTCCTCTTACCTGAGCAGCAAAAATGTCAGTTTTGGCAACTCTAACTTTACGAAAACGCCATACACTTGTATAATTAAAATCACCTGGACAGAAGAAAGGTCATAATAATTGTAATGTTGGTATTAACGTACTTCATGCAAGTGGAAGAATCCACTGCTGAAAGAACTAACAGACTGTTCAGGGAACCAGGCTAAGAGGCAGGGACTGTGAACATGATGTGTACTGAGACACACAGTAACCCGCTAGAGCGACCCACAAGCTAATAAAGCAAGGCAACAGCCTTAAATATAAAATATTTGACTTTAGGTACTGGTTCATGTTCGTGTATACACTACTTCAGCATTTGAAATCAGAAAGCACCCCTCCTGTGATGTTTCAGTGGCAATTACATTTTCTGCATCTTTATTAAACCCAGCGTTGCAAAGTACATACCTTCCGCCATCCAAAACCATCGTGTCTGCTTCACCTGCCCTTCTAAAGTTAGCTCCTGTCCTACTTTTGGGTTTGACACACAATTTAACTGTTTTAGGGAATCCTTTCTTGTTGGCGTTCCTTAGTCACCCACATTCCGTAGAGATACACATTATCCTAACATCACTGAAACAGTTCAGTAGTTTAGAGCAAGACCAGTACTTGTGTGAATAATTGCTTCATTACTTCCAAGTGAGTGTGGCTGTTTTCGATTCCGGTGCTGAGCTCTTCTAATTTCAAACCCATGCACTGTTTCATGCATTTATTGTTTTGTTATGACTCTGGGCACAACATTCTTTACATTGATACAAAGCATGCAAGTGACATCTAACAATCAAGGACAAGTGGCAGCCCCCATATCCCGTTTCATCACAGACTGTGTTGCCTACTAACCATGACTATCAGATGTAATGGCTTAAATATTTAAGTGGAAGGAAAGCAACACTACAACACCCACAATGCCTTTTAAGGTCATGTGCAAAACCAAGACAGTAATCAGTTTTCTCGATGAAACAGGTGCAAAAGGTACTGATTAGCAGTGGGACACAGATTTCATATTTTAAAATTATCTCCACCTCCATTTCGTGTAACTAGATTTCCAGTAGAGGGGTATGGAAATCGGCAGGCTTTTTGCGACAGACATTTTGTGACCTGCAAACAAGGAACAAAAACTGCTGTTTTGCTGCATGTTCAACAGAAAGATTTTTTGCATTTACAACATTTTTTGAATCATGTGCATTTGTATTTTCATACAGGGCCATCAAATATTTTTAATGTGTTAAGTTCCCCGACAGCATGCCATTGATGTCACTCTGCAGTCACATGACCAGTAGCAGCAGAGGCGACGGCCATGTGAAGGAGTCTAAAAAAATGTACCTCCACCTACTTTAACGGACTATGGGGGTTATTCCAACTTTGGAGGAGGTGGTAATCCGTCCCAAATGTGACGGATTTACCACCAGCCGTATTACGAGTTCCATAGGATATAATGGACTCGTAATACGGCTGGTGGTATATCCGTCACTTTTGGGACGGATTACCACTTCCTCCAAAGTTGGAATAACCCCCTATGTATCTGAATTTTGTTTTAAAGCTTAGTATTTTTCTTGGACTTCGGTTGTATATATGTAGCTTGTCTGCACAAGTTACCCATGCATTTTTTCTATTTAGTTATGGGTAATTGCTAGCAGTGCTTCTTTTACTGAATGGTAACTCACCATTAGTGAGTTTTGGACAATACAAAGATTACATGGTTGTAGAGTTAGGCAAGGCATTCTTTACGTTGTATTTACATTTACTCTTAAAGCTGTTTGGTAGTGCTTTTTTAACTGTCCTGTTGTCCAGCTACATCCGCCTTCCCATTCACCACGCCCCACCCTCACGTTCACCACCCACATCAGATTGCTAAAGTCATTAGCTCCCCCATGGTAAGACCTGCTGGTTTTGCCAATGCTTGTTCTACTTGTATTCTAATTTAGCTTGCTTTTACTGTTGAGTTTTTGTCTGTTTTACTTTGGTTGCATCAGAGGGTGAATGCACAAATGAGTCAGTGGAAGGATGGAGGAATGGATGCATGAGTACAAAGATGAGGGATGGAGTACATAAATGACTTATTGCATGGCTAATCCCTTCAACGACAAAAAAGGCATTTTCATTCAAAAGCCAGACCTATAGGCACTGCCAATGCTTGTTGGAATCACCAAGGATTATAGAAGTACTTCTAGGAGCCCGATACTGCTGCAAAATCCCAGAGCCCGTCACATGCTTGAGTATTTTTTCATATATTAGAAGTACCCCTGTAAATGCCATGCCTAAAGTACTTTTCAATTTACATTTTTTTTGTTTCTCTCTGAAGAAACTGTACATTCGTACTGATTCTGGGGGTGATCTAACCAAGTTTTTTTTTATTTTAGTTTGCTGGTATAAAATCACAGTCAGTTGTGGGCAACGTTACAATAAATCAGTCACTTCCCCATTACTGGTTTTGCATGCATGCTGCTCTATGGATTACTGGCCGTCCTCCAGAAGAGAGCAGATGCTCCGAATGCATGGTGTGGGAGGCAAACATATGCAAAGCCATACCCCTTTGGTGTAATTATGTTTGAAGACTGATGTGACCCTTGCCATATTATGAGTAATTAGTTACAACAGCAATTATGCAAAGCAGCACAGAAATCATTGTGCTAAATAAGATATTGGGCCTCACTGACAGGCTAATTTCTGAGGAATTACAATGTTGTTTCTGCCTTGACTGGCTCGCCATAAAATAGGTAATTAGCAAATTCTGCACAGTTCACTCATGATAAGGTTTCCTTTTGAAGTGCTGGCTTCCTGAGCCCCGTTGTTTAACTTTCAGAATATCTTTATTCCCTTCATCATTTTGCTCAGCTTTAATAGAATAGTGAAGGCTCTTGGTTGAGCATGTGTATTAGCTCTACAGTTTTCTAAAATGGGTAAAGTTTTGAATGAAAGAAGTACTATTTTTACAATCAAGGAATAGAATGTTGAGTGTCGGAATTTAATAGCGACCACTAACAATGGAATATCGGTAGCTGGTGCACTGTCTTTCAGTTTAATCAATCATCGTGTAATCAATAACATACTAATCAATAAGCCCAACTTAGTACTGAGTAACGTGCATCCCACTGATGTAGTCGGGGGCACACTAACATTCAGTGTGCTTGGCGCGTCAGCACAGTTAAATAATGTGACTAGGTTGAGGGCGCTTCCTAGCCTTTACCAGAGGGTGTATTATGCCCTGCAGGGGAGGGCGTGCCCAGATGCTGGCACCCTCATTATAGTGGCATAAGTGCCCTTTTTCCAGACAAAACCTAGAGTGGAAAAAGCACGACATCATTTACTATAAGAAATGAGCCATTCACTGCAATCCTTGTAGAATCACTTCATTGTGTCAATGTGACACCAGTGTATTCTGTCTTCAGAAAAATAGTGCGATTGTACGTTTTGTACTAGCTTCCTCTGGGCACATTTTGTATAAGATGACCCTATGTACATCATTCAGTGCATTCTTAAAAAATAATCGTAAATGTGTTTATTAAGGTTTTAATTTCTTCTATGCTGGCCTACTTAATTAGGGAAAGGCTTGTACCAGCGAGGTGCGTTCAACCTGTTACTGTTTCTAGAATATCGGAGGAACTACCCCATAATATGAGCGCGGGAACATGGAGACAAGGAGCGGATACGATTTTGTTTTACTTTACCACATAATACAAGTGTTGCTGTAGAATTGTCAATTCAACTCCCATTTCTAGAACACAGTATCACCACACACATGCTTTCTTAAGTGCCACCAAAACGGGGAAGTGAAATTCCACAGTAGAGGACAAGTACCATCCCTTTAGACATGGTGCTGCTCACCATGCCACATTAGCCTATCAGGATTGACGTATATCACAGAGAAGCTCGCTTTATAGTGTGACACATTTTATAAGTCACAACTGATGATACAAAGTGTCCTGATTCAATCGTGTTGTTCATGTTTACATATGCATGGTTCCATGAACAGTGATGTGTATTACCGGTGTGTACTAGAAGCTCATTGGTCACTTAAATTAACAGGGGTGACAGCCATAACACTAGTAGTTGTGTGTTTTTATTCTGGTAACCTGCAAACACACATTTTAGGGATGGGGCGTTTCCCTGTCGTGCGTGGTTATAGCTGTGCGGGTAACACCGTGTCTTCCAAACTGTTAATGTCATCAGCATGTTTCTGTGAGGTGCAAAGCTTGCATTAATTGACAGTAAATTACTTTAACTGAGCCAGGACCCTTCAGGGGTCTCAGATGGGTCTCTATCAAGGACTATATGCATGTCCTTATTTTTAATGGCAAAACCATTGATCGATTTATGACCAATGAATTTAAAAAAAAGTTAAGGTTGCTGGTGCGTTTCCTTCTTTGCAGGAATCACCACCGGACGAGATCAGTGGACCTTTGTGCTCATCAGAAGGGTTTTGAAGATAAATCATCAAATTTCAATACAAACCAATTTCAGTTACACAGTATGGCCATGCAAGTAAAACTCCAGTCAGGAATAAAGTTAACGGGTTTTATTGCAAACTTAGACTCCAAGTCATGTGGAAAATTCTCAAGACAAAGTAATAAAGATACGGTATCACCAATGGTTGACCAAAGCATAGGAATAAGTTCAGGCAAACTACCATTAAGAGAACTAGGCACCCCAAAAATATGATACAAAACATCAGCAGAATTATATGATGAACAGAAAACAAGTGTTGCTCAGTTTTGGCAAGCATTAAGCATCATTTCTATTCATCTGTACAGTTAATTTGGCCAAGGTAAACTCTACAGATTAACCGATCATGGATTAGCATGTGCTGGGCAAAACACATGCAGTCAAAAGACAAAAAGGGCAAAAATAATTTGGGAAAAAGTAATCTTGGGCAAAAAGTAACAAAGTAGAGCGGGCAAAAGGTAAGTAAAAAGGGAAGGCATCAGCAGTTCAGAAGTGCGGTCAAGAGTCCTCTTCTCTGGTCCCAGTAAAATCTTTTAAGTCTCAACAAGGCATTTTACAAGGGACAAGGGCAAAGAGGATTACACCTCTCAAAGTCCAAGGGTTTCAGCAAACAGAATAGGACTGGGGCAGAAAGCTGGAAAGGGACAACTCATTTCTGCACTGGATTCTTCTTCTCTCTTGGAATTCTGACTAAAGTCCAGCTGGTAATCGGCATGTTAAAGTTCATAAGGCAAGATGGTTCGTCAGTTCATCAGTCCTCATGAAGCTGAAGAGATGACATTCAATAGAAATCGATCATGAGACTCAGCCTGCAACATTTGCAAGTTTTCCCAGGTTTGTCATGCGAACGGTGTCCATCTGTACTCTTCCATGCAATAGTGCAATAATTGTATAATTTGGTAGTCCACAGTCCTAAATGTTCCATCTTCAAGGACAGTTTTTCAAGCTAACTATGTGTAAAACAATAGACATCTATTACCAAGCTAGAGTTCTCAAGAGAACGAAATCTGTAAGAAAGGTACACGTTAACAAGATGACTAGATACTTTCTGCTCAGTCGCGAATGCAGAGCCTAACAGGCCTCAGTTAGGCTAATGCAAGTGAATTAAAACTGCACATTATTACATTCACATAAACAGATTATTAATACGCAAACTATAAATTCAGCATTAATAAAGTTTTCATTAGCATTTATGGTACAATAATTTTAAAACAAAGCAACTCTGTTAATACATTTCAGTCAATATGGGGCAAAACTAGATTTCTCCATTTTTGCATATGAATTTAAAATGTTTTTCATTAGAAATCTAGTATAGTTTCAATGCAGACTATTCGTTTATTTTCTAAAATAAAACAATGGTAGATTAATTCTTCAAACATGAAGTTTAATGATAGGTTCTATGGGGAAGCGGCCTTAACAACTTGGGCTAAGTCACGTGTGCTGTTTCAACGCAAGCGTTTCAACGCTTGCCTGAACCACTACTCTCTGGATCTTTGCCTTAACTACGCATTTGCCTAAGCCACACATATGGGTGGTTAAGGCAGAGAGCGGTCTGGTGGCAGGGAGCGGTCTGCAGTCAAGCTATGCGGATGGGCAGAAAACAACAGAACAAGAAAAATCGGGCAATGTAAGTGGGGCTGGGGCCGGGTTTGAGGGGGTAGTTTTTAGAGGTGGGGATAGTTTTAGAGCTCAGGGTGGGTGTGGGGGGGTTAGGGTTGTTTTTTTCTGACAGGGGGCAGCGTTTTAGGGTTCAGGGTGGGGAGATCAGGGTAGTTTTAAGGGGGAAGGGGAATTTTTCAGGGGTGGTGGTTAGTTTTAGGGCTGAGGATGGGGGGAGCTGTGGTCGGGGTAGGTTTTAGCAAGGGGCCAGAAAGTGAATAGAGGAATAGGAAGGATCAGGAGAGGTAAGTGTGGCTGGGGCCAGGTTGGAGGGGGGCTAGATTTCAGGGGTGGGGGCGATTTTATGGCTTAGGGCTGATGGAGGGTGGGGTACTTTTTTCGACAGGGGGCAGGGTTTTAGGGTTAAGGGTGGGTGTGTTGGGGTAGTATTAAGGGGGTAGGGGCAGTTTTTAGGGGTGGGGTCAGTTTTAGGGCAGAGGGGGTGGGGTCTTAATTACACAAGCCGTGTCTCTTTTAGAGCCCTCCCCCATCACTTTTATATCTCTCTTAAAGCTCTGCATTTACTTGTGAGTGTTACAAATCACCACAGGGCGTTAGTACAAGTGTATGCTCTCGAGAGGAGGTTCTTCGGGAGAGATCAGATTCAGAGGTGATTAGTTTTTGCTCTTTAACTTGGTTTAAGGTATTTTAATATGTTTCTCCAAGGTACATCCACAAAAGCAGTTTTGTGTAAGTACAAAAAGCCAGCTACTTCAAGATAAAATGACTAATAGCAGTTAAACCAGATTCTCCAGATAACCAGGTAGTCTAGAGTGCTTGATGCCTTTTGCCATTATCTTCTGTCTAGCTTAAGCTCTGTTGCAACCTGGCAGTTGCATTACTCATATTTTGACTTTAGTGAAGATGCAAATAATCTCCCAGTATTGAAGAGCGCATACTAATCGGTTCAGGTTTGCTAAAGCCACTTGACCATCATTTTACTTTTTAAAACAATCAATTCTTAGTTACCTCCCATATTCTCTCCATGTTTATTTTAGGGAAACTTTTTCAGGGGAAAGGCACAACTAAGTACTTTTGTTCTCTGCTACTAGCAACTTGTTTATTTAATATTTGCTCTGATTCCTGCAAACTGCAATCAAGCAGGCAAGGGAAGTTCTTCCCAATCATCGCTGTGGTATTTCTGTGTTTCCATAGTACTTTGTTTCCTGGATGTGGTGCACAGGTGCATTATCACGGTCAACAAAATGGCACAATATGAAACAGTTGCTTAGTTACAGTAAACAGGATATTGCATACTTAGAGCAACAGTACCTTTACAGCAATTATGCAACCTTTCATGCTTAAATAACATGGTGGTGTAAAAAGTGGGAATTTAGGGCCTGATTAGGACCTTGGTGGAGGGAATTACTCTGTCCCAGATGAGACGGATATCCTGCCCGCTGTGTTACAAGTTCAATTGTATCTTATGGAACTTGCAATACGCCGTGCAGGATATCGGTCACGTTTAGGACGGAGTAATCCCCTCCGCCAAGGTACTAATTAGGCCCTTAGTCTTTTAGAGAGTGGGACTCCTGCTATAAATCAGTGAGGGTCCACCCTATTACTGTTACTCCACTCCACATCAGTCATAAAGGAGTTGAACTCTTTAAAGAGTTTGTGAAAGAGCATTACAGGTATAATTCTGCTACCTTCGGGGTACAGTCAGGTTTCTACCATCAGGACCTGTGGTGGCTCCACCACTTGAAAAATTGTAATAAGCCGCCCATCTACCGTAGGACATTTAATTTGTGCATATCAGTAGGCCTACCATAATTATTTGTATATATTTTTATTGAAAGCCTACACCAGCATACATATTTATTTGCCTTCATCTAGTTTTCTGTATATTTATCTAATGCACAAACCAAATAAAGAGAAACAGAAGTAATAATATTAGCATACCTTCTTCCTCAAAGGAATACCTTCTTTCTTATTTCAGCATGTTATACGCATCCATCACAAAATGTCTCCATCACAGTTTCAGCCTGTTGTGAATGGGTCATGAATTTGTTAGGAATTCCCTACCAGCTTAATAAATGTAATAAATACAAGCAGCAAGTAACCCCCTGCCCCCAAGAAGTGCGTGAAAACATCGGGCAGTACCAAAAATCGCAAAGTCAAGAAAATAATACAATAAAATTCTGAAATCAATCTAGAAAAATAGAGACAACAATGAGCAAAAGACACCAACATTATTAAACTATGTTAAGGCGAACCAGAAATATGATTTTTTTTAAGCTTTAATGCAAAAAGTGCAAAGAAAATGTAAAGCTTACTGAAAAAAGTTCACAGTGGACTATGACCTGGATGCTTTTTGAGGTCAAACATGATGGAGCAGTAATCAGATACAGTAAGCAATCTTACTGGTCAAAGATTTCACACTTCAGACTTACTCGCAGATTGCTAGGAAAGTTCCTTCTGATAGTCTTGCAGCCCCTGGCTCCTCAGGGCAAGCTTCAGGCACCAGGCATTTCTCCAACCAGGCTCAGTCCTCTATGGTCACCTGACCTTCATGGATCCCTTCTGCTTTTTCTGACACTGAACCTGGTAAACAAGAGGCCAATCGCATAACCCTTGGACAGCAGTTGCAGTCCCTGGGTTCCTGCGAGATTTATGAGTCCTTGGGTGAGTCTTTTTCTGACAGCAGTGTCACAGGGCACAGAGTTCTAATACCAGCAAACACTGTCAAAAAAAGATTAAGAATCTGGGGCGTCCATTCATAATAGTTGAATTTCCTAAATGGCCTTCTACTTATTTGCTGTTGTCTTTAGTTGCAGTTAGCCATTGCTGTGTGTTCCACTGGGAGGTACCTTTGCATATGCATATTCTTTTGTACGCACCAGCCTCACCTGTTATTGCCCTTATTGTCCCACATTCGTTACTCCCCCATCAACTGTGGTATATTTTACCAGACCCATTCGTACATCAAGTTTCAATGAGTATAGGGAGGGTGGATAGGAATTCACTTTGGGAGCTGCAATAACCACTCTCCCCATGTTTTGGCTCCTCTCTTGGTACTGTTTTTTTAGCTTATGGTGCTAAGTGCAAGAATTTCATCTTTCACCTACCTCTTTGACTCTGTTACCCATCCTTCCACCCTACACTGGAAATTGCTGGAAATGTGCAGCTTGGATAGCAGTATCACCAGTTATATGAATTTCACCCTGTTTTGGTCTCTTGAGCCTAAGCATGTCCTCCAGTAAACATATCTTTGGTTGATATAAATATGGTCCACTCGTCACCTCCACCAGAGTGGATGTCACTCCTCTCCAAGTGTCCCTCTTCACTAGATTTTTTCGGCTTAATTTGATGCAGGTCAAGTCTGTTTGGTGCAGGTAATTAACATGTATCTACTTAAACCAATTGTCCCTGGATACTTTGTACATAATTCTGTTGAACAGGATAAACTGCCTCTTCTCCACCGCTAGTTTTTTAAACATTCTCACTAATCTGAGAGAATGTATATCTTTAATCTTTTGTATTACAGCTGTTTCCTAAGTCTGCCTTTTGAGGACTCTGCAGCTAGCCCAGCTCTTCTGTGCTCCAGAGAGGGATCTCTGATGCTTAAACCATTGTAACTTTTACCTTCCTAGTAGAGGTGAGCCAGCATTGTTTAACTTTTTCAACCATTGTCCTAAAAAATATGAGATCACTGAGGTTGATGGCAATATTATTTCAGTCAAATTGATCTCTGGCATCTTAGGTTCCACAATAAACCTGCACACTCTTTGGAGCTCAGCTGCCAGAAAATGCACCTTTCCTCCATCGGTAGAGGTCCAGGGCCCACCCTATTACTGTACACCACATCAATAATAGAGTTGAACTCTTTAAAGAGCTTGTGAGAAAGTACTACAGGTATAGTGGCACAGTAATATAGCATCCTCAGGAAGACCACCATTTTTTTGCGGTTTTTACTATGCGTTGCTGATATTGGGAGTCAGTACTAGAAAATCAACAGATTACACAGTGCTGAGACTGCACTCAAATAATTTATATCCATAAATTTGTTCAGTTGTTTGAATGTTCTAACCCCAAGCACTGGAAAGCATCTGGAGCCCAGTCTACACCTCATTCTTGTATCATATTTCTTCTTTCTCCATCCTTTCAAAGAGAAGAGGCATGATTTGGCCATGTTTATACTAAGGCCTAAAGTGCTGAAGAATGGTATACTTTTCACCAGAGGGTTCTATAAATACAACAGTACATTCTGTGTTGAGTGATATCATGTGAACACGGCCCTTAATGTTGAGTATTTTACATGCCTCTTCCCTATGGATCTTCAATGCTAAAGGCTCCATGTCCAATGCAAAAAAAGAAAGATGATAAAAGGAGTATGCTTGGCATATTAGCTCAGCTGTCTGATATGACAGCATCTGTCCAGACTTTCGCTAAGTATTTGTAGGAAAATGGCTCCCTGTTGCAGTTACCCCCCACTTTTTGCCTGATACTGATGCTGACTTGACTGAGAAGTGTGCTGGGACCCTGCTAACCAGGCCCCAGCACCAGTGTTCTTTCACCTAAAATGTACCATTGTTTCCACAATTGGCACACACCTAGCACACAGATAAGTCCCTTGTAAAAGGTACCAGAGGTACCAAGGGCCCTGTGACCAGGGAAGGTCCCTAAGGGCTGCAGCATATGTTGTGCCACCCTAAGAGACCCTTCACCTAACACATGCACACTGCCATTGTAGATTGTGTGTGTTGGTGAGGAGAAAAAGGCAAAGTCGACATGGCATCCCCCTCAGGATGCCATGCCCACAAAATACTCTCTGTGGCACAAGTAAGTCACCCCTCTAGCAGGCCTTACAGCCCTAAGGCAGGGTGCTCTATACCACAGGCGAGGGCATAGCTGAATGAGCAATATGCCCCTACAGTGTCTAAGTCCATTCTTAGACATTGTAAGTACAGTGTGGCATATTAAGTATATGGTCTAGGAGTTTGTCAAAAAACAAACTCCACAGCTCCATAATGGCTACACTGAATACTGGGAAGTTTGGTATCAAACGTCTCAGAATAATAAACCCACAATGATGCCAGTGTTGGAGTTATTAAAAAATGCACACAGAGGGCATCTTAGAGATGCCCCCTGTATTTTACCCAATCCTTCAGTGCAGGACTGACTGGTCTGTGCCAGCCTGCTGCTGAGAGATGAGTTTCTGACCCCCTGGGGTGAGAGCCTTTGTGCTCTCTTAGTCCAGAAACAAAGCCTGCACTGGGTAGAGATGCTGAACACCTCCCCCCTGCAGGAACTGTAACACCTATTGGTGAGCCTAAAAGGCTCAAGCTTCGTGTTACTCCAGCTAGTGGAGATGCCCGCCCCCTGGACACAGCCCCCACTTTTGGTGGCAAGTCCAGGGGAGATAATGAGAAAAACAAGGAGGAGTCATCCACCAGTCAGGACAGCCCCTAAGGTGTCCTGAGCTGAGGTGACCCCTGCCTTTAGAAATCCTCCATCTTGATTTTGGAGGATTCCCCCAATAGGATTAGGGATGTGCCCCCTACCCTCAGGGAGGAGGCACAAAGAGGGTGTAGCCACTCTCCAGGACAGTAGCCATTGGCTACTGCCCTCCTGACCTAAACACACCCCTAAATGCAGTATTTAGGGGTGACCCAGAACCCAGGAAACTAGATTCCTGCAACCTGAAGAAAGAAGAAGGACTGCTGACCTACAAGCCTGCAGAGAAGGAGGAAGACAACAACTGCTTAGGCCCCTGCCCTACCGGCCTGTCTCCAGCTTCGAAAACCTGCTCCAGCGACGCATCCGACAGGGACCAGCAACTTCTGAAGCCTCAGAGGACTGCCCTGGACTACAGGGCCAAGAAACACCTGTGAACAGCAGCCCTGTTCAAAACCAGCTACTTCTTTGCAACAAAGAAGCAACTTCCAAAGACTTCACGTTTCCCGCCGGAAGCGTGAGACTCTACACTCTACACCACACGCCCCGGCTCGACCTGCAGAAAACCAACACATCAGGGAGGACTCCCCGGCGACTGCGAGCCCGTGAGTAACCAGAGACAACCCCCCTGAGCCCCCACAGCGACGCCTGCAGAGAGAATCCAGATCCTCCCCCTGACCGCGACTGCCTGTAACAAGGGACCCGACGCCTGGAACCAACACTGCACCGCAGCCCCCAGGACCTGAAGGAGCCGAATTCAACGCAGGAGTGACCCCCAGGCGACCCTCTGCCTAGCCCAGGTGCTGGCTGTCCCGAGAAGCCCCCCCTGGGCCTGCCTGCACCGCTAGAGTGACCCCCGGGTACCTCCATTGAAACCTATACAAAACCCGACGCCTGCTTTGCACACTGCACCTGGCCACCCCTGTGCCATTGAGGGTGTGTTTTGTGTGCCTACTAGTGTCCTTCCCCCCCCCCCCCCCCCCCCCCAGTGCTCTACAAAACCCCTCTGGTCTGCCCCCTGAGGACGCAGGTACTTACCTGCTCGCAGACTGGAACCGGAGTACCCCTGTTCTCCATAGGCGCCTATGTGTTTTGGGCACCTCTTTGACCTCTGCACCTGACAGTCCCTGAGCTGCTGGTGTGGTAACATTGGGGTTGCCTTGAACCCCCAACGGTGGGCTGCCTATGCCCCAGGACTGAGACTTGTAAGTGTTTACTTACCTCCTAACCTAACCTTGACTTACCTCCCCAGGAACTGTTGATTTTTGCACTGTGTCCACTTTGAAAATAGCTTATTGCCATTTTTACAAAGACTGTACATGATATTGTTTTCATTCAAAGTTCCTAAAGTATCTAAGTGAAGTACCTTACATTTAAAGTATTAACTATAAATCTTGAATCTGTGGTTCTTAAAATAAACTAAAATATATTTTTCAATATAAAAACCTATTGGCCTGGAGTAAGTCTTTGAGTGTGTGTTCCTCATTTATTGCCTGTGTGTGTACAACAAATCCTTAACACTACCCTCTGATAAGCCTACTGCTCGACCACACTACCACAAATAGAGCATTAGAATTATCTACTTTTGCCACTATCCTACCTCTAAGGCGAACCCTTGGACTATGTGCACACTATTTCTTACTTTGAAATAGTATATACAGAGCTAACTTCCTACAGTATTGTTGTGTAATAGTTTCGGCCACCAGAGGAATTGGTCCCCAAATTGCAGACAGGTCAGTGTGGCATGTATATATTTCCAAGCTCACCATGACATGGAACGGCGTCCTCATATTTCATGAGGTGCTTCAACCTTTCACAAATTCTGGCTGATCAGGATGTACTAAGGGTAACATTAAATGCAGCAATCAGGACACCTGTTTTTTTATAAAAATCTTACCATTAGTAAGCATGGACTGCAGGTTTTAAGAGGTCTTGTCTATGCTGATCAGACTTGGGCAGTGTGATAATCGGCACCTCCCAGTACAGCTGGGAAGGCATCCCACCTCTATAAAGGTATTGTACAACTCTAGTAGACAACGGTTAGACGATCTTCATGAGCTGTATAGAAGCCATCCAGCAGGCTAACTGAATTTAGCATCTACCCTTGTACTAAGCAAGCAAGGCAAATTTAATGTCCAAGCAATTATGGGGTGTCCAGTCTTTCCCTATCTTCTTGTGTTAAACTCAGCAATGTGTTATCCCTCAAATCTTCTTCAATTTCTCGTCCATGTTTGTGGGATCAGTAGAGTATAATTTTTCATATTGTTCCCTAAAGATATTGTTAGACCTGGCGTCATTGGCGTGGGTTTCCCCTAACGTTTTGCCCTCTGACCTCCTGTTTTTCTGACTTCATTTTTGTTGACTTTAGGATTCTGGGCACTTTACCACTGTTGACCATTGCTAAAGTGCAGGGGTTCTGCACTCAGAACATTGTGATATTGGCTTATTCCGAATTGGCACATATAATTTACTCGTAAGTCCCTAGTAAAGTGTGCTGTATGTGCCCAGGGTCTGTAAATTAAATGCTACTAGTGGACCTGCAGTACTGATTGTGTCACCCACCACAATAACCTGTAAAAGTGTCTCTGGCCTGCCACTTCAGACTCTGTGTGTGCAGTTTTAAACTGCCATTCCGACCTGGCAAGTGCACTCACGTGCCAGGCCCCAACCTTTCTTTTTATTACTTAGGTCACCCTTAAGGTAGGCCCTAGTTAGCCCCAAGGGCGTGGTGCAGTGTATTTAAAAAGTTAGACATGTTCTTTTAACATGTCATGGTGGTGAAAAACTGCTAAATTCATTTTTCACTACTGCACTGTCTATCTCTCCCACAGAGTAACATTGGGGTTACCTTGAAACAACCTTTAAGTGTAACTTCCAATTGGGGAAAAGAAAGAAATTTGGAGGTTGGTGTCTCTGGACTCACAATTTAAAATCACATCCTATGATGAATTTGGATTTGAAATTGTAAGCCTGAAAATGCCACTTTTAGAAATTTCACATTTTCTTTCTTTACCATACTGTGCCTCTGCCTATCTCTGAATACACATCCAGGTTGAATGACAACAGGGCTTTGTGCATTCCATTTAGACAAGTCAAACAAAGGGAGTCTGTAACATTTGCATCCTGATGGCCCATCACCAGGCTGATGGATCTTCCTGGGAAAGATGGGAGGGAATAGATGACACACCTGAATAGGGCAAAGCCCTTCCTCCTCATACAAAGGGCTACAGAGTGGCTGGAGCTAGGGAAGGAAGGGCAGGGACTTTGTGATCTTCAAACGCCTCTTTGAAGTCTCCTCTACTTCAAAGGCACATTTGGGTATATGTTCTGGACCCCAAACACCACCAAATCAGAACTCTACTTGAAGCAAGGACATTCTATCAGAAAAAAGGACTGCTGTGCTGCCAGAAGGGACTGCCAGTCTGCTAACTGCAATGCTGTGTTGGCCTACTGCTTGGTGTGTGCTGTGCTGTAGGAGGGAATGCTACTCTGCTATTTGCTTTGCTCTGTTGGCCTGTTGCCTGCTGCTTCTTGCCTGGAGTGAGAAGGACTGGACCTGTTCTCCATACCTTTCAACCGAGATTCTCCAAGGACTTGGCTTGTCCACTGTTCCCGAAGTCTCAGGGCCATCGAAGACTTCAATCACTGCTGTGAAACCCTGCCATACAAGAGTCCAGGAGTCACACAGCATCCCTCATTTACCTGGGCCTGCCCACCACCTGTGCTGCCCCAAATCGAGCTCCTTATCAAGAGCAGAATTCAAGTATTGGCCGCCTCGCCCCGACTCAGCATGGCTGGAGGAACAGACCAAGGGTTGCCAGCTTCGCCTGACTCAGCGTGGCTGGTGAGAAGATCGAGCACGTCACCATGGTAATGCTCTAAGCGCATGTTACCTATGCAGTCACAGCACTGAGGAAAGCCCTCTCTGTACACTCCCGCCCGATTGCCATGAAAACAGAGACTCCATGTCAGCACTACCTCCCACGTGGGGTCTCCAATGCTTTGGCCTGACTGTGACTCAAGTGTTGATTGGTCCCTTTGGCTTCCGAAAGGTACTGTGATTACTACCTCAGACCTGTGATGTCCGTGAACCTGCTTAGCCATTCGTGGGTAACTCTGCTTTGCTCAATGCGCCGGTCCAGAAAGGACCTGTGCAGATTTCCCAACGAGTGCCGGTTGGGCATGACCTCTGTTGGTAAACACTTAGCGACCCATCGCTGGGATCAAGAACCCTTTTTTAACCTGCATTGGCCCTAGCAATACTGTAAAGAAGCCAAGAGGAGCTAATGTACTTTGTGATCACTGTAGTTCCTTTGTGCATTTAATGTATTAACTTGAAACATACTCTTCGGATTTTGTGGTTTTGGTCTTATTTTAATCAGATAAATATTCCCTATTTTTCTAAACTGGTGTTAAAAAATCTTTTTGTGGTGTCCTTCACTATGTTACTGTAATTTAAATATTTCACAAATACTTTACACATTGCCTCTTAAGTTAAGCCTGACTTCTCTGTGCCAAGCAACCAGAAGGTGAGCACAGGTTAATTTAGGGTGTGCAACTGACTTACCCTGACTAAGACTGTGGTCCCAACTTTGACAGGATGCATACCTCTGCCAACTAGAGACCCAGTCTCTAATAGATATCATTAATATCTGGGTTAATCAGTACTCCCTGTCCCATTCCATTAGTGCTACCATAGATTGTCTATTGCAACAACCTACTATACTTGTCCTCATTACTGTGACCTCTTTTTGTGTGTTCTCAGTAGTCCATACATCCTAACCTTTCTAATGGTGAAGCATAGTTTTCTTTGCTATCAAGCAGAACTTCCCTTTATATTTTGTATGTCACCAGTGCACTTCCTTGGCCTCTCAAAATTACTTCTAGATCTACTAGCTCACTATGCATTACAGGTTTAGCCCCTTAAACTGTGCTGATACACAGCCCACAAATCATCACCTCAAATACTTATAATCTGCTATATAAAATTGACCCATTGCTCTTGTGGCCATTCTGAAGGGAGTATCATCTAGTGCTGATGACTGCGATTTGCAAGTGGGTATGCAAGGTAGGGGCTCTTCCCCACAAATGGTCTGACACCATTTTACAAGGGCATTCAATCCTCACTGTTTTCCCTGTTACAGAAGATATCATTACAAACATGTCTGAGGTAGTGTGTGTCAGAATCAAGACACTACTAGCCTGTAGATTCAAATGTTGCTGCTGGAATGATGTGGAACCCAGCCAACCTCCTTCCCCATTGACAGTGCTGGACATGTTCAAGATTGCGCTTGGTGCTGGTGGCGAAGAGGGAAAAAGTGGGATATTGTCAGTCTGTAGTCACACATATTGTTTCATCAAATGGAGTTTTGCTCAGATTTTCTGCAGTCTGTCATGAGGGATGGCTTTTAAAAAAAAATACTGAACAGAACTCAAGATTAGGGTTACTCTGCTCTTACATAGACATAAAATATATCCATTTTTTTACATACATGGATTTCACATGAATGCTAAAATTGTACAGAAAATGAGGCATACACAAGATTTACTCTAGGAACTGATGCACTATAGTAAACATTCAACATCTCAATAGCACAATCACTTTATCATGTTACATCCAAAAGTATCATCATGATTGTGTTCTAGTATCCCATAGTAGTTGCTACTGCTCCTCATCTTGAGACATTGATCACAAACAAAGGTTCACAGAGGATCAGCACTGCAATGTGGTGTCCCAAGAGACAGGTGTTACAGCTCAACTTTGAAGTTGTTACAGAATCCCAGTAGCAATGCTACAGGGGACAGTAGAGGTGGTACAAAAGGCCTCCCGCAGTCAATACAAGTAACATCTAACTCTCCATAGTTCACAATACTCTGAGGACTCTAAAGACCGCTTTGGGAAAGGTTGAATAATTCTAAGGATACCACAAAAATCTTTGAGGTGACGCTGCAGAATGAATTTCATGACATGCACCATGCCGAAAACTTCTGGGAAGATGTCCTTGATGACTGACTTGGGGATAATCTCAACTGCAGAAGCAGGGACACTGGTGAAGAGAAGAGCCCAAGCAGAGGAACGCAGGTGAAGAGCAGAGCCCAAGCAGATGCTTCCTCTCATCAACAAGGAGGAAAGCCAAGCTCCTGCCCATCCCTGTCTGTGGAGTCTATAGACTGCGGGATCCCTGAATACTTCAGCAGATCCTTGAATCACAAAATCCTTGAATCCTGCAGTAAAACCTTGAATCCTGCTGTAGTCTGATACTCAGATGGGGCATATGATTACAGCTTTTGTGTTTCCCTCACGGGGAGAGGTTTGGTTTTGCTAGAGATGGAAGATAACAACTGGGTAGCACACAAGTGACAGCAACAAATCTGGGTGGCATGAGTCCTGTCACACGGCAGAGATGACATCCTGAGTGGCAATGCCCCAAGCAAGAGGTGAAAGGGGTGCTTATTAATGCCTAGACCAGAGGTGAATGGCAGTGGAGGCAAGCATTTGTGACAAGCCATGACAGTGTGACAATTGTGGAATACTATCACTACTCCTTTAAATTAAGATATGTTTCCCTTCACATACCATGCATACTTCAGTACATCATCCTAGTCATACATTCACAGGTCATGTTGGCACTTGGTGTCTTGAGGAGAGGAGGAAGTGACCCACCCAATTCCACATTCACCTTACAGTTAAAGTCTTTCCACATATCGATGGGATATGAGACTCTATATGGAGTTTGGGTTATATTTTATGCAGCAAACCTGTGTGCATAGCTTTGGGACATATACTCCTTCTAAATCAGTTTCCCATCTAGTGTGCCCCTGAACCAGATGTACCTTTCTTCTGAGTCAACTATGTGGCTGTACATACGTATGGGCCTCCTGGTCTGACCCACATACAAACCTGGTTCTTTACTGTATATCCTGAGCTTGCTGGGTCAGTTCAGCCAATTCTGGCTTGACCTCCGAGATCTTAGCTTCCGTGTTCATAATTGTTTCCAATAGTTTACTTTGGTACACTGATAATAAATTGTCCTTGATCACAATAGCATTGATTTTCTGCTCCATGGCTAATCTGACCACTTAAATAGCCCCAAGAACATGTTCATATTTGTCTTCGGTCAAGCCTAGTCTCCAAGGGTCTTGTCGTAGGGGCTTCTCCTGAACTGTGTGTGTCTCAGTCACTGATGTCCCGGAGTCACCCACCTGCTGCATGTCCTCTTTCGGTTTGGTAGTTCTGGTGTTCCCAATGTCTCTGTACTGACACTAGCCTCTTGAGCTCCATTTCACCAAGATGGTGTGTGCCTTATGCTGCTTTCCTGCTTTCCACTGGCCAGGGAAGTTGTAGTATGTCTTCACTCAATTCATGCAACTAACCCTCCATCCAAAAGGGTGAAGTGTTTGCTCTTTAAATTGTATTAGTATGATCATCAGTTAGCTGGGTAGTCTTCCTGTCTCACAGCACTTCAGGGCAGGAGGGCAGGGGGCAAAAGGCTCCCTGTCAGAGCTACTAGCCTATCAGTGATGATGCCACTTGTATCCTTTTCCCCAGTCAGAGTAGGCATTAATAATTTTGGGAGCCACCCGGTGTTCTCTCCTCCACCATTCAAGTTGCACGTCTGCTCATGGATGTAGTTTTCTTATTTTTCGTACATTGCCCCACCATCATCACTTTTATGTGTGCTCTCCGTGCTTCTTCCCAGTTCATTCTACAGTGTCCTCTCCACTGTCAGGGGAGAGAAAGTTAATGGGAGGAGAAGCAAGTCACAGGGAACAGTAGAATAGAAATGGCCTGAGGTGAAGGAATGCCAGTCAGGAGAGTATCCTGTTGTCCCTTACTCCTGCCAGTCCATCTCCTCACTACAATGTGTTTTTTTTCCAGAAGGTCTCCTTGCACAGTCTCTTCTCTGGCAGCAGCACCCCACCCACACACACAGAACCACCAGCCTCAATGTGGGCCCCTAGAGGAAGTGCTGCAACCAGACCCAAGCTGCAGTCCCTCCCATTCCGCAGCCTCATGTCTTCATTCAGCAAACTCAGCTTCTTTCTCTCACAAAATGGCCACTGGCACTTCTAGAGCCAAAAGTGCAACTAACTGCTCAGGGAACTCATCTCCTTCACAGCTGTGTGTCAAGCTAAGATTTCTCACTAACCTCAGCTACTGCGCAGGCAAGATGAGTCCAATGCTAGCTCCCAACTCCTCCACAGTACTGGAGACCTGAGTGAGCAACAGACTCAGCCAGGAGGCCCTAGGGGAGAAAGGGAAATGGAATGTCCAAAGAAAGAGGGAGACAAGCAAATCTTCAGACACTGGAATTCCCTTCGGGACTGCTGAACATTCCTGCTTTCTTGAGCCTTCTGTAAAAAGAAGGGAGAACTTAACCCTATTACTTAAGGGCTCAGCATATTCCATATCCGCTATCTATCATCAGTGTCAAACTCTTCCACTACAGCTAGATGGATACCTGGTGCATTCCCCTTTCCCACCTTTGATTCCCTATCTCTCTTGTAAGTGCTACAATGATATTCTGTACCTTAAATAAAAAAACAATAAACAAACATAAATATTGGTGTTTAGTTTATGTCATTTTTGCTAAGTATACTATGAGTGTAACCATAAGCACATACCAGGGCTATCTTCTGTAAAGGCGTCTTTATAATATTTCAATGCGTCTTGGCACCAGATCTACTCCTAGGGTTTGATGTTTCCCACTTGTAGGTACGGTCTGTAACAATAGTTAACATGCAAGCACAATGTACATACACTTTTAATAAGCCACCATAATACTGCTTATGGTTGATTTATGTTCCCCCATGTTAAACACAGAACGTTGCTCTTATTTGTAGCTCCAGAAACATAAATGCTACTCCTTGGCAAAGCATCCTCACTCATACCCAATGGTAGAAAATTAAAGCTAACTTCACATTCACTGAAATATCTCAGGTCGTATTAATTCACAAGATTTAAACGCCATGTACATTTAAATGAACATGCACAGAATATAAATTCCAATCGTATAAACCCAACATTTATGCTCATTTGATAGTAGAATTCAATTAGTTTTTCAAGACGATGCAGCACTATGTATTATTCCTTTAGGCATGCACAGCACATGGAGTTTTAAGGATATATTATCAGGTTAAGGAAGCAGAGTGTGAGAGGCTTGGGGGTGTTATCGCCTTTAGTTAATGCTGCTGTTTGCAAACTGTCCGATTGAAGTGGAAGTAAGAGCTGACTCCTCCCTGACAAGTGAAGTGGGCAAGGAACAGAGTCCTCTAAGGCAAGTGAAGTGGGAGAGGAACAGACTCCTCCAAGGCAAGTAAAGTGAAACAACAGGAGTCACTGAAACCACTACTCCAAACGTGGCGGTTCAGGAAGAATTGCAAGCGGAGTTTGTACAGTGGCAGTAGCTTATGTAGAAGCAAAGCTCGTCATGCTTGCGGTGTTGATGTCGGCTGCAGCTGGCTCGCTGCATTGCAGCACATCAGGAGATGCGGAAACCAGATAGGAGCCTGACGTGTCTGACACAGCTGTGTCACTGGGTTCTGGAGGTGAGCAAGGTGATGACCAGTTGCCACATGAGGTAGATACGTGAATCAGGATGAATGATAGAACTGCAGGATGTCCATGCATGCAACGGAAGGAGAGTGTATGCTCACTCCATGACAGCTCTGCCATGCCCATCAAGGCACACCCTATATATGGTAGGTTTTATGACCAGCACTTAATTTATAACAATTTTAAACAAAGTAAATGCCAGAACCCTTGTTAGGAGGCTACTTCATCTTGAACCACCCATTGCCCCTGCCAGTGCTGTGAATGACAGTACCAACATAACCACTAACCATCACACTTCAACAAGTATGACAATTCAGACTATTTCCGACCCCTGAAGTCATGAGAATGGCTTGGATGGCAGTTATTAGTCATTTTAATGTATATAGAATTAATAAACATCTGTTGTTGTGCTCATCTCTAAATTAAACAGACAGCACCACTGTTAGAAATGGGGTCTTTGGTTGACAGTCAGGTTACCCCCTGTTCAAGCAAGGACCCTCACTCTAGTCAGGGTAAAAGAGAATCACCCTCAGCTAACCCCTGCTTACCCCCTTGGTAGCTTGGCAGAGCAGTAGGCTTAACTTCAGAATGCTTGGTGTAAAGTATTTGTACCAACACACACAGTAACTTAATGAAAACACTACAAAATGACACAACACCAATTTAGAAAAATAGGAAATATTTATCGAAACAAAACAAGACCAAAACGACAAAAATCCGACATACACAAGTAAAATTATGATTTTTTAAAGATTAAACTCAAAAATAGTGCTTTGAAACAAACAATGCTTCGATGAGGTGTTAACACAACGTCGTAACGGAGTCGTTCCCAACAATCTGACATCTGCGGCACCGGTCACGGAGTCCCGTAGACCCCGAGGTACAGTACCTTGGTAAAGAAATGAAAACGAACCGATGCGCGAAGTCGGGGATCGCGGCGTCTGTGCGAAACGTTGAATCCGTGCACTTCGGGCGGCGTCAGTCACGACGTGGTACAGCGACTTCCACGGAGTCACGGACTTCGGTGGGGCTGTACCCATGTCGGGCTTCGAGGGTCGTCGTGTTCCAGCGAAGATCACGGAGTCGGGTGCAGGTGGTGTCACCGGATTCAGCAGCACCATTGGTCCGAAGTCGATTTCCTTGAATTTCCACCAGCTTTCCTTTCAAGGGCCCAGGGACTGGATAGAGTACCACTTCTCAGAGCAGGAGTCTCTCCAGAGACTCCAGGTGCTGGCAAAGAGAAGTCTTTGCTGTCCTGAAACTTCAAACAACAGGAGGCAAGCTCTAAATCATGCCCTTGGAGATTTCTTCACAAGATGGAAGGCACACAAAGTCCAGTCTTTGCCCTCTTACTCTGGCAGAAGCAGCAACAGCAGGATAGCTTCACAAAGCACAGTCACAGGCTGGGCAGCTCTTCTTCCTCAGCTCTTCAGCTCTCCTCCAGGCAGAGGTTCCTCTTGTTTCCAGAAGTGTTCTAAAGTCTGTGGTTTTGGGTGCCCTTCTTATACCTTATTTCTCCTTTGAAGTAGGCCTACTTCGAAATAAAGTCACCTTTGAATGTGAAATCCTGCCTTGCCCAGGCCAGTCTCCAGGCACTCACCAGGGGGTTGGAGACTGCACTGTGTGAGGGCAGACACAGCCCTTTCAGGTACGAGTGACCACTTCCTCCCCTTCCTCCTAGCATAGATGGCTTACCAAGATATGCAGGCTACACCCCACCTCCCTTTGTGTCACTGTCTAGTGCGAGGTGCAACCAACCAAACTGTCAAACTGACCCAGACAGGGAATCCACAAAAAGGCAAAGTCACATAAATGGTATAAGCAAGAAAATGCCAACTTTCTAAAAGTGGCATTTTCAAACACACAGTCTTAAAATCAACTTTACTAAAATATGTATTTTTAAATTGTGAGCTCAGAGACCCCAAACTCCACATGTCTATCCGCTCCCAAAGGGGATCTACACTTTAATCAGATTTAAAGGAAGACCCATGTTAACTTATGAGAGGGACAGGCTTTGCAACAGTGAAAAACGAATTTAGCAATATTTCACTGTCAGGACATATACAACACATTACTACTATATGTCCTACCTTAACCATACACTGCACCCTGCCCTTGGGGCTACCTAGGGCCTACCTTAGGGGTGTCTGACATGTAAGAAAAGGGAAGTTGAATTTACAGTTAAAACTGCACATACAGTCACTGCAGTGGCAGGTCTGAGACATGATTACAGAGCTACTTATGTGGTAGATACAACCAGTGCTGCAGGCCCACTAGTAGCATTTGATTTACAGGCCCTGGCACCTCTAGTGCACTTTACTAGGGACTTACTAGTAAACCAAATATGCCAATCATGGAAAACTAATTACATACACATTTTGTAAAGGAGCACTTGCACTTTAGCGCTGGTTAGCAGTGGTAAAGTACCCAGAGTAACAAAAACAGAAAAATCTGAGTCCAGCACACATCAACAACCTGGGGAACAGAGGCAAAACGTTAAGGGAGATCACGCCAAGGATGAAAAGTCTAACAACCACCATGTGGCACACTGTCATAAGTGCCACAGTTGACAGTTAAGTGCCAAGCACCGTAGACCACCAGCTCAAATTACACACTGCTTCTGATGTATGTTTTTTTACCATGACAATCATGCAAGACACAGCAGTCCAGGGACAAAAAATAATCTGTGGCCTCTGAGGGCAGGGAGAAAACCATTTTGGGGGTTTATCTCTGCAAACAGGAATAATGCTGAGGGACCCACGATGGCAAGAGGGTCCACCTGCCATTACATTTTTGACATAAGGCCTAGTGTCTTGTCAGCAGAAGCACTTTTGTTAAAAATGCCAAAAGGAGCATCAGGAATCTTCTACTATGGCAGGCAGTCTGGCACTAGGCAGGTGGAAGCTAGGCTTTGTCAACCCAGCCTGGCATATCTTCGAATACTCTAAGAAATTAAAACAGATTAATTAAAATCGTGCAAAAGAAAATAATACAATTGCTTTAGCCTCTATGAGTGAAGAGGCCTTAAAGCTACACAAATTGGCGGGACTGCTTCATCTATGGTATTCACTTAGGAAAATGAAAAAGCTTGTCAATCCTTGGCAAATTCTCACATCTGTGGCATAATGACACAAATTCTCTCAGTTGGCATTCATTTCACTTGGAAATCTTCTGTTTGGTTATAGAGATCATTTAAAACAATGCTTCTTAACCTGTGGTCTGAGAATTGCTGGAGGTCTGCAAAACCTACTCAGGGTGTCTGTGATTGCTTAAATAATATTAACAGATTAATTAGGAGTACATAAATAAGCAAAATGTATACATATCCTTAGATGATTTGGGGGAGCAGTGCAAGTGCATCAAACAATATATAGGTCCTCATTATGAATCTGGCGATCAATGGTCCGCCCGTCCTAAAACGCCACAGTGGAAAAGCCGCCACTGCCAGGCTCCCGCCACCAGGCATCCTAGCGGTGGCAACATTTCAGATCCGACAGGGCAGCGCTGGTGGTTTACACCATCAGGGAAAGGCTATCGAAATGGGTGACTTGGGGCACTTGGCATGGGCAGTGCAGGGGCCCCCCATGCACAGCCCCGTCATGCAGTTCACTGCCTGAATCACAGGCAGTGAAATGCGCGACGGGTGCTTCTGCACCTGCCGCACTGCCACATTGGCAGTTGGAACCGGCGTTAATGTAAAGACACTGTTTCCTGCTGGACCGGCAGGAACATCATTATAGGGCTGGCGGGGGCTTCGCTGCGCTGGTGGTCTTCCGTCAATCGTCAGCGTAGTTGACGGCGGGGTATTCCGCCATCATCATAATGAGTGCCATAGTATGGATAATGAGTGATCTAAATTGAATCCTGTAGGAAGCTGGCCTGGTGTGTGGTGGGTACATGAGGTACTTACACCGTATACCGGGTCCCGGTATTCCCTATTAGTGTAGGGTAGGGAATGTCTAGAAGCCAGGCTCTCTACAGGTAGCTGTGGATGAGCAGCCAAGGCTTAACTAGGAGACATGCAAAGCTCATACAATACCACTCTACTCACACAGCACTTACACACATGAAAGAAAACACTCAGTTTTACAAAAATAAAGGGTCTTTATTACAGTAACACAGTACCAAAACACTAGATAGGCAACACTCCAATAGGAGGTAAGTAAACACACTAAATATGTATACTAGTTATCAGCAATAGGCAAAGAAAGTGACAGAAAACAGTACAAATGCAAATAGGCAATAGTGTCCCTTGGGGAATCCCAAATCATATACTAAAAAAAATGGAATGCACACACAGGACCCCCCACCTAGGTAAGTGGAATTTGCAGAGGGGAGCTGGGAGTACTAGGAAACCCCAAAGGTAAGTACCACAGTGCCCCCTAGCCACCAGGAAGAAAGGAGTAACTTACTGACCACAAACCACCCAAAAGGAAGGAAAAGAAGAAAATGCAACACTCAGACAAGACTGCAAGAAACCAGTGGTGGCTTCCTAAAGAAGAAGACTTGTGGAAGAAGGGGACCAGGTCCAGAAGTCACAGAAAAGTACAGTGGGGGCAGGAGCCCCTACCCACCAGGATGGGGACCCAGAAGGCACAGAAGAACCCACGCAGCATGAATGGAGAAGGGTCCCACGCCGCAGGAGAACCACGCAGAGGGCTGTGCGTCACAGGAAGGAGTGCTGGGGCTGGAGCTACATGTAGCTTAAAGATCCCTTGGAGAAGATACAAACAAGTCTTGGTAGCTGCAAGAGACATGGTGCAGGGGGGTACTGTCTTGCGTGGGAAAGCAAAGGCTTGTCTCCACCAAAGTTGGACAACTGGCAGAGAGGACCAAGAGGACTACTCTGGACCACCACCTGTGATGCAGGATCCACACAGCTCAAGATGAGTGGAGATACACGCAGCCGGTTGTCATTGCATTTGGTGCCTGCGGATGCAGCGGAGTGACTCCTTCGCTCTAAGGGAGATTCCTTCTTCCCTCTCATGCAGACTGAAGACTTGTCGCCCTCAGAGGATGCACAGCCAGGAAAATTTGCAGAAGCTGGAAGGAGCCGTGGAAATAATGTTGCAAGCAGAGTCTTCCTCGTGGATGCAGATTGTCGGTTCCTGGGTTTCTGAAGACCCACCCAAGAGAGAGACTTTAAATAGCCCTAAATGGGGGATTGGTCACCTTGTCAGGTGACCACCTATCAGGAGGGGGCTCTGACATCACCTGCCTGACCTGGCCACTCAGATGCTCCCAGAGGTCCCTGTCAGCCTTCGATTCAAGATGGCAGAACCCAGGGACCCTCTGGAGGAGCTCTTGGCACCACTGGGGTGGTGATAGACAGGGGAGTGGTCACGCTCCTTTCGATTGCCCGGTTTTGCACCACAGCAGGGACTGGACGTCCCTGACCCAGTGTAGACTGGTTTATGCATGGAGGGCACCAAATGTGCCCTTCAAAGCTTGCCAGTGGCTTGGGGAGGCTACTCCTCCCAAGCCATGTAACAACTATTTTAAAACAGAGAGGGTGTTACCCCGACCTCCCCCCCCCCCCCCCCCAAGGAAATCCTTTTTTCTGCCTTCCTGGGCTTGAGCTGTTAATGCAGCAGGAGGGCAGAAACCTGTCTGAGGGGTGGCAGCAGCTTTAGCTGCAAGGAAAACCCCAGAAGGCTGGTAGGAGCAATGCTGGGGTTTATCTGAGGAGCCCCCAGAGTGCATAGAATCATACTTCCAATGATGGCAACAGTATTGTGGTATGATTCCTACATGTTTGATACCAAACATGCCTTGCCTTGGAGTTAACATTATGTAGCTGGACATAGGTAGTGACCTATGTCCAGTACACACATAAAATAGCATCCCCGCACTCACAAATTCCAGGAAAATGGAACTTGAGTTTGTGGGGGTGCCTCTGCTAGTGCAGGAGTGCCCTCACACACAGGTACTTGCACCCTGCCCTCTGGACTAGGGGGACCTGCCATAGGGCTGACTTACAGTGACCTGTAGTGAAAAAGGGTGCATGCACCCATTCACGCATGCTGCAATGGCAGGTCTGCAGAACACTTTGCACGGGCTCTCCATGGGTGGCATAATACATGCTGCAGCCCATGGGGATCCCCTGGTACCCCAATGCCCTGGGTACCATACACTAGGGACTTACATGGGGGCACCAGTATGCCAAATGTGGGGTGTAAGTAACAAAGTTACCAAGTTAGAAGGGAGAGAGTATAATCACTGGGGTCCTGGCTAGCAGGATCCCAGTGAACACTGACAGGCAGAAAATGCGGGTAACAATGCCAAGAAAGAGGGTACTTTCCTACCCCTTCCCCCCCCCCCCCTGAAATGAAGGACAAGAAGGCTAAACTTGACCAGATGAGTCTTCATTGTTTAAGTGGAAATATCTGGAGAGTCCATCTGCATTGTAGTGGTTACTCCCAGGTCTATGTTCCACTGTATAGTCCATTCCCTGTAGGGATATGGACCACCTCAACAGTTTGGGATTTTTTCCTTTCTTCTGTTTTAACCATAGAAGGGGCCTGTGGTATGTCTGAACAATGAAGTGAGTGCCAAACAGGTATGACCTCAGCTTCTTCAAGGCACAGGCCACAGCTAAGGCCTCCCTTTCTATGGCTGATCAATGCCTTTCCCTGGGGGTCATCCTTCTGCTTTTAAAAGCTACTAGTTAGTCCTGGCCCTCTGTGCTACCTCAGAGGCATCTCTTTGTACTATTAACTTTTTGGAGTAGTCAGGGCTTTTTAAAACAGGTGCAGTGCACAAGTCCTGTCTAAGATCCTCAAAGGCTTTTTGGCAGCTAGCTATCCATAAAACTTACTTAGGCATTTGTTTTAGAGGTGAGGTCATTAAGAGGGGCTACAATGGATCCATGGTTCTTAATGAACCTTCTTTGGTACCCAGTGAGGCCTAAGAAGGCGATCATTTGGGCCTGTGTAGTAGAGGGAGTCTCATCTAAAATAGTTGGATCTTCCCTTGTAGTGGCTGAATCTGCCCCCCAGAAATACAACCTCCCCCGGCCCTATCTGGCACTTAGAGGCCTTGATAGTGAGGCCTGCCTTTTGCAGACCCTCTAAGACATTCCAAAGTTGGACCAGGTGATCCTCCCAGGTGGAGCTAAAGACAGCTGTATCATCTAGTTAAGCTGCATTATAGGCTTCCAAACCTTGGAGGACTGTATTCACCAGCCTCTGAAATGTGCCAGGTGCATTTTTCAGACCAAAGGGCATCACTGTAAAGCGATAATGCCCTCCAATGGTTGAAAATGCTGTTTTTGGTTTAGCATCATCTGATAATTTAATCTGCCAATATCCTGCAGTCAAATCAAATATGCTAAGATACTTGGCAGATGCCACTGTATCTATTAGCTCATCTGCCCTAGGGATAGGATGAGCATCTCCTTGTGACCATGTTGAGCCCTCTATAGTCAACAAAAAACGTAATTTCTTTTTTTCCCATTCTGAGTGTGAGGTTTTGGGACCAACATCACTGAGCTAGCCCAGGGGCTATCGGAGTGTTCTATGACTCCCAGGTCCAGTATCTTTTGCACTTCTGCTTTGATACAGTCTCTAACATGGTCAGGTTGCCTATAGATTTTGCTTTTTATGGGTAAACTGTCCCCTGTATCAATGGTGTGTTCACACCATGTTGTCTGACCAGGAGTTAGAGAGAACCGTTCTGAGAACTGCTGCCAGGAGATTCCTGCACTCTTCTTTCTGAGATTCAGAAATACAGTCTGGCACGACTACTCCATCAACTGAGCCATCAGCTGCAGTGTTGGAGAAGAAGTCAGGAAGACGGTCACTCTCTCCTGTCTCATCAGTGGCCATGAGCAGGGTCATGTCAGCCTTGACATAATAGGGTGTCAATCAGTTCACATGCAGCACCCTGAGGGGGCTTCTGAGAGTGCCTAGGTCCACCAAGTAGGTGACCTCACCCTTCTTTTCCACTATTATGTGGGGGCCACTCCACTTGTCTTGGAGTGCCCTGGGAGCCACAGGCTCCAGGACCCACACTTTCTGCCCTGGCTGGTAAACAGTCAGAACAGCCTTCTGGTCATGCCACTGCTTCTGCAGTTCTTTGCTGTCCTGAAGGTTGGTAATGGCCTTTTCATGCACTCAGCCATCCTGGATCTGAGGCAAAGTACATAGTCTACTATGTCCTGTTTGGGGGGCTTGAGAGGTTGCTCCCAGCCCTCGCTTACAAGAGCAAGAGGAACCCAAACAGGGTGCCGAAACAGAAGTTCAAAGGGGCTCTAGCCCACTCCCTTCTGATTGACCTCCGTGTAGGCAAAAAGGAGCCATGGCTGTAGGACATTCCATCTCCTTCTCAGCTTTTCAGAGAAACACATGATCATGCCTTTGAGAGTTTTATTAAATCTCTACCAACCCATCGGTTTGGGGGTGGTAAGGTGTGGTGAACTTGTAAGTAACACCACATTACTTCCACATTGCCTTTAGGTATGCAAACATAAGGTTGGTACCTCTGTCTGACACCACCACTTCAGGAAAGCCCACTCTAGAGAAAATTCCCAGGAGGGCTTTTGCCACTGCAGGGCCTGTAGTGGTCCTTAGAGGTATAGCTTCTGGCTGCCTAGTGGCATGGTCCACCGCCACCAGAATAAATCTGTTCCCAGAAGCTGTGGGTGGGTCTAGGGGGCCAATAATATCCATCCCAACCCTCTCAAAGGGAACCCCAACCACTGGAAGTGGGATTAAGGGGGCCTTTGGGGCACCACTTGTTTTGCCACTGGCTTGACAGGTGACACAGGAGCGACAAAACTCCTTAGAATCTTCTGATGTGTGGGAACAGTGAAAGTGAGGGACAAGCCTGTCCCAAGTCTTGCTTTACCCCAAGTGACCTGCCAAGGGAATGTCGTGTGCCAGGATCAACAAAAAGTCTCTATATTGGAGAGGTACTACAAATCTCCTGGTGGCACCAGGTTTGGGGTCCAGTGGTTCTGAATATAAGAGGTTGTCTTCCTAATACACCTTGTGGGTGCCACTGACATCCCCTGCTTTCCGAATGACAGCTTGCTGCCTCAACCCCTTCAGTGTGGGACAGGTTTTCTGTGTCATACTAAATCCTCCCTGGCAGGCCCCCCTGCATCTAAGAACTCAGCTGTATCAGTTTTCAGCTCCTCATGTGTAGGTTCTGCCAATGGAGTAGATTCCTCCTCCTCAAAGGGGGAATTCTTCACTGGGAGGTGGGATAGGGGCACCTTTTGGCCCTTTCTACCCTTGGGTTTTGGAAGTTCTTGGGCCATTGTTCCAGGCTCCAATTTGTCTTGATCTTTTTGCTTCTCGGTGTGTGCACTGGTCAATGCAGAACTATGCCCTGGGATGCCCAGCATTACTGCATGGGGCCTCCAATTCTACTTCACCCCAAACTGAAGTCTCCAAGTCGTTACCTAGTAGACACTGTACAGCTAGGTCTGAGGACACAACAACTTTCTTGGGACCAGTTACCAACCCTCCCCCATCTAAAATCAACAACTGTAATGGGGTGGCACATAGTTTTGTTGTGGGTGTCAGTCACTTGTTCTGATGACCAAGTAGGTGTTGCTCAGGAGACACCAGTTTTTTAGTCACCATAGTGACACTGGCACCTGTGTCTCTCTCTGTAGGCTTCTGTCTGAACACCATTTATAAAGGGCTGCTGTCTGTATTTATCCATATTAAGGGGAAAGGTAGCAAGGGTGGCAAGATTAATGCCCCCATCATAGACTAAAACAGCTTCTGTTGTCTCTCTAACTAAACCAGCCCCCATTACACTTGCAACTACACCCCTGGATTGGTTATAGTTACCAGACCCACCACTACTTCTGTTACTAGGGGCACTAGTGCTAGAGGTGGGGTTGTATTGGTGGGTGGCCTGGTGCCTTTCTTAGGGCAGGAGCTGTCTCCTGGCATATGTCCTTTGTTTTTGCAAACATAGCACCTAGGCTTTTTAACATAAGAGGAAGAGGTTTTAGATCCCCCAGAAGGGTTTTGTGGGCCTAATGAAGACTCCTTGTTTTTATCTTTTTCCCACCCTTGTCCTTGGATTTACCTGCTTCCTTTTTCTTGTTGTCACCTCATGCATGAGCTTTTCTGCTCACCCTAGTTCTGACCCATTTGTCTGCCTTCTTTCCCAATTCTTGGGGAGAAGTCAGATCTGAGTCAACCAAGTATTAGTGCAACAAGTTAGACACACAGTTGTTCAAAATATGCTCTCTCAAAATTAGATTATACAAGCCCTCATTATAACTGACTTTGCTGCCATGTAACCAGCCTCCAAACCTTTAACAGAGCAGTCCACAAAATCATCCCAATCCTGGGAGGACTCTTTCCTAGTCTTTCTGACCTTGATTCTATATTGCTCAGTGGTAAGGACATATCCATCTAAAAGTGCAGATTTTAGAACAGCATAGTTGTCAGCATCTTCCTCTCTGACAGTGAGACGTCTGTCTCTCCCTTTGTCAAAGAAGAAGGGCTAGAGGATAACAGCCCACTGTCTCTGAGGGACTCTTTGTAACTTACTGGCCCTCTCCAGAGCAGTGAAACACTTGTAAATATTGATGGTCGTTACCCTGTCCTGTCAAATGCAGGGACAACACCACCCCCCAGGGCAAGGGAAAATAGAATGGGGGGGGCACACAAGGTGTCCACTACCGCGAGGAACCCTCCCTGGGGTCCTCACGAGTGAAGAGATCACTTAGGTAGTCGCTTGCATACATGCAGGACGGCTGCTCATTTCAGCAGCATCCTCCCAAGCTGCGCACCTCCGTGATAGTGTTTCCGAAGCCCCCCAAGGCTCTGGACGCATGGCCCAGCACTCCTGTCAGGCCTGGGTGGCTCCTACGTTGGTCAGGGGGCAGCAGCCTCCTGGGGCTGGTGGAAGGGGCCATGATACTCTTCCGCTTGGTTCGGCCGGGTCGCAGCAGTGAAGATCCTCTCCTGAAGGGATGGTGTGCCCAGCGGCGATACAGGGAGTCCTCTCCACTCTGTTTCAAAAGGTGCCGGCAGAGTCCCAAACAAGGCCTGCCACAGGGACTCCTTCTCCAGGCCTGAGGAAACAAGGATGCAGTCCTTAGCTGATCCGGTCAGGGTGGCCCCCTGCAGGAGGGTTCTTGAAGGGCAGCAGCCGCAGAGCCCAGTGACCCAGGCTACTTTGCGCTGCTGTCTTCTTCCTAATGGTAGGGGCGAGTCGATTTAAAACACCGCAGTAGGGGCCTCACCGAGGCATCAGTCCTTAGTCAAAGGGTGCAAAAGAGAAATGCAGTGTTCGCCATGCGCTCAACAAAGGTCTCACCCTGCGCATGTGCAACAGTTATAAAAAGTGCTCTCCACGCACTCAGACTCTAGAATGCAGTGCTTCCCTCGTGCTGGTTAAATAAATGGCAAAGTGCCCTTCCTGTGCTTTGATGAAGGGGAAAGGGTGCATACCACCCAGCCCCTGGAGACAGCAATGGAGCACATGGCTGCAGGGTCCCTATCAGCAGGACAGCACAAGGGTTACGAAGGCAGTGGAAGTTCATCTCAGTGACCTAGCAGGTCACAGGTGAGCACAACAGAAGAGCAGTCCCAAGGCAATTCCTGATGAGCCCTTCCCGCATCATCCAATGTCCAGTTCCTTAGTCCATTAGTGTCTAAACATGTGCTGGCAACCCCCTGTACTTATACTAATTTGTGCCAAGCTTCCACAAAGGTGTGGAGGGAGGTTCCAACCAGTACTAACCGGTTCCAGGAATGTTCCTTTTCTCCTCCAGCACTGGCTCCAGACATCAGTAAGGGGTAAACAAGCCCTTTGTGTGAGGCCAGGGCAGAGACTTTACAGATGCAGGTGTGCCACGTATCTACCTCTCCCAACCCAGGAAGACAATTCAGTATGCAGATGCACTCTTGTGACACATCCATCTTCCCTGTGTACAGGCTGTCTGAGAAGTATGCACAAAGCCAAGCTGTCACTCTGCCCCAGACGTGGGTTGAAGTCAAGCTGCAAAATACCAGTCACTTTCTAAAAGTGGCATTTCTATAATGGTAATAAAAAATCCACCTACACTAGTAAGCAGCATTTCTCACTACCATTCCAACCATACCAAACATGCCCACGCCACCCCTCACAGATCAGACAATACCACTTAGACATATGTTAGGGCATTTCCAATGCAGTCCTAAGAGAGGAGCAGTGCTCACAGTAGTGAGAACCTAAATAGGCTGTCTGTCACTACTAGGACATGTAGTACATAAAGATATATGTCCTACTTTTGATATACACAGCACCCTGCCCATAGGACTAGCTAGGTGCCTACGTTAGGAGTGACTTATATGTAGTAAAAAGGGAGTTCCAGGCCTGGCAAGTAATTTTTTGAAGACAGGTTCCAGTGGCAGAAACTGCAAACGAAGGCCCTCCGGTGGCAGCCCTGTGACAGGTTTGAAAGGCTACCTCTATGGGTGGCACAAGCTGCGCTGCAGGCCCACTAGTAGAATTGAATTTACAGGCCCTGTGTATAAGGGATATCACTGTATAAGGGACTTATATGTTAATTAAATGTGCCAATCTGGTGTAGGCCAATCATACCAAGTTTAGAAGTGAGAGCATATACACTTTAGCACTGATCAGCAGTGATAGTGCTTAGAATCATGAAGCCAACAAAAAGAGTTTAGAAAAAAAGGAGGAGGAAGGCAAAATGTTTGGGGGTGACCCTGTAAAAAGAGCCAGATCCAACAGATAAGTTTCTGGTGATGCTCTCTGCTCCTCTTTGAGCAGTCACCATGGTGCCTTTTCTTTCAGTGTTTGTCCATGGAGCCATTTCAACCGGTAGCTGGAACTTGCCACCAAGGTGGCGATCTCTAACAAGGACTCTGTCTCCAACTTTGAGAGTGCTTGTTTTAACCTTTCTTCTCCATGATGCATATTCGTTGTTGTGTGTTCTTCTGGAGTCACAGCGGTTTGGCATGTTTGGCATGTCGGCGCACACAAGATGATGGGGAATCATGTCAGTCATTGTCCTCCCAAAACACAGCTTGCTCTGGCCAATGCCTGCTGTGGAGTGGGGTGTGGGTCTGTATTCCCTTTAAAAATTGTAGAGGGCCTTCTCAATGTTGGTGTTTTCGGCAGTTGCAATTTGGATTACTTTTGTATGGGTCCTCATCAGACATTCTACTTCCCCATTGGCTTGGGGCCAACGGGGTGTGATGCACCTGTGTTTGGTGTTACTTTAACGTAGATACTCCGCCCATTCATTGCCACTGAAGGGGGACCGTTATCAGTCTAGATTTCCTCAAAGAGGCCATAAGTGGCCATAAGCTTTTTGATTCTGGAGATTACTTCACCCTCAGGTGTGGTTGTGACAGTATCGATCACTGGGTAATGGGAGAGGCCATCTACCTTTACTAGCCTTTGGAATCCATTGGAGAGGCTGCCAAAATCCGCACTGACCCGTTGCCACAGGGTAAGGGCCTTCTCCTGTGGTAACTGGTGTTTGGGGATCAGGGTACCTGGTGGCTTGGCAGGTGGGGAGCTCCGTACAACTTTGTCTACCTTCTGGTCTAGACCAGGGAACCAGACTTTGCTCCTCAGCTGATTTTCTAATTTGACAACACCTTGGCGGGCTCCATGTGCTGAGACAACTGCTTTTTGCTCCAGGCTTTCTGGAAGTATTAGACAAGGACCTCTTATCAAGCAGCCTTCACTGGTAAAAGACAGCTCTTGGTGTATGTTGAACATTGCCTTTAGTGTCGATTTTGGCTCAGCACTGAAGAGGTTGCCAGTCACCTAACAGGTTCGCTCTGATTACAAACTGCAGACAGTCATCGTGCTTAGTGGCTTCCACCACCTCCGTGAGTGACATGGGAAGAGATCTGTATCGCTCTACCACTAGGCGGACATATTCTTCAGTCTTGTGAGCTGCCGTTGTTTCTGACATAGTGGCAGTGTGGACACGGTGTGAGAGGAAGTCTGCTGGGTTGCGGGTGAATTCTTGCAGTTGCAGGAACCACTTCCGATACTTGGAACAGGGGAATCGGTGTTTTGTGATCAGTGAAAATAGTGAATGGATGTCATTATAAATAGATGTGGAAGTGCTGGCAACCTCAGAGTATAAGATCACTTCCCATTCAATCTGGGAGTAACGTTATTCAGTTGGTCTGAGCGACTGGCTCACGTACACAACAGGCACTCACTCGGCACACTCCTGCCATTGGGCCAGCACAGCTCCTAACCCGGTGGGGCTGGCATCTACGACCATTTGAGAGTCTTTGTTAAGGTCAAAATAGACTAATGTTGTGTCATTCAAGAGTGCTGCTTTGGTTTTCTTCAAAGCTTCTTCCTGTTAATCTCCCCACAACCAAAGACTGAATGCTTTGGTGAGGTCTCTGAGGGGACCAGTGATGTCAGACAAGTTCTGGATGAAATGTATGCAGTATGTCACTGTTGGACCTGAACCTTTTTGCTGGATCTTCCCCGTACTTTTTGCCTCCTTCCTCCTATTTTTTCTGGTTTTGTTGGCTTTAGGACTCTTGGCACTTTACCACTGCTAACCAGTGTTAAAAGTGCATATGCTGTCTGTGTATACTGTATTGGTGATTGGTTTATCCATGATTGGCTTATTTGATTTACTGATAAGTCCCTAGTAAAGTGCACGAGAGGTGCCAGGGGCCTGTAATCAAATGCTACTAATGGGCCGGCAGCACTGATTGTGCCACACACATGAGTAGTCCTGTAGACATGCCTCAGACCTGTCACTGCAGTGTCTGTTTGTGCAGTTTTAACCTGCTAAGTTGACCTTGCCAGGCCCAACCCTTCCCTTTTAATGCATGTAAAGCACCCCTGAGGTAGGCCCTAGGTAGCCCCATGGGCAGGGTGCAGTGTATGTTAAAGGTAGGACATGTACTGATGTGTTTTACATGTCCTGACAGTGAAATACTGCCAAATTTGTTTTCCACTGTTGAAAGGCCTATCCCTCTCATAGGTTAACATGGGGGCTGCCTTTAAATATCTTTTAAGTGCAGTTTCCCTTAGGGAACAGAAAGAGATATGGAGTTTGGGGTCTCTGAACTCACAATCTGAAAATACATATTTTGGTAAATTTGGTTTTCAGGTTGTCAGTTTGAAAATGCCACTTTTAGAAAGTGGGCACGTTCTTGCTTAACCCATTCTGTGTCTCTGCCTGCTTGTATATTCCCTGTATGGGTCAGGCTGACCATTGGGCTGTTTTTGAATCTCCACTAGACAGAGACACAAAGGGAGCTGGGATGTAGCCTGCATATCTTGATGGGTTATCTGGGCTAGAGTGGAGGGAGTAGCTGACACACCTGAATGGGCTGTGCGTGCCCTCACACAGTGCATTCTCCAACCCCCTGGTTTGAGTCTGGACCCAGGCTTGGGCAAGGCAGGATCTTGTGAACAAAAGAGACTTTCCTTTGAGGTTTGCCTACTTCAAAGGCGGAAAGGGGTCTACGTAGTAGACCCCAAAACCCCAGATATTCATATTACTTCTAGAACCAAGAAGAACCTCTGCCAAGGAGAAGAGCTGGAGGAGGAGTACTGCCCCTTTGCCTGTGGGAGTGCTTTGTTGAGTTGGCCTGTAGTTGCTGCTTCTGCCTGAAAGAGGACAAAGACTGGACTCTGTGGTATAGTCCTGCTTGAGAAGTGTCTCCAGGGGCTTGGATTGAATTTCCCTCCTGTTTTATTCTCAGGGCCATCAAAGACTTCCTCTGCCAGCACCTGGACTATCTGCTGAGACTCCTACTCTGCCAAGTGGTGCCCAGTCCCTGGGCCCCTGAAAGGTGAAGCTGGTGGAACCAAGGTGGAAGTCCACACACAGGAACCGTGAAGGGAAAATTTTGATGCACCACCTGCAACATGGCTGTAAAAATGATGTGCCACCCTCATTGCGGTTGAAATTGATGCGCCACCTGCACTGTGGCTGGGAAATCGACGCATCACCTGCATCACGGCTAGAGAAACAACGCGACACCAGTTTGTGGCTGCTAAAATCAACGCAAACCCTACAGAGCACAGCTTCTCGTCCTCTTGCAGCCGGATTTCGCATGCATCCTCGCTGGGTGTCAAAATCAACATTAACCTGCGTGGATCTGAGGTGCCCTGTCAGGAAATCGACTCATGGCTCTCTTGCGGGAGAAGAAAACGACGCATCTCCTACCCGACCAGAAAAGAAACAACGCACGGCCTCACTTGCAAGTAAGTAATTGACGCATCGCTGACTTTTCTGACACACTCTCACCCATGCAGCTTTATTTTTTACGCAAACCAGGTACTTTGTGTAACAATGTTTCCATTGTTTTCTATGGAGTAAGATTCTATTATTTTGAAAATTTATATCTTGTGTATGTTGGATTTTTGTTGTTTTGGTCTTGTTTGATTTAGATAAATATTGGCTATTTTTCTAAACTGGTGTGGTGTCCATTTTGTAGGGTCTTCACTGTATTACTAGGTGTGTTGGTACAGATACCTTACACATTGCCTTTGGGATATGCCTGAATGCCTGTGCCAAGCTATCAAGGGGGTGAGCGGGGCTTATAGAAGTGTGTATCTCCTCTACCCTGACTAGAGTGAGGATCCCTGCTTGAACAGAGTGCAAACTGACTGCTAACCAGAGGCCCCATTTCTAACAGTCACAATTTCAAGAAAACTAAGGTCACCGGATACAGAGGAGGGAGCTGGTGCATTTTGGATGTCCTTCACCTTGTCTGGGTCTGGGCCAGCACCCTTGTCTGGAAACCATTACCCAAAGAAGCTTAAGTTGCTTCTCAAAAAGTCACATTTTTCCTTGTGGAGAGTCCGGCCTCTTTCCTTGAGTCTAGTGAAGATGGCTTTGAGGCGGACAAGATGTTTTTCAAGAGTTGGGCCATGTACCAGGATATCATCACTCATGTTTAGTACACCTGAGAGGTCATGCAGGTCATTTTTGACAATGTGTTGGAATACTTCTGCTGCGCTGGATATTCTGAAGTTCAACCAGGTGTACCAAGAATGTGGTGATAGGTCTGGAGTCTGGGTGTAGAGGTATTTGATGGTAACTGGACCACAGGTCTGTCTTGGAGAACCAATTTGACCTGACAATTTCCAGATGATGTAATCAGTGGTTGAGGTCAAGTGACTTTCCCACTTCATTGCCAGGCAGGGTACTTTCATGTCTCTGGAGAAGTGCACGCTTCCGGTTTCTTGAGTTTCCTCGCCTCTCAAATGGGAGAGACCACTGGGTTTAGGCCTCTCACACGTTCAATTATGCCAGCTTTTTCTAGAAGTTTGAGCTCCTTCTCTACGTTGGGGCAGAGATGGAAGGCGATTTTCAGGTGTTGAAGTGCCACTGGGGCGATGGAGTTGTCAATATGTATCCAGGTCGCTAGGCCTACCAGGCAACCTATGCCCTCGAAGATTGGTGAAAAGTCATGGAGGAGCCTGTCGAGGTTGTGAGCATACTTCAGCAGCCAATAGATTGATTTAGGCACCGGTGTCAATGACGGCTGAGACTGACTGACCCTGCGCACTGACGATGCACATGGAGGCCCCTCTGTGGGTTGTTCAGAGTGGGCCAATTGCTCGGACTACATGGATAACTGCTTGGTCATCATCATTGATGTTGCTGTCCAGTTGCTCCGTTAGGCAGGGTTCTACATCTTTGACGGGTTTTTGTAGATGTGTGGGCCATTGTTTCTGTGGGGAACAGCATACTTTCGAGAAGTGGTTGGGCTTGCTGCAGGCATTGCAGGATTTTCAGTAGGCTGGGCAGGTGCTTGAGTGGGGGTACAGGCCACCACACCAGCCACATGTAAAGCTGACAGGCTTCAGTTTGATGGATTCTGGCTTAGGGTTATGCACTTCTTTGTGGAGAGATTTAACCAGCTCTTCCTTGATGGGTGATGGCTGGTATGGATCCATGTGGGTGGCACGGGAATTGGAGAGTTCCTTTGAGTACCCCATGGTAAGGATGTCTCTCATGGACATTTTTGGTTCCTAAAGGATGCATTCGCGAAGCTTGAAAGAGGAACACCCTTGGATGAATTGGGCCCTCACCCCTTCACCCAGAGCAGGGAGCGTGCATGTGCTTGCAAGTTCCTTGCTCTGGCTCACAGAAACTTGGGAAGGCATGGAGCAACCCCAGGATCCTCGGAACAAGGCCTAGAGTGCCAACACTCCCTTGTCTCGTTGACCGACAGACGAGGAGAATTTGAAGAATGCTTTGACTTCTTGCTCTAATTGTGCCTCGACTTACCAGATTGTCCCGAGGACTTGGAATGGGACGGCAATGATGGAGGACTCTGCAGCCGCTCCCGGGTCTTTCCTCTCAACCGGGACCTCTACTTGCACGGATTCAAGAACTGGGCAGTAATCAGCTTCAGGGGCCGCTCCCTCAAAGTCTTTGGATCCATGGCCCAATACTAGGAGCATGACTTTGGGTGTTGGTCATGCTCCAGGCACCAAAGACACACGAGGTGCGGATCTGTCACAGACATCACCTTATGACACGATCTGCAGGGTTTAAAACTGACCTACCTTGATGACATCCTCGATGCATGAGAAGTAGAAAACTAAAAAAGTATTGCACAAAAATTTGAAAAAAGGCAAGTCAAAAAGTGACTCAGGGGTATCTCTCTTCAGGTCGTCACTAGCTCACGTGGAAAGAAAAGAACTGGCGTCAGCACTCCGGTGTGGCACCTACATGGGACTCATGACATCATGTCTGGCGCGGACGATGCCAGTGACAGACGTGGAGCCCAACAATGCCACCTAACGACGCACAGGGTACTTCTCAGAAAATTCTTTGGATCAAGCTGACGCCTGGGGGAAATTCAAAGGTAATGAATCTGCAACTAGAAGTCTCCTTCAGATGTCATGTTTTACAGTCACTCCATAAGTGGAGCACATCCATGTCACAGCTCACAAACGACTTTCATATCACTAGATTCATTCTCTGTGTAACTTTATTGTGGCCTTCCCCGAGGACTGGATATGCTAATTGGGGTTTATCCAATTATTCTCCATGTTTAGATGTCAGAGCACATGCACAGAGATGGGTTAGCAGCCCTCATGGCAAGGAGTCAGAATATGTCAGCAGATCTAAGTCCATAAAAACAACATTAAAAAAGTAGGGAAGTCCATGGAAAACAACTTGGATCACTACAGGTTGGATGGAAACTAGTTCCATATCTAAGAACCATCCAAAAGGTTTCCATACAACTAATCAATTGTTTCCTAAGATAGCTAAAAAGAGGATGTTCTAGATGGTGTATAGTTAGCAGTTATACTTCATGTGCCCAGGTCACACCCTTCGGAATTATGTTTTTTTTAAATCATTTAATGGTTTGCATTTGTATTATGTAAATAACCTCTTGTAAGAATAAGGCCTTGTGTAAGACTATCCCATAGGATTTGGGGCTACTTATCGTCCCCATGAAATCTGATATCCCAGTGTTACGGATTTATCATGTGCAATAAATAGCAGTTCACACCTTAAAAATTGGTTCGTTCAAGCAGATGTTTGTGGTATCAGCACCAAAAACTGCATATTTACGTGGCCTTTTTCCCCATGTTCAGGTTTGACCTGCTGAAGTTTAAACGGCGAAAAATCCAAAGGGTGCAAAACGCACACAGCACTCGTGTTTGCGACTCATTTGCAAACAGCTTTTTGTGTAGGGACTGCCCTTTAAACAGGCGCTTGTTTGTAATCAAGGCCTCGATATTTTACAATTTATTTCAAAAGTACAAAGGAGTAATCATAGTTTATTTCAGTGAATACATGTACGTACACTGCAGACATACGGATGGCATTTAAAACTAGTCTCCTAAGTATGACTTTCAAACCCACACTAAAATGAACACTATTTTGTCCTCTTTCTGTAACGAGGCCAGCCTACAGGTTTAATTGTCCTATGCACTACCATCTTAGTTGTGCACGTGAGTTACTCTTGCACATGATAGGTCCTAGTAAAGGGTAAACGAGAATGTTCGCAGTCCCTGGGCTTTCATGCCTGGAACAAATGTGTACGCACGTAGAATTCTCCGCCACTTAACTGTGGATGTTTTGTGTCCGGGATACAGTTTCACCCCGATTGCTGCTATTTTCTAATCGACTGGTACATTTGCCAAACGCCTGGCATCATTGCTTACTCCGTGGAATTCTACCTCCTAACTTTTAAAACTTGTTAAGCAACTTAAAATATATTCTTAATTTCGATATTTTAAGATGGCACAATTCCTATAACCATAGACGCACTGCGCACACAGAAAACAGACTGTGCATCGATCTGAGACCTACTATTCTGTTCTCCTGCCTTCCGAAACTGCCCACGCCCCAATTCCTGGAGGCACACTACTGACCAGGGCGCCAACACGACTAATCCAAGATCAGAGCATCACGGCGGGGCTTCGGGTTTAATTAGAGCCCTTGTGACTCACCGTACTATCACGTACCCGGCAGTCTCACCTCCTCCTTTGACAAATGAGTCCGAGACACTCTCCTGCCGGTCTGAACAAGGGTGCGGACATTTTTTAAAGGTTATTTGTGGGCTTGGCATTGCCCTGCTATTTTCGAACGCACGCCCCTTCGTAGGGTACATATCTGGCAGCAGTACTAGCACAGCAGCGGATTCACACGCAAGCACAAGTCGGGCTTCTGTGCGTTGTTCTGCCTCATAAACAACCCGCTCTCCGCCTGCGACTACAAAAAAAGCAAATCGCATAACCGTCAGGGAGTTTGCAAAGGTTCCAAAAATGCACACACGTGTTGTATAGAGGTAAAAGAAACCATACACAACTTCATGCTAGCACAAATCAGCCGGGAGATAGTGATTGGTATTTATGCATTGCAATTCTACGTACAAGAATGTAAGCTGTCCTCTTTTTCCTAAAGCGCCAAGATGCGAATTTGCAAGACAGAAGAAACATTAACATTATAGCCTTTTGCTAAAGAATACGTTCATTATATACGGGGGCTTCAAATGGAAAAGGAGACCTAACGAAAGGGGTGCTTAACCATGACATGTTGCCCTGTCAGGTAGCATCTTTCTTGGCTAAAACGTCCAGTCTAATCACCAACAGAAAATAGAGACAATAACTGTGATCTGGGAGGACCTGTGAAGTCTTTTGAGAATGAGGGGGTCTGAGTAGTATTGCCAATGTTTCGTATCAGTGGTTCTTAACATTTTCACATCTGTGGACCCCACTTAATCACTACTGGAACCCAGGGACTCCCACCGAATCATTATTAGAATCTAGGAAACCCCATTGGGTCATTACTGGAAGCTGGGGACTCCAGTGTAGTGGTGTGTAACTCGAGGCAACACAAAGTAGAACGCCCAGGGAAGGGGGGAACAGGAGGGACCTATCAAGAGAGAAATAAATCCAGTGAAAACGGGTGCGGTCAGTTTTACGACAACGCAAGTGATTCCTGGTGTGCATGTCATTTACTGCACAGCAGCTTTTCAGTCAGTACACTGCACTGAAGACGAGTGGTCCCAGTGTGCCTCTTCTGATGGCGTCATCCCAACCGTTTGCCGAGCGGCCCACTATCACCTGGGCACAAGAGTACAATTGTCTGCTCCGCACAGCAGCCCACAGTGCCTGAAGTGACTGCGGAGTTACCACGTCCCCGCCCCCAAGGGCTTGCTCATCCATCCGGCCACACAGTGCTACGGGCAGACTCCAGCCGCCCACTTACCTGCGCTGAGGTGGTGAAACCCTGAAAGCTTCCCTGCTGCCTCCGCGCCCGTTTACAGTTCCCAGGAGCTACAGAGGATGGGCTGCCACACTGCATCAGGCCGCCTCTGCCATGTCAGTGACCCCGTGCGGCAGCCCCAGCTAATGACTGAGTACCTTTCAGCTGCAGACCTGGACTCTGCCGCACAATTGCTGATCTGGTTATGCTGCAAATGTGCACAGAACTAGTTTCAGTGCCCCCAGGCTGCACCTCATATGCAATTTACTGTGCTACTCCAATTGTTAGCCATGTCAATTCCCAAGTGCCTAGCAAAGGACCCCTGGTGCCTCCATACTGCATTTCCTCTAGAGACTAACATCCTGCCTGACACTACCATTTGTGCGGCCACATGCCTACTCAGGTGGAGTTTCTGTGACTGTCACTGCTACTGGAGCAGACTTTGCCACCAGTACACTCTCCATCCCACACATGCAGATCCTTCTCTAGTCCACTGCGATGTCATCCATCCCAGCCCTTGAACTGTCACGATGGAATGTCTGGAGACCTATTTTGAGGCAGTTGAAGTAGCAGACGACCGAAAACATGCCTTGCTTATCCACCAGCTGCAGGATCTGAAAGACTGTTGTGGAAGCTGGGCTGCTGTGCATCTATATCACCCTGTAGAATGCCATCACAGCATTCCAATTCCAGATTGGTCGTACCATACTGACATTGGTCTCAACGCTGACGCTCCCAGCACCAGCCACCGGCAGCACCATTCTCATTGCTGCCTCTGACATGGAGCCACGTGGGTGTTGTGTAACACCGACTCAGATGCTGGCAGGAGCCTTGCCTCCTATGTCGGATCCTGGACCCATTTCTTTTGGGCTAGGTTACAGTGAGGAACGGGAGGGGTCACTGGACCCTCTAGAATACCAGCTCCAAGAACCTATGGACTAGCATTCAGACTTGGGTGAGGCCAGTGGACATGATACTTCTCCAGATACTGGCATGCTTTTCCTCCTACTGTGGCTAGGGAGGAGGGGCTGTTCCTCTCAGTGGGGTGAGTAGAGCTTCTGAGGTCTTGGACCTTGAGTTGCCATTGGGGGCAGTCAGGACTAATCTCCTGACAGAAGCACTTCAGCCTGGGGTTTTCTCCTCTGAACCCATGCTCCCCTTTAATGAAGCCCTTACGGATGTCCTATGTTGTTCCTGGTCTAAAAACCAGCACAGGGGCTCCTGTGAAACGGAAAATTGCCTGCTGCCTTTGCCCAACTCCAGGGGACCCAAGCTTTCTGGTGAAACATCCCACCCCTGAGAGCTTGGTCATCCAAGCCTCCACTTCGCAGGTTGCGTTCCCTTCTGCACCCCCGAATAGGGAATCCAAAAAGTTGGGTGCACTTGGGAAGAAGATTTGTTATTCCTCCAGCCTAGCAGTGTGGCCTATCAACACTGCTTGCCTTTTCGGGTATTATTCCCACATATGGTTGCACAAGTGCTGCCACAGATGCCGCGTGGCTGAGGGCATGGGATCCACTGACCTCGTGAATCAGGAAGCCAGCGGTTTGGCCAGTCCACCGTCCCTCCTCTGCAGCAGCCTCTAAGCCTTTTTAGTCTGACTCCCCACCAAAGGCCATTCGAAGGGAGGACTCACCACCACCTGCTCTGCTGGCAATCTATCACGTCAGACAGGTGTGTTTTGCAGATATTCCCAAGGGGCTACTTCTCCCCCTTTGAAACTACCCCTCCATCCATGCCACCATCATAGGATTGGATGACGGAGGATCACCTGTCCATTCTCCATGAGGAAGTTACGGTTCTTTTGGCCAATAGAGCCATAGAGAGTGTTCTGTGCAACAAGTAGGTCATGGTTGCCCGCTACTTTCTGGTGCCTAAAAAGGACAAGGGCTTCCACCTTATCCTAGACCTCCAATCCCTCAATCTCTTACTTAAGAAGGAGAAATTCAAAATGGTCACTGTGCTCCGGTTTTATCTGCCCTGGACCCAGGAGATGGTATATTAGCGTTGTACTTGCAGGACCCTTATTTTTATATTTTCTTCCTGCCTGCCGACAGACGTTACTTGCGGTTCCCAGTAGGTCACAAGCACTTTCAGTTCACTGTGCTCCCCTTTGGCCTTACCAGTGTGGTCGCAGCTCTTCAACGCAGAATAGGAGTTTCAGTCTTCCCCTATCACGATGACTGGCTGTGGAAGGCGGGCTCACCCCCAGGCTGTCGTCGCCCACCTCCAGACTATGGCGGATCTCTTGCATTCTCTAGGGTTCACTATAAACTTGCCGAAGTCACACCTGACTCCAGCACAGACAATGCTCCCTTTCATTGGAGCTGTTCTGGACACAGTGCAATTTCAGGCTCATCCTCCAGAGTGGCGAGTCCAGGATATTCAGGCTAAAATACCTATGTTTCAGCCTTTATCCTGGATTTCAGTGAGAATGACACTGAGGCTGCTGGGTTTCATGGCAACCAGCTGGTAAGGCATGCCAGATGGCATACCTGGGCTCTGCAGTGGGACCTGAAATACCAGTGGGAACAGCATCAGGGGAATTTCTCCGACAAGGTCCTGATCTCCGAGGGAGCTGCTCAAGATCTGCAGTGGTGGTTAACAAACCACAATTGGGTCAGTGGCAGATCCCTCTACCTTCCCCTACCAGATCTTATAGTAGTGACAAATGCGCCACTCTTGGGATAGGGCGGCCATCTGGGAGAGCTGGAGATCAGAGGCATCTGGTCTCAGGCAGAATCTGGATTCTATCTTAACCTGTTGGAGCTCCGTGTGATCCAGCTGGCATTGAAGCATCTCTGACAAGGAGAAGATGGTGCAGGTGTTCACAGGTAACACCACCGCTGTATGGTACTGCAACAAGCAGGGCAGGGTGGAGTCGTGGACCCTTTGTCAAGAAGCCCTGCACCTCTAGATGTGGCTGGAACAGCAGGGCATATCCCTGGTGGTTCAGCATCTGGCGGACTCTTTGAATGCCAGAGCAGACAAACTCAGCCCGAAATGTCTACCGGATCACGAATGGCGTCGCAATCCAGAGGTGGCTCAAGGTCTTTTTCAGCAGTGGGGAGAGCCTTGGTTAGGTCTGTTCACCTGTGCAGACAAGACGCAATGTCAGCAGTTTTGCGCATTGGAGTTTCCATGGCATCAATAGCTCGGAGACGCTTTTCATCTCGAGTGGAATTCAGGCCTCCGGTACGTCTTTCCATCCATAGCACTTCAGCCCAGAGTTCTCAAGAAGATCAAGAGCGGCTATGCCCAAGTAAGCCTTGTGGCTCCAGCCTGGGCACAGAGAGTCTGGTATCCCGAGCTGTTGAGCATGTCCATCGATCTTCCGATCAGACTGCCCCTTCGGGAGGATCTTCTGTTGCAGCAGAAGGGAAGGGTTCTTCACCTGTCCAGTCTCCACCTTCTTGCGTGGCGATTGAGCGGCTGCAGTTGATTACTTTTGACCTTTGACCCGGTCTGTACCGTTATCTTGGCAGTCAGTCATCCCTCCACTAAGAAGTTATATGCCTGTCGTTGGAAGAAATGTGTGGCATGGTGCACAGCCAAATCTGTTGACTCCCTTTCTGCTCCTCTCTCTAAGATTCTTTTGTTTATACTTTCTTTGGCCCAGTAGGGCTCTGCTGTGGGCACTCTCAAAGGTTATTTGTCTGCAATTTCTGCTTTTTCTGAGGTTGCCTGGTCAACCTTCTTTGTTTAAGTCCCCTATTGTAAATAGGTTCCTTTATCCCCATTCATTATGCCCCAATAGTATTTGAATTTAGTTTGGACCATTTTGATGTGCGCTCCTTTGGACCCTTTCCACAATTGTCTTCTCAGGCTTCTCACTTTGAAAACAGCCTTCCTTGTGGCCACTGTCTGCCGGCTGGATGAGTGAGGTGCAGGCATTGTCATCTGAGCTGCCCTACCTTTCCTCCTATCCTGACAAAGTAGTGCTTCGCTTTAGGGCCTCTTTTCTGTCTAAAGTGAATACCTTTCATGCAGGCCAATCCATCACCTTGCTTACTTTTTACACCCCCACATCCTTCTAAGGAAGAGGAGAGATTCCAACACCTGGACCCAAAAAAGGTATTGGTGTTCTACCTTTATCGTGCAGAAGAATTCCAGGTAGATGTTCAACTCTTTGTCGGTTACGTGGGTGCGTAGAAAGGTTGGGCGGTGCAGAAGTAGATTATCTACAGATGGGTCGTACTCTACATTAAGATCTGCTATGCACTGGACAAAATGCAACACCCTGACGCCTTGAGTTCTCATTCTGCTCGAACGATAGCTGTGAACACTGTGTTGGCATACGGAGTTCAAGTCCTTGCTATCTGTCACGCCACAACGTGGGCTTCTCTGTACGTTTATTAAATACTACTGCCTGTACATTCAGGTCCGTAGGGATGGGTACTCTGCTCATTCGGTCCTGCAGGATGTTGTAGTGTGATCTTTGTTCGCAGTCCCACCTCTGGGGTATCTATGCAACGGTAAGGAATCTGCAATTAGAAGTCTATCAGATGAACAAGTTATTTACCTTTGGTAATGCTTTATCTGGTAGAGACATAATCTACTTGCAGATTCCTTAGCGCCCAACCCATCCTTCCCATTCTGTGAACTGATTTCTAAGGAGAGGGACTACCCTTTCAGGGCTTTAGTTTTTATCCCTCAGTAGTCAGTGTTCTTTATGGCTCTGCGTTTCCGGTGTGGAAAGCCATGAAAAGAAACTGACGTCAGTTAAGTGATGCCTATATAGGACCCTCAGTGTCATATCCGGCACAGATGACAAGGACGACAGACGTGGAGTTGATTGGCACCTAATGGTGTGCAGGGGTACTGCTCAGAAAATTCTCCAGATTAAGCTGACACCTGGGGGAAATTCAAAGGTAAAGAATCTGCAACCAGAATATGTCTCTACCAGATAAGGCATTAACAAAGGTAAGTAACTTGTCATTTGGGCTGCTACAGGGCCACACTAAAGCAGGCACACATGCCAATAGGTGCTATATAATGTTGTAAAACATACTTCTAACATTATTTGGGTCACCTGTGAGAAGTATCTGTAGCAACAAGTCTCAGGTGCATAACATGGAGAAGTAAAGGAGAGTAAAGGCATCCACAGAGCAAAGGACCGGTGATGTAAGCCTCCAACTATGTGATGTCCATCCATGGGTGGGATCAGGGACGGGAAACAGAAACTGCAATCTCCATAATCAGAAGGTCAAATTGTAAAGGAATCACTGAAACATCGAATCATATCTTTATTTCATCATTAGATATCAAGATACTAAAGCGTGTTAAGTGCTTGCCCTGGACATATGTGTTTCCTGCAGTCTACAGCTTTGGATCCTTAACCCTTCTGAGGTTTAACGGTTAAGTACTATTGTATTTTGAAATAGTACAACCACCTACATACAAAATTACAAAATGGTAGATAGTATTTGTTGGACCTGGCTTTTTGACGGGGCTCATCCCCAAACTTTTTGCCTCCTTCCTCCTATTTTTTCTGACCTGTTGTTGTTGGCTTTTGACCTCTGGGCACTTCACCACTGCTAACCAGTGCTAAAGTGCATATGATCTCTATGTAAATTGTACTATTGATTGGTTTATCCATGATTGGCTATTTAATTTACTTATAAGTCCCTAGTAGAGTGCACTATATGTGCCTAGGGCCTATAGATTAAATGCTACTAGTGGGCCTGCAGTACTGGTTGTGCCACCCACTTCAGTAGCCCCTTAACCTTGTCTCAGGCCTGCCATTGCAAGGCCTGTGTGTGCAGTTTCACTGCCACTTCGACTTGGCATTTAAAAGTATTTGCCAAGCCTAGAACTCCCCTTTTTCTACAAATAAGTCACCCCTAATGTGTGCCCTAGGTAACCCCTAGAGCAGGATGCGGTGTGGGTAAAAGGCAGGACATGTACCTGTGTAGTTATATGTCCTGGTAGTGTAAAACTCCTAAATTCGTTTTAACACTACTGTGAGGCCTGCTCCCTTCATAGGCTAATATTGGGGCTGCCCTTATACACTGTTGAAGTGGCAGCTGCTGATCTAAAAGGAGCAGGAAGGTCATATTTAGTATGGCCAGAATGGTAATACAAAATCCTGCTGACTGGTGAAGTCGGATTTAATATTACTATTCTAGAAATGCCACTATTAGAAAGTGAGCATTTCTTTGCACTTAAATCTTTCTGTGCCCTTCAATCCACGTCTGGCTAGGTTTAGTTGACAGCTCCTTGTGCATTCACTCAGACACACCCCAAACACAGGGTACTCAGCCTCACTTGCATACATCTGCATTTTGAATGGGTCTTCCTGGGCTGGGAGGGTGGAGGGCCTGCCCTCACACAAAGGACTGCCACACCCCCTATTGGGACTCTGGCAGACAGGATTTAACTGAGAGGGGGCCTGGTGCATTTCTTAGACACTCTTTGACGTCACCCCCACTTCAAAGGCACAACTTAGTATAAAACAGGGCCTCTGCCCTACCTCATCAGACACTTGCTGGAGAAGAAACCTGAACCAGAAACTACATCCTGCCAAGAAGAACTGCCTGGCTGCTCAAAGGACTCAACTGTCTGCTTTTCTACAAAGAACTGCTGCCTTGCTGTTGGCCTACTGCCTTGCTGAACTCTTGTCTGGCTGTAAAAGTTCTCTCCAAGGGCTTGGATAGAGCTTGCCTCCTGTTCCCTGAAGTCTCAGGACCAAAAGGACTTCTCTTTTTGACTTGGACGCTTCGTGCGCTGAAATTTTCGATGCACAGCTTGTTCCGCAGCGAGAAAAACGCCGCACACCGACACTGATCGACGCGACGCCTGCGGGACGACCGGAACTTCGACGCACGGCCTTGCAAGGACAACGCCGCCCGACTTCCAGAGGAGAAATCAACGCAACGCCTGCCGTGAGAGCAAAACTTCGACGCACAGCCCCGCGGAACGACACGCAGCTGGAAAACAAGCAGGAGAATCCACGCACAGACCCGGGACATCTGGTAATCCCCGTGACCCATAGAAAGAGATTGTCTGCACGCCGGAAAACGACGCATGACTTCCCCGCCTGAAAAATAACGACGCAAGTCCGTGTGTGCTGGGGAGAAATCGACGCATACACCATTTTTCCACGTATCTCTTCTTCTGCGGCCCTTTGCAGAGATTTTCCACCAGAAACCAGGTACTTTGTGCTTGAAAGAGACTTTGTTTGCTTTTTAAAGACTTAAGACACTTTGGGGGTTATTACAACTTTGGAGGAGGTGTTAATCCGTCCCAAAAGTGACGGTAAAGTGACGGATATACCACCAGCCGTATTACGAGTTCCATAGGATATAATGGACTCGTAATACGGCTGGTGGTATATCCGTCACTTTACCGTCACTTTTGGGACGGATTAACACCTCCTCCAAAGTTGTAATAACCCCCTTTATATCACTTTTCAGTGATATCTTTACAAATTCATATTGCATCTTTGATCGTTTTGACCTGCAAATACCCAGATGAATATTATATATTTTTCTAAACACTGTGTGGTGTATGTTTGTGGTGTTATATTATGGTATTGTATTGACTTATTGCACAAATGCTTTACACACTGCCTTTTAAGTTAAGCCTGACTGCTCGTGCCAAGCTACCAGAGGGTGGGCACAGGCTGATTTTGGATTGTGTGTGACTTACCCTGACTAGAGTGAGGGTTCTTGCTTGGACAGAGGGCAACCTGACTGCCAACCAAAAAACCCATTTCTAACAGTATTGTAGCTAGTAGTATAGAGAAATAGGATCTTGTTATTTGCTGATTTAAGTGCTATATCATATTCACTGATGTGCCCTTTTGCTTTGATGAATCACTACTTCCCATAGAATTATTTAAATCCATGCCAGACCCTCAGAGTTCTTCTCGTTTTACTTCTAGTGAAAATCATGTGAATGCGTTTGGAGCTTCATGTATATTTAGAATTGTTATTAAAAAAAATACCATCAAAATTAAGTAGTTAAACTTTTTTCATTGAAAATAGACAAGTACAGGGCGTGGTCTGGCTGCCGATGAATATGGCCGCCTGATCAGAGAGCTCTGTGCGCCGGACTGGGCCCAGGGACACGGAGGGGTCGTCAATCGCCAGGGGTGCTTCCCCTGCTATGCTCTACCCACCTGCAAGGGCGGGCGGGAGCCGAAAGATACCAGCCTCTCCACTCCAGACAGCAGCAGGGCCGCTGGGATGTTGTGGCCCACCGTGGCGTGTGCAGGCACGGTCCACAGTTCCCCCTGAGGGCGGTGAGCTTCGGAGGTGCTAGGGCAGCCGGGAGGGATCACACCTGATCACGTGCAGTGGATTAGGGCCCGTCCATGCTAATCGACCCTCGGCGGCACAAGCGGCGGGAGCGGAGAGAAGTCAGCCTTTCCCTTTCGGACCGCGGGAGGGCCGCTAAGACGCCGCAGCCCACCTCAGCGCATAAAGCCATGGCCTACAGCTATCCCGAGGGTGAAGTGCTTCAGAGGTGAGACGGGTGGCTGGAAAAGATTGCACCTGGCTGTGTGTCGCCCTGGGGCCCGCCCACGTTACCTGATCCTCGGCGACCTGACTACGACATTCCCTCCCAGAAGATGAGAGGGACCGGGGGAGTAAGAAGGGTGCACCGAAGCACACCTGCTGGCTGCTTCCCGTGCTGGGGCAGGTGCTGCGTCCCCGTGCTAGAGAGGAGGGCTTCCCCGACCCTACTGGTAATACGCCCCCCTGGCGGTTTATGAGGAGAGGGGTGCCCTTATTCAGGTAGCGAGCTTCCCTGTACCGGGGGGGGCCCAGAGAGCAGGAGCCTGACACTGCGGAGCGACAGGCGCCATAAGCAGAGTGTCGCTGAGGGTGTGGCTCCACTACCAGGATCCTTTGGAGAAGCGACCCGGCTTCAAGCCAGGCATGACCTCGGGGTCAGTATAGCCAGCCCATACCGACAACAGTTCCACCCTAGCGCACCTCACCCCACCACCTACGGCCAGGACTGGAGACTCACATTGGGCCTGGGTCTAGCGACGACGGGCCCCTGATGGACTGTGAGTGAAACCTGAAATCAACCAGGCATACTGGTGCCTGTGAGGAGAGTCCGGCCTCCTACTTCTGAGCGCTTCTGCAGCCACATGACCCCTTCGCTGTAGGTGCTATTTTATTTTAGAGCCTGACTTACTTAGTGGGACACGCACAGAGGTCACAGTGCTGGAGTTCCTGGCAGTAGCAGAAAGATGCAGTTGATCACACAACCGCGACATAGCCCCGTTGCTACGAGAACTACTTTACGACTCTCCCCGGGACCCTTCTTCCCGGGGGCGATGCCAAGCAGAAAATCATCAGGTAAACATTCCCGTGAACTGCTATGCTCTGAGGCCATTGCACAACTGAAATCCATGGCTGCGCAGGCGGCCCCCTCCTTGCCCCGTGACCTCACTAGCCGACCCCCGCACAGTCGATTCGACGGACCGCATACTACAGGAAATTTCTGCAGTGGGGCGGCACTTGGAGACCATGGACTTAAAGATTTCGGACCTTTCCGCGGCCTCTACCTCCATACGGGCAGATATAGCCTGCTTCCAAGAGACGGTAACGGACCTGGATCAGCACCTCATGACCGTCGATCACATTGTGGCGTTGCCAGAGCGTGACGCAGAGCTGCAGTCCCTGCAGGCAAAGATCACTGACTTGGAGGACAGGAGCCGGAGGGACAGCGTCTGATTTTTTGGGCATACCGGAACACAAAGAAGGCTCCAGTATCAAAGACTTTCTTAAAAACTTCCTCCCCGAGCTCACTGGCATGGATTTCTCACCGCCACTAGAGTTTCAGAGAGCCCATAGGATTGCCCCTCTACATAAGGCAACCTCTGGATGGCCCCATCCCATTATCGCATGCTTCCTCTGTCACGAACAGGCTCGTCAGGTTATCTCAACGGCCAGGTCTCAGGGTCCGTACTCCCTAGAGGTCCATGAGATGAGAGTGGCAGCGGACTTCTCCAGGATAACAAATGAGAAGCGGAAAGCATTCGTGGCCCTTCAGCCGCAACTCAGAAAGCTGGACATTAAATTTGGTCTTTTGAGCCTGCTTGTATGTGGATTACGTACAATGGCAAATCAAGAGACTTCATTGAACCTGCGGACCTTGGCTCCTTCCTGGATGACCTCTCTCAACACCCCATGGACTATGCCCCAGCACACCCGATACCTGATTCCCCCGCCTTGGGTGACCCTCCCTCCGTCTCTCTTTCCCTGTCTCAACATCGCCCGCTTCACAGAAGAAGAGTCAGACATACGATCGCTCACTCAAATCGCAGGAAGGCAGAAAACATGCTCTTCAAGCGGTGATTGCCCAGACACAAGATCAAGGCAGAGACACATCCCGATCCCCTCTGAAACCACCGACTACGGAACATCCGTATTGCTGGACTTACAGGCATTCCGAAAATCTTTGTCCTGAAATCTGCAGCATGTACCTCCTCATTGGACAGCTAAGTGCCTTACTCACCCACCTCCACTATTATCCTCCTCCGATAGGGTGGGAGTGGCCAGTGTTGTAGTTCTTGTTTTAGCACTGCTGTTGGTGTTGTCTACCCCTACACATGGGACTGCTCCCTCGCCCGGTTCACGGGGTGCACCCAGTCATCCCAGGAGTTTCGCCATGGGTGGGGCTTCCGGGATGAAGTGTGATTAACCTGACTCATGTCTTTCTCCTATGTTTCTAGTTGCAGTTTATCCTAGTTAGTTTGTTCACCAATAACAGTACTGTACAAAATACTTTGTCTTCACTTCCTGATCTGCGTCAGGATGAGGGACGTGGACCCGCCTCTGAGCACCTTTGGTACCCCCCTCCCTTGTGATGCTTCTCCGTCTACCCGATTGGTCCACGACCACTGCGGACCACTGCGGGCCATGGTCTCCGGGGGACTACGACTTACTGCCCCATTCGGGTACCTGTGAGGTCCTCCTTCTATCCCTCACCCCTACCCATCATCGCTCATCACCTTGGAGAGCTTCCCAGGCAGTGCATGCTGTGGGCTCCCCCACTCTCGCCTCCGGCCCCCCCTTAATATTACCAGACCTACTCCAACCCAATTTAATCCACACGGCACGCTCCCCCGCCGTGTTACCTTCGCAATCCTCAGTCCGCAGTTTTGGGGCCTTCTATCCACTTCCTTAGTACTCTTCACAGGGCTGGCTAGGACTATCCATGCAACGGCTCCTGAGGCCTTTCACCAGAGACATCAGCCCTGATATGGTAGTCACCCTTTCTTTCTAACCTGAAATGTACTAAGATGCGCACCCATCTGTCTTGGTTATTCGCCCTGTAATAGGTTCCCTTCCTGCCTCTCTCTCGGTTCCATCCCTTGCTGTGCTTTGCTCCTCCACACGCTTTACCTCTTTCATACCCGCATATGTTGCCCCGTGCTGCTCGCCCCTGGCTGTTTGTCGGTAGTCCCCTTGGGCTCCACATCCTCTTCTCTCCCCTCCCCCGCGCTCGTCCGGCGCACGGGCCATACAGGTTCCGACCCGCAGTTCAACAGGGCTCCCAGTAGTGAGGAACTTCCTCACCTACTGCAGACCCCAGGTCTGTTTCTTTTTTGTGTCCCTAGATTCTTATTCCTCCCTCCCTGCCTTCCCTATCTAACTCTTCCTTTACTTCCTTTTACCCTATCTTTTACCCTGTGAGCTTGCACGCTTGCACCCTTCCCCCGCCCTCCACGTACCCAATCTGTCCTTTTCTATTTTTATTTTTATTCCCATCTCTTCTCTTGCCTGACTGATCCTCTTCTTTTCTCTGACCGAGGGTCCCCCGCCCCCCAGCCTCCCACCATACCACTTACCATCTATCTGCACACGCGCTCTCTGAGCTTTGCTACTCCCGAAGTACCCCCCATTAGGTGTATTAACGTACGGGAGGTCACACGCCCCCGAAACCTGATCAACTCAGTCCGACAATGGGATCGACAGCCCCGATAACGGGCCTCTCTTGGAACGTCCATGGCATGACGCATTACATCAAACGGCAAAAAGTCCTATCCTACCTACGATCCAAAAGAACGGATATTGCCCTCTTACAGGAAACACATCTGTCCCCATCGGAATCAGAGAAACTGCATAGGGACTGGGTGGGCAGAGCGCTCTTCAGCGGAGCACTGTCCGTGCACAGTGAGGCGCAGGGCTCTGGCGGAGTTGTGGGGTAGCGATTCTCATCCATTGATCCCTGCAGTTCAGGCTGTTCAAGACGTGGTGTGACCCGGAGGGACGTTATGTCCTCGCAAAGCTTATATCGAGCGCCTCCATCGTTTATGTTGGCTCTATCTATGCTCCAACGGGTTCCAAAGGTTCTTTGTTCCTCTCTCTTAATCGGGTGTTGACAGAGATCGGAGCCTCTCAGTACCTACTAGGTGGGGACTGGAATCTACCACAAGACTCCATTCTGGATCGATCGGGTGGCCTTGACGTGGGCAATAACGCTGACTGGGCCCTCCTAGGTGACGTTCTGTCGGACCACGGTATGCTAGACCATTGGCGCCTCTCCCAGCCATCCGACTGCGAATACACTTTTGTCTCCTCAGTTCACGGGGCTCAATCCAGGCTAGACTACTTCCTCGTCACTCATCGGCTGTTGCATGCGATTAGAGAGTCCAAGATCCTACCAGCCGCATTGTCTGACCACTCCCCGGTTTTATTGGCCCTGGAGTTAGGGCTGGCATCTCCCAGACGTAAGCCATGGCGTCTCCAAACCTCCCGATACCGGACACCGAAGGGGAAGGAGCAGCTCAGATCCCACGTCGCCAGTTATCTCCTAAATAACAAGGGTTCGGTCTCTTCGCTTCAATTGCTGTGGGCTGCGGTGAAGGCGACAATCAGAGGGCAGCTCATGAGAGACGCTGCCATTGCCAACAATCAGAGACGTGACACACAGAGAGCTCTAGAAGACTGCATAGCCTAGACTACCCATGAATACACCCTAACACCCTCCCCATCCATCTGCCGTCGCCTGGAACATGCCAAAATAGAGCTTAACACCCTCTTTACATCACACGCAGAATACACATTACAGCGACTGAGAGGTTGTCACTACGAGCATGGGGAGAAGGCGGGACGATTGCTGGCCGCCCAACTCCATCAACGTGAGGCGGCGTTGGCCATACCAGCCTTGCACAGTGCCGACAGCACGCTTATTACACATCCCCAGGCAATCGCAGATGTTTTTGGTCGCTTCTATCAGACTCTCTACTCTCCAGAAACAGTGGAAGACCAGGACAGGTTGACCACCTTCTTTGAGAAGGTGAATATACCCTGTCTCTCGGAGGAGGGCAGGGCCCTTCTGGAGGGAGTCATCAGTAAGGACGAGATCCAGCAGGCAATCGCCAGCCTCCCATATCATAAAGCCCCTGAGAGGGCGGCTACCCGACAGAATTCTATAAGTGGACAGGGGCAGATACGGTGGATGCCCTATATGAGGCCTTCTGTGGGGCAGACCAGATAGGCTCTTTACATCCCCTCTCCAATAAAGCTTCTATAATAGTATTACCCAAACCTGGTAAGGATCTTCTCCTTTGTGGTAGTTACCGTCCCATATCACTCCTCAACAGAGATGTCAAAATACTGGCAGGGATTCTAGCAGCCCGCCTCAAGAAGGTCACACCGTCTCTCGTTCATCATACGCAAGTTGGCTTTGTACCCGGCCGTTCTTCTAGGAACCATCTACGTACGCTGCTCCATGCTCTTTGGGCGACACGAGACTCCCAGGAGGAGGCCCTTGTCCTCTCCCTGGATGCCAAGAAGGCATTCGATCGAATAGAGTGGTGGTACCTCTTTGAAACACTAAAACGTTTTGGTCTCAGGACTAGTTTTATTAATAGGGTGCGTTTGTTATATGACTCACTGACAGCACAGGTCAATTGCGGTGGGTTCCTCTCCGATACCTTTTCTGTTAGTAGGAGGACCCTCCAGTGCTGTCGCTTGTTGCCGTTACTATTCCTGCTGGCCGTTGAACCCTTAGCGGCAGCGATCCATAGATCCAGTCTCATTACTGGAATATCCTTCCCTGGTGGCTGTTCCACCATTTATTTATATGCCGATAATATTCTGCTCACCCTCACCGACCTAACTAAATCCTTGCCGGCTCTCCTTGCCATTTTATCTGAATTCGAACTTATCTCGGGCTACCCGATCAACTGGGATAAGAGCGAGGCATTGCCCTTATCCCCTGTGACAGTAAGTGCGTCCATACAGGGCTTCCCGGTAAAGTGGAAGCAGTCACGTCTTCACTACCTGGGCATTTACATTAACAGAGGTTTGGAAAAAATGGTGGCTGACAACCTGACAACCTAGACCCACTGCTAGCCAGTATGAAACAGGATTTCGATAAATGGACACATTTGGGCCTCTCTATGTGGGGCAGAGCACAGGCGGTATGCATGGTGACCATGCCGAGATTCCTGTATGTTCTGGGTATGCTGCCTCTGCAGATACCCCTGCCTCTTCTTCGAGAGATAGACCATCGCATCAGAGCCTTCGTTTAGGGGTCCATAAGCCCACGGTTGCCCAGAGCTGCATTACTCGCCAGACGTGAGTACGGAAGACTAGGTCTCCCGTCAGAGGAACACTACACCCTAGCATTACATCTCTTGCAGCTGGTCTTCCTTCTTCCAGGAGCGAAGGACCCGCCACTTTGGGTGGAAGTGGAACGGACACTCTTGCATTCCCCTCCGGGACTTCATGTGCTCTATATTATGCGCCTTGCTCCCCTCCGACTAACCAATCCCATGATCAGAGCCATGCAAAAGTCTTGGCGGCAAATGCAACGCTTATTGAAAGTGGAACCCCTGATTCATGACAGAGTCCCACTCTGGGGCACCAGGGGTTTTCTAATGGGGGGAGGACTATAGTTTGAGAGGAGTGGCGTTCGAAGGGCCTCCTACAGTTCGATCAACTTCTAACCGAGGGCAGATTGAAGTCATTTGCGGAACTCCGGGAGGAATTCGACCTGCCTGCACACCACTTGTGGAGTTTTATACAGCTCAAACACTGTCTGGGGAGACGCCTGGGGAGTCTCAATCCCCGGTACTCTACTGCTTGGAAACCTGGGGTCCCCTTCGGGGAGTCATATCCAGAATACATACACTGTTGAACCACCACCTATTTTCCCTCCCCCCCTTGATCTCCCTCAAAGATAAGTGGCAGGCCCGCCTTCAGACCTAATATGAACTAGAGGACTGGGCAGAATTGATTGAGGCGAGAGATTGCGGAGCTCAAGAGGCTCGCTTGAAATTCAGTCTCCTCAAGATGCTACACGATTGGTACTGGATCCCCAGAAATTGCACTCTGCACGGTTGTTGCCTCACGCCTCCTGCTGGCGATGCCCTCATGCCAGCTGCGATTTGTCTCACATCTTACATGACTGCCCAGTCATTCAACCTTTCTGGCAATTGGTGGGGTGTACCCTTAGGGAAGTGCTGCCCTTGCCGCCCTCTCTCACCCCTTCTCTTATTGCTGAATGACACCAGAGATTTGTACAACCTCTCCCGACCACAGCAACGTTTATTACTCACAGCGCTGGCTACTGCCAAAGTGTGTATCCTCAGGCACTGGTGCTCAGAAACTGCCTCCTCCCATGGGGAATGGATCACTGCAATGTATGAGGCTGCCTCCCACGAACGGCTCATATACAGCCTCCAGGATAAGATGGATGTGTTCCTCCAGACCTGGGCCCCCTTCCTCTCAGCACCAGAGGGATGAGTGCTCCCAGCTGGTGCCCTGCTCCAACGTGCACTGCGGTGACTCCCTTATTTGGGAGCCGCACACCCACATACCAGCGCACCACCCGTCCCTCCCACTTGGCTCTATTTGCTTGTAGGCACACATCTCCTTTTTCCCATGGGTAGGTTTTCCTTCTTCTTCCTTTTCTCCCTCCACCCCTTATGCCACCTCTATTCCCACTATATCCACTACATCTCCTTTGAACATCCCCCCCTTGACTTCGCCTCCCCTCCTATTCCTCCCAGTTCCCCCCTTCCCCTTGGTCACTTCCACCTCCACCTCCACTTTCACTTTCACTCTCCCCTTTTACTTTTACTCTCACTCTCACTTTCACTCTCACCTTCACTCTCACCGTTATTACTACCCCACTGCTGTATTCCTCTCTCTTTAATTACTGATCACACATATCTGAGCCCCGTGTTACCCTCTGTTAATTACTCATGGCGCATTATGTGGCAGATGCAGCCCCTATCCGTTGCTCAGTCTATACCTTCCTCTCCCCATGAACTCATTCCAGCTGCCCTGCATCCTGATCCCCTCTTTGTGCTCATCTGCATCACTTCCTCTCCCTCCGCTATATTGTGTGAACTCCGTCATCTCTCCCTCCTCCTCACCCCTCCCCAACATTCCCTTCTTTCCCTCTTCTTCGGTTTGTACGTCACTTACCCCTCTCCACTGTCCTGGCCCTTTCTTCCCGTTACCGGCTCATGTCTTCCACCCCCGTTGACCCGCAGTATTGCCCCTTTCCTTAAATAGTCACCCACACAGGATCCCCATTCTTCTTTCTCAGCATGCAACCCAGATAACGGATAATGGAGTTTTGGGAGGCTGGGAGGAGGGACGATTGGCGGCGGAATGCCCGGACTACCAGAATTCCCGCACCCACTACTGCTTGGCATGGGTTGGGACAGGGGTAGTGTTCCATACTACGATCAGACCACCTATTCCGTTGCTGTATTGAGCTTCATATATGTACCAGATTTTGTTTGGCCCTCTTGGTTATTGACGTATGTCAGAGTATCTCCTCTTCCCTGTATGTTTGACATCTCCCGTAATGTAATACTGGAATTCACAGAGTTATATACCTTGTCTCATTGGACAGATCTGTGTAATGTATTGTTGGTTTTGAATAAAGAATTACAACACAAAAAAAGAAAATAGACAAGTACGCAGCAGTAAACATCACACATACCACTCCATTTGAATCTTAAATATTAATTTCTGCATTACAATGTTTTATACATGCATTTGCATGGGACTTAGGGCCAGATGTATCATTCTTTCCAATAGAGATTACCAAATTGTGATTTTTTGCAAATCGCAATTAAGTAATCGCTATTGGAATGTATGAAACTCCATGAGTTTCATATAGCGATTCGCAAGGGCCCGCAAATGGACCTACCTCATCAATATTCAAGAGGTAGGTCGCAATTTACGACCCATTGCGAATGTCTACAATCACAGGGATGGTGGCCTGCTGGGCTCAGCAGACCACCATGTTTGTAACTGCTTTTCAACAAAGCTATTTTTTTTAAATGCAGCCCGTTTTCCTTAGAGGAAAACGATATGCATTTAAAAAGAAAATTGAAAAGTTTTCTTTAATTGTTTAAGAGTAGGCAGTGATCCGTGGGACCACTGCCAGCTCCTAAAAAAAATGTTTTTGCATGCACTCCTTCCCCTTTGCGAATGGGTTACCACCAATTTGAAATTGGTGGTAACTGCAATTGTTTTGCGACCGCATTCACGGTCACACAACAATCATACATACCTCTACGATTCGGTATCAGGAAGGGACGCCCTTGACATCCCCCTTCCTAATACCGAATCGGTATGCTGTCGCAAATCCAATTTGCGAATGGCAAAAAAGTTTGATACATCTTACTCTAAATCCCAACACACAATGGTTCATTACACTTATTAAAAAACTTACAGTGAATTTTCCATATCATGCATTTGACGTCCCCACCATGTCCCTGACCCTCGGCCCACCCATGCTGAAAATAATTGAGCTTCTTTTTTTTGGGTGAGTTGTTTTTGCAACAAGTTTGTTGTGCGAATAATTTTTGCGCGAAGGTTCTTTATGTGGGATAAATGAGGTGAAATGCAAAATATTTTAGTAGAAGACAGCACATTCTGAAATCTTAAAGTTATTAATTCAAGGTTTGAATGTTCAGACTGCCACTTGATTGATACAAGGAATGGCAAGGTAACAGGATACATAGCTTTCGTTGTGAATTTGAAGACTGAACCCCATGGCTTTTCTGAGTAGTAGAGAAGTGACGTCATTTACCAGTAACATTATCAGTCTTTACAAGTGCCTACATTTGACTTAATTGCGCTATTATCGCTATGCACGGTGACTGTACAACCGCTTATCCTAAGGGCGACAGTAGTCTCAACTGCTCAGTTGTTGTTGTTTACTATTCAGTAATGACTCACCACGAAATGTGTCATAACTCTGGTTCTGTTGCATTGCTTTCCACAACTGCTATCATTTGCCCTCCATTTAAACATTTATCACACATTAAAAAACAGAATAAATCACATACCTATTTATGATATAGGATCAGAAAATTATGTCTATAATTTGAACTGTAGGTGATTTCCTGGGTGGTTTTTACCAGGGCTCCGCCAGAGACTGTTTTTGTGCTATACACTTTTTAAAAAATATATATGTAACACGTTGGGTGACTGATTTTTACCAAGAGATCTTGATAGTTGGGAAGGAGCTTTCATTGTATCAGGCCTTCTTGATCTGAGTGTCTGATGGCACCACTTCAAGTGGCATAGTTCTACCGGTGGTGCTCTAGGTGTGTTCCTCAGTAATTATCAGAGTTCACTTACACTGTCTAGGACATATACTCATTTTGAATTTCACAGATCCAACCAGTGTCTAATGTGTAAAAAATATAAAACTAAAATTAGTGCAGGGGGCCAACACTTTTTCAGTAATTGCCCCTACCAGCACTGCAGAATGCCAGAGCTGCAGAATCCTAAATCTGCCTAGTTTTTGCTTCAACCTTTCTTCCACCACCCTCCACTTCTCATGTTGTGAATTGTCTTGCAGGCTCATTTTCATCCCTGATTTCTCCCTTCAGTAGCATAATGCAAAATTATGACCCCCCTCCCCCTCCAACTCAGAATATGAAGAGGGGAGGCTTTTCTCCCATAACTCACAGACATTAATTGGCCTCTGGCTGAACTGGGGCCATCTGGTTTGAGGGGGGCCTCTGAAATGTTGGGGGAATGGGAGCTGTACCTCAGGGACCTGCCTTACACCCCTGTCTTCCTTTATCAATTTTCTTATCTTTTCCTTCTTTCCCCCTTTTCTGCCTTTCTGTTGATGGCTGATGATGAAAAATATACCCAGAGCCCCAAAAATGAGTGTTGGTGCCCATCACTTGCAACCACCAGTACAACTTAAACATTGTTTTAATGACCATTCCACCACTGCACACATTCACACTGTGCACAGAGTAATAGTATTGTAAGTGTTTGACAGTAAGCTCGATTGCTTTTTATTGGCAGAAAGATGACATATATCTGTATAGATATGCAGTGTATATCCTCCTTTACTTAACAATAGGGTATATTAGTGACCTGCACACAACATGTATTATATGCACATTTACCAAGGTAAAGTTTTTTAAGTTATCTAAAGTAAAAGAGAATGATGGGTTAGCCATTGACCTAATTGTTGTCAAGTCGTGTCATGGAAATATAATATAGCCTTGTAGCCTGCTGCCAAGGGCTATGCCGGTTGTTAACTGCCCGGAACTTGAGTTGTAGCCACAAGCGAGAGCCTATAACGAGCATGAGGAACTTTACCAACAAGAATAACCAGAGACAGAAGCATTGTAAGGCTATTAGAACATTCCACTCACTAAGAGTACAATGTTGTAGCCTGCTGCTGAGGGTTATATCATGTTAAATGCTTGGAACTGGAGTTGTAGCCACAGGCAAGGGCCTATAACAAGGAAGAGGGCCTATAATAACTGATGTAGCATGAGGCAGAAGGGCTATGCGGGCATTAGAACATTCCATCCACTGAGGGTAGAATGTTTTCAACTAAAAAGAGAGAAACATGAAGACAAACACTGGAATGTAAAAGTAAAAGCCCAGAGCACTCCATTGTCTCCAATGGAGCTCCCAACATTTCAGTGTTCTAATAGTTGTCAAAGGCTCTGAACTAGAGATATACGCACAAAACTGCAGGTGAGGGCCTATAACGAGGCCCTTTAACAACTGGTATAGTCATTCCACCCAGTAAGGATAGAACGTTGTAAATTAAAAAGCAAAACATAGAATGGCAAACATTGGAATGCTGGAGCTCCGGGCTTATACCAGCCATTAAAACCCCAGAGCCACTCAATGGTCTTCGATGGAGCGCTCAACATTCCAGTGTTCTAATACTGTGTATAGATCAGCTGAAGTCTGCCCAAAAAGATGCAAACAAAACTGACTGCCAACAGTCCTCTGTATAAGATTGCCAGTCCCCTGTTAAGGAATTGTTATCAAATTATGTCACTGTGCTTTGCTATCATTGGAACTTGCCATAGGGAAGTAGATGCATCGTAAACCTAAGTAAGCTGGATCAACTGCTTGCAGACGCACCTCAATGCAAATGAGAGCAAAAGTTCCCCAAAGTAAAGATTCAGGCAGCATTGTATATTTACATTGGAAAAATAGAGAAATAAAAAATCAGTATTCACTCCATTTGCTCAGAACCACATTTGCTTTTTACTTCCTGGTACTACCAGAACTAGGAAATACATTTATCACGTGAGGAGGATTACCCTATTTTACTCATTTTAGTTTTTTGGTATACATACAATGCTTTTAAAGGGACTTCAACATTGCATAATTGAATTAAGATAAAGCTCCTGCCCCTGAAAACTGGGACCACCACAACTTTTAGGGTTTGCTTTATGAGCATTACGATTGGCTGAACAAGAGGGCAGTTTTAGCACCATGCTTTGAGAATGTTATGTTGTACAGTTTCTGATTTAGCATATTTAGTTTTAATTGGAGACACATATAAAAAGTAATCTGATTTGGATAAGAAAACTTTGAGTCAAAGAAGGTATAGCATAACCCATTTAGATTTGATATTTAAGATTAGTGCCCTGACTGACCCAACAAGTGCCCCCATGTTTTGGCCATGAGAGTGCATGTGAGGACCTTCGGGCAGCACACATTCTCCTAGATCTATCCTCTGAACAGTACCTTATTAAAACAGGAATTGACAATGCCAATACGTCCCACCTATGCAAAAGCTATTGGCTTTGCCAATAGGTTTTAGCCATGACTGCTGTTCAACATGCCTAAAAATTAGTGGGGTAAAGGAGAGTAGAGTGGATTGTCATAAAATGGAGTAGAGTAGAGTGGAGTGTTATGGAGTGGCGTAGAGTTGAGTGGCATGGAGTGAAGTTGAGAGTCATGAAGTGGCATAGAGTGGCAAAGAGTGGAGTGGTGTAGAGTATTGTGGAGTGCCTTGGAGGGAGTTGAGTGTTGTTGAGTGGAAGGACTTAGAGTGGAGTAGAGTCATGTGGTGTATAGGGGAGTGGAGTAGGGTGTTCTGAAATTGAGTGTTGAGTGGTGTAGAGCAGAGTAGATTGTTGTATAGTAGAGTGGTTTAGAGCAGAGTAGATTGTCATAGTCAAATGGTATAGAGTGGAGTAGACTGTTGTACAGTCAAGTGGCATAAAGTAGAGTGGAGTGGTGTAATGTGTCAGTAGAGTGACAGTGGAGTAGCACAAAGTGGAGCAGTGAAGTGGAATACAGTGGAGTAAAGTGGCATTGGGTGGCATAGGGAGACTTACTCAGAGAATTGCAGAGTTGATTAGTGTTGTAGAGTGGCATGCATAGAGTGGAGTAGAGAGTCGTAGAGTGGAGTGTCATAGAGTGGACTAGAGTGAAGTTATGTAAATAACAGTGGTGCAGAGCAGATTAAAATGAGTGCATTGGTGTTGGATAAAGTAGTGTAGGGTCCATTGGTGTAGAGTGCAGTGACCTAGAGTAGAATGGTTCAGAGCAGATTGCAGTTGCAGAGAGTGGAGTGGTGCAGAGTGGCTTAGAGCACAGTGACTAGAGTAGAGTGGTGTAGAGTGCAGTGGTGCAGAATAGATAAGAGTAGCAGAGAGTGATGCAGAGTAGTGTAGTGTAGAGAGTAGCAGTGTAGAGAACAGTAGAGTGGCATAGTGTTGAGTGATGCAGAGTAGAGTGCAATGGCTTAGAGTAGAGTGGTGTTGAGGTCAGTGGCATAGAGTGCAGTGTCATAAAGTGCAGTGAATACAGTGGTGCAGTGACGAAGGGTGCATTGGTGCTTTGTGGGGTAGAGTGCACTGGCATAGAATAGAGTAGAAGGGCATAGAATGAAGTGCTGTAGACTGCAGTGTTATGGCGTTGTTGGACCTGGCCCTTTTTACGGGGTCATCCCCAATCTTTTTGCCTTCCTCCTATTTTTTCTGACCTCTTGTTGTTGGCTGTAGCACTCTGAGCACCTTATCACTGCTGATCAGTGCTAAAGTGCAGGTTCTCTCCATTCTAAAGTTGGTATGATTGGCTTACAGCTAACTGACACATTTAATTTACCTGTACGTCCCTTGTACAGTAGCACCTCTGTGCCCAGGGCCTGTAAATTGAATGCTGCTAGAGGGCCTGCAGCTCAGCTTGCACCACCCACAGAAGTAGCCTTTCAACTCTGTCTCAGGCCTGCTAGTGCAGGGCCTGCGTGTGCAGTTCACTGCCACAGGGAACTGGCATCTAAATGTACTTGCCAGGCCTGGAACTCCTCTTTTACTACATGTAAGGCACCCCTAAGGTAGAGCCTAGCTAGCCCTATGGGCCGGGTGCTATGTATGTAAGAGGCAGGACATGTGCCTGGTTGTGTGGCCTGTCCTGGTAGTGACAAACAACCTATTTGGTTTCTCACTGCTGTGAGTGTTGCCTTACTCATAGGATTGCATTGGAAATGCCCTGGCTTATGTAAAGGGGGTATTGTCTGATCTATGAGGGGTAGCGTAGACATTTTTGGTATGGTTGTAATGGTAGTGAGAAATGCTGCTTACTGGTGTAAGTGGACTTTTTATTACCATTATAGAAATGCCACTTCTAGAAACTGAGCATTTCTCTGTGCTTATGGCTCTGGTGTTTTGCAACTTGACTCCAATCCACATCTGGGGCAGAGGGACAGCTGGGCTTTGTGCATATGTTTCAGACAGCCTGTACACAGGGAGGGTGGAAGTGTCACAGAGGTGCATCTGCATATTGAATGGTCTTCTTGGACTGAGAGACAGAGGCCGGGCACACCTGCATTTCTAAAGGCTATGCTCTGGCCTCACTCAAAGGGCTTGTTTACCACCCCCCCTCATCCCCCCCCCACTGATGTCTGGAGCCTGTGCTGGAGGAGAGAGGGGACAGTCCTGGAACCAGTTAGTTCTGGTTGGAACCCCTTCTTCCCCTTTTGTGGAGACTGCGCAAAATGAGTATAAGTACAGGGGGTCTTTACCCATATTTTGGGACACTGATGGACTACTGAAATGGACACAGGATGCTGCTGGAGGGGCTCACCAGGAACCACCTTGGACTGCTGCTGTTGTGGTGACCTGTGACCTGCTGGGTTACCACTGCCACTGCCTGCAAACCATTGTGCTGGCCTGCTTGCTTTGGCCTTGCCCCCCCTTGTGCCCCATTCTGCTGTCTCCAAGGGCTGGGTGCTGTGGCCTCTGCCCCCCTGCAATTGTATTGATTAAAGGGCTGAGAGGGCTTTTGGCTTACAATTTACCTAGAGCTTGAGGCACTGGAGTGCTGTGTCCCCTTGGTGCTGGCCGGATCAGGAGTGCGAGGAGAGAGCTCCTGTTTGCCCTGTGATTGGGGCCTGGGGAATGCTGCATGAAGTGTATCCAAAGCACCTAGTGAGCGCTGCAAATTGTTTTCCCAAGCGCATGAAGAGCGCTCCACTGGGACCGCATGCTGAGGATTTCTCGAGCCACCGGCCGAAGGAAAGCAAGCATGGCTGAGACGTGCTCGTAAGGGCACCCACCGGGGCAACGGAGCGCTTACAGTAGTTCCCCCGGGGCACCAGCAGGAACTGCTTCCTGGAAAAATCCCCACTTCAGGCCGGGACGATCACTTTGGGTCACTCGCACACCAGATCAGGTGCGGGCGAGTGCAGGAGCGAAGGAGTAGCACCAGGAGGGAAGGAAAACTCATCGGAATGTCCCTCTTGCTCGCTGGGCTGCCCTAGGGCCTACAACGGTGGTGCATTGCGCTTGGGGGGAGACGCATGGTCCCCCGAGGTGCAAGAGGCTGCGTGAGCCTCCATCCTCTCAATGGGTGGCGAGGAAGCCTCTGCAGAGCCCCCCCCCCGGCAGAGAGTGCGTTGCACGGTGACCCCTGTCCGAGGAGGGGGCCCCCCATGAGCAGCACCCAGGGAGTTGAGGGTAAGTCCCTCGTCCCAGGTCGCTGCGTGAGGAGCGTGTGAGCTCCATACACTTGTAGGTCAGGGGACCTCTTCTTGCCCCCCCTGCGAGAGCGGGGAGCGAGTCATGGCCTCCGGGGGCAATTGGGGGCAATTTGGAAGTTTGTGGCTAAGGGGGAGAGATCTCCCTATTGGAAAGGAGGGGGGGGGGGGTGCCACCCCTCCCTCACATTGTGCAAGACGGCCCGCTGGAAGGAAAGGGACCGTCAGCGGAGGCCCCATCCCTCAAAGCCGGTTAGGGCTCTATCTAGCACGAAAGGAGCACTGGAGTCCCTTTATATGGCCCCAGGGACTTGGCCTGTAAACAGGCAGAGAATGCTTCATTTATATGGGCATTTCAGATGTGTGGTGACATTTGTGTAATATACTTTCTACTGTACATTCATGATGCCGTTTGATCTTGTTGGTGAGGTGTTTTTCATGATATGTTCATTACCAGTGATATTGTTTTCCTGACTACTGATTATATTGCAGAATAACCAGTAACCTATGTGTTTTATGTGACTACTGCTGGCTTTGCAGAGTACTGGTAACTGAGTAATGTTATGACAACCGCTTGTGTAGCAGGGTATTCTGACATCTTGTGTTTGGTGTAATGATGTTTTGTACAATACAGTTTATTTTTATATAACTTGGTGTTGTGTTTCCTTTGTGGTGGGGATAGTGTGCGACGGGTGTTGTGTGCGTTGTGCAATTGCTTTAGACATTGCCTCTGGGATAGGTCTGACTGCTCGTGCCAAGCTACCAAGGGGGTGAGCAGGGGTTATCCTGAGTGTGTAACTCCCCAGCCCTGACTAGAGTAGGTAGGTTCTGCCTGTCTTAGGTGCATAACCTAGCCAACCAGAAATCCCATTTCTAACAAGAGTGTAGTGGTGCACAGTAAATTAGAGTGACATAGAGTATAGTGGCGTAGAATAGATTGGCATACAGTTTAGTGGCAGAGAGCACAGTGTTGCAGAGTAGAGTGTCATAGAATGCAGTGGTGTACAGTAGAGTGCCATACAGTGTATTGGTGTAGAGTGTGGTGGCGTAGAGTGGTGAGGAGTAAAGTGACGTAGAGTGCAGTGGCAAAGAGTAGAGTGTTGAAGAGTAGAGTATAGTGGCGCACAGTGCAGTGGTGTGAAATAGATTGGCATCTAGTGGCTTAGAGTGTATTGGTTTTGAGTAAAGTGGTGTAGAGTGATTTATCATAGAGTGCAGTGGTGTACAATAGAGTGCCGTAGAGTGCATTGGAGTAGAGTGGACCGGTGCAGGGTAGATAGCAGTGGTGTACGGTAGAATGGCATAAAGTGGAATAGAGTGGCATGGAGAATAGTGGCATAGAGTAGATTGTTTCAGAGTATAGTGAAGTGGCATAGATTGATGTGGCATAGAGTACAGTGTTGTAGAGTAGTGTGGAGTAGAATCCATTGGCATAGAGTAGAGTAGAGTGGAGTAGAGAGGCGTCAAGTGAAGTGGTGAAGAGTGGTGCAGAGTATAATGCAGTGAGGCAGTGTGGAGTGGCATGGAGTTGGGTAAAGTGGAGTATGCATGCTATGGGAGTGCACTGCCATTGCAGACAACACATCTTCAAATTAAATGACCATTGCATTTGCACAGACATACAGTTTTACTGTTAAAAGTATACATAGCTCAAACAATAATGTGGTGAAATGTCATCACCTAGTGTATTGATTTGTTTCGAATGTATTAAAATATTTTTTCCACCACACCTCATTTACCAAAAAATGTGCTTCATTTGTGCGTTTTCTATTCTGATATATTCTGAAAATCTGCACAGCTCATTTACAGACATTTAAATTTTGTATTGTCCTACAAAAAATAACATCGTACTGCACACCCCGAGATGCCAGCATGATTGTCACATAAATCCCCTCACTTTCAAGTCAGAGAAAGAAAAGTAAATCTAAGCTTCCTAGAAGACAGAGCCTGACATTTGACCTCTGTCTTTGAATGCACAGCAAACAAGACAATATAAGAACAAGATTTAAGGGTCTGTTTAGAGAAATTCACTACTGGTGGAAGAATACAGTAATCAGGATTTAAGCAAGGGAAGGTACAAACTCAAGTTGGACAGCCTAAAATAAATAAGGCCACCAAATGGAAAGAAAGCCAATGTGAATTACAAACCACAAAGTTGATGGTAAGCAAATGGCACAATTCCAAGGGAAGCTTTCTGAATGTCCCCAAGATGTCGTTAGCAAACTAGACACCATCACTGTATGGTAGGCTTTAATCTAAAGAGTAAAACAGTGGACTGAAGTCGTAGGCATGTGGTTGAATGGGCTCCATTAAGTCCTTATCAATCTGAGCTAAAAAAACGAGTCGTGTCTTTTGAGTTCTTTACTATTAAATTAGCAGTAGTTTAATAGTAAAAATTGGGTCTCATGGCTGATTGAGCAAATGATCCACTAAAATAATTTATGTTAAACCTTGTGGCCACAGATTCAAATCATGTCTGGTCCAGTCAGCCTTTCATCCTTCTGAGGTTTCCTGGCCTTTAACAAGAATGCTCTCTACTCATGTAACTCTTTTAAGTTATGCCTTAGATCTCTTACAGACTGGATGAATACCAGTTTTTTAAAACTTAACTCAGACAAAACTGAGATTATTTTTTTGGGTGTCAAATCCAGCCTGGATCCTTGCCTCTGGTTTCCATCAGAGATGGAACCTCCTCCCTGCCCCTCCCCGGTGGTAAGGAACCCTGGGGTCAGATTTGATTCTGAGCTCACTTTTGAGTCGCAGATTGAAGCATTGTCCAGATCCTGTTTCTTGACTCTGAGATCCTTGAGACGTATGCTTTATGTTATTCCCATGGAACACCAAAAAACAATTGTGCATGCTTTGATCACCTCCAAACTGGATTATTCTAATAGTTTTTATCTCAGGCTTCCAATATTTTTGATTCAGCATCTTCAGAATATTCAAAACGTGGCTGCCTGCTTGATCCTTACTATTCCTCCATAGGTTTCAATATCAAGTCATTTGCAACAGCTTCATTGGCTACCGATCAATAGGAGGATCCAGTTGAAGGCCCTCATATTTGCCTTTACAATTTTTAATCTAAAGGGACTTTTTTATCTGAGGCGCCGGTTCATGTTGTCCTTCCAGGCCCGCTGCTTACGTTCTAACAACCTAATATTCTTTCAAATTGCCTGCATATATAAGTCCAAAAGAGGAAGCCATTCCTTTGCCTGCCTGACAGCCAGACTTTGGAATGCACTGCCTCTTGCCTTGAGAAATTGTCCTTCTCAAATGATGGCTTTCAGAAAATTTCTAAAAACGTTTCTCTTTGATCCTGTTCAAATGATGTCCTAACTCTGGCTCTTGTACTTGGACAATGTGACATCTGCTTCTGCTAGCACCGGGACACCTTGTTAGTTTTCTTTGCACTTTAGAAATGATTTGTATTGTACTGTACTGTATTGAGGTTGATAAAATGAGTATGTGTGAGTTGTGTAACCTCTGTTATTCCACACGAAGATACCCTTCTGGATGAGTGTGCTGTGAGAGGCACAACAGGACACATCTTTAACAGAATCACTCTTCAGCATATACTGACTCTAAAATTGAACTCGTACAGCTTGTAGTCCCAAACTGTTCGAGCATTCCCAAATCCACTTCCATCCCAATTTGCTTTATAAATTGAACAATACAACTTAGTCATAATGTATGTAGAGTGCTCTCAAATCCACACCTTTCTGGAAAACAAATCAGAGAACCACCCTGGTATTGCAGATAGTCAGACTTGGATACATACTTGAATGGGCAGATGAGAGAATGTCATGTGCTTCGATGGAATCAACACTAAAATTCTATTTGTAGGTGCATTGTATAGTAAAGCCTCTGCTTGGCCTCTAGCCATGTGAACACCTTTTTACACTCATTGGGGCATGGAATAAATGCTTGCTAATAGTTTAAACCACTGGCATTCACCCTAGGTAGCAATCCAGCCCGTGGTTTTTCACTCACTTTGCCACTGTAGACAGAAGCCTGCCCTGTGCAAAGCAGTGCTGACCCTGCTCCTGATGGGAACAGTCCATTCCAAACCTTTTACACAGTCCAAAATGTGGATAACCCCGGAATAAATATTTAATTCCAATCTTGTAGTCATTTCCTAAACAGGTGTTCTGTTAAATTAAGAAACTTTCAATTATTCAGCATCATTATGGAGCTTACCAGAGCATTAGTAATGAGGATATAGAACTATAGCGGTATGTTCTATGCATGTTATCGAGGAGCATTGACATACTAACGTACGCACAAAGTTTGCACTTAGCTTGAGGAAATTGGGAGTCGTTAAAGTCACCTGAAAAAACTGCCCACTGTGTCCAAGTGGAAACCACAATCAATTTTCAAGTTTTATACTTCTTCCTTAAGTGTTCTGGAGCAAGAATCAATGATACAAACAGCACTGGGCCTTTGTATAGCCAGGGTGCCAGAGGCAGTAATGCAAGAAAGGAAGACGGGCCCTGACCTTCTGTTTCGGTGGTAAAAGCTATAACTGGGAAAGTGTAACACCTCTCGGCGCCGGTGCCACTGTATCTGCTGTATTAATGATATGCACGACCTTGGTAATGGGCCATAAACTATGTCCCAATGAGGCCTTCGTACTCAGGCAGTGCTCTGCCAAACAAAGTTTTAAAGGCTGAAATATAGGAGCAGAGCAAAGTTATGGCGACACTCAATCACCAGCCTTGCAGATGCAGCTGGAATAACTACAATTCAGAAATCAAACCTAGACACTAAAATTAATCATTTTACTGAGATGCCAGATCCTCTCACTCAGCTACATGGCATGCAGGACTCCCACAGGGTGAAGACGTAATGAACTATGCACACATATCAATTACCCAGCGCACCGCTGCATCCTCATTCCTAGCAACATTTTAGTGCGTGGCTCATCAGAAATCACTGCAAACTGCTGATCAGCATTTTTAGTTGAGTAATATAGGGATCTCTGATTTACAAGCATTCAGTAACTGTGTCCAGTCAATGATTCGATATTTGAGATGATGTATTGATTATTGGGAGTGGTACACAGTAGCTCTTAATGAAATATAATGACCAGTGCTTTATTTGTAAAATAAGAAGTGCCAGTGCCCAAAATGCAGCTCTGACACCAGTGGCTGGTGCTAAAAAAATGTCGGAGCGCGAAAAGCAAGGAAGCGCAGCCCCGAATCCACCTCATGCCTTTTAATTCACTGCCAGGCACTCCCTGCCCTTTTATCTTATTCTTACTGGTGTCTGCTTTATCCCCCGGTGACGGATTTTTTGTATTTCTTTTTCTCCGTCTTTTCGTTTTTGTTAGTTTTTAAATCTGTTGCCTCAGGAAATGTCTGATATGGAAAAATAAGTGCCAGTCCCCAAAAATAAGTGCTGGTGCCCCCCACCGGCAACCACCAGCTGAAATTAAGCACTGAAAATGACAGCCTTAACTATAATCCTTGGGTCTCAAATTAATACCCAATATAATATAAGAATTCTTAATTTAGGAATTGCTATCATCAACCAGAGTATTTCAGTGCATTTTTTCTCAAAGCGGCCACATCTTGTTTGATTTTAAGAATAAATATGTGTCACACACATTGGACTGGTAATGCCATCCTATGTGTAGAATTCATTAGAGAAAAGTGATTGTACCTTTGAATCAAGATATACAGAAACAGCTGATGGCACGACATAGATCTATAGATCATGGATATTTTGGTAAGAAATTGATAGAAGCCAGGAGAAAAACAGATTAAAAATTGTTCTACGTACATCTAGTGATCTACAAAAGGAATCCGTACCAAAAATGGAAGTCAGCTTACTTCTCAAAGGAAACATCTAAGAGGAAGGAATAGAGAACTGAATTTAAGGCAGATGGAATTACTTCTCATCTACACCCTTTTGACATTGAAACCTAATGGCTTGAATTCCGATGAAGGTCTGTTATTTTGTTTTACATGATGTCTTAATTGTTCTATTCCAAAACATATAAAAACAATTTGAAATGTAATGAATCCATCAGTTTGTATGCATATGCAATGTTGGTAGGTTTGTTTTAGCACATACTTTGAAAAAATTTGCTCCTTCATATATTGGTATTTAAGAATTCTGTAATTGTTGTATATTTCCAGGAATTACTTTTTGCAAGTGGTTATTTACATTCTTATAGAGTATTATGAAATTACATTTGATCTATATTCAGATACAAATGAGGTAAGAGTTCTGATTTATGACTCGGATTAATTTCTTATTAAGTAGATCATTTATGGATATTATTGATATAAAATGTATTAAAATGTTCTTCATGGTTAGATTAAACCTATGCGGATAATGGAGTCATGGATTGATCAGTGAAGGAACTTAATTTCCCAGATTGCACTATAGTGGGTGGCTTACAAATGCACATATGTCTTTTAATGCCCGAACCTGCTGCTAATTAGGCTATACTGATTTTAGATGGGCCGATGATGATGATGATGATGATGTTTAACTTGACAAAGCCCATGGAGGTGGAAGAAACATTGGCGTGTGAGTGTCTGCCATCACGTGCTCTTTTTCTTTTTTACACATGAGCACTAGCCCTCCATAAGATGGACTTTACGCATAAAAGGAATTTTGCTTTTTTGTGTCTAACATGAGACTCTTCCTTACTTTTATTTAATTGGAGACTTGTTAGGGAACTACGATGACTTTAATGGCTCGCTGTTGGCAGTCTTTTGTTTGCTTCTAACCTACGGACATGCTATGCCATTGTCTGCATAATATGATATAACTGTTTCCTCTTTATCTATATGCTTGGCACTTTCAGGGGAAGATAGGTGGGATGTATTCATCATATAAACATACCTCCTTCAGGGATGCCTTGCATGCAGATACAGGGTTTCCTGAAAGAATGAGATCTTTGATGTTTGCAGGTTTGCAACGGATCCATGTGACCAATATTGATGTTGTAGGTGTCGGTCAGTCCCTTTGTGATGTTCCTCCAGCCCTATTTTGTGGTGCTTCTTTTTAGTGTAGGCCTCGATGTGGTCAGTTCACTATCCTGCCAGTTAGTTCTCTGTTGTAAACAAGCAGCGGTTGAAGTGAGTGGGAACTACTGGGATTGGTATTTCCTTATGTTTTATTTAATTCAAAACAGTTCCTATATATTGTGAAACGCGTTGTTGAGTGATGCCATTTGTGAACTCTTTGCAAAGCTTAGGACTAAGTGGTGTCTACACAGAGGATGCTGCTGTTGTCCTATGTCCCAGGTGTCTGGGCACTCTCGCTGGGCAGTACAGCTTATTAGCTTGCCTATTTGTTCCAGGTGAGTGTAGATATCTGGCTATCAGCACATGTGCACATTTACGGTTGAAAGGCAATCTCGGCCATCTCCCTGCCACAGCTCTCAATCACCATTGATTGCCTCCATGATTGTGGTCACTCCATTTCGAAAACTGTGACTGCTTTTTTCTCATGCAAAATTAATGTGAGCTGCAGAAGGCCGCGTGTCACATGTGACAGCTTAATCTACGCCTGGACGTTTTGCTGACAGCGAGTATTATGGGAATTGTATACTTTATAACAGTACCAATACTTCTTTCTCCCACTTAGCCGGCTGATAACAAGTATCAAAAGGACGAAAATAGTTGTGGTAGTGCTATAGGTATTATTGCTTTTTGATAGTACAGTAAAAGTTAATGCAGCGATCAGCCACATTTTCTTTTTTTCTTGACCAAGTGGTATATCCAAATTGAAAACATTGTATGTGTCGGTAACTGTGTTTCACTCTTTGCAAATTCAGAACTTTAAAATCTACCTCCTGAAGCCTCACTGAAACAGTATGTATAGCACTATATATATATATATATATATATATATATATATATATATATATGATCAGGCCTCTTCATTTGCCCTTCCCGAGTCTGAAGGCTCATTCTGACAGATGGTGTTGCTTTTGTTTGTAGGAAAAGAACCTAGATTGGTTCCCTCGGATGCGAGCCATGTCCCTTGTCAGCAGTGAAGGCGAAAATGAGCAAAATGAAATAAGAAATCTGCAAGAAAAGTTGGACTCAACCATGTGTCTTGTAAAGCAGCTTTCCAGTCAACTAGCAGAACTGAAAGAACAGGTGAGTGCCATAAAATGGTAACTTCTAGGCATAATCATTAGTTCTTAATTAAGAAATGTATTTCACTGCCCACCTCCAGTCATGTCTGCCAGTGTTTAGCGTAGAGGAAGAAGTGTGTATATATAAAACACAAGTGATCCCCTTTAGATCCTACTTCTTCTGTTTATATGACGGACAAAGGAAGAGGCTGCTGAGTATGCTCACTCTACCATGCTGAAGCATGTGCAGAGACACATTAGAGCTTGTGGTTGTGGCCTGAGCTTGTGGGAAGCAGTGTTTAATTTGAGCCGGTAGTTTCTGGTGCTCTGCACCGGCACTTGTCAACACTGGCACTTATGATAGTGTGCCACATAGTGGCACTGTATGTCTAGGTTAGAGATGAGCGTGACAACAGTTGTTTATTAATTCAGTACACATTATAAACAGAGATGGAAGAACACAGTGACTTCTGGACAGTAAGGAGATGGTCTACAGCTGAGGACATGGTCTTGTTAGGATTGTATTAAGCAAGCTTCTGTAAAGGGCATATGGGAGATGTACCATCATGTCCTTTGAAGACAAGGTTGGAGAGTTTGCTATTTTGCTGAGACGTTTCTCGAGAAGGTAGTATTGAGAATTTGGAGCGTGACTTTGAAGAAAATGAAAAATGGTTTACATGACTAGGGTCATATCTTTGTCAATGGTGGCAAAGGAATACTGTGGGAGACCAACCAACCCCCATTGTCTAGTCTGTGTTGCTCAATACCTGGGTGTTGAGGAGTGGTTAGGCATGTAAAAAGGGCAGGATATATTTTTGAAATGTTGAATAGCCTAAGTCTGGCAGTGATGTGTGTGATGGATTGGAGCTGCATCTTGCTATCTAATATTGCTTCTCGTTGTCGAGGATGGCCAGAGCTTGTATTTGGCGGAAGGTTTCACAACCGTGAGGAATGTAGAAGCTGTTGATGCCCGAAAGGACATTATATATGTTTTGAAAGTGTATTGCCTGAGAAACTTAAGAGCCATCGATTGTGAGATGGCAGTAAGGCATTCAATGACTAGAGGTTGGAGTTCTGAGGAAAATAATTGAAAAGAAAAATCGATCTGGGAGTCATCTTCACTGAAGTAGTAGTGGATGTCAACGGAGGTGTTGCTCAAGGAAAAAGCATAGAAAGTTAAAAGAATAGGGTGTAGGGCATAGCTTATGAGTGAAAGTTGGGACTGCAATGGATACCACAGTGCTAAAAAAGAACTTCAGTTACATTGGAGGAAAACCAGTCTTCATTTAGAAAAAGTGGCATTCACTACTGTGTATTTGTACATTAGTTCAGAGTTTCCACAGGCAGAGTGTATCTCATAGAGACTTCTGCCTGCAGATTTCTTACCTTTTGATTTCCCGAGGTGTCAGACTGGATCTGGAAGAGTTTTCATGAGCAGCACCCCTGTGCACCTGTAGGTGGTATTGATCCAGCTCCACATGCATTGTTGGCATCATTCGCACTGGAAGTGATGTCACGGTACCTATATAGGTGCCACCTAGGTGGGTCAGCATCAGTTATTTTCTTTCCGTGCCAGCCAGTGCTGATCTGGAGAAGGACTACCCCTCAGTCACTTTTTGACTGGATCTTTTCAATGTTATATAGAGAGTTTTTGAGGCTTTCCTCCTGGTGTGTTATGAGTATGTCTTCTAGGAAGGCTGGATTCAAGCCCTGCGGCACCTGTGATCGGCCGATGTCGGTGACGGACCTGCACCTTGTCTGCCTTGTGGCTCAAGTAGGCAGCGTTCTAGTCAGTCCACCATCCCTCCAGCTACTCCCTCCCCTTTAAAACTACAACTCTTCCTATACCACCATCTCCTGACCAGCTGAGGGAGGATCATTTGTCCTTTCACAGTGAAGAAGTTGCGGCTCTCTTGGCCAAGCAAGCCAAAGAGAGGATTCCGGTGCAGGAAGTAGCCTGTGGTTGCTATTCCCACTACTTTCTGGTTCTCAGAAAGAACAAGCTCCTTCATCCTGTTCTAGGTCTCTGAGTCCGCAACTTCTTGTTCAAGAAGGACAAATTCAGAATGCTCACATTGGCTCAGGTTTTGTCTGCCCTGAACCAGGAGATTGGATGATAGCTTTGGACTTGCAAAACGCCTATTTCCACATTCTCATCCTGCCTGCCTACTGGGTTTACAGTGGGCCATGAGCATTTTCAGTTCACCTAGCTCCACTTTGTCTTTACCAGCGCCCCTCACGTGTTCATCAAGGTGATGGGGGTGGTTGCAGCCCATCTTCGGAGATCAGTGGTGCCAGTCTTCCCCCCATCTCGACAAATATCTTTTGAAGGCAGGATCGCCCCAGGCTGTTGTCTCACACCTCAAGACTATGGCAGACCTTTTGCACACACTTGGGTTCCCTATAAACATGCCAAAATCACAACTAACTCCCTCTCAGCTGCTCCCTTTCATCACAGCTGTTATGGACACAGTGACGTTTCAGGCATATCCTCCTGAATGGCAAGCCCAGGATATTCAGGCTATATTACCAATGTTTCAGCCTCTGTCCTGGGCTTCTGTGAGACTGAGGCTGCTTGGCCTCATGGCCTCCTGGCCGCCTGCTCAGTTAAACCAGTTAAGAACAAGCATGACCCAAATGTTCATATGAACATGGGCATACATACTTAGACATGAAACAAACATTCATGTGAAACTCATTTGTCATGGATATACAATGGAGCAGGAAAACCTGCTGTTGAATTAATAAAAAAACAGATATTCACATGAAGACAGTTTACAATTCCGTCAGGCTTAGGTCCATAGTTCAAAATGTAACCAGTACCAGAGTCTGTCATTTAAATCCAATAGGTACTTTTATTCTTGCAAACCCAAAAACCAAAAAAAGATTCATTGGTGACCAAACCAAGATAGTGAAAAAGTGTACCCCAAGTGAAAAACACCAAGTTTGAAAAAGGGAGTTTCTCTTGTTTTTACAATAGTTGATGTATTGGTATATGAACAAAGACAGCCACAACTGATAATTATGCAGATACATCCACAGGGCAAGAATGGTGGAATCTGGACTCCATATCAACTTGCTGGTGTTTCAAGTGATCCGACTGGCATTGAAAGCCTTTCTACCCCAAGTTTTTAGCCACTTTCGAAAATGGAAGTACATCTCCTCCATCTTGATGGAAAGTGGGAGAGAGTTACAGAGTCTTTCTGCTGTGACTGAGAAGGCTTTATCCACCCATCTAGCCGTATGGCAGCAAGGCATACATATCATTTCCAATGCAGATGATCTAAGCTGACGTCCTGGCTGGTAAGACCGTAAAGTGGAACTTAAATAATTACAGCCTTCCTGATAAAAAGCCTGGTTCTGCAGGACTTCCTTGTTTGAAAATAGTCTGCAGACCCACCTCCGGGGAGGTATTGCTTGGGCATCTATTCAAATGTAATTATTCTACAGCTAGAAATCTCTATCAGATGAATTAGTTAATTACCTTCTGTAACGCCTTATCTGGTAGAGACTATATCTAGCTGCAGAATCCTTATCGACCCACCCGTCCACCCAGCTTTGCAAATGGATTTCTAGGGAACGGGCCTACTTGTTCACACCAGTGGTCAGTGCACTTCATAGCTGTGCACTTCTGGCATAGAAAGTAGTGAAAAGAAAACAATGCCGGTACGCCTAGGTGGTGCCTATATAGGTACCACAAATTCAGTTAAAGTGCGGACAACACCTGAGCGCAGGGGTACTGTTTATGAAAAGACTTCCAAATCCAGTGTGACGCCTTGGGAAATTCAAAGGTAAGGTATTTGCAGCTAGATATAGTCTCTACCAGATGAGGCATTACAAAGGTTAGTAACTTGTTCTTTGAGTTTTTTTATTAACTGTGGTGCCTGTTTGACAAATCATTAAAAAAATTGCCCTAACAAATGGTCATGCACCTCAGCTTCTCCCTGGAAAGTTTTGAGGTGTTCCATGGAGCGGGGGGCAAGAAAAAGGGGGTCCCAAATAACAATTTTCCCATGTTAATTCCCATAGGAGTTTTTGGGAAGTGATACAGAAAGAAAACCAAACAGAATTAAAACAAATTTGGTAGTAAGTTAGAACTTTACTCAGAAAACGTGATTTTTCATTATTTGGTGTAAAGCTGTTCATGAGTTTTGGAAACATTTATCTTTAAATTATAGTTTAAAGTGTAGTTATATCTGGATGGTGCTGCATTTTTTTTTTTTTTAAATGAAGCAATCTTATTCTTTCCCCATTGGTGGTTTGTGATTGGTTCCATTAGATGGGACCAAGAGGTTTGTTTGGCTAGCCACAACATTAAAAATGTTGCTGCTGCAGTTAGAAGACACAGGGACTCAGTACAGTATCCTTTACTTGTTTAAAAAAAAAAACAAATAAATTGCAGGTTAGGGACGTAGGAACATCCTGACACTCATGGGAAGCGGGGCAGGCAGACCCCACTTCCAGAGGCAAAAAAGTAAAAAAAAAAAAACATTCAAACAAAATACAAGTTTCCATTCTGTGGGTCCCGCCATACTCCTTGGTACCTCAGGGTGGAGAGGGGTCCCTTTTCCCAGCGCACCCCACACCGCATAATTTACATGTCTTTATAGATAGAATACTTGGCACATTCAATTTACTCCCCACTATCTTTGAAACTGACTATTTGGGACATACCCACTGAGATCACAATCCCAGGTATCTAAGAATCGCATGGCAAATATGTCCACCCCAATCCCAACTTGGTGCCTACAACCAATGATTTTTGAAGACCCTCCTTTCTGCGCATCCTTGAACACAGTTGTTACTGATTATTTTAATAACGACGACGATACAGCTTGGAATAAACTCATAGAATTCGACGTATTTAACGTTACACTGCGGAGGCAATGCATTGGGGCCGAATGGACCATGCACCAGAAACTTCACAGAGATATCTCCAAAATTGAACTCATGCTCCTGTGTTACAAAAACCAAACGCTACAACAGACTGCCACCCTCCACCATCTCTTAGATGCCAGAGGGGAGCATACTGACTTATTGTTAAGACTCCAACGTCTAAACTATGCCGCCCACTCTGCTCACAGGCATGCAGTAGAGTACAGGTCTGGCAAGTTCCTGACCTGGCTTACTTGCCAAGACCACCCTAGACATCCAGTCTCAATGATATTCTCTGCTACTAGTACCGCACTGTACATGCAACAGGAGATACTTAAGGAAATGACCACCCATTTTGCACAACTATATCAAACTGCCACTCTGGCAGATACTGATGATTTTGACCTCTTTTTCTCCACACTGTTGCTGCCCCACATTATGCCTGATGAAAGGACAGAACTCAACAAACCCATTACTGTGTTTGAAACACATGAACTACAAGAAGCAGCATGGTCGCTCGCTACTAGTCAGTCTCCAGGCCCTGACAACTTGCCCGCTGAATTTTATAAAACTTATGTGCCTCTCCTAGCCCCCTGTGTGTTGACATTATACAAGGAAGCCCTTTCAACCAACTGCCTCCCTACTTCCCAACACAAAGCACTGCTGGTGCCCCTTCCCAAATCAGACAGGGACCACTCCTTGCTAGGATCCTACAGACCACTCGCCCTCCTCAACACAGATTACAAAATCCTGGCCAAAATCCTCACTGACCGCCTAGCTCTCCTAGTCCCCTATTTGGTGCACCCCTATCAAAATGGGTTCATCACAGCTAGATGCACGTCATTGAATCTGAGACGTTTCTTCAGGGTTATGACCTACTTCATCCGACCTGGCCTAACATTGAATATATGGTTTCAGATCTTGAGAAGGCCTTTGATTCCCTGGAATGGCCCTTCTTATTTAACCTATTACCACGCAATGGTATTGGGTCCTGGTTCATCAAATTAACATGGCTGCTATACACTCTCCCAATGATCAAGATGAAGGCGGGTCCCCTGATTTCAGATCCTATTCGGATTTACAGAGGTATCAGACAGGGTTGCCCCTGTCCTCTCTCCTTTTCTCATTGATTGTAGAACCACTAGCCATTGCACTTCGACAACAGGGAGATCTCTGGGGCCTACCTCTAGGAGACAGATCCCATATTGTTTCATTATATGCCGATTACTTACTATTGTACCTCAGAAACACACACTCCATCCTTGACAAAATAGCTCTGACATTAGAACAATTTGCATCCCTTTTGGGTCGAAGGGTTAACTGGGCAAAATCTTGCTTATTTCATTTGACACCTGACTTCCCTGACCCACAGTACACCCTCAGTGGGGTACAAATCACACAGCAACCACACACGTTTTATTACCTGCATGTGCGTATCTACCACTCCCTTGCCAACCTATTTGACAGCAATATTACGAGAATTGTTGCCTATTTACGATCTCAAATGACATTTTGGCGCACTCTACTAATAGCACTAGCTGGACGAGTAGCCCTCCTGAAAATGGTGCTTTTACCTTGTTTCCTCTTTTATTTCATTACACTTATTCTCAGACACCGGAACTCACCACATGGCATGCTGTTGGCCTCCAAACACTAGGCGAGCTATATTGCGAGAGTACTCTTGCCCTTTTGATGTACTGATGACTGATGACTGAAGAGGGCTTATCCTCTGGACAATTTGTTATACAATTCCATGCTCTCTTCACTCGGGCAAATGAGGAAGCATATCACAGAAACCCTCAACACATCTCACAATCCAGAATCTACATGTAATGGGCACAGCCTGACATCTGGGGCACTGGTTCACTGATTCATTACGCAATTATACCACTCCCTTACTTGCGGCACTTCGCCAGAACTGGGAGGCAGACCAGACCCATCCATAACATATCCTGTAAAATGTTGCTTCAAACTCATCCAATTCTACATCAATCGTAGAGCGCACCTTACCCCCACCAAAATCACCTGCTACTTCCACCACACAGACACTGCTTGTCATTGCTGTCCCCAAGCAGACACTTACTTCATGCACATGATATGGGTGTGTTCCTCCCTACACACCTACTGGGACGGTGTCATATCTACTCTGTCCCATTACACTGACCGCCCCAAACCTACATAAATGGGAAATCTGCCTGCTGGGCCTTTTCAGCAGACACAAGAGAACGAAAGCTACCACTCGCTTCCTAGATTTAGGCTTCCTGGCAGCTAAACGCCTTATTACCAAGAGGTGGAAATCCCCTGACCCCCCTGGTTGTGAAAGCATGGCTCGATTCATTCCTCACATGGGCGCAAGCGGAGAGTGTTGCACTGCATAGGGAGGCAAACTTAGGGCTCTGCAAGTACCTGATAGCCTCTTGTTGGGACACTATCCTATCCTAATTCACAATCATCACCCCCCCCACACTACTGATCAACCAACCTCCAACTGAGCTGCTGCAAAACTGCACTACTGTGAACTTTTAACTGCCTAGCACATAAGGTTTCCCTTCAGGATCACATGCACACTTATGTACTTAACATAGCTGGTGCTCGAAAGATGCAGGTTTATACACAGCAATTAAGGGAACCGTTAATGATGGATTTAATGCACCAGTTTACACCCTTTTTCGGATTTTGTTACTCTTTAAGAAAAATTGGTCTCAAACTGTTTATTCATACATTTCTCTTTCCTCCCCCTTTCTCTTATTCTATTACAACACTAATGCACGTATTTCTCTGCGTTGTCATCGTTCTGCTCTTAATATCCCACCCTCATTGTGATATCACTGAACACTGTACTACAACCGATTCATGAATTCCAACCGTTGTCCCTACCTTTGGTATTTCTACATTGTTTCAGCTGTTCCAGATGACGTACCCTGACACGCGTATACTAGTGACATACTCCTTGCTGTTTTGTTTCAATGCTGTATGTATAAAAAAACTCATTAAACAGATTCAAACAAAAACTTTAGTAACATACCCTTATGTAAAACTTTCATGGTGAGAGAACGCGGAAAGGGAAATCGTATTGCGTGACCAAGTGAAACATTTATAGATGAGTCGGTATGGATGCCAGCAGCCAACATGTGTGTTAAACGTGTACTTTGAACTGAAAGTAGAAAAAAATACACAACAGTTTATCAGTACATGGGACAGCCCATAGTATCCATGCTGAGGATGAAGGCAGTGGAAATATTTGAACCGTCATTTACACATTCAAAATATCAGGTTTCCTTCTACAAATATATGAATGAGTCTATTAAGTCTAACTGTGCACATTATATTCTATATGAATTAACATGGAAACATGCTTGGACAAAACATATTCTTCGGTGTGTTACAAAAAGTAAGATTATAACATTTAGTTAGTCCAGTGTCTTCTACTCCATTGGAGTGAAGAACATGATCCAAAATGAATGCAAGAGAGTAAGGAAAACGCTGCAGTAATGGAATAAAAGGTCATAGTTGCTAACAGAGTCAGCCCCCAGATTGGTGTTTAACAATGGTTTAGATTGAAACCAATGTTGCCATTGAGCCAATTTCCATGGCTGCATGATCGAACTTGACTGTGTCAATTATTCAATTTAGTGGATAACTCACAATCAACAACGTGCTGGTACTGTTGTAGGTGGTTCTGTAGTCCTGCTGCTGGTGGTGTTGGAAGAACTCCAACCCAAGCCAAAGTTGATCATTGGGAGATATTTCATTGTGAGATATTACACGGCTGTGCACATCCAGCTAAGAGGCTCTCCTCCGGTACAGCAACCATTTGAAATAGAGAATTGTCATTGTACAAGTCCTTTAATATGGTCAGTATGGACTGTGTACATTTCTCTATAAACTGATGTACTAAATTTAGGACATTCCTGCACATGGCCATTACGCAAGTTATCATATGTCTGCCTTGTGGGAACACAAAGGCGGTTAATGAGCCACCACTTGCTGTTCACACTAACCCGTTTGTTCTTCCATTTTAGATGACTGAACAAAGGAAAAATAAGCAGAGACTGGGATTTCTTGGGTCAACCACATCACATGCAAACCATCACATGCCGCCACACTGAGACCCTTGGGAAGATGGAGCCGCACTTTCATCAGTATTCTGGCCAAGTGCTCTGGCTAGAAGCAGCCGACATTGTTACAAAGTTTAAAAATTACCAGTTGATAATCTGTTTCTATCAAAGGAATGTATTTTCAATGTTGTTGGTGTTTCTGAAAAGCAAATCTTGCATAATCAGGGTGGCTTCCTCCTTATGCCATGCACTGCTGGGAATGTGCCTTAAGGACTCTGTTGAGCATTTATAAGGGATCAGCACAGAACTGGAAAAATATTGTTCAAATATGGGCAAAAAATCAACAGGTGCTGATTTTACTTGTTTTAGCAACCTTGTTATTACCGTGTGCTCATTTATTCAGTTAACATAAAATATTGGATTTTGTCTAAATATTAATTCATTTTTTTCAAAATATGGACATGCGACAGCCAGCGGAATCTGGAACAGTGCCGCATTTGCAAGTTTCAAAGGAGCCAGAGGACATATGGTTGAACCGTTGTTTTCAGTTCTACACCGACATTTACACAGACTGCCCGATGCAAAAACATTTTAGCACCACCTGACAGTGCTGTTCTTGTTTGCTTTGGTCCGTTGGTGCAAGTGCAAGTGTCAGTGTAGAGTTGTCGGGCGCGATGAATATTTATGTAATCCAGCGCTAATTCTTTGGTTCTTGTTCTCGATTGTCAGTGTAATTCTGCAGTTTAGGCAGGAATTACTATAGATTCACAACTCTGCAGAGAGATGCTTTGAACATCTGCACCTTAGGCATATGTTTTATAACTGGAAGTGTTCATTGCCTTACATTCATTTGTACTGATGTGGAGATAGAGGTTACCGATAGTCAGTAGATTGTATTTATATAAATTCAAGAGCCTGTTGCAGGTATTCCTTTTACAAGTTATTCAACCCCGAGGGACACGGCTCTTTGGCTTTTTCATATTATAGCTAAATGCCTTTGACAGAGTAGGGTGTATGCTAAGAGCACACAGAAAAGGACCAACATTGTGTTCATCTCAATACGTTTTACACACAGGATTATGTGTCTGAATCTTTCTTGGATAAAAACTGATCTCTGAAAGCAATAACTTTCTTTTAGTTAATATTACGTTGAATGATAGTGCCTCAGCAGTACAACTGCATTAAGCACACATCTGAATGTGAATGGAGTAGTGATTGATGCCTCAGTTTCAGAGGTCAGTGGCAGGTATCAGACCTGCAAATATTGCTAAAATCAATATTTTTTTTATAACTTGTACATTGTGTGCATCTCTATTCATCAGAGTTTTTTTACTCCACAACAATAGCGAATTTTTAAAGAAGGGTCCAAATGATATCATGGTATTGCGCTTTTACGCTTTGTTTCGTCAGTGAGCCTTAACTGGAAACGCAAAGGCAAGACATTGCACTACTGATTTGATGCCATTTCAATCAGAGATTTCGGCCTGCGTATATTTCTTTTTAAGACATGAATGTTTGCTGCTCACTTGCATATCAGGACATCATAATACATATAACTCGATTTCATTTGAACTGTTCAATATTCCATTAAAAGAATGTTGTCATCTCACTTCGCATTGGAGATACAATATTGTAAATATTTTAATTTAATTGTATGTGAAGAGATGGGGTAATCTACTCAGTACCGAGAATAAAATGATTTTAAAATAACACTGAAATGGGCTGTGAGTGTTGGAAAAAAAAATAAAAAGAAAGCCAAGATTCAAGCAATTGTATACAATTTAAACGGAAAAAGAAGAGATGGTGTACACTATCCATTGTGAACTGATGCATTTGACAAATATAACAGGTTTGCATAACAGTTTCCAAAACACCATTTTGCATATTGTCGATAGTTACATGTAATGTATAGGTAAACGCGAATAGTACTTATTAAAGATAATAATATGCGTAAATGAATCATCAACGATATTTCCTAATGAGTGCTCTATAATCCAAATAGCAATTTTAAACATTTGGCTACCTTTTTGGTGAGGGGGTGGGTGTGTGTGGGGGAACCTACTGAAGGAGCAACCACAACCCTTGTCAGGGTAAAGTCACAACCAAACCCCAAATGAACCTGTGCTCAGTCTTCTGATAGCTTTGCACAGAGCAGTCAGGCTTAATTTAGAGGCAATGTGTAAAGTATTTTTGCAGTACTTCAAGCAGTAACAAAGTGAAAGCACAACATACTAAAAGTCCCACATCACTTTAGAAAAATAAAGCAAAACGTAATAATTAAATCAAGACCAAAACAACGAAAATCCAATTTGCAGTTTTAAAGATGTTAGAAATTGGGTTTCTGATTGGCAGAGGTATGTATCCTGTCCAAGCATCGTCCGCAATCATAGTCGGGATAAATGACAGACACACCCTAGGTTAACCAGTGCTCACTCTCTGGCAGCTTGGCACAGAGCAGTCATGCTTAACTTGCAGTGTTTTAGGTATTTGTGCAGCACTTAAATCAGTGAAAACAGCACAAAATAATCAATGCCAGGTTAGAAATATACCGCTTAATTATATAACTGAAACAAAACCAAAACAACAAAAATACAATAAGTATAATTTGAGATATGAATTTATAAAGAATGATTATAAAATACAGAGTAAAAGCAATACGCCCATAAATGGGAAATCTGGTGGTGCTGGACCAGGACAGTCAAAAGTTCAGGCCGACCGCGATGGAGTGTGAGCTGGATACAGGGACCTACTTAGGCCCACTGAGCCAAAGTACCTTGAGCTGGGATGCATCGTCACTGACGAAGATGTAAGGTGCAGATGAATCAATGCATCAGTGTTGAGCCACACAGTGGACACGATGCATTGATTTTCTCCATGCAACTGTGGTGATGCGTCAATTCAGAGTGCAACACCCTGGTTCCGAATGCAACGTACAGTGTTGATTCAGAAGGTGATGCGCTGAGTTCACGCCACGTGACGTGCTGGTTCAAACTCACACAAAGGCGAAGATGCACCTTTTCCAATAAGTATGCATGGGTTCTGGTTGAAGCAGCACTTTATACCTACTTTTAAATGGGTTGTCACCACTTGGCAGGGCAAGTCTTGCACCACGCATGTAGGAGGCTGGCCTGGTGTGTGGTGGGTACCTATGGTACTTACACCTTATACGAGGTCCAGTTATCCCTTATTAGTGTAGTGTAGGCAGTGTCTAGAAGCCAGGCTCTCTAGAGGTAGCTGTGGATGGGCAGCCAAGGCTTACCTAGTAGACATACAAAGCTCATGCAATACCACTGTATTCACACAGTACTTACACACATTAAAGAAATCACTCGGTGTTACAAAAATAAAGGTACTTTATTTTGGTGACACAAATACCAAAAATACCATAGAGACTATACTCCCTTAGGAGCTAAGTAATACACAAATTATATACATTATTGCGCAGAAATAGGCATAAAAACAGTTAGAAAGCAGTGCAATTAGCAAAAATCACAATACTTAGAAATGGGTCTAGGGGGAATCACAAACCATATACTAAGAAAGTGGAATGCGATAGTCCCTCACCTAGGCAAGTGTAGTGTGTAGAGGGGCGCTGGGAGTACTAGAAATACCCAAAGGTAAGTACCACAGGCCACCCCGCTGCCCAGGAAAACAGGAGTAAATCAAAGTAAGTTTCCCAGAGCACACACACAGAAGTAAAGAAGAATAATGCAAGACCCAGAAGAGACTGCAAGACACCAACATTGGATTCCTGGACAAGAAGACCTGCAGAAGAAGGGGACCAAGTCCAAGAAGCACAGAAGAGTCCAGGAAGTACAGGAGCCCCTGCAAACCCGGATGAAGGTGCAAAAGGTGAACTACCGGTGAACAAGGAAAGTCAGTACTGCACCCAAGAAGACTAAGTCATGTTCCTGGAGGGTGCAAGTGATGTCCCACGCCAAATGGAGGATTGCAGTCAGGTTTGTGTCATCGAAGTCCGCTAACAAGCCTTGGCACACGCAAAGCTCACGGTTAGCGTAAAAGGGTGCTGCCAGGCACCAGGAAGTACCAGGTGAACTCTACCCAGGAGGCGGAGTCAGAGGGGGCTCTAAGTGACAGAGAGAGCCCACAGGAGACCAGGCTGCGAACCCAGGAGGCCCACAGCACGGGGACAAGAAAGTTGCAGAAGAGGCCCATGCAGCACTGTGACAAAGGCTCCTATGCCACTGGAGAACCACTCAGGAAGCTGGGTGTCACAGGATAGAGTGCTGGGGCCTGGAGCTACAAGATGCGCACAAGACTTGGAGGAAGGATGCCAACAGGTCTTGACAGGTGCAAAAGACGCAGTGTACAGGGGTACTGTCTTGCATGGGGAGGCAAGGGTTTACCTCTACCAAAGTGGGACTACTGGAAGAGAAGACCATCTAGGACCACTTCAGTCCACCACCCGTGATGCAGGATCCATGCAGCTCAGCAGGAAAGGGGATGCACGCAGCTGGTCGTCATCGCAGTTGGAGCCTGCAGAAGCAGGGGAGTGACTCCTTCACCTCAACAGAGATTCCTTCGCCGTTCTGATGCAGTCTGAAGATGGGCTGTCTTTGGAGGATGCATGACCAGGAAACTGTTGCAGTTGCTGGCAGGAGCCGGAGATACAATGTTGCAGGAGGCATCTTGCTTCTTTGTTTCAGCTTCTAGGTACCTGGAGGGTCTAGATGCAGTTTCTTCAGTGAGAAGTCGAAGTGGAGTATGCAGAGGATTCCTGCTGGAGTCTTGCAATCCGAATCTGAGGAACCACCGAAAGGAGAGACCCTAAATAGCCCTGTTAGGGGGATTGGTCACCTAACCAGGTAAGCACCTCTAGGGGGAGGTCTCTGACGTCACCTGCTGGCACTGGGCACTCAGATGCTCCCAGAGTTCCCTGCCAACCTTGAATCCAAGATGGCAAAACCCAGGGACCCTCTGGAGGAGCTCTGAGCACCATCCCTGGGGTGGTGATTGACAGGGGAGTGGTCACTCCCCTTTCCTTAGTCCAGTATCGCACCAGAGCAGGGACTGAGGGTCCCTGAAACAGTGTAGACTGGTTTATGCAAGGAGGGCACCAAATTTGCCTTTCAAAGCATTTCCAGTGGCTTGGGGAGGCTATCCCTCCCAAGCCTATAACACTTATTTCCAAAGGGAGAGGATGTAACACCCCTCTCCCAAAGGACATCCTTTGTTCTGCCTTCCTGGGCTCGTGCCTTTCAAGCAACAGGAGGGCAGACACCTGTCTGGGAGGTGGCAGCAACTTAGGCTGCCTGGAAACCCTCAAAAGGCTGAAATGGCAATACAGTGGGTCCTCTAAGGAGCCTCCAGAGTGCATGGATTCATACAACCAATGCTTGCAAAAGCCTTGCGGGATGATTCCAACATGTTTGATACCAAACATGCCTATGTTCGGAGTTACCATTATGTAGCTGGACATAGGTAGTGACGTATGTCGAGAACACGCATAAAACAACATCCCTGCACTCACAAAGTCTGGGAAAGTGGGCCTGGAGTTCGTGGGAGCCCCTCTGCTAGTGCAGGGGTGCCCTTACACACAGGTACTTTTCACCCTGCCCTCTGGGCTAGAAGGCCTGCCATAGGGGTGATTTATAAGTGACCTGGTGAGGTGAAAATGCTTGCACCTTTTCACGCAGGCTGCAATGGCAGTCCTGCAGAAGCCTTTGCATGGGCTCCCTCGGGTGGCAAAATATATGCTGTAGCCCATAGGGATCAATGCCCTGCGTACCTAGGTACCATATACTAGGGACATATAAGGGGGCACCAGTATGACAATTGTGGGTGAAATACTGTACTGACAGTAATCAACAACACAATTTAAGGGAGAGAGCATAACTACTGGGGTCCCGGTTTGCAGAACCCCAGTAGACACAGTCCAACACACTGACAAACAGGCTAAAAGTGGGAGTAACCAAGCTAGAAAGAGGCTACTTTCCTACAACGCAAAGTCCAGGTGTTCTAGTAGGGTGAGTTAAAGTTTTTGTGTCACTGAGACTTCTGAAAATAGGAGACCAGGCAGATGGCCCTTGGAGTCACTCTGGGTTCTGGGTGGTAGAGATGCAGGTTCAGTCCTTCTTACTCTGAGGCAAGAGGGCACCAGGTCTGCACAGAAAAGCAGGAGTTCAGCAGAGTGGCAGCTCAGCTCAGCGGCAGTCCTTGTAGCAGCATAGCAATCCTTCTACCTGGCAGAGTATCCACAGGTCCATACATGTACTGAGTTGATGGTGTCTGAAGTCTAGTACTTACACCCAGTTGTGCCTTTAAATTGGGGAGACTTCAAAAAGAGGCATTTGAAGTGCACAGAGACTCTCCCTTCATGCCCTGGCTCCAGGCTCACTACAGGGGGTATGCAGTCTTTTGTGGACAAGACACTGCCTATTCAGATGTGCCAGCGCCTTCCTCCATCCTGACCAGGATGGCCCATCAGGCTGTGGCTGGCCAATCAGTCACACCTAACCTCCCTTTATGTGTGGCTGTCTAGAGGGAATGCAGAAGCCCAACTGTCACCCCAGCAGGCACCAAATTCCTAAAGTAAGAAAATTCCAACTTTCTAAAAGTGGCATTTTCAGAACTGCAATTTAAAATTCGACCACCATAAGTTGTGATTTTAAATTGTGAGACACCACCAACTTGAAAAAACATCTCTCTTCCAGATTGGGAATTACACACATAAAATGTATTAAGGTAATCCCTATGTTATCCTATGGGAGAGCTAGTCATTGTAGTAGGGAAAAACACATTTAAGAGTATTCACTTCTAGGAGACGTAAAACTTAAAAATACATGTTCTGCTTTCTAAATATTGTATTGTATTGTATTGAGTATTTATAAAGCGCATTCCGGCCCGTGGGCATCGAAGCGCTAAGTGGGTGAGGCGGAGTCGACTAACAAGGGGACTCCAAGACTTATTGCGGAAAAAGCCAAGTCTTGACCAGTCTCCTGAATGTTAGATAATTGTGTTCTTGCCTTAGGTCCAATGGTAAAGAGTTCCAGATTTTAGCAGCCGCGATGGTAAATGCTCTATCTCCCCACTTCGCCTTCTTAGTGCGGGATGTTTGGATTCGATAGGCAGAGGCCGATCGCAACAGCCTACTATGCCTGTACCATTGCAGCAAATACACTGCACCCTGCCCTTGGGCTGTCTAGGGCCTACTTAAGGTGTGACTTATATGTATTAAAAAGGAAGGTTTTGGTCTGGAAGGAGGGTTAATGCCAGGTTGATATGGCAGTTTAAAACTGATCACGCAGGCTCTGTGATGGCAGGCCTGAGGCATTTTTGAAGGGCTACTGAAAAGGGTGGCACAGTCAGTGCTGCAGGTCCCCCTGTAGCACTGAATTCACAGGCCCCTGACACAGTGAGTGCACTTTACTAGGGACTTATTTGTAAATAGAATATGCCAGTTGTGGATAAGCAAATGATGTAGGAGAGAGAGCATAATCATGTTAGCACTGGTTAGCAGTGGTAAAATGCACAGAGTCCTAAAACCAGCAAAAACAAGGTTAGAAAAAATGGGAGGAGGAAGGCAAACATTTTGGGGGTCGCCCTGCTAAAAGGGCCATTTCCAACAAAAGATGTAAGTGAAAATAGCACCAAAAGCCAAAAGCGCCAGTCGCATATCGTGCAAGAATGGGAGAAAATCACAAGTTCAGGCTGAACACAATGGAGCTTGGGTGAAATTCAGGGACCAGGTTAGTCCGGCCGAAAAGTTACCTTCTCAGTCCAGCGCAAAGAGTCCTATGGAGGGGGCCGCAAGGAAAAGAGAAACACCGCATATAGTTGTCAATGTATAGCAAAGAGCGGGCCTGGCATTGAGGACTGGAGTCACTGTAGCACAAAGAACTTGTCCACACAGAACTGGAGTTTAGGGGTGGCACCTGGAGAGGCACACTTGGGGACCAGCACCACTGGGCTGGATCAATGGCTGTTTGAGTGCTCAATAACCCGTAACTCCAACATCTTGGAGACCTCACCGTAAATCGTGGCTCCCACCTTATCAGACAAACAACATTTTTTATTCTTCGCAGATGTGCTGTCCGCAGTGTCAGTATCATGGGTATACCATGTAGTGATTCCTGGGGGTTATGGAGAATAAAGAGACAAACTGTCCCAACTCCTGGCTGCAGTCTCTCTGTTGTTCTAGGGTCAGTGGAGGGAAGATGCTGACACCCTCCTCTTACCCATCCTGCTGCTTGGAAGAAAAGTGGTGGGGGAGAGGTTAATTTTCCTCTTCCACCCCATGGTCCATAACCAGGAGCATAGTTAACTCAGACTGCCTAAAGTGGGTTTGAGGCAATTGGCATGCAAAACCTTCAATGAGTTCCTGGGAGTCCTGATGATCCTTTTGTCCATGGCTGTCTTGGGTTCAGAGGCCAAAACATGTTGATGCAAACCCTTTTAAAGGGGATGCCAATGACAGGAAAATGTTGAAGGGGAGCCTTGCACTCTCCTTCTGACTTGCCACTGGCCTGCTAGGGGTACATCATGAATCCAACAGGAAGGTCCAACTGGGGGACCACCATCACACAGGTTGCCTTAAGCTCAGGGACCTAATGCTCGCTATACAGATCATTCTCCCAGTAGTATCAAATACACTTTATTCAGTTAGCATAAAAACCATGAAAGCATCACAATAATACAATAAATACATGTACATCTACAAAACAATTTGAAACAGACTTGCAAACAGGAAGTCTCAGAGCTGGCCTAGTATACCTAAATGCATTCTGTCAACCATTGAATTCCTAAATCGGAAGGAAAACTTTATTAAACTAACAAAATTTTAAATTTTAAATTATATCAGCAGTAAGCAATTGTAAAAACCAAAGAGCAGGTTGAACTTGTTTAAATGGACAGGCTTTAAAAAGAGGAAAAATATAAACTTTTCTGGGGACTTTAAAATATCTACAAAACATAACAAAGTGCATTGCATCCTGCAGATACACCTTGTTGCAGCCACAGGGGTGCTAATGAGTAAATGTCCTGCCAGCCCCATGGGGATGCTAGCAGCTGTGGAAACAAGCAAACTAGCATCTGTAGTAACAAGTTCAGCCTAAACCTTGTAAGCAGGTACCAATCATAGAAGTTACAGTTGTGAGGTAGGGCTCTGTAAATTGGTTGGTTTTCAGAAGAGCATATCCTCTCCCCAACAACTTTTGTAGAGTCACATGCTCCCTATCTAATAACCGCTGCTTCATGAAAATGTACACATACCCAATTGTGGTCAGCCTGAATGACCCCTCCACCCCTCACCCCCAAGATTAGTTAAATGAAGAGCGCCACCCTTCCTAGATTCTGGAATGTTGCCTTGATATATTTAAACTAAGGAATCCTGTGTGTGTGTAATCAAGGGACAAACAATCAAGCAAAACCTCTTTATGTATTTGGAATATGCCCGTGGTTCAAATATCTACCCATCATAAAAGAGAGTGCAAGGATATAGTATCCATAAGATACCTAGCCCCTAATTCTTCATGGACCACATAGGAGGGAATGCATTGACGGACACATAGAAGTTCCCTAAATAATTTGTTTTCTACTATGTGTAGAGAGCCATGCTTGACATATATCCAAATATATCACTCCCATAAGAAACTTTTGAAACACATTTTGCCAGGTAGACTTGCACCAAGGCCCTGATCGGCTTCCTGCCCAGTCTAGAGGCAAACCTCCATACTGCTGTGTAAGTCCTTGTTAGGTCAGCCTTTTTCCTATTTAGCAGGGGGACCAATGCATCCCTGCATCAAACATGACACAACCAAATATGAGAAGGCATTGACCCGAGATAAGGGCTTCATTCCCTCCTTAAAAGTTTTTGTTTTTGCTGAGCTAGGCCCTACCACCAGCAGATGGGATTTAAAAATGTTAATGCTCAGGGTTAGCTCATCTATAAAACCCACAAACGCTTTAGGGAGGATTTGGAGACCCATAGCAGTTCTTGCCATTAACACAGCATTGTCCACATAAAGCAAGACTGGCAACGACCGGCCTCCCACCTGGGGGCAATCTGCCCAAGCATTTACTAAGCACTGTTAACGTTTATTATACAATGTGAACAGAAAGGAGGCGACCCCCCCCTACTAGTTTCAAAGCTGGGTGTTCAGTTCAAGTCACTGGTGTGCATAACAGTCACTACAGTGTGGGCGTGGAGGTCCCTCAAAAAGTAAACTATATCCCGTTCAACCCCCATGTCTAAGATAATCCTCCATAATTTGACTTGGTTTACTTGGCCAAAGGCTGACGTGAGATCCATGAATGCAAGATTGATGGAACCTTTACGAGCCACAGTGCATTTGCTCAGGACCATATAAAAGTTTAAGCACTGGTCAATAGTTGATCTAGCAGGCTTGAACTCAAACTGTAGATCAGAGATAATATTATGTTCCTCAGTCCCAGGACGAGAATCTATCTAGAATGACACGTCCCATGATCTTGACCACAGAATCGATCATAGAGATCAGTCTGTAATATTAGGGGTTGTCCCTATCACCTTTTTAAAATAAAAAATGGAACAATGATAGAAGTAGCCCAAGGGGCAAAGGGGGCCACCCTAGCTACAGCATTTGGCATGTGTCAAAATCAGGGTCCACATATCGGTGTCACTCAGGGATCCGGTGGAATCTGGTCCAGGCCCTGGTACCTTATTTTTAGTTAATCTAGATATGTCTTTCCATCCTTCATGAACGCAAGATTTGAGATCCTTACTCGGGGCTGCATGTCCACAGGGATTACTAACCCAGACCTACCATTGTAACCTCTTCAAAATGGAAGACCCAATCTAAAGAGGGAGCAGCATCTGGGGCCAAACCTGGTTGATTAAAAATGCCCCAAAATGTTGCACTGTTCTTAAGGCAAGTAGGGTCCAGCAAATTGTCCCAGGCTGGGTCCCTTATGCCATTTTCTGGCTGCTGACTTCAAACTTGATTTTCCATGACAGATCACCACATAAGCAGTATAGAACCCTTCTTAAATTTGTAGAAGCTTGGGAGCATCCTTTATTAAACCATTTGGGCCCTTTGGGCCTAAGGGCTTCGCTCCTACCAGGAGGCTAAGGGACTCCCAGACTGAGCTTGCAATGGTAGGAAAAGTATCCAGAACCTCACTAGGACGTAGAAGTGCTATCGAAGCAGAAACATGTTTGCACAATTGGTGGACAGGTTCTGTCTACAATGCTAAGCAGGTATGTGGGTCCACCTAAGCGTTCTTCCGTGAAGTATTGGCTTCCAGGCACCACCAACCCTGTGACTGTTCTTCTCACTCATCTGTCTCTAGTGAAAGGATAGGCAAATGGGGTTATGATCATTGAAAGGGCCAAAATCAATTCTGGGCTCTTAGATCATAAGATAGATAGGGGATGAAACAAAGATGAAGTCTATAATTGAGAGGCACAGCTCTTGCCTGTGAAAGTCGGGTTAGCCTTCTTCAGGTCCGAGTGCACAATTTTATCAAGCTAGAAGATAAGATCGTGCTTATTTAGGATGGAAGTAAGGCATCTCCTTGAGAGGTATGTTCCATGTGTAGGCCATCCATGAGCAAACATCTTTGGGGCCTGTTGGTTGAAACTAAGGGGTTCTCACACAGGTGGCAATTAAAGTCCCCTGCCAAGATTACATGTGCTGTAGCCCATTTGATGCCATCTAGCTGATTTAAAAAAAGATTCCAAGATATGTAAGTTATGCGTATCTTGTTGGGATTTTTTTACTGTTATTAAAAATTTAGCAGCAGAATTTAGGTTTACCCACAAAGGAGAGTGATATTGCTTGTAGGATAGCGGCCCCTGTAGAAAGTACCTCAATGCCGGATTGTAATGCATTCTTCCAGTAGATCACATGATCACTAGAGGTGTTGCCAGCTCTCTTGGCCTTGGGCTGCCACCATAGGCCCTCAAGAGTAGGGTACTCCATCTGCATCTTGCGGAACTCCTCCCTGGTGGGACCCCACTTCCTCCTGACAGTTGGCCAGCTCAGGTAGGACCCTCAGGGTGGCAATATCCTTCTCTGTAGGCTCCTGGGCATCCTCCTCAGGTACCACCTCCTCCCAGACTGTCAGAGTTTCAAGAGCGGGTTTCCCTATTCCCCTGCCCTTCCTGTTTTTGGTAGGTACCTGGGCCATTCTTGCAGGCCCCAGATCTTCCTGACTTTCCCTCTTAGGCAGCCATGGACATGTGGTCAGGCACATCCACTCAGGCAACCCTAATGTCGCCAAGTGTGATCCTTCCAGGTGGTGTGCTCTAGGTCATTGTCAGGCAGGCAATCCACAGGTGTGGATGGACTAAGAGTTACCCTCGAAATCTAAAACCCCTACCCACTCAAAGGTGACCACAGCCACTGGGTACTGACTATCATGGTTGTCAGCTGCAACAAGTTGGTGGAATACATTAGGGGCTATATGCTTTGAGGTCACCAGATGACATCTAATGGTTATCATGCTGACTCCAGTGTCACTCAGAGCCTCCATACTCTGCCCATTGATTGTGACCCAGTGGCTGTATTTCCTATTATTATTAGGCATGTGAGTTCCCTGCACCATCTTTCTGACACCCTGCAACACTAGGGGAACCTCTACACTGGGAATATTGGACCTATACTTCCAAATGAAAGTGTCCCAGATGGTTCCTTTCTGTATACCTTTGGTTGGTGTTGCTCCCTCAAGTGTTGTCCCATTGATGAGGGGGGACAAAATGAACTGAATCATAGGCCCAGTTGGGATTTGAATTTCAGAACCCTTTCAGATCTGTGCAATCTTTACTAATGTTGCAATGTTTATGATGTTTTTATCATTACAGATCTATTGCTGTTTGTTTACATTGTTGTGGGCTAATAATATTGATGCTCATTTATCTGTTGTCTTTTGCCAGATCATTGAGTTTTCTTCCCTTTATAACAATGGACTATATTGAATGTTCATGAAGTATATTGCATATTGGTTGTTGATCACTTTGAATGAGTTACGAGAACTTTGATTAAAACAATTTTTTGTAAAAGAGTTTGGTCAGCACCTCTTTTTTGCATTAACTACTAGAAAGTGGGCATTCTCTTGCTTAACCATGGGCCAGGAAGGCAGTTGGGCTGTTTGTGCATTCACTCTAGACAGTCACAAAAAGGGAGCTGAGGTTGCTCTGCATATCCTGATGGCCCATCACCAGGCTGATGGGTCTTCCTGAGCTAGAGTAGTAGGAGGAGCTGACACTTGCATCTGAATAGGGCTGTGCCTGTCCTCACACAAAGCAGTCGCCAACTCCCTGGAGTTTGTCTGGGGCCCAGGCACTTAAAAGACAGAAATGCATATAAGTACAGGACTTCTGACCCCACATAGTTAGAACACTTCTGGACTGAGGACATTCTGCCAGGAAGAATAGCTGGATGCTGTAGGAGGGACTGCCACTCTGCCTGTTGCTTTGTTGTGCTGGCCTGCTGGTTGCTGCTTCTGTCGTGGGATGGGAAGGACTGTACTTGGCTTTCTACATCCTGGTTTCCAAGGTTCTCCAAGAGCTTGAAATGAGCTTGCCTCCTGTTAAGAAGTCTCAGGGCCATCAAAGGCTTCACCTGCCAGCGCCTGGGCTCTCTTGCTTAAAGTCCTGACTTGTGACTTGTGTGAAATCCAGTTCCTGGGCCCTTGGAAGTGAGCTCCGCTGCAACCAAGAAGAAACCGAATCAATCACCTCCAGAGCAACTTTGGAACCAATATCACTGTCTGATTCAGTGTCGCTGCCTGCACCTGAGCTGTTGTCCCTGCTGAGTGCAACAACAAGACCGATGCCGCAGGCCCAATGCCACCGCAGCGCCTCTGAGGTCCTGTCACAGCACAAGTCTAGAGCACTGTGTCACGACGTCCGTGACACCCAACTCCGCCGCAGCACCTGTGGCCCTATGGTGTGATCACAACATCGCGAAGTTGACGCCTCAAGTTTTGATCTGCTGGATTCATCGACCCCACCTTGTTGTAATGAAACAACACCTCGCCACCGATGCCTCATCACCTTCCCTGTAACCATAAAGAACCGATGCCTCACCTCCTCTGCCTGGCATTAAGGAACTGACACCTCATCTCCCCAGTAGCACTTAGGAACCAATGCCACACCGGCTCCAGCAGTGCCTCACCTACCTGACTACTTGGAACAAGTTCCCTCACTGTTTTCCAAGGTACTTTACCTGGTGTCTGTGCGACTCTGTGACCGGCCCGCACTCTCTTGCGAGTGGCGTCGGACTGTTGGAAACAACTCAATCAAGATGCTGTGATAACCCCAGTTGGAGCTTTTGTGTTTATAAGCACTATACTAAGATTTAATCATTGAAAATATATGTTTTTACTTGTGTATGTTGGATTGTTGTAGTTTTAGTCTTGATTTACTCAGATAAATATTGTCTATTTTGTCTAAACTGGTGTGGAGTACCTTTGTGGTGTTTTCACTGTGTATTACTGTGTGTGTTTGTGTGTGTGTGTGTGTGTTTGTGTGTATACACAAATACTTTACACATTGGCTCTGAGATAAGCCGGACTACTTGAGACAAGCTACCAAGGGGGTGAGCAGGGGTTCTACTGGATCCAAAGAGGCTGGCAGAGCATCTTAAGCCCACTGCTAAGGGTCCAGGACCGGGGTGGCACCCCTTGGCCATGTAGTTTCACAGATAACAGAGTCCACATGCAGGGGCAAGTTTGTTGGAAACCTATGTCCCTGAGGCTTCAGATCAGGAGGCTAGCCAACTATCCCTTGTTAGTCACTCTGGGTTCAAGAAATGCAGGTCGAGTCCTTCTTCCCCAGGCAAGAAGACAGCAAGTCAGCACAGCGGGGCAGCAGTTTCTTCAAAGCAACAGTCCAGCAGAGTGGCAGTCATTTTCAGCAGCACAGCAATCCTTCTTCCTGGCAGACGTTCCACAGGTCCAGAAGTCCACTCAAGTGGTAGTGTCTGAGGTACAGTATTTATACCCAGTTTCGCCTTTAAAGTGGGAATAACCTTCTAGAGGAATGCCTTTGAAATGCACAACTGCCTTGCCTTCCTGGCCCTGACTCCAGACTAACTACAGGGGGTATGCAGCCCTTTGTGTGGAGACAGGACTCTGCCTATTCAAGTATAAAAGTGGCTGGGCCCAGCACCTCTTTCTCGTCCTGCTAGTGATACACAAAGCCCAACTGTCACCTACACCTAGTCATGTGACCCAGAGACAGGCTGCAGCCACTAAATTGCTAAGGCAGGAAAAGGCCAACTTTTTAAAAGTGGCATTTTCGAAATTGTAATTTATATTCCGATAAGAGGGGTTTTCAATTCCAATTCCAGAGACACCAACCATGAACTGGTTACCTGTTCCTCTTGGAAGTTTCAGCTTATTTAATGTAATAAGGTAACTTTAATAACATGTATTGATATGATGTTGTCTCTGGATTATGTGTATATTACAACCTATGTGATTTTAAAATTCATCCCGTTCCAGCCATTTCTTATTGACAAAGTTCACAGACGTGCATTGTTACAGGACTTACATAATGCTGTGCTTGTAACGTTTGCGGGCCAAGAGTTACGTTTAAATTTAAAGCATGTTTTTGCTAAAAAGTATCAGTTGAACTTGCTTAGTAGCAAGCATTAAGATGTATTACTTGGTAATGCAACTTTTTCACTCTAACCTAAAATGTGTCTTACAAACTACGTTGAACCTACTTCCATGTGACTGTTTCCATAAACAACAACTTACACAATATCTTCCTTTCCAATTTTGCCACAATGATGTATGAGCAAAAAGGTCCACTACTGCTGAGGCATTCACAAACTCTTAAATCCCAATCAAATCCTAGACTACTGTGCAGGGGCAAAGTACCCTGACTCAACATAATATACAGTGTAATTCCCAAATGCCTGTCAATTTGTCTTATGTCAGATAAAGCTAACACTTCCAACCAACCTAAAGAATGATGCCTAAAATGCCCATTTTCGTGTGCAATGTAACAAATAATCTGTATTCTTTTTTCAAAATTACATTGACAGGGAGGAAAATCTAAAGCTGTCTGCTGGCCAGGCTGTTGCATGCCATTTACCTGAAACTCCAGGCAGTTCCGATAGGGCAATGCTGTTCCCCAAATCCTGCTGAGGACTAGCCTTGGTAGCAGTTTACAAAGACTACACCCACTGGAGTCCACAAAGGGAAGGGGGTTGGGATGTGAGAAAGAAGAGAGAAACAACAAATGTTCTTTGGTTACTTTTCTGCGTCTCTGGATGATGGTGTAGCTGGTGTCCACTAATTCTATAATTACATGGCACTGGGGTTTGTATGTATATGTGTGAAAGACAAACACCCCTTAATACAGATTCTATGGTATAGAAAAACACTGTTCATAAAGTATATTTGTTCATTCAGTTATGCATACCATTTGGACTTCTGGCATCTAAACCGTGAATGCAGAGAACCATAGAATGTCCTTACAATGCTGGGTGATTGGTATTATCAGTTTACAACACAAGAAACATGCATGCTTCACTATGCTTAAACATTTTGCAAGAAATGTCCAATGCTTAATATTAACACCATAGTTCCAAAACCACAAAAGGGATCTACAATTGACTCCTTCCTAACCCGGGCTATGGGTGTTATTGCAAAATAAATTGATTTGGCTGATAGGAGGTTATCTTTGGAGCCAGGGAGGGTCCGAGTGGGGGGCTACTTAAGGGTCCTTCCACAGTCCAGTGTTTCCTCCACTACTCCATAGGGTCCCCAGATATTTTGCCCATGGGACCCCCACATGACACCCACCCAAGAGAGGTAGTAGCTGGGAGGGAGTACTTGGAGGACTCATTAGTACAAACCCCACCTATAACCAAAATGAGTGCCCCACAAGTGAAAGGGAAGTGACAAACCAAGCAACCAGAGAGAAGAGGTTTTATGAGCAGCAAGGTGGGGGCCCCGGATGGCAGCCATGAATGGGATCATATACTAGATACATTTAAACACATTGTCAAGCAGTGTCTGGCTCCAGTCCTAGAAAGGATATCCAAATTGGAGATGTCGATCTCCACTTTGAACAGGCCAGATCCCACTTTGACCACTCATGGGTCCCCTGCGCTGGAGGAAAGAAAATGTGAGGATAGTCCTTGCAAGCAGAAGCCGTTAGTAATCCAGATTTTAGGGAGTAGGGCCTTCCTTTCTCAGGGGTTTTGCCTTCAGCTCCATCTAATGTTCAACCCTCACAATCTTGTGCTGCAGGCTTCTCATTAGGTATTATAATGGACCCTTTATTTCGTGATGTTGGGAGGGAAATGGTGAATCAGGGGCAATCCACCCTAGAAATAACGAGGGTAATGATGCTAGACTTCGCCCCATCCAGAAGACTGCCCCGTCCGAATATGTCGCCTATGTGCTTCCCATATGTGGCAGTATTAGCTGGTGTGTCCCCCTCTTGAGTCTCCCCATGGTGAGACAACTGAAAATCTGCAGAATAAGGTTTGTCATTGGCTGAGCCAAAATACAACTTCTCACCCCATGGAATCTAGGAATATACTATTTGTGGAGAGAGTTGAGTGGATTGGACCTACAAATAAGTCCATGGAGGGTCACTGCGTGGTGATTAATTGTACAACCCCGGATATGGCAGGGAGGTTGATTTTCACTGCCAGGTAACCTTTCATGATGGGACCTGGCATCAGGATTTTGCCATTAGGATTTTTCTATAAGTCCATCACCTAATCGTTCCGTCTGGGGTTAAGCCAAATGTTTGTGGCCCTCAGGAGGGTATTCCCACATGCGCATCCAGGGAACTAAGTTTCCTTTCATGGAATTGTGCGGGTCAGGGGAATAAAATCTCACCTCAGTGGATTACGTTAATCTCCCAGTATGACATCATATTACTTCAAGAAGCATGACATAGGAGCTGTTTTCTGTGAGGGATTCGAGACCCATGTTGTATTAGCAACCCCTTCACAAGGGTCAAGAGCTAGTGGTGGTTTGGCTCTATTATTCCGACAACTGCACAGCTGCTAGTTGCTCCTATGCCTCTTAGGCACAGTTGTATACAGATATCTTGGGTTGTGGTTTCTGAAAAGTTTCATTTCTTTGTTGTAAATTTTTATAACTCACTGGTGTCAGATCAGTACTCTATTCCAAGCACTTTTGATCTTGGAAGAGAGGGTGGCCTCTAAGCTGGGTTGTTTTAATGTCCTGTTAGCAGGAGACTTTAATGCCAAGATAGGAACTGCTCCTCTGTGCGTAGATCCCCTCGTTATGGAAGAATGGGTATCACCCGCAGAGCCCCCGGACCCTAGAGGCAAGCTGCTGGTGACTGAAGTGAGACGTGCCAGTCTCTACAATATGCTGGAGAGAGTGGCAAGCTGTGACTTACTCAAACCCACATTTGTTGGGTGTGGAAAAGGGACTATAATTGATTATATTTTTATTTCTAGTAGCTTTGGTGAGTGTTTTACCAATGGGCTGATATGTGACCACTTGTTTAGTGGCCATAACGCTATCGAAGCTGCAATGATTACTCCTGCAACAGGTATTGTGAACTTGACTCTAGGTGTGTTTAGGCTGATTCCAAAAAGCCGGGGCAGGAGGCTCAGCTGCCGGAAGGTTTTGATCCCTATCCTATTGGTAGAAGTTGTTAAGAGATGCAGGAATGTGTTTTCTAGCTTCCTATTACTATTTGAGGCCCCATCAGTGGCTATTTTGGCTGATTTTCAGTCTCTGAATAGTTGCCTCAGATCCATTATGTTAGATCTTCAAGGATCGTTAAAAGACCATAAAGAGGGATGGTTTGATAAGAATTGTAGTATTGCCAGTAAGCGCCTCCACAAAGTCCTTAAGGACCACCCAAGGAACCCCCGCTCTATCAGTGAAGCCAGGAGGCAATTAAACTTAGGAAGCAATGTCTGAAAAAAGAGAGGTGGGAGCAGTTAGTGGGTGCTTGCAAACTCGGGATGTGAGGTCCTTCTGGAGTTTAGTGAATGGGAAGCCTGCTTATCAAGCTTCCCCTGACATTGTAGGGACCACCATTCCCACCCAAAAATGGGTTGCCCATTTCGAGAGGGTCTACTCACTGGATAGTGTAGAACAATTGATGGAGGTGGACATGGCTGTGACCCTCTCTGTTGTGCTTAAACTTAAAATTGGAGGAAGTTCAGGTTGTCATCATGGGAAGCCCCTCTAACAAAGCCCCTGGCCCGGATGGCGTCCCTATGGACCTATATGAGGAAAACTCTGCCCTTTGGGCTCCGCTATTTTAACGCTGCAATGCAAACCGGTATCCCTAGCTCATGGAAGCCAGCAGTAATAGTGACAGTTTTGTAAAAAGGGTGTAGGCAGCACCCAGCGTGTTACCGCCCCATTTCCTTGCTGGACTCCACGCTTAAGATAGCGGGACGTGTTGTCCTTCTTCGTATTGAAGAACGGATCCAAGCAAATAATATTATCTGCCCGGCCCAATATGGTTCTAGAGAGGGCATAGGGACAATGGAACAGTGCCTTAACCTTAATCTATTGATGTGTAAGTATGTGGTGGCCAAAAAGGGTGCAGTCTACCTGGCCTTTATGGACCTGAGCTGTGCTTTTGATAGGGTTGTTCGATCAAAGCTATGGTAAATCCTAGAAGGTCTTGGGTTGCCCCAACCTTTGGTAAATTTCCTTTGGGTGCTCCACCAAGATGTTAACGCCTCAGTTAGATTTGAAAAGGCAGGGGAATGCTCTGATGTCTTTAAACTAGCAAGGGGAGTCAGGCAGGGGTGCATTATGGCGCCAATTCTATTTTGATTCTATGTCAATGGCCTGAATTCACATCTAGGTACCCATGGCAAGATTTTTTTAAAGTCAAAAATAACCCTATCCCCTCTTTATTGTATGCAAATGATGCTGTCATCCTTTCTCGCACACTGAATGGTCTTAAACTTCTGGTGGATCTGTTTGTTGATTTATGGGTGACTTGCAACTGGATGTAATACCTCTAAGACACATTTTATGGTTTGTGGGAAGCGGAACCCGAAACTTAGACCGATCATAATTAAGGATCAGCTGATAACAAGGGTAACCTCCTTCTCATATCTGGGTGTCATCTTTGATGAGCACCGTACGTGGACCAAATGTCTTGCAAACCGTTGTCAGCGCTTTGACCAGTCATGTGCGGCGCTCTTTAGATTTGCTCATTTAGTTGGGAGCAAGCCTGTTTTACCGTTGCTGCATATATACCAGATGAAACGTTTACCTGTACTATTATATGGCGCCGGAATCTGGGGGTATTCTAACTGTAGGTCTATTCAACGTGAAGAAAATCATTTTTGCAGAAAGCTATTGGGGTGGACTGGCTAATCCAAGGCGGTTTATGCATGAGGAGTTGGGTCTGGTCTTTGAGGAAGATTATGCAAATATTGCGCCTATGTTGTTGTGGATATCAGTTTGGAGTGGGAAAATGGCAACTTTTCACAGAAAAGTCATTGAGGACTGCCTCAGTTTTGATTTAGGCCATCAAATCCCATAGCTTAACTATATTAGATCTTTAGCTTTATCAGCAGGGTGCACAGAATTATTTTTTAATGCTGAAGTGTTAAAACAGGCTGACAAAAAGACCGTGAAGGAATTGCTATTAACGCAGCTCAGTGAAAGTCGAGAGAACGCGGCCTTGGGCAGTAAGTCAGCCAGGGCTCTGATGATTTTAAATAATACTCTCGGCCCACAACCCTATCTTTCCTTTGTCAGAAACCCATGGGAAAGTGTCCTTCTCACCAGGTTCAGACTAGGTTCTATCCGTTGCAACTTATGCTTCCCATCTGGTCAATAGGAGCCCTCTGCGATAAAAATGTGCCCCTGTGACAACGCTTTGCTCCAGACTTTAGAACACCTGGCCTTGTTCTGTAGTTTTTATGATCCACTCAGAAGAAGATTTCTTCTGCCCATTCTTAAAACTGAAGGATTTTATCAATATCATCCTGCTTTTTATATTTACAACTGCTGAATGATTCCATGGTTGCAGTGGCAGTTTCTAACTTTTTTTTAAAATGCCTTGTGTTGGAGTAAGATTATAAACTTTTGGTCTTAGATTTCTATGGCTTCTGGAGACCGAATATATGATTTTTATTCAAGAACCCAGGGTCATGATATGGCCATGTTTCTTTTTAACTTGGTTTGGTTTTTTAACATGTCTAATTGGTCATCACATGAATTATGTAAATTTTAATGCTTTCTACTTTTATGATTATTTGCTATAATCGAAATAAAGGAAATTCAATTCAATTCAAGTACAAAAACAATGTTTAATGAAGGAATAAATATTTTTTAAATGATTGATTACTTGAATAACTTCCCATCCTATTCCTCTACAAACAAAACAACACACACCCAAAATATGACCTAACACATTTGATAATTTCACAATTAGCATAATAAATGAAATAATTAATAATTAGTTATCGATACATTATTTCCTAATTAACTACGCACACAGACAATAAATGAGACACACAACTCAATAAGGAGTTCCACAACAATTTACAAAAATAACAAGTATCTTTATATATATTTAGGCAGCAGAATCAATATGATGAGGTAAGTAAGTTTTGCAAGAAAAATACTTTCAGGTTTCAAAAGTTGACTGCATTTTTCAGAAGCGGCAATGTTATCCTACAGAGGAAAAAGAAGTACTGCATAGCGACTTAGGGGACCAATCTCCTGGACTTAAGGTGAGTATGGGGCAAGGTCCAAGGCCACACTGGGGCAGCCTGGTGCAGAGGAGCAGTACAACATTGGGTGCCCATTGATAGTTAATGGGGATCGGTCTGGTTGAAAAGAGGATGCAGGTCTGGACAGGAAGTACAGTCGAGGAGAACCTTACCTTAGGTCCTCTTCTCCACGGGCCAGGGATGACAGATGCAGAGCATCACCACAATGGCAGACTTTCCCAAAAAGTCAGGCTGCTCACCTTAGGATTGGGTCTGACCTGAGGTGGGGAAACCTCTCTGACGACCAACGTTCCCACCTATCCAGTGTCAAATGAGCCCTGGGTGGGGGGCAGAAGAGGGGGATCTTAGCATCCTCTCCTTTGCGGGAAACCAGATCTACATATTAAGGGTGGTGAGCCTTTTTGAAGCCTCTTTCCTTGGAATGCAGATTTGCAGGTCATGCTGTTGGGAGGGTTGTGCTAACACACCTACCAGAGCAGGCTATGTTTCTGTCCACCCAAGAGAAAAGGCTTTTACCCATGGGGGTCAGAAACATGTCTGGTGGTGACAGGCCAGTTAGAACTAGTCAGTCAGCTTATGGGGAAATGGTAGGTTTTTTAGTCTCGGTGAATGTATTACTAAATCCATCACTGGCATCAGTGAGGGCTTATTAATATGAGATGTTTGATACCAAACATCTCTATTTTCAGTGAAGACATCATGTAGCCGGGGAACTTGTATTGACCAGTGTCCAACACATGTACTTAAAATGGCTTCCTTGTCCAATCCCTATATCTAAGAATCAACAAAGACTTAGCAGGGGCATATCTGTTCTTACAGATGTAATATAATGCACCCTGCCTTAGGGCTGTAAGGACTACTGTAGGAGTGACTTACATATATTACATGCAGTGTTTAGGGGATATGGTACACAGGCTGTGGCCATGTCATGTTTTTACTTTTAGCTGCACCAAGACATGCAGCCTGCAATGGCAGTCTGCATGTACTAGATGAGGGATCCCTGGGAGTGGCACAATACATGCTGCAGCCCTTGGGGACCCACTTTTGTTCCCATGCCCTGGATACCAGGGCTACCATTGACTAGGGACTTATATGGGGGGCAAATGTATTGCCCCTTGGGGAACAATCACACAATTTTAGGGGAAAAGATCTGGCACTGGGAACCTGGTTAGCAGGAGCCCAGAGCACTTTCAGTCATAATTGCATCAAATACCAGGCAAAAAGTGGGTGGCGACCATGTCAAAAAGGACTCTTTCCTACACTGTGGAAAGGATAACCATTTTGTGATGGTTTGACTGTGAAGGAAAATCTAAGTCTATCATGACAAGAAAACAAAATAGATGTCAGAATGTTCCAGAAGCAGTGTTTTACGAATGCCCACAAGGCCAAGAGGCAGCATCAGCTCAGGCAAATCAACACCAAACAAAGTCGATCATCATTTAAATCCTCGTCCGAAAACTCTTTAGCTTTATTGTCAAGTGACAGTGAGGAAGATGGATATGCCATGCCAGAAAAACGTGTGCATGCCAGAGTGGCTGCATGCAAAGAAGAATTAGAGTTAAATAAAAGTTGATGAGTAAAATCACAAGAGTCAGTCAAACATTGTTTGAAGGTTTCACTGAAACTAAACAGTTGCTTCATACCTTTTATTATTGACAGCAGCGTGTCAATAAACATTATGCCTGAGGAGAAATCTAATGATCGGTTTCCATTGCTCCATCTCACAGCATCAAAGGCTAATGTTTATACATAGGCCACATCAATGCCATTAAAGAGTCAAGGTTAATTTATAGCAATCTTGAGACACAAAAAGACCAAAGTACTTCAAGGTTCTTCAAGTGCCTGTTTACTCAGTTTCAGTACTGCAGCTGATTTGGACTGATATCTATGAACTACAACATGAATGCTCATCACTAAATAGTATATAATTTCCAATTGTTGTTTCATGGACTGGGAAAACTGAAGACCATGAAAATGAAACTGCATATCAATGAGGACATTCATCCTGTTGCTAATAATAAAGACAAATTGCATTTTATCTAAAATAAGCTATTGAGAAAGAGCTTGAGGCCGTACAAAAGCATGATATCATTGAGTTATCTACTGGTCAAACTGCATAGGTTTCGCCCATAGTGACAGTGCCCAAAAAGGACAATGAAGGAGGTGTACGCATCTGTGTTGATATGCGTCAAGCTAGCAAGGCAATTGAAAGAGAATGACATCCAAGTCCACACATTGCTGACATAATCACACAGCTAAATGGTGCCAATGTATTTTCCCGCCTTGATCTGAACGAATGATGTAATCAATTTAAACTTGAAAAAGATTGCATGTACATTACTACCTTTTCTACTTACATCAGTTTGTTCAGATATAAATACTTAAGTTTCTGGTGGTCATTACAACCTCAGTGGTCTTTTTACATGACCGCCGACGGACCGCCGTGCGGAAGACCGCCAGTAGTGGCTGCTTGCCGCTCAGCGTATTATGACTGTTGGCTGCTCTCCGTCCTTTTTCCGACGGAGAGCCACCAACAGCCATACTGGCGGGCGACGGGGAAGTGGAGGTTGCTCCACCTTCACTGCCACACCAACAGAACACCGCCCACCGAATCACGTCCTGTGATTCGGCGTGGCGGTGTTCTGTTGGCGGTGTGGTGTCGGCGGAGCAGCCCCCATCCCCTCCCGGAGGATCGACGGAACAGGTAAGTCGATCGTCCGTTAGGGGAGGGGGGTGGCGGGGTGTTGTGTGTTGTGTGGGTGCATGGGGGTGTGCGTCTGTGTATGTAGAGGGGGTGTGTGAGTGCGTGTATGCTTGCGGGGGTGTTGCGTGTATTGGGAATGAGTGCGTGTATGTCTGTGGGTATGTCTGTATGGATGTGTGCGTGTATGTTTGTATGTGGGTGTGCGTGTCTGACTGTGTGTGGATGTATGCATGTATGTCGGTGTGTGTGTGTTGGTGGTGCCTGCGTGCGTGTCGTGTGTGTGTGAGTTCTATGATGTTGGGGGTGGGGAGGGGGGCCCTGCCACCTTGGGGGGTGGCAGGGGTGGTGGGGGGTGTAGGGGAGGGACTCGGTGTGGGGGGTGGGGGAGACCCCTATCAGTGCCAGGGAAGAAATTCCCTGGCACTGATAGTGCTTACCGGCGGTTCCAACCGCAGGAAATCCACGGCGGTAAGCCAGGTCAAAATACCGCTGGCGGTATAGTGACGGCCGCCGGGCTGGAGACCAAGGTCTCCAGCCCGGCGGTCGTCTCCGCCATGGCGGGCGGAACAGAGAACCGGCGGATGACCATGGCGGTAACTGCCATGGTCATAATACAAAAAAAAAGACCGCCAGCCTGTTGGCGGTTTTACCGCGGCTTCTCCGCCTTCCGCCAGGGTCATAATGACCCCCTCTGTGTCATCAGCTGCAGAACATTTTCAAAATGGCATTCAAGGTATCATACAACCTGTCATTAATGCTTTAAATTACAGCGATTACATATTGGTTTTTTTAAATACTCAAAAGGACCTCTTAAACAAGTGTGCTGTATACTTGCTGATGCAGGTTTAACTCTGAATGCCGAGAAATGTGAGTTTAGCAAAACAAAACTCAAAATCTTTGCCTATATCTTTTCTGATTGGGGTATGACACGAGATCCAGCTAAAGTACAACTTTGTCAGCCGCCAGTCCCCCAAAAGATGTTGCCGTGTGGGATCTCATTTTCTTAATGAGGCTGCTGGAATTGGCCGGCAGTATTGCCTGAGTTGCGGGGAACTGAGTCCAATCCCACACCATGTTACAATCCGTTGTTTCCAACTAGCAGCGCATCATCCCTGCCCAGAGGCAGGGTTGATTTGTGGCAACCGGACGCATGACATAATGACTTTGTGGTGTATCAGATCTCATCCTTTTCTCTCAATTAAATTAGTCTCACACATCCAAAGACAAACAGAGGCAGGAGATGGTTCGATAAGATTTATTGAAGTAGCTGCATGTTAGATAAAATGGTATGAATTGCAATAATTAGAATAATGACCCATAATAGAAGCAAAATGGTAACAAGAAAAGTGAAACACAAGAAATGTCCCACCATACTGTTACAATGTGTAATGTATGCGATTCCTACCTAACCTATGATACACCAAAGCATGCTAAGCCTTAATCCGCCCTTCAGGATTCCCCCCTGGGAAGAAGTCATACCTCATACCTGAGCATGACAGTAGAAAGAAAGCCTGTTGTCTAGAAAGACACCATCCCCATATAGGCCAGGGAACCAGGAGTCTCAGCAAGCAGCTATAACAAAGTCAATCAGCATGCGGTTGTGGTCATCTGGCTGGAATCTCCCTCTAACATGCACAGGACAGAGAAGTGTTTTTATAATAAAACAGATGATGTTCTGAGAAAATGTCCCCACCCCGTAAGGATGTGTGTGTTTCTGTGCATGGTGGAGACGCAGTGTGCCACTTTGCTGGCAAATCTATCTCACTGCAGACTTGAGGAAAGCACTAAGTGAAAAGAATGTATTGCTAAGAAACACAATGTTCTCCTAGGCAGAAGAACAACTAGATAAACAAAATAAAACAGCACTACGAAAGTGGCCGATTCTGAAACAATAAAAACAAAGCAGAATAAAACGTAACTGGGCTAAAGGGCACAAGCGGCAGACCTGGTTGCTAAAATAACTTGCCCAGAGGCATGACTAAAATGGCTATACAACAATGTTAGCACATTACATTCATTCCTTGGCATGGTCAGTTACTGTTGCATATACATATGTGATTTTGCCACAGTAAGTGCTTCCTTTAGCTACTTAACAAAAATAAGTGTTTCATTTTACTGGTCACATGAATGTAAACAAAGTTTTAAGAAAATCAAACATGCAACTTGTTAGAAATGGGGTTTTTGGTTGACAGTCAGGTTACCCCCTGTTCAAGCAAGGACCCTCACTCTAGTCAGGGTAAAAGAGAATCACCCTCAGCTACCTCCTGCTTACCCCATTGGTAGCTTGGCAGAGCAGTAGGCTTAACTTCACAGTGCTAGGTGTAAAGTAATTGTACCAAACACACAGTAACTTAATGAAAACATTACAAAATGACACCACACAGGCTTAGAAAAATAGGAAACATTTCTCTAAACAAAACAAGACCAAAACGACAAAAATCCACAATACAAAAGTCAAGATATCAATTAAAATGCAAAAAGAGTCTTTATGTAGTTTAAAACACACACTAACACTGTTAGCGTGAAAAAAGTACATTGGGTGTGTCAAAAAGAATCCCGCACGGGCGAGTGTGCGTCAAAAAGGGCTTGCGATGCGTCGATTCCACTCATAAGCGGGACCTTGCATCGTTTCTCCTTTCGTCGGGTTGGGTGTGTTGTTTCTTCTCTCCGCAGGAGAGCGATGTGTCGATCCGGTTAGCACTCTCGGGTCCGGGCAGACCTTGCGTTGTTTTTACATGCCCAGCAGTACTCTCGTCGGAAATCCAGCCGCACGATTATAAAAAAAAAACACGCAGCGTGGGTTTCGATCTCCGAGTTTCCGTCAGCAATGATCCGCGTCGTTTCTCCAGCTCCGTGAGTCGATTCTTCGGTTGCGTTTCCGGTGAGCGTCGATTTTCAGCCATGGAGCCGTCAGTGCGTCGTTTCTTCAGCTGCAGATCAGAGTTGTGTCGATCTTTTCACCGCACAGGGTCACATGAACTGAATGGGCACCACAGGGCAGAGGAGGAGTCTCTCCAGAGACTCCAGGTGCTGACAGAGAGAAGTCTTTGCTGTCCCTGAGACTTCAAACAACAGGAGGCAAGCTCCAAATCAAGCCCTTGGAGATTTCTTCTCAAGATGGAAGGCACACAAAGTCCAGTCTTTGCCATCTAGATCTTGCAGAAGCAGCAACTGCAGTATAGCTCCACAAAGCACAGTCACAGGAAGAGCAGCTCTTCTTCCTCAGGTCTTCTCCAGGCAAAGGTTCCTGTCATTTCCAGAAGTGTTTTCTAAAGTCTGCGGTTTTGGGTGCCCATCTTATACCCAATTTCACCTTTGAAGTAGGCCTACTTCAAAGTCAAGTCTCTTTTGAATGTGAAATCCTGCCTTGCCCAGGCCAGGCCCCAAACACTCACTAGGGGGTTGGAGACTGCATTATGTGAGGGCAGGCACAGCCCTTTCAGGTGTGAGTGACTACTCCTCCTCTCCCTCCAAGCACAGATGGCTCTTCAGGATATGCAGGCTACACCCCAGCTCCCTTTGTGTCACTGTCTAGTGTGAAGTGCCACCAGCCCAACTGCCAAACTGACCCAGACAGGAAATCCACAAACAGGCATTGTCACAGAAATGGTATAAGCAAGAAAATGCTCACTTTCTAAAAGAGGCATTTTTAAACACATAATCTTAAAATCAGCTTTACTAAAAGATGTATTTTTAAATTGTGAGCTCAGAGACCCCAAACTCCACATGTTCATCCGCTCCCAAAGCGAATCTACACTTTAATCAGATTTAAAGGTAGCCCCATGTTAACCTATGAGAGGGACAGGCCTTGCAACAGTGAAAAAACGAATTTAGCAATATTTCACTGTCAGGACATATAAAACACATTACTATATGTCCTACCTTAACCATACACTAAACCTTGCCCTTGGGACTACCTAGGGCCTACCTTAGGGGTGTCTGCCATGTAAGAAAAGGGAAAGTTTAGGCCTGGCAAGTGGGTACACTTGCAAAGTAGATTTTACAGTTAAAACTGCACACACAGACACTGCATCTAAGACATGATTACAGAGCTACTTATGTGGGTGGCACAACCAGTGCTGCAGGCCCACTAGTAGAATTTGATTTCCAGGCCCTGGCACCTACAGTGCCCTTTACTAGGAACTTACTAGTAAATCAAATATGCCAATCATGGATAAGCCAATTACATACATATTTTGTAAAGGAGCACTTGCACTTTAGCACTGGTTAGTAAAGTGCCCAAAGTAACAAAAACAGTAAAAATCAGAGTCCAGCACACATCAACAACCTGGAGAACAGAGGCAAAAAGTTAAGGGAGCCCACGCATAAGATGAAAAGTTTAACACAACTGAAATGGCCGACTTTGATCCATAGTTTTATTTAGAGGTTATGGTTGATGCAAGCCAAGTCGGGTTGGGTGCGATCCCTGCCCAACACCTGGACATCCAAATGCTCAAAGGCATATTGTGGAATATGTAAGCAGAAGTTTGTCACAAACTGAGGGGCGTTTTTTAATGCCTGGGTCAGGGCAGGCGTTAAGGGACCTGTGGGGTCGGAAGGAGCCCAGAGGTGCCCTCCCATGCCCCCAGGGACACCCCCTGCCACCCTTGCCCACCCCAGGAGGACACCCAAGGATGGAGGGACCCATCCCAGGGAAGTAAAGGTAAGTTCGGGTAAGTATTTTTTCCCGGTTTTTTTTGTGGCATAGGGGGGGCCTGATTTGGGCCCCCCTACATGCCACTATGCCCAATGACCATGCCCAGGAGACATAAGTCCCCTGGGCATGGCCATTGGGCAAGGGGGCATGACTCCTGTCTTCGCTAAGACAGGAGTCATGTCAATGGAGCTTGGGCGTCAAACAAAATGGCGCAAATCCGGTCTGAGGCCTGAATTTTGCCTCAGACCTGACTTGCACCATTTTTTGACGCACAACCCCCATTTTCCCATACGCCGGCGCTGCCTGGTGTGAGTCATTTTTTTTTAACTCACACCAGTCCGCAGCGCCGGCTAACGTCATTCCATTAATAAGGCGCCCGCATGGCGCGTTGGAATGGCGTTAGCCGGCGGTAAAATTTTTGACGCACAACTTAAGTATAAATATAGGCCTGAATGTCCCTGTTCATAACCTGCGAAAGAAAGTTTAGCACTTGTGTTGGCTTGTGAACATTTCCGCAAATTCTTATATTGAAAACATTTCACACTCGTAACCGATCATCGAGCATTGCTTACCATCTTTGGCAATCCAAAAGCCTAGATGCCTCCTAGAATCGAACATTGGGGTTTGGGCTTACAGGAATACTACTAGACTATTGTGCACCAACCAGAGAAAGATCAAAAACCTGCTCACTACTTTTCATGAATGCCAGTAGAGTGCCATGGTACCCCTTCCAAAGCTGCTGAAGCCTACATTCACGTTAATTGTAATGTCCAGTACTCCTACTGCTATTTTTCTGGAGCAAATTATTACTGCAGAGAATAAAGACAGAAACATGTTGATACTAAAAGACTTTATTGCACAGCAATCCTGGAAACAGCACACTCAACTTCCCACACTTGATAGTGAATATCAGAAGTTCAAAAATGTGAAAGACGACCTGTCCATTTCTCAAGAAGGTATTGTCTTTCTTGGTTCGAGATTTGTCATACCAGAGAGTCTTCAGCAATAAGTAATTGAAGTGGTCCACGAAGGACATTGTGGACTTGTTGTCAATAAACAAGCACTAGAAGATTGAGGGCGTGATTTAGAACTCGGTGGACAGGTTACTTTGTCACAACAGTGACTGACATCCTGTCTGCCGAAAACTAAATCCCATTATGTCCTATGGGATTTAGATTTCAGAGGACAGGATATCCATCACCATTGTGATGGAATAACCCATCCGCTGAGTTCTAAATCAGGTCCTGAGTTTGGTTTCCTCATCTTGATGAGAGAGTTGAAAGAGAGTTGAAGGCCTGTCATTTGTGCAATTGCTTATCTCCCAAAATTACTCAACATACGTTGAACATGTTGGATTTACCAGAACATATATGGAAGAGAATTGCTGTTGATTTCTTTGGTCCTCTCGAATATGAACATCACCTAATGGTGAATATTGATGTATCTTCCTGTTTTCCACCAGTAGAAGATCCCTCATTCATTACTCAAGAAAAAGTAATCGAGAATTTGATGGGACCCTTTTGGTTCCAGATCAGCACCCTGGTGTTCCAAAGACCATGCTGACAAAAAACTATCACAGTGAGGAAAGAAAATGATAGAAAAACAGAACTCCCAGAAAATGAATGCCCTTCACACAACACACAGGCAGCTCATCACATCAGTCAGTGCAAAGTACTATACCATCACCATCAATGAAGCCGCCAACATAACAGAATACTGTTCAAGCAAATCAGTCCTCTGCCAGACCCAGCATTTTCTTACTCCACAGAAAAGTGGAATGCAATCTGCCTTTTTTTCTCTTTTTTTTTAAGAAGGTCAAACAGCACATCGACAATGCCAAGCTGGCTTAAACAATCACACAAACTCCTTCCCAGGGAATACCCCAATGGTCACCCTACAAAGCTCTATCTCTTCTAGGTCTGTCTGACAAACCTGGGTCCCTCAAAACCACGTCTTATAATGATGCTGTCTTACCACGTTCTGTTATCAAAGCTCTCTCTCTGTGCAACTCTCTTACCCCTATTTGTCATTATCAATGCTTCCCTCACTCAAGGTGTCTTTCCTGAAGCTGTCAAGACTGGCCATATCCTACCACTCCTAAATGATCTACATTAGACCCTTATGACCTCAAAAACTACTGCACATCGCTCACCTAACATTCATTGTCAAGATAATAGAAAACAGTCTAGCTTCAACTCCAAGATCACCTGAGTGCTAACCATCTCCTGGACGACTTCCAGTAAGATTTGAAATCATGTTACAGCACAGAGATTGCCACCATGTACATCGTAGATAATGCCCTCTTGCCCACTGGTGAAGGTGACTCCTGCCTACTGATATTTCTGAACATCTCAGTCGACCATCCCATCCTCATATGCACTCTTGAGTCACATATGGGATTCACCAACAGTGTCCTTCACTGGTTCCTTTTCTACCTTTCCAACTGGCACCAGTTTCTTCATGTGGGCATCTCCAGTTCACATGTGGAGTCCTCCAGTGTTCTATATTGTATCCTGTCATCTTCAACCTTTAAATGAGGCCTTTTGGTGCTATCCTCTAAGATAACAGCATCAAGATTCACTAATATGTTGATGATTCAAAACTCTATTTTAAAGTCTCCTCTACTTTATACATCTAGTTTCTTAAACACATCATCCCGACCTGTACATCATTCAGTCCTGGATGTCTAGCACCAATCTGAAGTTCAACCTAACCATAACAAAATTACTAAAGGGGGGTGGAAACACACTTTCTTACATCCCAGCACAGTTCTCCCCTTTGCATTATGGCAAAATGCAGTACACAATTAACACTTACCTGATATTTGACTGTAGGTTTTCTTAAAAGTCGGTACAGATAGTGCTGTATATCTCTAGACACCTGCATATGTTTCTGGATTTCGTCCTTCATCAGTAAAGAGCAGCAAGATTTCATTTGAGGTTACTGGAAATGTTGCCTAAATCTTCACAGGTCCCAGTACCACTTACAGGCCCACAGGTGCATCTCCAAAGCACCCAGCATGCTGGCTTAACGTAGCCTTTTAAACAGAAGGGGTGTTAGGAGTACACTGCCTCACATCACAGCACAGTTTGTCCCTTTGCATTGTGGTAAGTGAAGGACAGAATTAGCACTTACTTCAAATTTGACTTTAGGTATTCACCAAAGTTTGGTGCAGATAGCGATGTATATCTCTAGATGCATGCATATGTTTCTGGATTGCACCTTCATCAGCAGAGAGTAGCAAAACTTCATCTGTTGCTGCTGGAAATGCTGCCTAAATCCTCACAGGTCACAATAATACTCACAGTCACCAACTTTGGTGAAACACTACATAAACTTTGAAGTAAACCTACGGCATTTACCAGAGTCCAATGGGGTGAACTGTGCTGGGATGGGCAGCAGTGTACTCCCTCGCCCCTCAAGTCCGAATTTCTTCTGTTTGCCAAGAATAACCAGCAAGATACAGTACAAACCTAGCTCAATACCTAAAAAACATAATAAGGACCCCCTTTAGGGCTGCTATTCAAACTTCGTGAATCTGGATGGTTTTAGTGCCCTACTCCATGGCCTCCCAGATTCCACACTTACACTCCTTAGGAGTATCCTGCATGCCACAGCACATCTCATCCAGGACCTGAAGAAGTCTGAAAACATCACTACCACCCTGACGGAATTCTATTAGCTCCCCTTGTGAGGCCACACCATCTTCAAAACCAACTGCATCATTTACCATGACTTCACAGCCAGCACCCCCACTTATCTTGCAGTAAGTGTCACCATCTCTGGTGGTTCTCGGCACATCCACAGCCCGGACGCTTTCAGACTGCAGAGGTAAGAAGTGTTAAAAACAAAAACAATAAAAAAAAAAAAAAACAAGACAAGGTGTTAGAGCTGGCATCCTTAGAGTGGTTTCCCCTGTCTTTTTGTCTCTCCTTCCTATATTTTTGACTGTGTGTTGGATTTCGTTTTTCCTGGTTTTGGTACTCTGGGCCCTTTCCCACTGCTGACCGGTGCTAAAGCGCAAGCTCTCCCTGTGTAAATTGTGATTATGATTGGATATCCCTGATTGGCATTTCTGATTTACTGATAAGTCCCTAGTAAAGTGCACTATGTGTGCCCAGGGCCTGCAAATCAAATGCTACTAGTGGGCCTGCAGCCATGATTGTGCCACCCACATGAGCAGTCCTGTAAACATGTCTCAAACCGCCCATTGCAGTGTCTGTGTATGCAGTTTTAAACTGCTAATTCGACCTGGCAAGTGTACCCACTTGGCGGGCCCAAACCTTAAGGTAGGCCCTGGTTAGCCCCATGGGCAGGGTGCAGTGTATCTAAAAGGCAGGGCATGTACTTGGGTGTTTTACATGTCCTGGTAGTGAAATACTGCCTACTTCGGTTTTCACTATTGCAAGTCCGACCTCTCCTATAGGTTAACATGGGGATTACCTTTAAATACCTTTTAAGTGCAGTTGCCCATTGGGAGCAGATTGAGACTGGAGTGTGGGATCTCTGAACTCACAATTTAAAAATACATATTTTGGTAAAGGTGTTTTTTAGGCTGTCTGTTTGAAATTGCCACTTTTAGAAAGTGGGCATTTTCTTGCTTTACTATTCTGTGCCTCTGCTTGGCTCCTGAATCCACATCTGGGTCAGACTGACAGTTGAGCTGTTTGTGAATTCACTCTAGACAGCAACACAAAGGGAGCTCAGGTGTGTCCTGCATATCCTGATATGTCTTTCTGGGTTAGAGTGGGAGGGATGAGCTGTTTCCTGCGCTGAAAGGGCTGTCTCTGTGCCCTCACAATACAGTCAGTAGCTGGGGCCGGGCAAGGAAGAGGCAAGGTCTTGTGCTCCACAAAGACTTTCCTTTGAAGTGTGCCTACTTCAAAGGCAGAAATTAGTATAAGTAGTGGACCCAAAATCCCAGACTTTTAGAACACTTCTGGATCAAGAGGAACCTCTGCCATGGAGAAGAGCTGTAAGGAGGAGTACTGTCCCTTTGCTGTGTGTACTTTGCTGGGATGGCCTGCAGTTGCTGCTTCTGCTTTAGAGAGGATAACGACTGAACTTTGCTGTCATCTTGCTTGTGAAGATTTTCTAAGGGCTTGGACTGAGCTTGCCTTCTGTTAAGAAGTCTCAGGGATATCAATGACTTCACCTGTCATCACCTCGACTCTCTGTCTCAGACTTGCCAAGTAGTGCCACGTCCAGTCCCTGGGCCCCTGGAAGGAGAAGCTGGCAGAATCTGAGTGAAAATCTATGCACAATAGCTGAGCGGCAGAAAAAATGACACAGCGCGTGCACCGCAGCTGAAAAATCGATGCAGCGCTGGTGAAATCTAAACATTGCCAGCTCAGTGCAGATTAATTGTTGCCGTACATCCAGATTTTCCATGCATCGTTCAACTCTCCAACATCACCACATGGACCCCAGGCTGCATGTCTGAAAATCGACGCATCCCTTTCCTGTGAGGAAAGAATTGATGCATCGCTTACCCGGCAGAGAAAGGATGGATGCATGGCCTTACTTGCGAGCAAGAAATCAACGCATCACTTGCTTTTCCGATGCATGCTCACCCCTGTGGCTTTATTTATGACACATACAAGGTACTTTGTGCTAATACAACCCATCCAATGATTCCTATGGATTACGACTCTTTTTACTTTAAAATTTGATATCTTTATTTGTGTATGTTGGATTATTGTAGTTTTTGTCTTGTCTGATTTAGATAAATATTGGCTATTTTTCTGAACTGTTGTGGAGTTCTTTTGTGGTGTTTTCACTGTGTTACTGTATGTGTTAGTGCAAATACTTTGTACATTACCTCTGAGATGTAAATTCTTTGTAAAGATGACTTCCACACTAGTTTGCTGGAATCTTCTTAAATTTATTAAAGTCAAGATTCTCCAACACTCTCAAGGGAGGATAACAAGGCGTTCTGTCACAGCGCATCAGCTCTTGACAGTTACCCTCAGCATCTCCCGTTAACTACACAATCCTCAATATTCCAGAATGCCCAGCTGAGTACATCACAATACCGGTGGCGGCCAATATTGGTACAGTGTCCTGTAAAAGGCATAATCCTACAGGTACACCTGAATACCTACCATCACAACATACTTAACTAAACTTTTCTCAAATAACTTTTATATACCTGTACCTTCTTGCTCACAGTTTTTTTTCAGTGATGTGGCAACTTATATTACTTTGTAAAATGACATTTCTGGGTGCAATAGCCAAAGAATCACAGAGGATCGCCGTCCCAGATCCACCATCATCTACATCACAATGCTTATGTTCATCCTGCTCTCTAGTTGTGTTGTGTGACCTTCTTGGGCCCACAGTGTTTTTCTATTTTACCTTCATTTTAGTTTAGTTTTATATTTCACATTTTACATATTTTAGCTGACATCGCTCTTAGTAGTGACATTTTACACATTTAGGCTTGCACACTATTATTCCAGGAATATATTGTATGTGTTGCTTTTTATAGTTAGAGTTAGCCTTTCTCGACATGTAAGCTGTACACTCTGTTCAAGGCTAGGAACACAGTGCAAGATATCCTAGTGCTTGTGTTGCCCGTTCAGAGACAGCTTCTGACATCTAGAGATATCATGGCATCAGAGCTGCGCCTCTAACAAAGTGTGTCTTTGATTATATAAACTGCGCACTGAGCCAGAAAGGTCAGAGAGGCACTCCAGCCGCGACTGTCTTGGGACAAATGCTGTGTTTGGCATGCAGCTTTGCTGAAGCTGATCTTCCAGTGTGCAGGAAAGGATTGCCATCTACACTACAGGCTGCTTTCTTGTTTCAGTTCTCCAGATATGAGGACAAAGGCTATCCTCCTGGATTGAGTGAAGGCAGAGGGTGCACCCACTATGCTTTCAGTATAGAGTTAGTGATGGAGAGGAATATCTAGAAATCATTTGCCATGGTTGCACTGTTTATTCTTTTCACCATGTTCATAATGCTGGTAATGTTGCTTTGTTTCATTTGCCTAATTGTCGCAGCTCATTCTATTTTTGCAAGGGTATGATTGTTGCAGTAAATGTATTGGAAAGTTATATTGTATCTCTCTTATGTTTCATCTTGGCATGCAAGAGTTAGACAAGGAAAGGGTAAGATCTGTTTCCATGGCTCCCTTGGGAACCAGAGTGTCAATTTTAGGTTGCCATAATCACCTTCCACCCCTGGAAGGTTGGGGGCTTGGGTGAGGCACCGTGAGCTAGCCAAGACAGCTTCTGATGCTGTGGACGGACTCAGTCCCAGCATTCTGAAGTTCTGTCATCCTAAAATGCAGTCCTATTATTTTAGTAGGAACCATATAACATGGCGCCCGCAATGTTCATAGATCAGGTACTTATTTAACGTGTTTCCTGAGTAGTTCTTTTGTCTATCCAAGGTCCTCTATTCACCTTAAAATGGAGAAGTTGGTGGTGTTAGGGCTGAATGTTCCTCAGCATTATAGGAAACACTTACATTTGTCTGTTAGTTGTTCAGACTGAGCACTTCAAAGGATTCCACACCTAAGTAATTCTCTCTCTGATTTCCATATATGAAAATGGCAAAATCAATTAATATTCCTGCTAACTGCAGGTCTGCTGTTACAGTGCATTTAAATTTACATGGACTACCTAATGAAGTGCAGATCTTACCTTTGTGGTTGAGACTCAAGATGCATACAAAACTGAAGCTTTTGTTCCCATGAGTCACTTTTTCTTGTAGTTGATGCTTATACAGACACATTCCACACTCCACACATACACTCAGAATAACACACCAAACCAATACAGAGCATATCAAGACTTAGAAATACTATTAACAGTTCAGGAACATCAAAATTGGTTTCAAGGTGCCGTACTGCATGTTTTAGAAAACGTTAGGCTGGGTCCCTTCAGCAATGACGGGGCAACAATGTTAGTTCTAGCTGGCTACACACCATATCCTAATAAAAGCAATTAGCTGTGGGTGATTTATGCCCCCATACAATAATCTAGTTAGACTATACAGATGTTTAACTCAGTTTGTTATGTATACCATAACAACTAGTCTAGCATGGGCTGTTCAAGCTGTCCAACCACAATTATTTACACCTGGGATTAGTCCAATAACTGTCAGCGCCATTATGGGTAAGACACACATCAGAATGGAGGGGATTGTTTTCTGGATAGCACAAAAACAAATCAGCTTGAAGTAGTGTTACCCCATACGGGACCCCAAGATAAACATAGAATTCCCCCAGTGTGCTTACTACTTGGGATGGATTCCACTATTGATGAGTGTGCCACCTGGGGTACAGTTTTTGCTGCAATATATACCATAATTCATGGTTCACCATCACTTGCTGTTTTTCCAGATGTGCTAAAACAGATTTCTAATGAATATGGGGCTGCCCCAACCCTCGACTTGGGGATGAAAATATTTGACAACTTTACCACAGTATCCTCAATTATTCTAAGAAATATTAAAGGGGAAGCAGCCGTATTGGCAATTCGCCAGAGACTGGTGCAGGTTGCAGTAGCTGACCAAAAGCATCAGTTACCGAAAACTATTGAGAGTGAGCACCTACACATCTATAGGTCAAGATAATTTAGGGACCAGAACAAATAAGCCACAGCTTAGGGTAGTTCTGGCAAGGGCAATACCAAGCAAGCACCAGAGTTTTCTAAGAAATGCTGAGATAAACAAAAAAATAGTGATAAAGTGTAATCACGGGGAGAACCTTTGCAACCGGATACCTCTGACAAATTTGATAATTTATGTAATTGTGATACATTAAAACAGCCTGAAGGTATACTGATACAAGTCCTTCACATTCCTTTCAGGAATCATCTGACAAATGATCAGAAGGAGAGAAACGTTCAGAGTGCAGACAAGAAGAGTATGTGAAACTCAAAAAGGACTCACAAGCGGTCATCTGACATCATCATAAAAAAGGAAGAGAAACTTCCACAAGAAAAACCCCAATTCAAGAAGAAGGTGGTTATGAGAATTTCTGCTAAATAAGCCATATATAGAGAGAGTTCTCCTTTAGGACAGGATGTGGGCAGTGACTGTGCTGGACTGTGTGGTAGAGGTCCAATAGTTTGCCAGAATCTTCAAGAGTTTCTGGATGCGGAAGCAAATAACAAATTTATAGAAGTCAAAACCCCAGATCAGCAGGTCGCCCCTCCAGATAGACATTGTAAATTAAACATACAAATTGAGAGTGACATAATCTGCACAATTAAAGTAATATTCTGTGAAATATTAACAGTTAGCTATGACAATCTCTTAGCTGAAAAAGATTGGCGACCGGGTTTTGTTAGAATACACCCACAAGGGGAAGATGTAATGCTACTATTATTCTCTCTCCTTGTTCCTGAAGAAGTTAAACAAGCGTATGCCACACAATGGGCTCTTGCACAGGCCCTGACATTATACTACGACCATGTAGGCTGGAATAAGAAATTGTCTTATCATGTAATACCTATAAGTTCCAGCCCGCAAGTGCAATTCCGATACCCAATTAAACATAAAGCAAAACCTCCAGTGAGAGAAATTCTCTCACAGCATGAGTACCGGGGAGAACTAGAACCATCTGTATCTCCTTTGAATAACCCGTTGTTTCTAGTAGCTAAACCAGATCACTACAATAGAATAGTCTTAGATTCTGGACATCTAAACAATCATACACATACATTTGCAATTCAAAATTCACACAGTACGGCTTTAATGAATAATACTGTCAGCAAAAAATATAAATCAACCTTCAATATCTCCAATATTTTTTTCTGCTAAAACATAGTGCCTGAAAGCATGGATTTAATGGCTTTTTTCATGCTTGGTTCTCAGTGCCGGCTTTCTCAAGGGTAAAAGAACAGTTCTGGAGTGTTTGCTGCTGGATTAACATCAATATTGCATGATCTTGATCCAGAAGCATTGTCTTTGTTGATGATATATATTTCAAGGATGATGACTTAAACACACATCTAACCAGAAGAGATAGGATTGTTTTGAGAGCTGTTGAACATGACTGCAGATTCAATTTTAAAAAAACAAAAATTGTTTTTCTCAGTGTCCTATTTTTAGGATAGTAATTGTCAAATGAGGAAAGATATCCTGGCACTACACTTCCTAGAGAAGTGTGCCCTATTACCACCATAAAACTGTTAAAAACAATTGCAATCCTTGTTAGGATTTTTTAGTTTTGGCAGAACATACATCTCAGATTATGCACAATTCATAAACCTTGTACGATTTAGTTCATCCAGAATTTTCCAATGCACATTGGATACCAGAACATACATGAAAACTAAGATCATTACAGACTGACGTGCTTGAAGTACAACACTTACATATGTGTCAACAAAACAAATTTAGTAATCCTTATAATACTAAGTGGCATTGGTTTCACCTATGTCACATTTAATGAGGGTGACACAATACCAATTGCATATATTATATATATATTTCAACGTAGAAATACATTTTAAATCCTCTGAAAGAATACTGGACGAAGTTCAGATGGCTGTGTTAAAGGAAAAACCACTGGCTCAATGGAATCACATAATTGTTTTTACACCCATTCCAGCCTTAGAGGCCGTCACAAAGCCAGAATCCTAAATATCCTATGGGATTTATATTTTTGCCTGGCAGGATATCCATCACCGATGTGATGGACTGACCCATCCCTGAGTTCTAAATCAGGCCCTATGTCTTTGACCCTACTTTACAAACGCATGAATTTCTCCAATATCCTATGCAACGTAATATAATGTCTCTATGCCAGTATAAATACATAATATATTATGAGTGTCCAGCCCAGTCTGCTATAGAAACCAAACACTAATACTCCACAGCTTGTGCAGCTGTATGTGGAGTAATGCGGGATAGACTATCCCGTCTTCAAGAAACATTTATGCAGTCCCCAGGGGATTGCACTGCACAACTGGCTGAATTAAAGGCCTTGATACTGGCACAAGAACATAAAGATTCAAGAATTTCCTACACTTATAGTGTGCAATTCGTATTACTGTGCCCAGGCGTTTAATGAAAATTTGCATTACTGGCGCCTGAAGGGATTCAGAGATTCAAAAGGGAATACTATGAAGCTTGAAGTGCTTTGGAGAAAGGTGGCAGAACTTAAAGGCAGTCTGCCACGAGTTCATGTAATTCATACATTGGGCCATCAGCATTTTGGAATACCAGTTGTAGATTATTCACTGGCTGATGAAGCAGCCAAATCTGCAGTTAAGATTACAACTGTAGCTGTGATTCTCATACAAGGGTAGATGAAGAGATCATGGCTGCCGTTAATGTTTCGGGCAATAGTACCACTTTACCAAAAGAATATCCAGCAAAATATTCCTACCACGTACATTCCCAAAACATTCCTTTGTGACGACAGACACACTTTTTGCTCTCTTACAGGAACTCCAAGATTTCCAGGATCAGAATTCTAATAAGAATTATACCACTGATGGAGTGAAAGAGCAAACTGCACCTTCCGGCTGGATTCCAAACGCAAGTGATCTAGTTTGAGAAAAGATTGTAGTAAAAATGGAGTCTAGCTCATCATACCGTGCACAAGTGCCAATCCTAAGCGTTCAAGGTACCAGAACTATGATTTTGCCACCACTTTCTGGTTTTAAAGATCAAAAATTTGTTTCACATGATCAAGTAAAATTGCATCATGTGGCACATTCTAGACAGTAGGCCACAAAGACTCCTGGGCCATTTCCTAACTCCTCTCACTACCATACAGGAAACACCTCTGCAAGGATTGAATAACACCAATATTCCCCCTCCCCTCCGCCTGGGGAGGTCGTTTGATGAACCTTTGTTGATTCTTGTCACAGCTGCAAATATAAGAAATACATCAGATGTAAGTCTACAGTTTCCTACTGATACTCAAAGCAACAGAGTTATTTAAGATAAACCACCTTTGACGGTGTCTAACAGATATCTTTCACCTGCTGAGGCTCTGGTCTAGACAGACACTGCTTCTGGTTACTGAGTTCATATTGACAACTTCTCTACTGATTCCTCTCACATTTCACTCGTGTACATGGTTTTCTTCACTGGTTGAACCACACTTATCTGATCCCTCCATGGTCCTACTTGTGGATTATAATTTTATTAATTTCTCTTTTCTTGTTGATTGGATTTGTGGTAGCTTTCTTCTTACTTATAGAAGGACATTATCTCTTAGAATGCTCGGCTGTAGAACTGGTAGCTGAATACTGAAACCATACTCATCTTCCCACAAAGTGCAAAGAGACCTGCTCCTTGTGAACATTTCTGGGTTTCCAGTATCTGTTGCAATTGTTTGGGATAAGGTCCACTATGATATTTATGGTCCTACAAAGACTTTGTGAATTCATTATGTTTTTAAAGTAGCAATGGATGACATAATAACCCTAGATGTTATTTCTGATAAATGGGATGTGAAAACAGTGAGTTCAATGCTGACTGATCTTGAATACTATTCTGTATAAGAAAGTGAGGATATGTACATGAATTCTGCTAATTATGGTGAAATGTTTTGTACCATCACTATGCCCACAACTATTTACATAGAGCTAGAAGTCCCCTTATAGTTTTCAATTATACTCAATGGGAACATAGCGACACTACCAATGGGGAGTTCCAAAACATATTCAGACGCATTTGTATATTTTTCTGGGGATGATACTTCAGAGCTTGTTTCCTATTATTATAAATTATCACCTTCAAAAATGGGGACAAATATTCCTACCCAGACAAAATTAATGTATTCATATTTGTTTGTTTCCCAGCTTTCAATTAAATGCTGTGAATTGTGGAAAGAAACAATTGATTTAAAATCAGTTTGGAGAACAAAACATTGGCAAGAGTAGGGCATAAATGCATGTTTGAGACTAATACATATGCTTTTTCTGAATGACGCAGTGCAGCAGACAAATGATTGTCATGCATGTCCTTTAAACTCTTCCCACGGTTTTAAAGCAAGCAGACTGGACTCTTGTTATTTCTAGTCTCAGCACTCAGGGGTGGTCAACACCTATAGCATGGGAAAGGTATGCCAGCAATGGTTGCAACATTCCACTCTATCTGCAGTAAAAGAACATGTCTCTCTCCTCTCTGATGACATGGACTTACAGAATTTATTGTAAGGTCTTGTTCACCTCTTTACTAAAGATTTCTTTATGCCATCTATTTTGAAATTTGGAAACTATCCCAATAGAAGCTGCTGCTCATTTAAGGCAAATAGATCAGGCTAATTTGGAAAAATCATTGGCCGTTGTTGATAACAGAATGAATACATTGTCCACTGATGTTTACATGTTAAATAACATTGTATCATCTTCAATTGCCATTATACAGAATGACATGCCTTTTTTACTATATGGGCAAAGTCAGGTTAGATCTAATGCAACTGAAATTGACATTGCAAGTTTTAAAATCTAACTGCGTGCCCTGGAAGCACATGAACACAAATGAATTGTTTTTGCCTTTCAATTTGACACACAAACAGCAAATAATGGCATAGAAAGATTCTATTTATGCAATGTTGAGTGTTTAGAAAAATTGCCTTTTACAGTTGCTGAAACACCATCAGCAGTATGGCTAATTCATGGAGTTATCTCACTGCCAATTTCAATGTTTCAGTTCACATCATGCTTGAAACATTTTCCAGTAAACAGTTATGAAGCTTTGGGGAAGAAGTCTATTAATACAGTGTGGAAATTACCCTTCGATTACAGATGTGCATGTTTTGCCACTCCATGACTTGTAAACAGGTGACACTGCATGGGGCGTGTATTGTATCTGTGGCCAATTCGCATGTTACCTCAAGGAAGTACTAGTTTCCTTGATTTGTCCAGTATTTCAGTTACTTTTGAATGGAAGGTATTTGATGAAGAAAGATCAAGGATGATATGGGATGAAAGCAGGTGTCCCCTATTTGTTTTTTGTTTATCAGATAGTAACCTGCTGTTTTAATGTGTTGTTTCCTTCTGCACAGGAGATTAGTGTAGCTAGCTTGTGGGCTTCCATTCCAACCGTTACTCTTAATTTTGACAAGCTGAACAGACAAAAGCCCTTGTTGCTTCACAAGAACGTGGCACTTACATCTGCCTGTGAAACATTTGAACTGCAAGTTGCAAGGTCATCCTCAGAAATACAATCACTGTTAAATACAAGCTTTCCCTGACATTATGGTGACCTTGTGAGTCACATCTTTAATGCTTTTAGCATTGTACACTTGTTTAAAGTGGTTGGGCCTGGCTTTGTCAGCACGTTCCTGACTGTTATTGGAGTGATACCAACTTTTATACCCTCTTTGTATTTTGGTGTATTTGGAGGCATACTACTTGTGTTATTCCTAATTGGTGGTATTTTGGTTCTATTTTTGCTGCTCTGCTATGGATGTCCCACCTCAAGGCCAAACGGTGATGGAACTGCTTCACATCCAGCTATGTTTTGAGCACTTTGGAGTACATTACGTGGAGAAGCTTGATGAAAAATGTCCCCTGTCTTTGAGGCCAATATGGGTCTATTTTGTGCAGCCTGTGTTCCACTGTCTTTGGTGCCCTTTTGAGTGTGCCCTTGACATCTTGCAACACAATTGATACAACCTATGGACATGGACCTGCAGATGTCCCCATTGAGGATTCATTTTCAGAGTTGTCCCATGAGACTGCCATTGCTTGAGGATGCTTGCATGAGGGGTTCTTTTCTCTTGAAACAGATGCTGCGGCTCCAGGATTGCTTAATGTTGGCTCTCCTAATGCAGATACTTTACAGGATATAACAACTGCGGCATCAGCTGGGGCTCTGACTAGGTTTGTTCCTTTGAATTATGCACCAAGGCCATTGTGGTCCTGCCGGCTGCAGATGCAGGATCCATTCTGGATTCCATTGACACTGGCAATATGGATGACATTCTGGATGCCTCCTTTGATTTGTAAATTAGGCCCTTGTTTTTATCAAATTGTTTTATTAGACAGCCTGTCTGCTTTGCTTGTTGGAGTGAACATTTTACTCCTTTTAGTGTTGTTGCAAGTGTACCTTTTCACGGCTAAGGGGAGGGTGTTCTTGAGGCCACATTGGTTTTTAATTTTACCTTAATTTAAGCTTTATTTTATATTTCACATTTTGCATGTTTTAGCTGATATCGCTTTTAGCAGTGACATTTTACAAATTTAAGCATGCACGATATTGCTCCAAGAATACATTGTACACGTTCCTTGTTTCTACTTGGCCTTTGTCAACATGTAATCTGCACACTCAGTTCAAGGCTAGTAACATAGTACAAAATATCCTAGTGCTTGTGTTGCCTATTAGGAGACAGCTTCTAACATCTAGACATATCTTTGCCTCAGAGCTGTGCCTCAGTGTTGCTTTGATTATATAACGGGGCACTGACCAGAAAGGTCAGAGGGGAACTCTGTCTGTGACTGTCTTGGGATGACTACTGTGTTTGACATGCAGATCTGCTGACACTGGTCTTTCAGTTTGCAGGAAAGTATTGCCATCTACACTATGGGCTGATTTCCTAGTTCAGTTGTCCAGCAATGGGGGCTAAGGCACTATGCCCTCAGTATAGGTTTAGTGATAGATAGAAGTATGTCAAAATTGTTTGCCATGGTTGGACTGTTTATTCTTTTCACCATGTTCATAATGTTAGTAATGTTGCTTTGTTTCATCTGCCTAATTATCACAGGTCATTCTCTCTATGCAAGACTATGATTGATTCAATACATGTATTGAAAACTTATCTGGTATCTCTCTTGTGTTTCCCTTGTGCGTGCATGAGTAAGACAATGAAAGAGTAAGATCTGATTCCATGATTCACTGGCGATCATGGTGTCATGTTCAGGTTACCATAATCACCTTCCACCCTGGGAAGGTCAGGGGATTGGGTGAGGCACTGTGAGCTAGCCAGGAACTGGACCAACAGCTTATGATGGTGTGGATCGACTCAGTCCTGCATTTTGAAGTCCTATTCTTGAAGTAGGAACCATTTAACAGTTGAGCTACCAACAATGTGTATCTCTCTTTAGATCAGATTCTCCATTAGACCCTATTCCAGTTAAACTTTTTCTTTTCAAGATATTTGGGTTCCAGCTTTATCGGATGTTTTGAAATGTTCCCTTACTTTAGGGTCTGTAACTCATGCTTTCAAACAGGGTATGTTTAGGCCAACACTGAGAAAATGCGATCTTGACCCTCTACTGTCAGCAAAATATTGTTCCATTAAGCTGCTGTCAGCTACAACAACATTCCTTTACACACATGTGGTCAAACAACTTGGTTCAGTTGCAGCAACATTCCTTTACACACATGTGGTCAAACAGCTTGGCTCATTTCTAAAACTAAACAGAATTCTGGTTCATACTCAGTCTGGCTTTAACCCACACTGCTGGGCGGAGTCAACAACGCTAAAGGTGTGGATGATCTTCTTCAAGCTGCTGACAATGAAGAATTAAGCACCCTGATTCTCCTAGATTTGTCAATGGCATTTTATACCACAGACTACAAGGTGCTTTTATGTCAGTTGTGTCCTGGTGTTAAAAAAAACAACACACCACTGATCTTGGGATAACACTGCTCCAATAAGTTAGTTCTTGTAAGAGGGATTGCTCAAGGTTCTGCCTTGTGTCATTATTTTTCAGCTTCTCAATGAAACCATGGTCAGCTGTCACCCACTCATTCATGTTTTATGGTTATTGCTGAGAAGGTGACACACTTCTATTGGTTCGGCTTATTATCTCATTCAGTGAAATATCTCTGCTACAGATCTTTCTTTGGCAGTGCACATGTGGATACAATACCACTGGCTCAATCTTTACATATATGTGATGAAAGTGGTCACAACTAGAAGGAACCAAAATCTTTGCCAGTCATCTCTCTAGCCCTCTAATTTTAATATTCATCCTCAGTCCATTAAACATATAAATAGTTTGCCCCCAGAGCTGACACATCTTTGTAAAAGACCACTCAGGAATCTTCAGACATTTCTTCCCACATTTTCCAGTAATGACATTTTTGTTAGGTACTCCCTCTGCCTTGGAATGAAACCAGACATGTCTTTGGAATGGCCAGTATGTGTTTTAGCTGGACTATTATAATACTCAGTATCTAGTGAATAAAGCTTCACTTCTGAATCAACTTCAACCTATTCAAACTCAGGCTGCCAGCCCTATTTTCAGTCATGTCTAATCTAGCCTGAAGGCCTTACAATGGCTGCCATTTGACATTCAAGATGCCCAGCACTATGTTCTCCATGGTAACACTCCATACTATAGTTCTAAAAGGTCTTTCAAATACATTTCAGTCATACTGCTTTGTTCTGCTGCATGTTTACTCTTATCCTTCCCGCTTTTTTACAAAGTTTGGCTAGAACACTCCCCAGGAATCCTGCATATTATATGAAATAATTTGCCATTGATGAAAGCCCTCAAAACTTGACCAGTTCCAAAACTTAAAGCACCTCGGTCTATGGGTCTCCAATGGGTAGCTTGGTAGCTACACGTAGCTCGCCAGTAGCCTGGATGTATTCCCCTCAAGTGCAACAGTGTACGTAATTCAGCGGGTCTAGCAATTTTGAAGATGGCGGTAGTACACATCTATGTATGGTTGGAGTGTCTATCAAACCAATGGCAGGGTTGTATGCTTACACACAAACATAGACTATGGCACCCTGCAGTACCTGCAACATGACCACCTTACTCCATGCTCTACACAGCAAAGCCACATGTAGATGTGTCTCATAGCAAACCCCGCTCCAGCAATCATAAGATTCCTGGGACACCTGGGTTGGTAAAGGAGTGCCAACAATAGTCAGAATGGAATTGCAATAGTGTAAGACTGCCAGAGACAAAAGGGGGCATTTCTGATAACTGTGTATTAGCAGCTGGATTGAGAGTAGACAGGTACTGGCCTTTTGTGTTTCAGATGGTAGGAGTGATGTATATATGTATGTGCATTTGTTTAAACGTTTCTCTGTGTATATTTATGCATATGTGTGAGGGGACTGGTGTTGTTTTCCTGTGGCTAACACATTATCTCACCCTGGAATCAATTCCTGGTGTTAGGAAACCCCAAGTGTACATGGTGCCCCAATAGAAGGGGTTCATCTCTGCATAGTTATGACTATTTCTGACATAATGGAGGCTCTGGCATAATGAAGGTAAACCTTGCCATTTGTTGGGCATTCTTTGTCTAATCATTAGCATAATTGTAGCTATCCTTGCCATATTGTGAGTATGCTTGGTCTATTTGGGCCGACCTTAAAAAAAGTGTGTCCATCCTTGGAATAATAATGTCTTTGACTGACGTGATGTGGTTATTCCGGGCAGCAATGGCACAATTGTGGCTCTGACGTATTTGTAGGCATCCCTGACATAATCTAGGCATTTTTGTATTATGATGGGCATTCCCTGGCTTTTGATGGTAATACCTGAGCAATTGGAGCAGAATCAGCCAATCTGATTCATTTGTACTTGGGGAACCACAAGTTGACATTTGGGGACCCTGCTTAAAATGGATTTTTGAGGAAACAATGTTTTTATTTTTAGAAAAAGAGTACATGTTCTTCGAGTGTGTTAAGCTTATATGGAAAAGCCTGTATCTTGGAAAATGTTTACCCTGCTGTTAGAAATCAAACTAATTAAAAATCCAAAACATATTTAAAGCTGCTCCTTGAAAGACAGTTCAAACCTAGTTCAGGAGATTTACAGCTGTTAATATTTACTTTGTTCCAGTGGGCACTTTTTGCTGTGACTGTTATTTTATGAGAAGGGTGGAGGCATTTTATATTGCTAAAGCTTTTCCTGACACTGCTGTTAGTAACTTGTCTTATATGCTGAAGTGGTTGGTGTTCTAATGCAAGGCAAGTATCTATAGGCAAGTTTAATTTTACTTATATTCCAAAGTCCACATCTGTCTATCTTGAAAACAGCTGTATCTTCAAGAAACATAGCTGTGAAGTTAAGAATAATAAACCTACTTATACGTACTTTCATGATATTATATTCGCCAATGTTATGGATATGATATTTTGGAATGGCTAATGTTTACTTCACTCAGTATTCTGACATACATCTGGGTTGTCACTACTTGTAATGTTTTTTGTTTTACAAAGTACGTTGTACATACTTCCATGTGACTCTTTCCATATGCAAGAGCTTACAAAATATCTTGCATTCCTATTTTGCCACTACAAAGGATTAACAGAAAAGTCCACTACTACTGAGGCATTCACAAGCACTTAGATCCCAATCAAGTTTACTACCTCTGTTTAGAGGTAACGTACCATTAATTCCCACATAACTGTCAAGTGGTCTTATGCAAGATAAGACTGTCACTCCCAACCAAACTTAAGAAGAATAACCAAATGCCCCTTTTTGCGTGCAACGTCATAAGAAAGATGAATTATCTTTTGAAATTTCATTGTCCTGGAGAAACATCTAATGCTGTCCCTATGCCAGACTTAGAAAAAGGGGTGTTAAAAACATCTTTAAAAATAGCCAAGCAAGAGGACCTTCTTTCCCATCACCCATCTGCACAGGAAGTGACATGACTGCATTTCCCACCATTCATTTGCACAGGAACTGACATCACTGGATTTCCCATCATCCATCTGTATAGGAAGCGACACCACTTCCTGCCTTCTCTCTGCTTCAATAATCTCTTCATGGTGTCTCATTACACAGGAGTCCCCAGCAAAGAAGGGACACAGACAAGGGCATTGCCTGATAGGGCCTGTTGTGGCTGGGAAGCCTTGGGCCAGAACCCTTGTTCTAGTGAAACATACAAGTTAAGATTTTAATTATGTGCCTCACTCATCACGTCAGCCCGCCAATCTCCATAGTCACACCTGGATGTTGACAACCTGAAAACGTGCATAGAATTCACACAGCACATAGAGCTAGAACCAACCTCATAAACATCCCACTGACTACTGCACTCCCTCATACAATAGAATACACATTCCAACTCCTGCTCATTAATGCTCGTTCTGCAGTATTCCACACACCAGAAATCACAGACCCTATAACATGCTTGACATCCTCTTCATCACAAAAACATGGTTCACTCCCACATGTTTGCACATCCTAAACGTCCTACTTCCCACAGGCTACAGCATCTATTTTGTGAAAAGAAAAGGGAGAGGTGCTGCTGCCATCCATAAGTCCTTCTGGTCCTGCACACAAGGCAAGCAATTAACCCAATTCCATGGAGTTGCTAACTTCTCCTTTCCCTTTTTCTGCAACTTAGATTGCCATCTTCCATCTCATCTACTGGCCTTGCAGAAAGAACAAGGACTTTATTGATCACTTCTCAGATCTCACCACCATCTCCTCCAACCACCATGCTTACACCATCTTCCTTGGAGACTTCAACCTCACAGACAATTGAAGCTCCAAAAAATACAAGAGACAGCCTCCCCAACCTCATCGATACACTGAGCGTGGTAGAACAAGACACACCACCTACACACTTCAAAGGTCACATCCTGAACCCTGACTTCTCAACATCACCAACATATTAATGCAAATCACTTATATGCTTGGACTGACCAATCTGCCATCCCTATTTTCCTGCACAGCGTAATACCAACAAACCAAGACCATCACAAAAGAGAAGACCAAACCTTCAGATCCTTCATAAACTTCTCCATAGACCAACTAATGCTTAAACTCAATCCTCACCTCATCAACTCCATGCCTGTTGCCACCAATCTTCTATACAATTTCAACATTTTTTGGAAAGCTATGTGAACATCCACACTCCTGTTAAAAAAGGCAAGGGCAGGCCGAAGCCTTCAGCACCCTAACATTCTAAAGACCATGCTGACAAAAAACTATCAAGTCACAGACAGGAAGAAAAATGATTAAAAAAACAGAACTCCTATGGACCTTTTGAAACTGAATGGCCATCACAGAACACACAGACAGCTCATCACATCAGCCAGTGCAAAATACTATACCATCACTATCAATGAAGCCACCAACATAACAGAATACTCCTTTTCTTCACTCCACAGAAAAGTGCAATATCAACCGAGAGATGAAAACAGAACTTAGCAGTGGTAGACTGCACAATTGAAGCACTGCCACTGAAATGTAGTATATAAATGAAGTTTGGCCTTCAAACGAAATTCTCTGTGTGCGCTGATAACAAAGTTTATTTATATGTGTGAGATTTAATGAATCACAAATCTACTCACAAATCAATGGAGCGTGGTACAGTAGCAGGTGGTGCAAACGAGGGAGGGCCTAAGAGGTGCCGGAGATGTCATTATTACTTCGTTCGGCGGTACACATTAATTTAACCCCACAAGAGCTAGGTGCAGACTGGAAGCACAGCAAATGCGTGCAGTTCAGATTACTCAACGAGACCTGCAGTGATTGCATTAGTCCACTAGGCTGCTAGGGAAAGAAGGGTCCTCAACCAGGTAGGTACAAAAGTAGGTAGTTTATTCAAATATGAGAAGTCCAAGTTCGCTACTGCTTACTGACAGAAGATCTTCACCTGAGGCCAGCAGCAAAGAACTCCTGAAAGTGTCAGGCACAAACGTGGAACCACAATCAAAGGATTACACGTTAATTCCATGAATACATGTCAAGTACAGTGCACAAGCACATATATTAAATACAAACATGTATGTGTCATCAGCACCGGCACAAGCTTGTGTACAAATATGCAAATCTCATTACCACAGCGGCCTGACTGGCTAAAAGAACATAAAACATGTCCACTTGTATATTAGCAGATGTTTGCCGTGACGTCACCCAGTTGAACCTAGTTGAAGACTTCTTCATTGCCTGTTTTTGTCCTAAGATAACCCGTTACTTCAAAGAAAATTGTTGTTTGTTCCTGTGGCTTGTTCAGTGTTACTTAGGCCCCTATTACAACAGCTTGCCAGGGCACATGTGACACAACTCAATTTAGAGCTTCGATGGCGGGCCTTTAAAATGGTAGGTAATACAAACTTTGTTCCTTAGAACTAGCAGGAAGTGTAGAATATTTGGCTCCCAGTAAACTGAGACAAATGAAAGCCACTCCTAAACATCACCCTGTTTTTACAGAGATTTCCACATTCAAATATGTGGCCATAAGGATGTTGAAATGTCTCCACTGTTCAATGAGGACACTATCAGCTAGGGATAAACAGGAAGAAACTTTTAAAACCTTACTAAACTTACCTCAAACAACTGTCATACATGTGTACCGCCTTGCTCATGGTCGTTTTCAGTGATGTGGCAGCTTATTTTACTCAGAAAATGAACATGTTAAGAGAGACAATAGCCAAAAGATCACACACCACCATCATCCCAGATCCACCACCAAAGCCACACAGTGCTTATGATCATGCTCCTTCCTACTTGACCTACCAACCATGCGTATCTCGCGCTTTAAGTCAGATTTGTCGGTAGACCCTATTCCAGTTAAACTTCTTTTCAAGATATTCGGGCGCCAGCCTTACTGGAAGTTTCAAAATATTCCCTTACTTTGTGATCAGTGACTCATGCTAGTAAAATGTTACTGCAAATATTACATTGTTATCAAAGATGTCATGAATGCTGTAATTTCTGGGGTAATTAGCAGTGCATGGCGAGGGTGCAAATTAGACTTACCCGAGGCCCGGATGCCTCCTCCCCTGGGGTCTGCACCTGTGATCTCAGTGCCTCCCTGGGCACCCAGTCACAGCGTTGGATTCTGTAGGGGGAGCCTGAAGGCCCCCATGGTCCCAGCTGGTTCTCCTCTCTCTTATGTGGGAGCTAGCATTGCTGTCACAGAGAGGGAGCTGCTAAAGCAACTCCCTCTCTGTGAGAGCAGTTTCCTCTGTGTGCCTGCCTCCATCTCCGTGGGCAGGCACACAGAGGAAACCTCCGCTCTGAGGAAGGGAGAGCTGTTTGACTCTCACATAGAATTAGAATAAAGCCCTGGGGAGGTGGTGGTCCCCAGGACTGAGGGGTGCCATGTGCCCCCCCCACATAAAATTAGAATAAAGCCCCGGAGGTGGTGGTCCTTGGGGCTGTAGGGGGGCATGCAACCCTTTTACATAGATTTAGATTCAAGTCCGGGGGAGGTTGCAGTCTCCAGGCCTGCAGGAGGCCCTGGTGGCCCCCCCTTACAAATCATGAAAGCCCCAGGGAGGTGGTGGTACTGGGAGCTCCAGGAGGACTGGGTGGCCCCCGCATTATATTAACATTTCCCCCAGGACTTGGACTACCCAGGGCTTCAGAATTATGAAGCACGGGCAACCACTCTTAGTTTTGTTTTAATTTTCCCCAGATACGCTGTGAATTGCGGTGAAAATGTAAAATATAATCATTTATGAGCCTTTGGGATCCCAGCACCAGAGGTAAGGGGTCAGGGTATTGTGGGCAATAGTTTTTTTTAATCAGTTTTTGTACGTTTTAGTTTTTTTTGTTTTTAAGGAGATGTTGTTTGTGTTGTTCAAAACTTCAAGTTGTTTGTTTTTGTTGTACCCTTTTAAAATATCTTTGAAATCCAAAAAAATAATATTCTGCAAACACAAAACAATAATGTAGAAGTCCATAGAGAGTGAATGGTTCACTTTTAAAACAGCACACCATCTCTCCTGACAGCCCCTTCCAGTTTGGACACTGGGTGTGAAGGGATTTAGTAATGGACCCATGTCTCTCAACAGATGTTTTCTCAGAGTGAACAGATTGTTTGGTTCAGATCAGAAAGAGCTATCTGTGTATTGACACTTCTGAAGCAAATAAGGCATTTATGTTGAAGGATCTATTCAAACACTAGGGGCCAGATGTATCAAACAGTTTTGCCCATTCTGTGTCTATCGGGAAACTTGTTCATACATAGGTCTTCTATTATCACTCTTTAACCATCCACACATTCTCCATAGCTCAGTGTCAGGAGAGAGGGGTTCCTTTTCCCATAAGTATACAGGTTAAATGCTCCTTTTATATGACAACATAGCCTCTCTGCTGAATTGTCTGTTTGCTGTGATGGCTGGCTGTGTGAGGCTTTACTGAGAAAGTCATCCCTCTCTAAAGATGTTTTCTCTGAATAGGGTGTTTAGCTCAGTACAGTGAGACCACCCTCTCTAATGGTTCCTCTGAAGAAAATACACTCTCCGTAGAAACATTGAAAGAAGAAGTAGGTCCTGTGCGTAATATTTGAGCATGCCACATATTATGCATGGTAGAGTTTCATCAAACATTGATCCTATCTTGTACTACCTGATAACACAGTTTCTCTAAGTGACAGCTCAACAGAGACCAACGGCTTAGTGAAGATGGCCTTTGAGAGCTGGTGCCACTTGTGCTACATTGTTTTATAAACAGCAAGGTGTCTACTAATATCTTTAAACAGAGTAAAGGGTGTCTGTAAAAGGCCTCAGACAAACACTAGCCACTGTGGTACTATACTTTACCAGAGGGGAGATGAGGGATAATACATTTTGATATAAAACCAGGAGTTTGTAATATAATTCTATTGAGAGTGATTAGCTCATTTATCTCAGAACATTCCCTCTCTGCTAGTAGATCTGTAGAAGTTATAGGTGAGGTTTAAATCAGTCTAGGGAGTAAACAAACACTAGGCCTTCTGCTATCAGATTTAAGCAAGGTACACTTTGGTTGAGGTACTGTTTCATGAAAGAGTAACTCCCTCTTACACAAGCCCATACGGAGCGGATGGTTCATATTTAAAACAGCACATTATCTTTCCTGATAGCCCTCTACAAGTTTAACTCTGGGTGTGAAAGGATTTAGCAATAGACCCAAGTCTCTTAAGAGATGCTTTCTCAGAATAAATAGGGCATTTGGTTCAGGCCAGAAAGAGAGATCTGCATACTGACACTTCTGAAGAAGAAAAGGGATGTATGCAGAAAGATCTTTGCAAACACTAGGCTCTCTATTATCACACCTTAATCAGCCTCAGATTACATAATATTCAGTTTCAGGAGTGAGGTCCTCCTTTTCCTAGAAGTCTATGCAGTCTAAATGCTTTTTTAATGATATTGGAACCTCATAACACTAAAACACTCAAGTAATAAAATACCGTCTCTGATGGGACCTCAGCACATATTAAATACTGCATGCAAAATACTCCTCCATTTAAACAGTACAAGTAAAACACCTTTCTAACAAAATAGCCACTCTATAGAGACCTGTCCATATGTTGAATGCTGGGAGTGTATAGATAAAATATAGTGCAATTTGTTAAAACCTTCAGTGTACATTATACAACTTTATAGAGTATGAATACTTCAGTTTACTTTCAACATGCACTCTCCACAAAACAAATTTGTACAGGGTGAAGCCACTACATTAAACAGTTTAGTAACTAATTCATTCTTTAATCCATTTCCATTTATTTAATTGTTGTTAGCCTATCCGGCCATAACAATAATCACACAATAAATATCAGTCCATCACACTCGGTAAAAATCACATTGAATAAAATGTCTCAATAGAAAGGGAAAACTGTGCTTGAATTTTTGATTTAACATGTGCCGAAATGTATCCGATTTGCCCTGCATTATCATAAAACTTAATGTATAGCCATAATTTGCATAAAACTTAACTTATTCTAGAAAAACATTATAAATCTAATATTTAAATATCTTGTTCTGGCACAAATCATTTGGGACCTTACGGTGCCTGCCAACCGTTTAATAAAAGCCCGATGCCTAACCCAGTTTTACAACACCCTGCACCGATTTCCCAGGCTAGATAGCTATGGGATAACACAAGTAGTTATGCTTGTGCCAACTGTGGGTGCATTGTTGAGCGTAACTTCCATGCTTCCAATATATAAGTTGAAACTTTTGTCACAATGTGTTTCTCGTCTGATCGCATACATAACACTTCCGCCTCATTGCACTTCCTAACTCCGTAGGATCTAAAAAGTGGACGTAAATACAATTTGCTGAGTTTAAGCATGAAGTGACATAATAAAAGGAAGTGGGAAAGTGTTTCTGGGCCACCATTAAGACATGGACAACATTCTAATCTACCCGGAGGAACGGGTTGCCATCTGTTGGTCACCGCCATCACAGGTAGTGTGCCCATGCGGAATTTAAAATAGAGAACCCTTTTTTCCTCAGGATAAATACTGTCTATGAATATTGCTGGTTTAAGCTCTTGGTTAAACAAAATATAGCGCTTAAATAAAGGGCTAAGTGTCTCACACATACTCTCAGTCTTTTGCTCCCAATATGCCTTTTTTATGACAGCTAAACTAGGCCTTCTGATTTTTTCTGGATGGAGCCAGAGGTCTTCCTGGCCGATAGCAGCCAGGGTAGTTGAGATGTGTTTGAACCAGGGCAATTTCTGATGGCTTTGTAGCTTCATGATGTCCTTAAGTACGTCTCTATATGGTTTGAGTTCCTCTTTTGACCAAATACGGATCCAGTATCTTATTGGAGCCAGAGCAATGTAGTCCTCAACCTTTCTCATTTGTAGATCAATTCTTATTGCGTTCATTGGTGTGGCATTGCCTAAACAAAGTAATCGGCGTAAAGATTTATTCTCGGTTACTTGTATTGATGGAGTCTTTCTGAATCCCCAGATCTCTGCGCTGTAAAGTGCTGCGGCTCTTGCTTTTGTTTTGTATGCGAGCAGTGCAGAACTCACAGAATGGTTGCCTGTAGCTTTTGCAAATCTGAGTACTGCTCCAGCTTGTTGGGCCAAGGAGATGCTACTTTCATAAATTTGTGGTTTCCATGTCTGTTTTTCGTCTAATCTGCAACCCAGGTAATCATAAGTAGCCACTCGGGCCAAAGGCTTGTTGTTTGCCCTAAAGGTCGATTGCATCGTCTGTTTTTGGTTAAGAATCATAAACTTTGTTTTCCCCTCATTGATTACCATGCTCCTTGAGGTGCAAAATGATTCGAAACCCCTGAGTAGTCGATGCATTGCTATCTCCGTTCTTGCCAGTAGTACAGCGTCATCAGCAAAGAGCAGGATAGGTATACTTTCATTGGCTAGTTTTGGCACATCCAGATTTAATTCCCTCAGGTCTTGACTTACTTCATTTATATAACAATTGAATAAGGTTGGGGCCAAAACACAGCCTTGTTTTACGCCTCGCTCGATTGGAATTTGTGCCGTAAAATCATTTCTCGTAGTATATCTGACCCTGGCAGTATTTCCTGTATGCAGTAGAATTAACAGCCTTAACATTTTTCCCTGTATGCCCATTTCCGACAATAACTGCCATAATGTTTGGCGGTTTACGCTGTCAAAGGCTGTTTGAAGATCCACAAAGACCAGATATAATGGACAATCTTTTAGGGTGGCGTATTTAGCGCAGATCATGTTTAGCTTAAACAGTTGATCTGTTGTACTTTGGCCTCTCCTAAAACCAGCTTGGTGTGTTGATATTAAATCTCCATCCTCTAGCCATTGGTCTAGGCGCGACTGAATCATTTTGGCAAAAATCTTTCCAACACTATCAAGCAGTGAGATAGGCCTGTAATTGCACACCATGTCCCGAGGCCCTTTTTTGTGAATTGGAACAATTATTGATTTCTTCCAGGAAGTAGGGATTACCTCGTGGTGCCAAACACTGTTGAATAGACGGGCTAGAGCAGGTAGCCATAACGTTAGCTGGTTACGGTAAGCGTCTGAAGGGATACCGTCTGGGCCTGCAGCCTTGTGCGGCTTTTGGAGGAGAATAACTTGTTTAATCTCTTTCTCACTGAATTCCGGTATTAACTCCATTGCACATGGAATGGCATGGGTTACTTGCATGGAATTTGTGCTGGGGAATTCGTTAGGGACTAGTTCATTCTGGGTTTCATTTACTGATCTAACAAGCCGATTTGAAGGTACTGCATAGGTCTTTTGAAGTGGAAATACCTTACTTGATCTTTGATTTCTGCCTGCCAGCCCTTGAGTAAGACTGTTTGGGTTATTGGTACTCCCGGATGCCGTCTTGGCAACTTTCTGGTACAAGGCGGTAAAATGCTTTACCCAAAGTTGTGGGTTGATATTCAGTTCTAGGTTTTTCGAAGGACCTTCGCATCCCCACCTGACTATCTCCCAAAACTTTTTGCAGTTCCCTGCCGATATTGCCTGCAGTAGAATTTTCCAGAGTTTATGTGGGAATATCTTCCTTTTGTGTCTCAGTAATTTTTTGTACTGTTGCCTGCATTCATGAAAATATTGCTCATTAAAGTCATTCAAATGCCGATTCTTTAGTGCTTGTGATAAGGTCTTTTTTAGTTTCAAACACTCTTCATCGAACCAGCCCTCCATCGTTTTAGGATTAATTTGAAGATACTTGGTCTTTTCCTTTGTTGTTTGTAATAGCAGATTATTAAAGTTATGCAGTAGGGGTAAAGCTTTGTTAACTGGTAGATTTAAAAACGTGCTAAGTGATAGCAACCAGGTTTGACTAGGTGCGCTCGTATAAGGTTCATCCTCATTTGACCTTAATATGTTTTTCCTATTTGGTCTCATGGTTATTGTTAAGCTATTTCCGTTGAATGGAGACTCTGCCTTCCCTGGGCTCGTGTCCGGATGGACTATCCATTAGCAGTGGGTCGTGATCACTCTCAATCCTGTCCCTTATTTCCATATCGATGACATAATGCCAGGCTTCAATGTTTATTGCCATGTAGTCGATTATACTTTGCCTTTTTCCAGTTCGAAAGGTAGATTTAAAAGTTCTATCTGAATTTGTTCTTCCGTTTAATGTGCGGATTCCTCCTTCTATTAATGCTTCAAAGATTAGTTCTCCTTTCTTGGAGGCTTTACAACATTGGATGAGGGGCGTTAGAATATTCCAAGCGTGGTCTTCCTCTACTACTTGTTCATCCCAGAGGATAGAATGAGGTTTAGTGTTGAAGTCACCGCATATCAGAAAAAAGGTTTTACAAGACTGGGGAGAGCGGTTGTTCGTATGACCTAGTGCTGGGTTCCTCCAACCCGTAGTTCTTTTATTTAGGATATGTTCCTTAAGGAGCCGCACACCTGGCATGACTTGGACCCGGCTAATAGGAGGGAAATACACATTTACTATTTCGAGTGACCACTCCTCATATTTTACTGCAAGCGTCTGGATTTCCTTGCTTAATACAGCATTAGTTACTACGGAGTTTCCAAGTAGTGAAGTTCTGATCCAAATGATCAGGCCTCCCGATGGTCTTCCTTTTTTTTGCTTGATAGCAGGTGAGTGGAAAGTGGAGAACCCATCTAGGTCAATAGCATTAGTAGACCAAGTTTCTTGGAAACAGCTGATGTCTTGTTTTTTAATGAATTCAATCCAGTCCTTAACTTCCATTTTGCTTTTTAAGCCTGCAATGTTCCAGCTTAGAATTTTTAATATGGGACTAGTTTTATCTTTTATGTTCAAGCCGTCCATTTTTTGCTACAAGCTTCTAGATGGTTGATCTTCGTAATTCTAAGACTGTGGGGGATTGCCCCTGCTGTTTCTAGGGGAATTGGCCAACAGGCAGAACCTCATATTGCTCAGATTTATTCGTTCAGGGATTTGTTGTTTGGAGCTAATTGCTCCCTGGAGTATCGAACCAGAATTGCCTTTTACCTCTTGCCTACCCAACATGTTTTGGTTTGAAGCTTTTTCAAGAAATATTGTTGGATATGGTTCCTTTTGTGGAATAGCAATAGATATTCCCCAGGTCTTCATCATGTTAGAACATTTTAGGATCTGTTCTGCTATCCAAGGTGAGGCCCAGACTGTTTCTGTTGATTCCCCGTTCTCTAATTCTTTTTTTGGTATGAATCTTACTGAGAGGAGGTCTTTGGTTGTTACATTCTGTACGGCTGGCAGGGAGTTGACCAAATGTAGGATTTTAGACCTGTTCAGGATGTCATGACTTCCTCTTGAGGAGTACTCAGGGATAAACGTGATCGTGGCTTCAAGCTCTTTAGTCATTTCAGTGCGGATCTCAATATGCCCACTACCTCCCTGCGACCGTCTTCCTTGGAGTTGATTATCTTCATTTTGTCTGTTTTGAGTGGTAACTGCCCGACCAGTCAATGTTCGTTCTACCTGGCCTTTTTCCCTCCCAAGTTGCAACTCTTTGTTCCTATGTTCTTCATGAGGTTGCCTTTTTGGAGGCCAATTATCCCTTTTTCCTTTAGTTTCCAGGTCCAGCGCTGGGCGCGGAAGGGCAAGCGAATCAGTGATCCACCCAGGCTGGTTACTGAGATTGGGATTTCCAGGGCTAACCTGAGAGCAGTATTTTACCTTTGTCCAGGGTGCGGGAACCGGGGCTATTGTGTTGTCCACGCACACGGTTGTTCTTATACTTTGTTTGCTTCCTATGCACTCTGGGGTCTCTGCCCTTCTGCTTTCACCTTTGCTGTTGTCTTGTTCTACCCCCTCAGTAATGGAGTTCGGAGGCTGCTGGCGTTTTCCATAGTGGTCTCCTACTGTATTTGAGTAATGTACCTGGGCTGAGTGTTCTATTTTTATAGCTGGGAGGTACTTATCGATGCCGGTACTTGATTTTGATGTTTCTGGGCTCCATTTGGGTTGTCCATTGACTAGGGAGTCGTTTGCCTCATTTGTCCCATGATTTGTACCAGGATCTTTTTCAGACCTCCTTCCTTTATCTAAGTCATGCCCAGATGCTTGGTATCCCCTGGGGCCAATGGGTATACGGTTTATATGGGAATGGTGAGTGCAACTTTTGTCGCACAGTAATCCAGGATTTTTATTTATGAAATTAATGACTTTGTCAGTAGGTTTCTCGAGACTCTCAGACTTAATGTTTTCATCTCTATGCTGCTGTTGGGCAGACTCATCACCTATGTTCCTGGCATGTTTGAAGCCTTTTTTGCTGGTACTTTTTTATTTCTTCTAGCTTTTTTCCATGTGTTTTTCCATCTGCCTATTGGTTGAGACCTTTTACTCGGGGTCCTTTTTTCTACTGTATTTGAGGCTTTGATTCCAAATTCAGGACTTCCGTTGGTTCTATCCATCTTGTCTGTCTGGTTTTTTGCATCTGGGCAATTCTCTCGTCCTGGGCCAGAGTGCCCTTCTCTATCTTCTCTGTCTCTTGGCCTTTCAGTTAATCTCGATTCTGTTTTTCCTGACTCGTGATTGCACACCTGTGTGCTTTTAAGGCTATGTTTGCAATCTTCGATTATGTCTTTGATTACTTTCGGGACTTCCAGTAGTTTTTCCAGCAGTGGTCCACAGGCTTGTCTATCCGTCTTGTCCATTTTGTCAGCCACTGCCTGGTGCAACAGGTTTTCCCTTATTATGCCCTCTACTAGGGCCATCCTGTAATCTATAGTCTGTATTGAGGTTGTAAATTGTTTAGTCAGCTCAAGTTGATCGTCGAATTTTTGAGACTGGGCCATGATCGTTGTTGCAATTGAGCCCAGTGTTGTACATATAACTTTCATGATGCTAAGAATTGGTTGATCTAATGAGAGATCATCTCTGTTTCCCCAATTTTGCCCACTTTGCTCGTTGGTTATCTGGCCTTCTAAGTTCTTATCGTCCTCTCCTCTGTGGCCTTTTATTATGCTGCCTTCCAGGAAGTTTAGATCTTCTGATGTTATACTGTTTAGTTGGGGGTCTATATTGCCAATAACGGAGTTGTCAGGCGAGGACAGCTCCAGACTAAAGGAACTACTATTGAGTCTGCACAGCGTTAAATTAGTTTTTACAGTTTGGCTTTCGCAGTGAAGCTGTGGCACTGAAAGTTTATGGGTCTGTTTAGGTGGTAATTGTTCTATTTCAGGACCCATTATGTTTTGGAGTACTATAAGTTCTGCTTGGGCACATCGTGGAGGGAGTGTTAATGAGGAATTCCCGGAGTTTAATAGTCCCATTTGGGGTTCAGGATAAGGTGATTCATTGCTTTTTCTTTGCTCTCCCGAAAAATTGCCCCACTCTGGGAAGTTATTTGACTCCACTTCGCCATCCCCGAGGGGGTTATTCATTGGACAGGATAGTCGCGATAAACCAGCCGATCGCTGCTGGAATAGGCGAATATCCTGGTGCCCGGTCTCTGAGAGCTCCAGTTCACCCCCCCCCCCCCCCCACGTTATTGCCACCCTTTTCCCCCGATGACTGTAATGGGAGGTCACTAGCTTTGGAACTTTGCGTTTGCGGCTGTTCAGAGTTTAAGTTCACTTGGTTATAGTAGTTAGTAATGGTGTTTATCTTTAATTTAGTTTTCCTTACTCCCGTGGTCCCACCCGGGCCCGGGTGCATCAGTGTATACTGTTGTCTCCTACACAGAGGACTTACAAGGCCCCCCACAGTTTCTCCTGTAGTTTCTCCTGCGTTCAGTATTGCACAGCCCATATCATCGGAGTCAGTATGGGCTGGCAGCAGAGGCACTGACACCGCTTCTGGTGTCCCATCCAACTCTTCTCCTGGTTCGCTTTCGTAGCCGGGAATCCCGATTTGGACACCCTCTGCTGTGACCTCTCCTTGATTTATGAATCCCCCCTGGGATAACTGGATGATTCCAGGATCCTGGTCCTGGTCCTGGCCCTGGTCTAACCCCAGATCTTGTGAACTGTTGGATTCCTGCTCTGATCTTTGGAATTTCACTAGGTGAACGAGTGCCTCTTGTCCCAACCATCTTCGAGGGTTTCTCCGTTCTCCGTTCACCGTCCGCCGTCCCCCCCCTTGGTTCCTTACTTACTTCCTTACTTAGTCTTTAGGAGAGACCACCAACCGGACCACCAGCAACGCCAGGTCCGAGGCCGAGGCTAGAGCTGGGGCTGGGTGAGGCGACGCGACTAAACACCAGCACCAGGGCTGGGACCGTAGCCGAAGCAGAGGGTAGAAGCGGGGGGGGGATCAAGTGGCCAAGGAGTGTCCTGCACAACAAGATCCGACCAGGGAGCCCCCCAGAAACAGCAGGAGTAGCTGCTCACCCGGTCTCTCCCGGTCTGCTCACCTGGTCTGCGGGGGTCCACAGGGGAGGGCAGCAAAACTCCCTCTGACTCTCCTTCAGGCTCCTCCTGGCTCCTCAATCCGGGTCAAGACAGCAAATCTGGCACTGGAAAGGAGCAGGGGAGGCACCCTCAGCCGGAATGCAGCCGGGACACACACCGGCGAAAAGCAGTCCTCCCCCGGCTAGCACCCCCCAAAAATCGCCGCAGCTCGGACTCCGCAGCAGATCCAAGATGTGAGCCACCCGGCACCAGCGTCCACCAACGTCGCTTCTTTAATCAAACATATTGTCTCTGAGTAAGCTGCATTTATGATTGAATTGAAAGTGCAAAACACACTCTAGTATATGTTTAACTGTTTTTAGTGCTTTTAGTTGCTATTTTGCATTTTAAAATTGCTAAATTACTAATACTGGCACAATAAACAAATATATTGAAAATTGTTTCTAAATATATTATTTTATTTTAATATTTAGACAGAGGCTTCATAATTAAATTACAGTTTATCTTACTTACCTGAAAATAGAGCTGTGTCTTGAAGGTAACTGAACACATCAATCACTTTTATCAAAAGTCAAATGACCTCTGCTGAGCACAAGTCAAAGAGATTACACTTGCTTCAATTCCACACCAGCAAGGGCAATCTCAGGTGTCTGAGGTTAAGTAACGCATACTCGTATATGAACCCTTAAGCCTTCCAGCCAATCACATCAAAGCTTTTTAAAAAAAAAATCACTATTGGATTCTTCCACACTTCATATACCTTAATCCCATATAATATCAGTGGTAACCTTATATTTTTGCTTTATAATTCATTGTGACTACCTGTGCTTTACTGTTATTGCTTTAAGGTTGTTTTACTGGTACTGGTACTGTGGTAATAAATGTTTTTTTTTTCTACCCCTGTACAATCTGACTTGGGAGTATCTCGTGAGATCAAAAGTAACACCTTGTGCCAGGGTCACTCAGTTAAGTTCCATGCAACGCACGCTAGAGTATCGTAGGATCGTATGAGGATCCCCCTCACAACTTTTCCCAGACTCACTAGTATGCCTATTAGGGTGGGGAAGGGGAAGATATTCACTTCACGTGTAAGACCTCACTATTTCATGGCAAGTATAAAAAGTACTGGGCTCTCCACAGAGACCTCTCCCCATGGAAAGAAACATATATCTTAGGGTGTGAGAATGGAATTTCTTGTCCAATCACTGCTCTCCCCAGCATGACAGACATATACAGTAGTGTGTAGGGAAACATTGTCCTCTCCACTAACACCTTGCTCCAGGACAACATGAATGTCTAGTGCAGTGTGGGCAAGCAGTGGCGCCTCTACTGACGCCTCTCCATAGAGCAGCAGGGATATGCAGTGGTGTCTGGAAAGGGAGTGACCTGTCTGCTAATACATCTTACCAGAGTGTTTGTAATAGGCTTTCAGAAAAGGTTATCTCTCTGCTCATACCTCTTCCCATGCTGACAGGTATGCATAGTAGGCTGTGGGGAGGAACTGCCATGTTTGCTGATACATCTGACTTGCATGATAAGTCTGCACACTGCAGTGTGAGGAGGGCCTGGCCCTTCTCCTGTGAGCTGTCTATTAGATGATTGGTGTGCAAATTAGACTTTGAAAAGTGGCTTCCGTCTCTGGTCACACTTCTCCCCAGGATGACAGATTTACAAGTAAGGAGTAGAGATTAAATTACCTCTATGCTGAGAAGTCTATCTTGCATAACAACTATGAAGACTAGGGTATCAAAACACACTGCCTTATCTGCTGAGGCATCTCCCCATAGTAACATATGTGCAAAGTAGACTGTGGGTAGAGACTGTTCTCTCTTCTCATAGCTCTGTTCGTAGTGATGAATGCCCATAGTAGAGTATAAAATGGAGTATCCTCTCTGTTGAAAATTGTGTCTTGCACAATTGTTGTCCATACTTGACGATGCTACTGTTCTAGGGGGGAACATGGCAGCCAGTTAGAGAGCTGGTCCGCGAGCTCTCCGTCGGACGCAAGGTGAGGCGTTGTGACGCTGCGGCGCCGGCATCAGAGAGAGAGTCTGGATCGAGGAAACGGAGCGTGCGAGCGAGGAGCCGCAAGGAGTTCTCAAGCTGCACCTTTTTTCGGCCCTGGACGAGTCATAAAAAAAAATACGGCGGGTGAGAAAGACGTGCCTGGGGAGACGCGCGCTCCGGCGAAGGTTGACGAGGAGCGGTGTTGGAAGCGCGCGTCGGATTCCAGCATATGGGCAGAGGCTGCGAGGGGTGTGCGCCGTGGGAGACGCTATACCTCTCCCTGCTCTCTTCGTGGAGCATTACCAGAAACTCCTGGGCTTTCTCTCAGGAAAAACCTGGGTGGAAGTTGGAGGAGAGGAGTTGGAGACTGCACAAGAGCGTCACAGTGCATGTCGCCGGTCAAGCGTCGCCCCAGGGGCGCCCGGGCAGAGGTCGGTGAGTTGGAGAGCGTAAAGAAAGGTAAGCCTGGCCCCCTGGGGGCGAGTATTACTCCCCATTTACTAGCAACGGCTACAAACAAAAACAGAGGTGAAAGTGCATTTGAGACTTGCAGCAAAGGTGGCGAGAGGAGGGGGCTGAACCTAAAGAACTACCCCTGGAGGGTTCCCAATTTTTTTCAAAGGAGGGTCGGGCTGGTCCTACGGGGAAAAGTGAGTTTTTGATTACTAGATACTTTCAGAATACAACCCTCCCCCCGCAGGGCACGGCTGACGTTCGATTTTCTTTAGGTGGTCTGGGGTCAACACAACAACTTACGGGCCCTGATAGTAATATGCTAGACCAGCCAGCTGAGGACCCAGTAGGACAAATGAGGCCTCTTCTGCCACACCAACTTTGGCAGAGGTAGAGTTTACTCCCTCAGTTGTTTCTGCGACTAATAGCTCAGACATGCAGGATTTGCTAATTTCTCTCACTAAAGAGATTAGGGAGAAGTTCGAGATCTCAGAAAACAATCAAGTTAAAATTTAAGCCTGTGAAGTGTTGGAGAGTAAAATTAATTTATTAACTGATAGGTTGGGTAAGCTGGAAGCTGTGGTGGAGGCCCAGGAGGAGCGGTTGTTGGTGCATACTAAGGATATCTCACAGCTAAAACTTGGAGAAAAAATGTTGCAGGATAAGTTGGAGTCGTTGGAGAACAATATGAGAAAAAACAATATTAGGCTGCTGGGAGTTCCTGAGGGCTTGGAAGGGGAGGATATTAAAGGGTATGTGATTTCACTGATCAGGGAGGCTATTCCGAGCTTAGCTTCTTTGTATTTGCAAGAGGATATCCAAAGAGTCCATCGGGATCCATTTAGGAAGAACCCCGGAAGGAAAAACCCCAGGAGGATTTTGATAAACTTTGCTACATATACAATTAAGGAGAAAATCCTGTCCGAAGCCCTTAAAGTCGGAACTTTCTCTAAAGGAGATTGGTCTTTTCGTGTGAGATCGGATGTGTCTAGAGCGACGTTGGATAGGCAGTGGGAATTGGGGAACTTCATGCAAGAGCTTCGATCTCTTGGGGCCACGGTACAGTTAAGGATTCCGGCTGCTTTACGCATCATGTGGAGAAATAAAATGCACAGTATGAGAGATCCGGGGGAGGTTAGGGCTTTTATAGAGCAGATTAAGGCGTCTCAGTAGGAAATGGGAAATGATGTCCGACGGAGAGCTCAAATAAGGATAGCATGATGGTTATCCTAAAAGAAGCAGGGAGGGTTCCCCTGGGGTGGGGTTTTGGTTGGGTGGTGGTTTGGTGGGTGAAGGGGTGGCTTTGCACTGGGTGTAGGGGCATGTGGGTACAAAAAGATAAAAATAAGAGAGTCCTCATAATCTGTTTAGATAGGAGGGGGGAGGATAGTGTTCAGATTTATTTTTTTGAAGATGGCTAAGTACAGAAGATCACAGTTAAAGATTCTCTCATGGAATGTTAATGGTTTAAGGGTGATGCATTGAAGGAGGAAGATTTTTGAGTATCTAAGATTGGCCGAGGAAGAGATAATTATACTGCAGTAAACTCACTTACAACGAGAGGAGTGGGAAAATTGGCTTAAACGAATGAAGTGGGTGTTATATAGTGCGTGCTCTACTCAATCTTGTGTAGTCAAAGGTGTGGCAAATTTGTTTAAAAAGTCTATAAGGTTTAAGGTAGGTAATGTGCAAGTAGATTCCAGGGGTAGATGGGTAGTGGTGGAAGTGTGTGTATATGGATACTGGGTCACAGTGGCAGGTTAATATGGCCCAAATTTAGATGATCCAACACCATTCCAAGAATTATATAATATTCTACTCTTAGCTAGGTATCCGGTGGTGTTAGGAGGTGATTTCAATATACTGTTGGATCCTGCTCTAGATAAATCCACCCCTCGGGGTACTGTTAACTCATCTAAAACTCGGTCACAGGTGAAGCAGTCTATGCTAGATTAAGGATTGGTAGACATCTGGCATTGGAAAGGGGGTGAAGGATATAGATATACATTCTATAATAAAAAATATGGCCATAAATCTAGAATAGATTTCTTCCTAATACATAAGAGCTTGTGTACAGATGTGATAAAAGTAGCTCATATACCAGCACACCTCTCGGATCATTCAGCTTTAAAGTTACATCTAGATAATCTGGGTATTAAGGTGGAGAATCCTGGTCTTAGGTGCACAATAAATCGCTCTTTATTTTTAGATGATTCAATAGTGGAGGTGCTAAAGAAAGATACGAGAGAGTATTTTGATTTGAATCGTGGATCAGCAAGTTTATGGTGTGTATGGGATGCTTATAAGGCATATATTAGAGGGAAACTTATTAGTTTGGCGGCCTATAGGCATCGAGAAAAAAAAGAGAAGTTAGGAAGTATTGAAACATCTATAAATACCTTACAGGTATTAATGCACAATGCACGAAGAGAAGGGAAGGAGGGGCAACTAGAGGAATTGGTGCGTCAAGAGGAAAAATTACGGCTGAAGTTAGATTTCTTTCTGGAGAATCGTAATAGATTAAAGTGGGAAAGTAGCCGGTACGCGCAGTATGAATATGGGGAAGGGTGCAGCAAACTGTTAGCTTGGAAAGTCAAGTCAGATTATTCAAATAGGTACATTTCATCGATCAAATTGGACACTGCAAGTCAGCCTTGTGTGGAGCAGTCAAAAATAGAGAAAGCCTTTGTGTCGTTTTTTCAAGAAATATATAAGGAGAATCTTGAAAACTCAGAGGAGAAGATCAGAGCATTTTTTAAAGAAGCCCATCTTCCTGTTTTGGATGACTCGGCAAGGCAGTTACTTGGTAGTGAGATAAGCGGGGGAGAGCTTGTTGAAGCTATAAAAGCTTTGAAGAAAGGGAAGGCAGTTGGGCCTGATAGTCTACCAAATGAGTTATATAAGGTACTGGGGGAGGAACTTATACCAATTTTACTGGAATTATTTAATTCTATGCTTCTAGCGAGGGCACAGGTACCTAAATCAAGGAACGAAGCTATAATTTGTTTATTGTTAAAACCAGGCAAGGATTCAATGTTATGTTCATCGTATAGACCTATTTCATTACTAAATTCAGATTATAAACTGTATACAGGGATCCTTTCCAGAAGATTAGGGAAATTATAGGTAACTTGGTTCACCCAGATCAGAAGGGTTTCATGAAAGGTAGACAGCTTTATGAGTTAACCCATGATTTACTTGCCGCAGTAGATTTGGCCTCACAGGAAAAGGCTCCGTTGCCGGTTTTGACTTTCGATGCAGCCAAAGCATTTGATTGTGTTAACTGGCTCTTTTTGCAGGTTGTGATGGATTCAGGTGGACTGGGAATTTCTTTTATCAGGGCTATTAGGGAACTGTATAGACACCCAACTGAGAGAATCTTGGTTAACGGTTTGTTGTCTCAAGAATTTAGGATTGGTCGAGGTACTCGACAGGGTTGTCCTTTGTCACCTTTGCTTTTTAATTTCTACATTGAACCTTTGGCAATTTTGTTACGGGCCTGCAGGGATATTCCCCCTTTTTGGAGTGGGGGTTGGGAAAAGAAAGTATTATTATACGCAGACGATCTGATGCTGTATACTAGTGATGTGGCGTGCTCCCTACCTATTATTAATACATTGATGGAGCAGTTTGGTGGAATTTCAGGTTATAGTATAAATACAGAGAAGACGGAAATTATGTGTTGGAATATGGTCTATGTTTCTCCGTTAGTTAAACAGGAGATTAAATATTTGGGAATCCAGTTTACGGCTGATCTTAGTGATGTGGCCAGGGTTAATTTTGACAGAACTTACATGGAAACTAAAAAACTTCTAAAGGCATGAGCCGCTCTTCCCCTTTCTATTATTGGTAGATCTAATATTTTAAAGATGTGCATTCTTCCAAAGTTTACTTTCTTATTTAATACTATTCCTTTGGAGTTCAAGTCGGGCTGGTTTCAAAAACTACAGGGGGACTTATCTACACTTGTTTGGGCTTCTAATGGAATAAGGATATCATGGAAGAAGCTATGTAGAAAGAAGGAGTGGGGGGGCATAGCATCTACAGATTTTTATTGGTATTATCTGGCTTTTCAACTAAAGAATATTAGAGTGTTATTGAATAAGAAGTCAGATTATTCGCCGGTCTGGAGAGCCTTGACGGCGCATCTTGCGGAAGGAGCTGATAATTTTCTATATAAATTTGGGCACCCAAAGTTTTTTAAGAAGGTTCGCTTGAAGATCCCCAGACATGCCTGTAAGTTCTGGATGCAATTTCGAAAGGTGTTAGGGATAACTTATTATTGCAGCTCTGCTCCCATTTGGGATTCACCAGGTACTCCTGATTGTCTTATGGATAAGTTATCAATTCCACTAAGAGTTAATGGTGTGGTAAGATGGGGGCAGATTATGGAAGATTCCAAATTAATATCTTGGTCTGCACTCCAGGAGTGTACAGGTGAGACAATTTCCAAGTTTAAGTATCTCAAATTATCTAGCTGGATTAAGTCTCGCCAAGTAGGAGAAATAGGGAGGAGTTCTTGGGAGGGGATACTAAATCAGACTTTTATTAAGAAGGAGATTGCCTTTTGGTATCATGCGCAGTTGGAAGTAGTAGAAGATGTTTTTTCTCTCCCTGTGTTGAAATGGGGGAAGATTTTTCCTACTGTAGAAATTACCTCTCTATGGCAAAAGTCATGTTCTGAGTTGTGGTGTACTATTAAATCAGCGGCATTGAAGAAGAACCATCTGTTTTATTTACATAGGTTATATTGGTCACCAGCTAGATTAACGGCTATTGGGAAAGTTAACAGAAATTTTCCACGGTGTGTGGATGTTAATGCAGATGATGTTCACATGTTTTGGCAATGTCCAAGTCTGAGTAAGTATTGGGAGGATATAGGAAGTATTCTTAGAGTAATCTTTGGTGATAACTTAAGAATATATCTTCTTATAGTAATGTTTGGGGTATGCGATCCAGATTTAAAGGTTCAGGAAGTGACTGTGCAGCAAGAGCATTTGTTGTTTGTATTAATGCTTTTGGCTAGACGGGAAATATGTTGTAAATGGGTGAACTCATTACCTCCCTTTGTCCAGGACTGGCAATCATCAGTAAAACGGTTATGTAATATGGAACAAATTGGCCCTCTTAGTAGAAGAGACGATTTTTTTGTTTTATTTTGTTTCCTCCTCTTAAAAATTAAGTCCAATGATTAAAACTCCCTCCACCTAAATGGGTGTCGCTTTGGTATGACCACAGCCTGAGTAAAACAGTAGGATGTGGCCGATGGCAGTCGGGGGGAAAATTGGTGCGTGTAAGACAGGTGGTGTGGCCCAGTGGTATTGTGGGCTTTGCTCTTGGATGCATACATCAAAGGCCTTTTGGCTCTTTTTCTTTTCTCTCTCTACCAAAGCCAGTGTGGTGGAATGAGGACAAAAAAAATAAAAAAATAAAAAATAAAAATTGTTGTCCATACTTGATTGTAGGGAAATACTCACCTCTCTTCAAGACATCTCTCAATGGTGACAGTCATGCATAATACTGTGTGTACAGCAGGTCATAGGAGTGCATATTAGAGTATAAAGATGCACTGATCTCTGTGCCAATACCTCTCTCTTCTATCAGAGGTCCCTATACTACAGTGTTGACAATGACCGATCTCTCTACTAACACCTCACTGGTGCATGACAGCTCACCATACCTGCATAACAAAATTATTGGCTTCACTATTACCTAGGATCTCTAGAATAGAAGCTGTGCGTACAACTCTAGAGATGCAGCAGCATATTTACAGTCCCTGAAGATGGAACTGACAGTTTGTATGAATACCGCAATAGTGTAATGAAATTGAAATTTATAAGTATTACGCAAACGTAAGTTTAAACTTTTTTATTACAACAAAACAATTAGACATTAATAGAGAACTAAAGCAATTATGTTAAACTATATGAACAACTACTAAACAAGCAGCTATATAACATAACATGTTTGTGCTCATTAGCAGGCACCAATGTCTCCCCTCTTTTTAGCTTTATTTGGCTACTGGAGTTTGATTTTTGTAGCACTTCTTTTCCAGTCTTTTAGCCACCTTAGCCTGCTAAAGATTCTTCAGTTTCCTGGTATGTATTAGCAGACTAGGTGGCAAGAAACTTTCAGCAATGCACCAAATCTATAAATTACAGTTCACAAAGCCAAGCTGGTACAGTGTTAGCTCATGCTGCTGAACTGCACAACAGTTCAGTCACTGCCATATCCTTCCAACCTGAAAACACTACGCTTCAAGACACAGTTACTGCTCAACTGTGCAATGGTCCTGTTTGTGTTAACAAGGGTCTCTTTGCTGTCTATGTAAGTAGCTAATTATTTAGTCACAGACAAGTTTCCATTTTTCTCATTAAAAAGACAAAATATAAAAACATAAAAGTTACATATTGATCAATAATTCATAACAGTGATACAGCACTCTGTTGTCTAAACATTTCTATATTTTTCACCCACAATCACATATTTATATCAGATGCACCAGTAGCCTGTTATTCCTTTCTCCCAAAAAATACCACACCCTCAACCAGTCTATTTTCATATTTTTGCAATTAAATTACAAAATGCCATGAACTCTGCTTTCATAACAGTTTCTAAAGTAACATAATCATCTTGACACACCTTTGCTAACACTCAGCAGTGTTTCACTCAAGAAATAGCAATATCACCACTCAAATATTGCATAGTGCTACAATATATATATACAATGAGTTTCATAAGGACAGTAGAGCTTGCATTCTTTGTTTTGTAATTTAAGAAACAGTACTTCCTTTATTGATAAGGTTATACAGCTGACAATGTAATTTTTACCACAAGCTGCAAACCTTGTCACATCTCTCTACAATGTAATGTGTACTTCTCAAAATTTATATTAACACTCATACACCTCCCCAAACAGCTTTTTACTCTGTAAACAACATGGTGTAGGATATGTTTACCAACATTAGTACACTTTCTGACACTTCACTTCACAACACAATATATAAATAAATATATTTATATATATCTATATACTTTTAAATATTTCTTAAATGCAGATGAACACCCCAGTCTCTTTCATCTCCACGTAAATTCACTTCTGCTGCGTACAACTCAAACATAGTTCCTTCTTCTCCAAAGCACCAAGGGCAAACTGAGCTACTTCTGGTTCTACACCCAATCACATCACAGCATTTCTTCAACCAGGTAATACGAATGGTAACTATTTGTTGAGCCTTGGCCCTTTTTTTTTTTTTTTTACTTCTCTCCATATGATCCCACAAGAGTCTCACCGGATCATAAAACACCAGTCATTTTCTAATGAGGGTCTCGCGACATGCTCGTGGGATCAAATGAACCTCGTGTGGTAATCTTTATTCCCTGTAGCTTGCACACTACTCTTGCGAGTATCTCATGAGATTGCAACACAACTGTAGGACAATAATAGTATTTGGGAGGGACTAGCCTCCTCACTGAGAACTGCCCCTTAAATAATAGTTCTACATACTAGGGTATGAGGAAGAACTACCCTCTACTTTCCAAGCTCTCTGTCAGTTGACATGTATGCATAGTAGTCTGTGTGGATAGACTGGCTTCTCCTTCGACATCTCTCTCTCAGATGATGGGTGTGTGTAGTAGGGTGTATAGGGAGTGACTGGCCTCTCCACTGAGACATCTCTCTTAGATGATGGGTGTATGTAGTAGTGAGTGTACTTGGACTGGCCTTTCCTGATAGACCTCTTTCTCAGAAGATGGGTATGCATAGTAGGCTGTGTGGAGACAGACTGGCCTCTCCACTGAAACCTCAGTCTCTGATGACGGGTGTGCATAGTAGGGTGTGCAAAGAGAGACTGGCCTCTCCATTGAGACATCTCTCTCAGATGGCATATGCATAGTAGTGAGTGGGAAAGCACTGCCCTTTCCTCTCAGACCTTTCTCTTGCAGATGACAGGTGTGCATATTAAAGTGTGTACATGGGCTGTCCTCTCCTGTCAGACCTCTCTCTCAAATTATGGGTGTATGTAGTAAGGTCTGTGGATGGAGTGGCCTCTCCTGTCTGACATGTCTCTTAGATGATCTGTGTGTGTAGTAGGATGTGTGCATGGACTAACCTCTTCTTTCAGACCTCTCTATCAGGTGATGGGCTCCCATTGTAGTGTGTGAGGAGACACTGCCCTCTCCTGTCACATGGCAGTGACAGGCCTCTCCTGTCTGACATTTTTCAGATGATGAGTGCTTCATATAGGGTGAGGATGGACTGTCCTGTCCCTTCAGATCTCTCTCTCAGATGACAGGTGTGCATAGTATTGTGTGGGGAAGGACCGGTCTCTGCTTTGAGATCTCTCCCCAAATGACAGGTATGCATTGTAGGGTATGTGGAGGGACTGGCCTCTCCTTTTATACCTCTCTCCCAGATTACATGCATGCGTAGTAGTAAGTGTGGAGGGACTAGTCTCTCCCATCTGATCTCTAAGATGTTAGATTGCCCATACTCAGTTGAGGGTAGTGACAGGCCTATCCTCTCAGACAAATCTCTCAGATGACAGTGTGCTTCATATAGTGTGAGGATGGACTGGCCTTCTCCTGTCAGATCTCTCTTACAGAGGATGAGTGTGGATATTAGGGTGTGTGGATAGACTGCCTTCTCCTGTCAGACCTCTCTCTCAGATAACAGGTATGAGCAGTAGGGTGGGTGGATGAACTGACCTCTCTCTCGAATGATGGGTGTGCATAGTAGTGTGTGGGGAGGACTGCCCTCTCCTGTCAGATGTCTTTCTCAGATGATGGATGTGCATAATAGGGTATGTGGATGTACTAATCTCTCCTGTCAGACCTCTTTCTCAGATGATGGGTGTGTAGTAGGGTGTGTGGACTGACTAGCCTCTCCTTTCAGATCTTCCTATTAGATGACAGGTGTGCATTGTAGTGTGTAGGGAGAGACTGCCCTCTCCTGTCACATGTTTCTCTCAGACGATGGGTGTGCATGGTAGGGTGTGTGGATGGACTGGCCTTTACTTTCAGATCTCTCCCTTAGATGTCAGGTATGCATTGTAGTGTGAGGTGAGGGACTGCCCTCTCCTGTTAGACCTCTCTCTCTTAGTTGGTGGGTGTCCATAGTAGGGTGTGTGGATGGCCTGGCCTTTCCTTTCAGACCCCTCTTGCAGATGATGGGTTGTCATAGTCAGTTATGTGGAGAGAGATTGGCCTCTATGGTGGGACCTCTATCTCACATGATGGGTGTTGTGCCTAGTAGGTTGTATAGTAAGGGCCTGACCTCTCCTTTGAAACCTCTCTCTCTCAGATGACAAGAGTGTGGATGGTCTGGCCTCTCCACTGAGACACCTCTCTTTGATGATGGGTGTGCCTAGAAGGTTGTGGGAAGAGGCTTGATTCTACTCACAACTCTTCCCAAGCCAATGGGCGTAAATATCAGATTCTGATAAACACCATCCCCAGTTAAAAGTGAGAAAACCAGAATATATTCAAAGATCTCCTACTCCTTCCTATTTATTTCAATCCTGTGAGAGTCTTGGAAGATTGCAACATTTGTTTAATAAGAAAATTAGATTTCAGTTCATCTTTTACAAACTTCCTCTCAATAACAAGAACCACAAAATGCATTTCTACTTGTAGAGTGTATTGAGGACTCACATACCCATTTTTACTATTCAGGTTCCTGTGAGAGTTCCTCAAAATTGTAAAAATTAGTTAAAAACAATATACATTTATAATATTCATAGTATTTATCCCTTAGACACCTCCTCTCTAAATCTAGGGGGACAGTATGCCCTCCTTCTGCCCCCCTTATATAGCTCTTTTACATCATTTACACAACACCTCCAATTTTTCATAATAAAAAGTAATGCCCGCTGTATCATTTCTCACATTCTAATAGCCAGCCAGTCAGAGCACTTGCTCCAGCGGGACTTGCGGGGGAGAGCGTGTAGGCTCACGGGAAAAACAGGCCTGCCGACCAATCACAGTGCCCCATTTTTTATTCTGTACTCTCGCTGGAGGCTTGCAAGACTCTTGCAAGCCCAACTGCCAAAATATATATATACCTTAATTTCTCAAACTACTGGATAGATTATACACCAAATCCCAACAAGCAAAATCTGTGGACTGAAATCTATCTCCCTGCGAATTTGGTGTAATTCTGTCAGCAGTTTTGGGCTGTAGCTCTGCCAAAAGAAGTCCATGAAAACTGGATGGGGATTTTGTGTTTTGGGACCCCCGTTTTTTTCTCAGCCCCACTTGACGGATCACCCTGAAACTTTCCAGGAAGGAGCTGAGGTCGATGAACATTTTCTTTAGAAAGTCTATGGAAAAGAAGATCTAATTATAACTGCCACTATATATATATATATATCTGACAATTTCCTTAACCTTCCGAAAGGAAAAAACGCACTCCAAAGTTGTTAATTAATCTAATGCTTTAATGCTGAGCTCTGTTCAGTCTACAACAATAACGCCCGACGCGTTTTGGTCATTTCAACTTTGCTCACAGGCATTTCCTTTTGTGCCCTTCTCAGTGTTTATATATGTGAAAAAAACGTCATTAGAAACAACAACTGTATTCAATATCACATTACTACCATACTGATCATTTCAAACTTTCTTATTTCCATCGGTAAAGAAATTATTCATCTATTTTATTTCGGTTTGCCAATCATAATTGTTTGACGTTTATAATGGATTATGAGTAATGTAGTCTCATATGTTACTGAATACTTTGCTGTTTCAAGTGCATTTTACTTTTACCTTGTGTTGATATTCTTGCTTGTTAAAACATTGTAACTAAATTCTACATATTCCTTTGTTACCTGGGTATGAATACAAGTTATGAACAAACTTTACTTTACATATATAACTGATGTTAAAGTTGTCGTCTAATAATACACTTTCTTATTTGATTGTATTCCATTTGTTGTTCAGTTACTAACCCTTCTTTACTAATATTGACTATACAAACAAGACTAAAATTAACAAATCTCCCAATTATATTCGCAATCATGCACCTGAGTGTGTCATTAATTCACAAAACACTGAAGACATTTTCAGGAATTAACAAATATTTTAAAAACAAACCAAAAAAGCCATAGGGATACATAATACTGCAAGACATTAAGTTCATTCATGTTCATAACCACGTGTGTTGAATTCACCCAAGTTAGAACCTTTCATTATAAATGTACAAATAACTCCTCATCCTGGTTCAGCCCTAAAGTAGTAAATGAACGAATCTCTAAAATATGTCTTAATTCAAGCTGCCGTAATTTTTTTCTCTCTATCACCTCCCCGTTCATTTATGGGAACTTGATCAATTGCATAATACCTCATTGATTCCCATTTACTGCAGTGTGCCTGCTCCATATGTCTTGATGTTGTATAGATCCTGTCCAAATTTATAGTAGCCCGAATATGTTCTAAATTCTGTTTTTTTGTCTCACATGTGGTGCTTCCTACATATTTCAAACCACCAGGGCATTCAATAACATAGACTGTGAAACAACTTTTACAGGTGATATGTTGTCAAATTTGTTTCACACCTCCATTGGCAATAGAGTATTCTTTTGTATTTTTGCCAATTTTGCATGCTTTGCAATCTCCACACTTCCAAAGACCAGATCTTTGTAACAAATTCAATATTGCATGCAAATAGCTTTCATCTACCTAATACAAATTGGAATATCCCCTATGGTAAATTCCTTTGAATAAAAAGAATTTGTTCGGAACCTGGTGAAAATGAGAAACATCTGAAGGCTTCAGAAGAAAGATTTTTAGCTGGAAAATATCCAAAGAAATGTATCGTGATGGCAAACCAACGTATCAATCAGGTTTCAATAATGCAATTCATTCACAATGTTAGGTCCTCATCTAGCAGTAGGAGTGCAAACTTTATTCGACTTTCAACAAGTCATAAAAGTAGCAAATAAAAAACACACATCTATGTATAAGAACACAATAAATAAGTAAGATGATAAAAGAATAAATAGTAAAAATAAAAATGCACATTGTTAATTTATCCGTGCACAAATATTTAAATAACCTTGTTAAGTTTAGGCCACTTCACCCATAGACTTCCTTACAATTAATACTGAACATAAAATATTTGCCAAAATTCCACACATTTTGATGGAAGATAAAACCTGTAAACTAATATACGCACCACAACACTGGCACAAGTTAATCCATCTTAAAAGGGGCAGTAGAAAACGCTTTCTCTGTTTATCATAAAATTTACAAAAGAGGACCACATGCATCGTAGTTTGGGATGCCTTCACGTCACAGGGGCATACTCTTAAGACTGTACTCCAGTCATTCATAGTCGGAAAAGTTACTAAGCGATGGAAGGTATCTAATTGTAATCTTGTAAGAACAAAACGTTGTCGAGGGTTTATCACATTTACCAAGTAAAGCTGCATGCCTTCCGTGGACAAGATTAATTGGTTGGACATAACACTAGACTTTTTCGATTCAGCTTCCCAACGCTGATCTTCCAGGTGCTTCAATGTCAAGGCCCTCAGTTCCTTCCTGGTTATTTTTCCCAATGATTCAGGGTTTGTATAATAGTCTTAACTACCCATGTTTCCAAAGAAGGTCATAATGTATCTCAACCAAGGAACTCTTAACAAGTATGTTAGCATCATACAATCAGATAAGATGGCCTTGTTTAGTCCAGTATGCTCAGAGGTCCACACTTTGTGCCATAATAATAATGGCTGTATCTTTATCAAATCAGCTATAAAAGAAACCCCTAGTTCCACATGGCTAATATACGACGATGTGCCGTTTGGTACCATTAACAAATGTCTGAGGAAATCATTTTCCACCGTCTGAATCGGATTACAATTGGTATACCCCGAAATACCTGATCCATACATGGCAGCCGGGATGCACTTGGCTTTGTAGATTTTTACCATATTCGGCGGGGTAATCCCCCCTAGCCTTTTTGAAAAATTCTTCAAAGCCGCCGTTGTTTTAGTGATCTGATCTTTTTTTGTTTTCACACAATGTGCCCAGGAACCCTGTTTGTCCAACATTATGCCCAGATATGAAAATGTTCGAGCTATATCCACTTTACCCTCATCGATGGTAGTATTATAGATCTTGCCCGGTTTCCTACTGCAATTCATTATAAAGGTTTTGGAACGATTAACAGTAAGTCCCAAATCTGTCATGAAGATTATGCAGGTGGTTAGAAGTTTTTGGAGGGCTAATGGTGTCCTAGCCATAAGTACTGCATCGTCTGCATAAAGCAGTACAGGGACAGCACGATTACCTATTTGGGGAAGATCTTTACGTTTGGTTATCAGTTCACGTTCTAAATTATTTATGTATAATGAGAACAAGAGTGGAGCAAGAACACAGCCTTGGCGCACCCCTCTGTATATGCCAAAAGGCCTAGTACATTCCCCTCCTATCCCACACCTTACTCTTGCTCTACACCCTGTATACAGGTCCCGTATAAACTGAACTATTGTTGATTCAACCCCCATGCTGCTTAAAATGTCCCATAGCTTCTCATGTAATATGCAGTCAAATGCTGAAGATAAATCTATAAAGGCCAAGTAAAAGTTACCCTCTCTGATCTTTGTATACTTCCCCACTAAAATACTTAAATTCAGACCCTGTTCCACCGTACCTATTCCTGTGCGGAAGCCATACTGCACTGGAGATAAGATATAATTTTCTTCCGCCCATGTTTGGAGTCTGTTCAAGATTATTCTCCCGCTAGTTTAGCTGATGTGTCGAGCAGGGAGATTGGACTGTAGCAAGCTGGATTAAGGCGATCACCTTTTTTGTATATGGGGATGATAATAGAATCTCGCCACGTCGATGGGGGGCCTTATATACAAAAAGCCCTCAATACCTGTGTCATTAAAGGGCCCCATAGATGCGTATTTGCCTTATATAAATCTATTGGGACGCCATCGGGGCCTGGCGCTTTCCCCGCTTTGCTTGTATTTATGGCTTCCACTACCTCCTCCAGGCTATACTGGGGTATTACAGCCGAACATGGGCCTTCCTGGGCATCTGGGGCCTTTAAGGAATCCATTGAGTCTATGTCACTGGGGTGATGGTATATTTTAGAAAAATATACAATCTAATCCTCTTCTGAAATTGCAATGTACATTCTAGGGATATCTCTATCCCCTAACACAGGAGTGTTTATTATTTTCCAGAAGAGGATGTTGTCCTTCGCCAGGCTAGCTTTGTGTAAGTTTTCCCACAAGTTTCCTCTCAGGGTAGATTTCCTCTTTCTTGTGGCTGTCTTATATGCCTCTCTGCACATACGTATTTCGGTCGGGCACCTTGTTGGGGCACTTAGGGCTTCTTTTAATCTCATGTGTGCTTTTGTGCAATCATGGTCAAACCAGCCACTTTCCCTTTTTTGTCCTGCCTTTCCCAACCTAGTAGTAAGAACTTCTTTCACGCCTTGCGTTATCTGCAAGAAGGCACTTAAACATTTTCCTGGATCTATGTCCTCGCTGAGACAGTCTACAAAGGCTTGATTGTGGTCACGTATTAACTGTTTCAATAGAACCTTTGAATCTATCTGAGACCATCTCAGTGTATATCCATTACGCGGAGCTAATTCAATATCGTTTACCAACGTGACCTTATCAACTTTGGCCTATGTAGAAGGAGTTAGTGAGAGTTCCAGGCTCTGAGGGAAGTGGTCGCTTATTGCAATGTCATAAAGTGCATAATTAGTGAGGTAGTGTGCAAAGTGGGTTGACATTAAAACATAATCAATCACCGTATCAGCGCCCCTTCCATTAAAAGTTGGTTTAAACTGTGGTTCTTCAGAATGTAATTCATTTACAAAAAGACAGGTTGTATTTTTGGGCCACTAGGTTCATCGCATCTCTTTGGATGGTATGTGAGAAATGAGGCCTTAAGCCAATGTCTTCAGTATCCCACCTGCACACCTTCTCCGAAAGTTCTTTACAAAGATGAACATTAAAATCACCACCCCATATAATAAGAGTCTCACGTCTATTATTTGCACATATTTTCTCTAGGTCCTCTCCCATCTCCATTAAAATATTAGGGACTTCTCTTGGTGGTGCATTTTTATAAAAATTGATAACTACTAACTGAGTATTTTGGTCCAGGTTGCTCTCTATCATTTGGTAATGCAATCTCGTAATTAGCATTTTTAGATTCTTTAACCACAACTTGTTGGAAATATCTGTGCATAAGCCTCCTTTTGGCTTGCCATGTTTGGTCTGTACAGCTGGTGAGTGGAATGTCTGATAACCATTTATATGAACAGGATTTAATAACCAGGTCTCCTGGAGGCACATGCAGGAAAAATCTTCTATAAAGTTCACCCAAAGCTCATTATTAATCTTATTAGTTAGACCTGCCACATTCCAATAAAGTATGGTTATTTCCATGTTCTGTTGAGATTGGGAACACGCATTATCTGTGGGTGGTGGGGGTATGCCACCATCTATTGTATGAATTGTTGTCAGAGGGGCATCTCTCTGATTTGACTGGGTCTCTACTATATTCCTATCAGATGTCACTACGTACAGTATATCTTCCCTATTCGTGCTAGGCCCTTCTGTATTTACTTCCGGGACCATTTCATAGAAGGAATCTTTCTTGTTCTCACTAAGTCAATCTAGACCTTCTAACGTTGTAAGAGGTTGAAATCTATTACGAGAAAGAATAGGGTCTGGACTGATTGGAAATATGCTACTTACTGATTGTGGATTCCTGAAATTGTGCCACAGAGGTCTTTGATAAAAAAATCCCAAGGGTAGTAGAGAGATTCCTTGGTGGGTGGCTTGTCTAGCTCCTAATTCGCAGATGATACTGTCTACTAAATCTGGGGATTTAAATGAAAGTACCACACAATCTCCTTCCAGTACTTTCTCCCTGCTTCCTATCCACTTGACTCTTCTAACCATTTTTATATCATCAAAGAGGAGCCCCACCATTCCGGAGCCCAAGCGTGTTCCTATCCAGTTCAGAGCCTTATTCCTCAGTGCCGACCATGTTTCTCGCTGTTTATCACCTATAGATGGAACATTTGCCAAGACCACCACATATGGAGTTGCCTCTGGAGGAAGATGTAAAAGGTCGCTTGGGGTGTATGTGGACTTCATAGGTCTTGTTCCACTACATTGACTCCCTCCTAAGTTTAACTGGGGCTGATTTGTCCTAGCCAGTGATGGAATATTATGTACTGTCCTGGTTGATTTATAACTAGTACTTAATGGTGGTTGTAATTTGGTCAATGGCTTTGAAGTCAGATGTGAGTAGCTGATATTTGATGATGTTAATGGGAGTTGTAATTTAGTCAGGGGTTTTGAGGTCAGATGTAAATCATCTACCCTGTCTTGCATGGTGAGTTGTGTGTTACTCACAGGATTTGGAATCGACAATGGTATACTAAAATCTTGTTTCACATGGTGTAAACCCTCAGATTGTAAGGACTTTATAATTCCTAAGCCTATCTCAACCTTACTCTCCACCACTTTTAGGCGCTCCGTCAAAGAATCCAGTGAAGCCCCGATTGATGATTTCAAAGTGTTTACTAAGTCGTAAAGATTTGCAAGGAGGGTTCGAGTCGTATCTACTGAGTGACTTGGGAGTTTCTTTCGAGAAGGTTTCTTTAATGGCTGTCTGCCAAGTGTGGTTACTGAATCTTTCTTAGGCAATTTTTTAGTGGTATTATCTGCCTTTCCTACCACCGGCTTCCTTGGACGTTTAGCTACAGGTGAAAGGTCATCCGGGGTATAAATTGAATCTGAGATGTTTTGAATACATCCATTTATGTGCTTTACTTCTCTATTCAGTACCCCATTATCACTCTGATTGGAATCGTCAGGTATCCCAGTATTCTTTGGTGATTGGATAATATGTTCTTTAGGTGTCTTCATACATTGGCAATTTGTTTGTCTATCATCCCCATTGCCCCTGAGATATATTTTAATATGGATGTACTATCTTATAGGTTTTGGGGGTGATTCAATGTTGAATGCTTTCTTTTGCCCACATGTTATATGGTATCACTCTTATTCCAATACGGAAGAAAGAGGCTGAATAGGGTATACCAGTTAAGTTGACTTACCAACACCAAGAAGTCACCACCCCAATTAGATAACTTAACCAAAGAGTTTAAGTACACAATCTGAGTCAGTAATCAATAGTTATCAGTCTGCTCAAGGAGTAGGATTGGTTATCGTGTAAAAAAAACGTTCTCACTTATATATCCAGCATGAGGGGCTCCTGAAGTGTTCCTGAAGTTTGGTATTCTGCCGGGGGCTGAAAACGAGGCAAAGAGGTACCACAGTATTTTCAGTGCACCACCATCTGGCCCAAAATTACTGAGGCTTCTCTTTCCCCTCCTCTATTAAATTGGTGTTGTTATGAAGCTCGATCCAGGGCCCCCAAAAAGAAGATGAAAGAGGGAGGACCCAGCCTCTTCCTGGCGTTGACGGGCGAAGGACAGGCCCGCCCTTGGCCCGGGCTCCGCGCGGGAGCGCTGCTCAGTGTTAGTAGGGGCCTCCCGGCAGTGGCAGCCAAACAGCGCAACCTCCGAAGAGGGCGCGCCTCACAGGTTCCAAATGGGGCTCCTCCCTGCCCCAGCAGCACAAACAAACGTGTCCCGCGAGGCGGGAGCGCTCCTCGGTGTTAGTAGGGGCCTCCTGGCAGTGGCAGCCAAACAGCGCGACCTGCGAAGCGGGCGCGCCTCACAGATTCCAAATGGGGCTCCTCCCTGCCCCAGCAGCACAAACAATCGTGTCCCCATCTAGAAGGGATTCAGATAGCCAGATCCGGTTTATTACCACATATTCTAAAAATGCCAAAGAAATTGGAAATTTTTGACAAAACATTGGCCTATATTACAAATGGATCCAACAGTCATTGAAATCATGGGGGAATAACCTAAATTGACATTTAGGAGGTGTTTTGCTTTCCTTCTCTTATCTTATGACCGAGCTTACAAACCTTCTCTGGAATGCACTTCTTAGTTTAAAGAAGACAATTATTATTATTACTTCACCACGAGGTTCCTGAAAGACGAGATTAGTAGGTTGGAAGCTCACGTTGAAAAGTAGTCGCAGCAATGAAAGCAAAATATATCAAAGTACTTCTCAATTGCTATGTACACAGCAAATACATGTGATTATATTATAGCATAACTTCAAAGCAAAGAATAAAAGTAAAAATGTCATCATCATAGGGCCTATCACTGCTCGTCATCCTTCTCATGCCTGCAAGTTGATGACTCCTGTTCAACTGCGAGAAGGAGATTTTCCACCCAAACGGGAGGCCAGGCAGCTGACGTCCGCTCCTGACTGAAGTCCTGGAGAATCTCCCCTTGCTGCTGCCCAGGGACACCGCTAAAAAAACCTGGCCCCTTCCTCTCAGACCTGGGAAATAAAACAAGCCAATTGGAGATTGGCCAGATCTCCTAAGCCTCTCCTCTTCCCAAGGCTGAGCAGAAAGGAAAACACCAAATATACGCTCTCTTATCACGTTAGGTTTTGTGTGAATTCAATTTGAAAAAACACAGCTTGGTCTACCATGTGGAAAAACACAGCTCATCTGCAATGTCTCAACTGCAATGTCTAACTCCACATTAAAGCCTATAGGCAGCTAACCTAAATACCAAATGTAATGTCTAATGCCATGTTAAAGCCAATAGGCAGCTAAACTGAATACAACATGTAATGTGCTATTGGTGAACATTGAGCAACTAATATGCGCAGTGGTGAAACACAAAGTGATTGGTCAAACACAGTTAATGGCATAACAGGAGGGTACCTAATTTAAGGGACAAATTGACAAAAAGTCAGTTTAGTTTTCAAAAGAAAAATTGGTTACAAAGAACTGGTTTTTGGAAGTGTGGAGATTACAAAGCATGCAAATTTGCAAAAATACAAAAGAATACTCTATTGGCAATGGAGGTGTGAAACAAATTCAACACCATATCACCTGTAAAAGTCGTTTCACAGCCTATGTTATTGAATGCCCTTGTGGTTTGAAATATGTAGGAAGCACCACATGTGAGACAAAAAAAACAGATTTTAGAACATATTCGGGCTACTATAAATTTGGACAGGAGCTATACAACATCAAGACATATGGAGCAGGCACACAGCAGTAAATGGGAATTATTGACGTATTATGCAATTGAGCAAGTTCCCATAAATGAACGGGAGGTGATAGAGAGAAAAAATTATGGCAGCTTGAATCAAGACATATTTTAGAGATTCGTTCATTGACTCCTTTTGGGCTGAACCAGGATGAGGAGTTATTTGTACATTTTTAATGAAAGGTTCTAACTTGGGTGAATTCAACACGCATGGCTATGAACATGGATGAACTTAATGTCTTGCAGTATTATGTATTCCTATGGCTTTTTTGGTTTGTTTTTAAAAAATTAGTTAATTCCTAAAAAATTCTTCAGTGTTTTGTGAATTAATGACACACTCAGGTGCATGATTGCGAATATAATTGGGAGATTTATTAATTTTAGTCTTGGTTGTATAATCAATATTAGTAAAGAAGGGTTAGTAATTGAACAACAATGGGATAGAAGCAAATAAGAAAGTGTATTATTACATCAGTTATAGATGTAATGTAAAGTTTAATAATAACTTGTATTCATACCCAGGTAACAATGGAATATGTAGAATTTAGTTAGAATTGTTTTAACAAGAAAGAATATCAACATGAGATAATAGTAAAATGCACTTGAAACAGCCAAGTATTCAGTAACATATAAGACCACATTACCCATAATCTATCATAAATGTGAAACAATTATGGATGGCAATCCGAAATAAAATAGATTAAGAATTTCTTTACTGATGGAAATAAGTAAGTTTGAAATTATCAGTATGGTAGTAATGTGATATTGAATATAGTTGTTGATTCTAATGACTTTTTTTCACATATATAAACACTGAGAAATGCCTGTGAGCAACGTTGAAACGACCGAAACGCGTCGGGCGTTATTGTAATTGTTGTGGACCGAACGGAGCTCTGCATTAAAGCATTAGATTAATTAACAACCTTGGAGTGCGGTTTTTCCTTTTGGAAGGTTAAGGAAATTGTCAGACATAATAACGGGTGTCCTACCGTAAAACCCGCACCACCGCGGGATGAAAGTGCGCCGGCGCACGCCAACAAAGGACACCATTATCAGATTGGATATATATATATATATATATATATATATATCTCCCCACAGTGCTTCGATCCTGATGTCCCATGGGGGTGGCAAGATTGACTGCAGAGTTGCCATACACAATCATCCAGAATTTGGCCACGCAAGGAAGATGCACAAGCAAGACCATTCGGATCAAAATGCATTGAGTCTTTGTGGGGTAAATAAATCCTTTTAAGCACGCTTGAGTACACTTCTTCCTTGTGTGGCCAAATCTGTTTTTTTATATGTAGTCAGGACCAAGTTTCCATAGGAAAAGTATTTTTCCGTCTGCTAATAACTTTGGTGTTGTTTGTCGAATCTTCACAAATTTTTCAAAACTTGAGTCTTGGTCACTGTCTGGAAAGTTTCAGAGTGATCCATCAAGGGAAGGTCAGGAGAAAGGGGGGAGGGGAGGGTCCTAAAACATGTTTTTCCCATTCAATTTCAGATTTTAGACACGGCTATACCCCAAACCACTAAATTGAATTACACCAAATTTGGCAGAAAGCTAGCTATTAGTCCAGAAAGATAGATTTTGGTGAATTGGTGTAAATCTGTTCAGTAGTTTTACAAATTTTAAAGGAAAAATAACATTTGTATGTCTAGGGATGCAAATTCTCCATGGATCCGACAGATCTCATGCTGAAACCTGATTGTCTGCCAACACTTTAACCAGGAAGTGTTAGCAACCATCTTGGGGCTCAGACTGATCTGAGTCCCAAGAAAAAAGGCAACGAAAACCATAATGGGGCATAATAGTAACACCTTGACACCTTGACCCCTTGGGCCTGATGGTGGGGTCCTACAGGTACACTGTAAAAAAAAATATTTTTTTTACAAAACGTTTTGCTGTGAATTTACAGACGATCCTCAAATCCAGGCAAAACAAAACAAGTGCAGTGTGCCACGATTATTTGTTTTTGCCCACTGGTTGGGCCATGTCCTGGGGGTATTGTTATTAATCATATAGGTGAGGGGGTGTATGTGGACCCCTTGCCATGCAGATTACAGCCTCAGAGTCCATTACCCAGAGCCTGGACAATATACATGATATGGAGGGGGGTGCTCAGCCTTTCTGTGCAATGGAAAGGGGGGGCATGCATCCCCACCCCCAGAGCCATTAATGGCCCTGGGAATGACCACACTCTAGGGCTGGCTTCCTATGTCCTGAGGTGCCCACCCTCGGGACATAGTTCTTTGCTCTCACTTGGCGGGAGGTATGACAGCTCCTGCCAAGGGATAACAAACAATAAGTCTGCTTTCACCAACCAGGAAAACTGCTCTGGCCTGCTTGGAGAAGACTTTTCATCTATTTCCCTGCAAGCGGGAAAACATAGAAATATTGCTCGCTTACGCAGGGAACAGCAATTTTTGCTGGCGGCGGGAAGATGGCAGGTACCACAGGCGTATTTGGGCTTCCCCAGCAGCCCCCAGCAGAAGATACTGGGTGCCCTGGGTGAGGCCATCGCATCCATGTTTAAATGGTTGCGTCCTGGGGCATCGGGGCCTTGGGGCTGATTTCAGCCCAGAGAGGGGGGCCACGTGGCCCCCACCACTTGAACTAATTGATTGGGCCCTAGTGTATGGGGTTTCCAGGGCCAAAATTGGCCTGGGGTGTGGAGCTGAGCAGCCCCCCTCCCGTTTCAGTAATAGGCCAGGCCCCAGGGAATGGGGTCACCGGTGCAGAAATCAGCTCACGGAGGACGGTTACATGCCCCCTTCTAATATTTTTGATTGTTCAGGCCCCAGTGGATGAGGCCCCGGGCCAAAATTAGCCCAAGGAGTGGGTGCATGCCCCCCTACTGAATGACAAATCTAGAAAGCCAGATGGGATGGGGTTTCCGGGTGCACAGTAGCTGGGGATGGGAGCGCCATGTTCCCCCCCCCCCCTTTTCACAGCCCCAGGAGGAGGGGTCTCTGGGGCCAAAATTGGACCATGGAGGGGGATTATGCCTATCTCCCATCTTTGCTATATGGCTAGGCCCTGGGGGATGGGGTCCCCTGGACATAATTGGCCCAGGGAGGGGGGCTGTGTGCCCCCCTCCTAGGTTGCCTGCATGTGGGAGGTTGGGCACAGTGCTGGCCAGCAGCCTGGCCTTGCAAAGGAATCCCCACCGAGCACAGATAAAGGCCGAACCCAGCCATGCACGGCCAAAGGCTGGGCATGTCAGGGGTTGGATAAAACACAAAGTAATCAAATTTTACTTAACATTAAAAAAACTAGAAATTCACTTGCAGAAAGCAGAGTTATGTGGGGTTAGGGACCCCAGGACATAGCAGGAGCTGTCCCTGAGGCATGGCGGTCCCCAGAGCCATGTATGGCCCCCAGAAGGGGGCCGCATGGCCTCCCTCCAACATTGTATTTGTCCTTGGGAAGTGTTGATTCCTGGGCAGGTGGTCCGCAATGGACCCCCTTCATTATTTTATTTTAGCCCCATGGAGGTAGCGGTCCTGTGGGGGGATGCACTGTCCCCCGCATACAATTCATCATTTGCCCTAGGGAGGTGGCAGTCCATGGGGCTGTGGGGGGACTGCGTGGCCCCCCTGCATACAATTCTATTTTTGCCCCAGGTAGGGCCCCGCATATACATTTAATACAGCCCCAAGGAAGTGGCTGTCCTTGGAGCTCTGGGGGAGGCCATACGGCCTACCACACATGAAAACATTGTTTTGCCCCAGGGAGGTGGCAGTCTCTGGGATTGTGGGGGGCAGCACAGGCTTCCACAGTATTCTTTTGGGTCGCCCTCGGGAGGTGGAAGTCCTTGGGACCTATAAAAGCCCGGGGGCGGGGGGTGGGGGGCATTCCATTAACTGCTAATCGCCTGAACATTTTTTTTTAAGTGCTTTTTTGCTCTGGTCCCTCTGGCACGCCAGCACCAGAGCTAAGGGGTCAGGGTGTCCCTCATTTTTTACTGGGACTCAGCTGATGCTGAGTCCAAAGATGGTTGCTAACACTTCCTTGTTGAAGTGCTGGCAGCCAATCATATCTCAGCACGCTATCGGGAGGGTTCATGGCAGAGCCTTTGCGTCCCTATATGTACAAATTAGTTTTTTCTTTAGTTTCTCAAAAACCACTGAACAGATTTACACTAAATAACAAAAAGTACGCTTTCTGGACCAAGAGCTACTTTGGTGTAAATCCGTCCAGTGGTTCAGCACTATTCCTGTTTAAAATTCCTAACGAAAAGTGCATGGGGAGAAAACGCCTTTTTTTGGCCCCTGCTTTACAGATCACCCCAAAACTTTCCAGACATTATTAGCAAAACTAAAAACACTGTTTCTATAGAAACTAGGGCCTCACTGTGACTATCTAGTGGTGGTTGTCACTAGGTAATCTATATACATTACCTACTGCTAGTCGCCAGTACGAAGTTATAGTTAGGACCTAGTTTCCATAAGAAAAGCATTTTCTGTTTTGCCAATAACTTTGGTGCTGCTTGATGAATCTTGCCCAAATTTTCAAAACTAACATGACATTTCAGCTGCTGTCGTGAAAGTTTTTGAGTTATCCATCAAGCTGGTAGCTGAGAAAAAAGAGGGGTCCCAGAACATGTATTCCCCATTTACTTTCCCAAAGGGTCTTTAAACATGCCTGAAGCTCGAACCACTGAACGGAATTCCACTGAATTTGGCAGGAAGCTAAATCTTGGTGCGCAGATTGTGCTTTTTGTGATTGGTGTAAATCCATTCAGTAGTTTCTGAGGTATTTAAGGTTAAAAATATAGATATCTAGGGATATAAATCCTCTGCAGATCCAACTGTCCCTGTGCTAATATCTTATTCTCTACCAACACTTCAGCAAGGAAGTGCTGGCAGCCATTTTGGGACTTGGCTTCAGTCGAGTTCCAGAAAAAAGGAGAAAAGAGTCCAGGGTAGGCATAGCTTGAGCCCTTAGCCTTGGTTCAGTGGTTCTTCAGGGACTCTGCCATTGCTAAAATGCATTTAAAAAAAAAAAAAAAATCTCAGAAACGATCTGCAGAAGGATCCCCAGATTTTTCTGAGAATTAGAAAGAAAATCATGGTCTTCCATGCACTTAATTTATTTCACCCCTGGGTGGGCCAGGTCCCAGGGGCATAAGGGGATCAAAATAAGAGGGGGGAGCACGGGGATCCCCTCCTAGGGCTTTTAATAGCCCCGGACACTACTACCTCACCTGGGAAAGATATTATTATTAATATAATATATAAATTAATATAATAGTGGGGGTCCTACAGACCCCCTGCCCTGGGAACTGTCACCTTCTCTGGGCAATGAATCATGAATACAGAGTGGCCGCACAGGCCCCTCCATATCCCAGGGACTGCCACCTCCCCAGGGCAATGACTGAGGAATGCAGGGGGTGCAGCATGCCCCCCCACACCTGGGGGACTGCCACATCCCAAGGGCTGAAACTTAATAGTTTATGGGGGGCCCTGTGGACCACCCGCATCCTGGGGACCACCACCCTCCCAGGTGAAAAATTATTTTAGAATCATGAGGTTGGGGGATCCTGCGCACTATCGCCCCCCGGGGACTGCCCTTTCCCTGGGGCTAACTTTAGATTGTCTGCAGGGGGTTGCATGACCCCCTGTGCCCCAGGGACCCCGACACTTCCCAGGGAAAAATGCCATTAGAACAAATGGGGGATCCTGTGAATCCCTCTGGGTACCAGAGACCGCCACCTCCCCAGGGCTCGAATAACTTTAAAGGTGGGGGTCTGTCATGGATCCCCAGCCCTGGGGCGCACCAAATCACCAATGCCAAAAATTAAATGAAGGAGGGGGCCATGCAGACCCTCTCATGGAGCAATATATGGCCCTGGGGCCTGCCACCCCCCAGGGCTGGCTCCAGATACTACCTGAGGTGCCCACCCTTGGGAGATAGTTGTTTGTTTTTGCTTGGTGGAAGCTGACAGTTGTTAAACAGCTCTCACTTGCTGAAAATGAAGCTTTCATCTCTTTCCATGCAAGCAAACATGTGTGCAGTGAAAGAGATGAAAACATTGCTCCTGCAAGCAGGGAGCTGCTATTTAAAGCATCTCCCTGCTTGCGGGAGCAATGCCGACTTTTGCAGGAGACCGGACCTCGCTGGCACCACAGGGGCCTTTAGGCGGTCCCCATAGGTTTACACTGGGTGCCCTGGACACCCAGTAACATGTGGCCAGGCTCCGACGGAGTACGGACCAAGGGGCAAAAATCAACCTAGGGAGTGGGCCACGTGGGCCAGGTGTCTGCATATAATGTCAATGGTTTAATTTAGTATAAAATGTAAATAACATGTGTGTATTAAACTGATTGTGTACTTTGTATGCATTTATATATACTTAAAAAAACAAAGATTACAGGGACGTTATAGTTAGGCTCACATTTTAAATGTACCAAACCATTGAAATTGAATTATAGTTAGAGTTGCCTCAAGTAACTATAACTTGTACCCCAAGATAACTATAACTTGCACCCCTGCCATGCACAGTTCTTTCGTCAAAAATGTTACAGCAAATATTACATTGATATTATTATTGACGTCATGAGTGCCGTCATTTGTGGGGTAATCAGTAGTGCATTGCCAGGGCGTGAGTTATAATTACCTTAGGGCACGAGTTATGGCTAGGCCCTGATGCCAAGCTCCTATAAGCACCCAACCTTGCACCGTGCATGTCCTTCACCAGTGCGCAGATGAGGTTCCCCGCAAAACCTGGCCTGCAGCCAGACCCTGCGGCCAACAACCCCTCACCACCCAAACCCATGCTGTGCTCAGCCCTTTGGCTGTGCAAGTCGGGAGTTGGCCACGGCTTCTCTGGGTGTGAGAATAGTTGAGAGGGTGTATCTAGATGTGAGAGTGGCTGTCAGATTGCATGTCTGGGTGTGAGCGTGCGTACATCATTGTTTTAGTGAGTGAGTCAGTGTGTGTGTACGCGGGTCTGAGGGCCTCAGTGGGTCTGTGAGTGAGAGCATGAGTGTCTGAGTGGGTCTGTGAGGAGGTGCATGAGTGTCTGAGTGGGCCTGTGAGAGAGAGAGAGACAAAAAGAGAGAACGAAATTGAGAGAGAAAGAGATAGTTGTTTTAGGCTTTAAAAACTCATATACTTATAATGAGATATTTGTGTTCAATTTAACATTAAAAATGTATTATTCTTTTTTTTTTAAACAATTTTTTAATGAAAAAAATAAAAAGGATATGAGTCCAGCTGGATTCGAACCACTAAAGCTTAGTGTGAAGGTCTGTGACCTTCACACTGAGCTATGGGGATTTTATTTATTTTATTTGAAAAAAATAAATAAATCAAAAGCCTTTAATTGGTTCCAAGAGGGGTGCACCCTTCCAGCGAAGGCATAGCCCCAGGGGGTTGTGGTCCCTGGGCATGGGGGGGTGGCGTGGTCCCCCACTCCAGTTACAGTGTTGCCCCAGCTGGTGATGGTCCCCCGCAAATACATTGCATTTTACCCTGGGGGTGGTGGTCCCTGGGGGGAAGGGGGCCATAGGCCCCCCTGCTAAATGACCCAGGGAGGTGGTAGTCCAAGGGCAGCGGGAAGGGGCCAGACAACCCCCTGCATATTAACACAGCCCTAGGGACATGGCGGTCTCCAGGGCAGCGGGGGGCATATGGCCCCCCTGCATACAAATAATAAGCCCCAGGGCTGTAGCGGTCCCTGGGGCGCCCACCCGCATATTAACACAGCCCTGGGGATGTGGTGGTTCCCAGGGCAACAGGAGGGCATTTGGCCCCCGCACAGAAATAATAAGCCCTGGGAAGGTGGCGGTCCCCGAGGCAGTGGGAGAAGGGCAAGAGGTCCCCTGCTTTTATATGCATGAGCCCCCAGGACTTTTCCCACCAGCGGGGCTTTACAGTAATGAAGCACAGGAGCCCGAATGTTTTTTTTGTTTGGCAGATCCACAGCTCCACCGCGTCTCCGCTCATAAAATTAAAAAGAAATGCTTTTTTAGCCCTGTGGGGGTCCCTTTGGGAATCCCACCACCAGAGTTAAGGGGTCAGGGTGTTCATACCCTGGCCCACTATTCTTTTGTTAACTTTTCTCCAGCCGAGTCCCAAAGTGGCTGACAACACTTCAGTGACTTCTGTTGTTAAAGTTTTATCAGCCAATCAGATATCTGCATGAGATCAGGAGGGGTTGTGAATCCTTTGCGTCCTAGATCCATATGAGGTGGCTTATAGAAGTAGCCAAGCGGCAGTGCACAAGCACCATTAGGAGGTCTGAACCCCGTCTGAAGAGTGGATAAGAGGAACCCCGTCCTATATGCATTGTAAAAATTATTGACAACACAGTCCCCTCCAAAAGATGTGAGAGCATTACCTAGCCTCCCCACTCGATGTACCATTATTATTTCTTGACACAATAAATGTCTTGCAGCAAAAGGGACCATTTCTGCAAACTAGTGAACAACCTTATTTTTGGGTTGCTGATAATCCTCCTGGACAAGATTTGACAAAGGTGGATAACCAACACCAAAACATCGGGAGTGCAGGTGGGAGGAAGGTAGAGAGGAGCCACAATGTCTCTTAGAGGACACGTTGGACAAATTACGTGTATACATAAGACCCCCTCAATCGTTAGTCAACCCATAAGAAGCAACCCTAAGTCTATCCAAAGGCCCAGAGCTGACAGCTCTCACTAGTGCTGATAACTGTGATGTCGAATTAGGAGCAATGCCATGACCTGGGGTCGGAAAAAGGTTATTGATAGCGGCTGTTGCTGAGAAAATGGGACCACTAACCCTGGTACAATGATCACTCAAGCTGATAGTACTACCACTTTTTACCTGGAGTGGAGGGTGATCATCCACTATGTGATGGGCAACAGTAGAACCGTGGTGGAGGCCTCACCAGCCATAAGAGTGTGCTGTAAGGAAGTAGGAGTGCAGTTCGATTTAAGTATCTCTAAACAGCTAAAGACAATATTCCTCCCCACATGCATCAGTATGGCAACTATGGAGTCCATGGCTCATCTTACCATTGCTTCTAGAACAGAAAAAGAAGCAAGCATACATTTAGTGTCACCTGCTGGCACTCTTGAGGTATTTACTTTGTTCTTAACCTTAGACACTAAGGGAGATACTTTACGTTTGTTTAATGCAGCATCCCCCTGTATGACCAATTTTGGAGGCATTAAAAGAAGACCCCAGAGTCTTTAGTCTTTTTAAGGGAGATTGATGTACCGGGTCAAGTGGGGAACTGCTAACAGATGTAGTCTGCACACAGCCTTGTTTTTTTTTAGGGGCATCCGGCGTGAGATCATGCAATGGAGAATCTGTTAGGCCCTAGTTACACACTGAAAGTCTCCTTTCAATACTGGAGATTTCTTTATCAATATCCTCCATGGCTCCCATAAGAAAGTCCGTAACACTTCTGTGTCGTTTACCAGGAGAATTTGAGCCCGTACCTGGGGATTTAGGTTTAGTTGTTGAAGATGTTTCTTTCTCTTCCCCATATTTTGTAAAAAATTTTAGTAACCCACAAAATGAAGAATAAGAACACTCAGAATAGTCTGGAGATTATAACCAGTTGCATAGGGCAAGCAAAGGCAGGATGACAAATGGTACAATGCAAGTACTATTTATGCCTACCAGACCCAGCAGTCATAACAGTCCCACACCGATAAATCCAATGACAATGAAGCAAAGACAATAAAAAGGTAAAACATATCTAATCACAAGCCTTCTTCTACCCTGCACCTTCAGGACCTCCAAACGAGGAAGTTAGAGGCATGGCCCGGCCTCCTACAAGCCCAGGTGCATTCTGTACTATGGGGAAATCAGAAGCACTTTATAGCTCATTAGCTGCTGAAGCAGGATTAGCCCCTCCTCTGCAGTTCAAGATGATTATGAGTCAGAGAGTCCCTCATGATGCTAATGAAGTCCAAAACACTCAAGGAGCATCCTGCACTGCGGGGAAATCAAAGGCGCTTCATAGCACGTTAGCAGACGAAGCAGGATTTACCCCTCCTTGTCAGGGCAAGATGATTATGAGTCAGCAAGTCCCTCACACTGGAAATGGAGTCCCAAACACATGAGGAACGTCAAGTGACTTACTTGACTCATCAAACGTGGGCAAAGAAGCAAAGATCATTCTTTTGAATGCATGAATAGTTCAAAATGTTATTGTTTGAGGTTTGGGATTATAAAACAAGGAATGTGCTATCTCATTTAAAAAGTACAATGCTGATTCAGAATGCTTTTGGTATAGAGTAACACTAATTATTGTTTTTTATCTTCTTTCTTCTGCACCCAAAGGCAAGAGGGCACCTGGGCTGACTGCCACCAGTGTTGCGGTGGGTGTGACCAGTGTGGCTACCACGACCACTACCTACTATGTGGCAGATGGTTCTTCTGCCCCCTTCTAAGTCATTTGTATTCCACACTTCTAAAATTATGCCCTTGTGTATACTTACTAGATTTTGTTGAGCTCTGAATGTTGTTTATTTCAGCATTACCCTTTGTTTTTTTAAATAATTTTCTGTTTCTGCAGCTGACTTTCTCCTGTCTGTACCTTTCTTCTGCTCCTTTTTTCGTAAGCTTCTCCTTGCCCCTCTTTTATATGTCTAGTTGTGTATTACTAAGGGGGAAAATACTTTTGATAACGTAAAGAGGATCGCACGTATGCTAGTCAGCAAATATGTTGCTGGTTTTCTTGATCAAACAGTCAAAAACTAGAGTGGCAGAGATAGAGTGTCATCATGATCATGGACCCCGAATGTTGTTTTATACTAGCAGTTTCCATGATAGTTCAGCATGACAGGAATTAGATACCACAACCAATAGCATATGGCCTTTGAATTTCCATCTATCTTTTATCTATTTGTAGATTTACCTTATGCCCTTCCCATGCTATCCCTCCATTAGGAGAAACATGTTTTTGGTTGACTCAATGACTATTTGTTATATTGTCAAGCAACAAAGTGACTCAAATCTCCCAAAATATAACTTTCGATAGAATATACTGATAGATAGCTAACCTAACTGTATAGGTATTGCTGTGGTACCTTGTGCAACTTACTTTGGTGGCTATCTGGTATCTAACATGGGTGCATTATATTTTTCTCTAGGCACACAGACCACCAGAAGTGTTGTCATCACATTTGTTATTGACAATACTGTATTTGTGAAGTGAGGCAGATATGCTGCCTATCACCTCCAGAGTCCAGTCCCTGCCCTCTGCATTTCACCACCTAAAACTGCAGTGTGGTGTACTTTTTGGTGCCGCAGTGCAGTCATTGAAATTATGTGCATCTGCTGTGGCACAGCGGCACAACAGAATTAGGCCTGTAATGCACAAATTAAGATAAAGGGGGTCATTCTGACCTCGGCGGTAAAAGGCGCTTACCGCCGGTCAGAAGACCGCCATAACACCGCCGCGGCCGCGGAAAGCCGCCACGGTCATTCTGACCCACAACGGCCAAACCTCCAAAAATCCGACCTCCACTGCAGGCCGCCACATCAGCGGGCAGCGATAAACTGGAGATGACCAAACCTCCACCGTCACGCCAACAGAAAAACGCCCATGCCATTACGACCCACGAATCAACGCGGCGGGACTTCCAACGCGGTACTCCTCCATTGGCGGTACACACCGCAGCGGTCAAAATACACACACAGCACCAAAACACAGGCACATTGGACAATTACAAATACACACACCTGATACACATACACAACCCACTCCCACACAATCAATCAACTATAAAACACACCCCCACATCACCCACAAACCCCTACGACCACAATTACTGAGAGAAGGAGAGAGAGAGACACAGCAGACAATCCATAGCAATACACACTGAGGCACACTACACCATCACACACACCACATAGTAGCACAAAGCACCACACACCAACATACTCATCATCACATACACCACCCCACACCTCACCCACACCACCCCATGGCACCCCAAAGGCACCCACGCTTTTCGGACCAAGAACTCCGGGTCATGGTGGAGGAAATCGTAAGAGTGGAACCCCAGCTCTTCGGCTCACAGGTGCAGCACACCAGTATAGCTAGGAAGGCGGAGCTATGGCAGCGGATCGTGGACAGGGTCAACGCGGTGGGACAGCATCCCAGGAATAGGGAGGACATCCGCAAACGATGGAACGACCTACGGGGGAAGGTCCGATCGATGGTCTCCAGGCACAACATCGCGGTCCAGAAGACTGGCGGCGGACCCCCACCCACCCCTCCCGAATTTACATCATGGGAGCAAGAGGTCTTCAACATCCTGCATCCTCAGGGCCTCGCAGGAGTAGCCGGAGGAATGGACCAAGTAAGTCCAATCTCAACTACTAGATCCCCCCCACCCCACCAGCATGCCAACCCACACCCCCGCCCTCACCCCCAACCCCCCAGCACACATCCTCCCTGACAATGTCTCACCAGCACAACCCACCCATCCCAACACCAACTCCTGCATGCCAACACAATCCATGGACACCCATCACCCAAGCATGACCACTGCACTTACCCCCCCCCCCACTAACTACCCTCACAACACCTCCCTCAAGGGAATGCCTGCACTGGGGGACGAGGGCACCCATAACACGCACGCTATTGCACACACAGAAACAATAACCAAACTCTCTTACCCCATGCAGGACCCGAACGCCAAAACACCAGCCAGGAGGGTCCAGAAATGTCCATCCCACCCCCGGAACAGGCCCACAGTGAGGACAGCAGCTCTGTCGACACTGAACCTGATGACCAGCCCGGACCATCGGGGACCTCTGGGCAGTCGGTTCCCCTCGCCCAGACACAGGCCACACCAGACCCGACCCCCTCTGCCAACACCAGCACAGCTCCCACCCAGCGGGCCCATGCCTCTGTCTCTAGGACACGTCAATCAGCGGTGTGTCTGCCACTACAGGGCACCCAGGCTAACCCAACACCCCAACAACAACAGGGACCTGGGGGCAGTGGGAGCGGGCACACCGTCCAGGAGACAGAGGCCGGGGGAAACCGGGCAGCTCAGAGGGCTGCTGTGCGACAGGGGGGGGAGGAGAGGCCCAGGGAACCCACTCTCCAAGAGGCCTTCACCACCATCATGGGGGCCTACCACCACTCCCAAGAGACGATGGCGACGGTACTGGCCAGGTTCACGGAGATCCAGGCACAGCAGGAGGAACGCTACATGGGGTTCAGGGAGGAGCTGAGAATCATCGGGACCGCAATGGGGACCATCGTCCTGGCCCTCAACAGGATAGAAGACGCGTTGCGGGACCATGTGGCACCACACAGGGCCCCTGTCACTAGCCCGGACCAGGAACAGCCTACCACCTCTGCCGGCGCTAGTGGACAGGAGGCCCCAACACCACGGCAGGCCACCAGAACCCCACCTCCTGCTGAAGAACAACCACCCCGTAAGAGGAGCCTGAGATCCAAAAAAAAGACAGAGTAGGATGTCAAGACCCCCGCCAGCAGGACATACCCCCTGAACTCTTCCCACTGTCCCACATTGCCACCCTGTCCAACCATGAACTGCCTCTGCTCCATCCTTCCACAGGCAAAAGGACAATGCACCTGTGAGACTGAGAACTGGACTCTGCCATGGACATTACTCCACCCCCGCCCAGGAAGGCGCGCGTCTCCTTCGCCCCAGGCACCTCAGCCCCTGCCCAGGTTGCCCCTGCTGCCCTCAGTGCGGAGCTCATTGACCTGGTAAGGACGCTCATTGTTGGGCAGACGACCCTTTTGAATGCCATCCAGGGTGTGCAAAGGGAGGTGCAACAGAGCAATGCGTACCTGGAGGGCATTCATTCGGGTCAGGCTGCCCATCAACGAGCGTTCACTGCTCTGGCCTCAGCACTGACGGCAGCCATTGTCCCTGTTTCCAGCCTCCCTCTTCTTACTGCCTCCAGCCTTTCTCTGTCTCCTGTTCCTCAGCTTATCCCATCCACACCATCAGACCAGCCTGCACACACCTCAACACCCAAGAGCAGCTCATCCAAACACAAGCACCACAGATCCCACAAACACTCACCCAAGCAACACCCAGATGCAGACATGCCAACAGCCACTGCCACCCCTCCTCCTCGTCTCCCTCCTCCCTCCCTGTGACGTCTACACTCACACCTGCATGCACCCCAACATCAGCCAGTGCTTCCATCACCACCTCACCCTCCAGTACAGTCCACACTCGTGCAGTCACCACCCCCACTGCCATTTACACGTCCCCTGTGTCCTCTCCCACTGTGTCTGTCACCCCCTCTTCCAAGACACACAAACGCAGGCAGACACCCACCCAACAGCCATCCACCTCACGACAGCCTACAGCACCAGCACCTTCACCCAATGACAGCACACCTGACTCTCCTACAACCACCTCCTCTACCTCCACTTCCATCTCCACTTCTCCTACCCTTTACCTTGGCCCTAAAAAACTTTTCCTGGCTAACCTTAACCTCTTTCCCCCGATGTGCTCCCCCATCCATCTTCAAAGAGTCCCAAGAGCACCGCAGCCACCACCAGCCCAGCTTCGGGTGTCACTGTTGTGCCTGGGTTCTGGAGCCCACCCTTTGCCAGCAGTGACACATCGATCAGCAGCAAGGACACGTCCAGCCCCCCCCCCCCGGCAAGAGGACCCGAAAAAACAAGGGCCGCCGTGCGAGGACCGACAGGGCTGCCCCCAAGGAGCAATGTGCGGCCACTTCACCACCCACACCATCTAGGGGAGGCAAGGGCCCGAGAGCCCCATCAAAGGAGCGGAAGGGCAGCAGGAGCGCGGAGAAGGTGGACCCCACATGCCACATCCCAGATGGGAAGGAGGACACTAAGGAGGCCAGGAGTCCGTCCCCGAAGGGTCCAGAAACGTCATGGTCCGAGGGCGACTGAGCAGGGAGTCCAGGCCAGGTCTGGCTCCCTTGACCTGCTGGATGAGCACCGCTGAACAGGGCCCGCGGTGCAGAAGAGCACCGCTGAACAGGGCCCCGCCGTGGAGATAGGCACCGCTGAACAGGGCCCGCGGTGCAGAAGAGCACCGCTGAACAGGGCCCGCCGTGGAGATAGGCACCGCTGAACATAGCCCGCGGTGAAGAAGAGCACCGCTGAACAGGGCCCGCCGTGGAGAAGAGCACCGCTGAACAGGGCCCGCGGTGCAGAAGAGCACCGCTGAACAGGGCCCGCCGTGGAGATAGGCACCGCTGAACAGGGCCCGCCGTTCAGAAGAGCACCGCTGAACAGGGCCCGCCGTGGAGATAGGCACCGCTGAACAGGGCCCGCCGTGAAGAAGAGCACCGCTGAACAGGGCCCGCCGTGGAGAAGAGCACCGCTGAACAGTGCCCGCGGTGCAGAAGAGCACCGCTGAACAGGGCCCCGCCGTGGAGATAGGCACCGCTGAACAGGGCCCGCGGTGCAGAAGAGCACCGCTGAACAGGGCCCGCCGTGGAGATAGGCACCGCTGAACAGGGCCCGCGGTGAAGAAGAGCACAGCTGAACAGGGCCCGCCGTGGAGAAGAGCACCGCTGAACAGGGCCCGCGGTGCAGAAGAGCACCGCTGAACAGGGCCCGCCGTGGAGAAGAGCACCGCTGAACAGGACCCGCCGTGGAGATAGGCACCGCTGAACAGGGCCCCGGCGTGGAGAAGAGCACCGCTGAACAGGGCCCCGGCGTGGAGAAGAGAACCGCTGAACAGGGCCCGCCGTGGAGTAGAGCACCGCTGAACAGGGCCCCGCTGTGGAGATAGGCACCGCTGAACAGGGCCCGCGGTGCAGAAGAGCACCGCTGAACAGGGCCCGCCGTGGAGATAGGCACCGCTGAACAGGGCCCGCGGTGCAGAAGAGCACCGCTGAACAGGGCCCGCCGTGGAGAAGAGCACCGCTGAACAGGGCCCACGGTGAAGAAGAGCACCGCTGAACAGGGCCCCACCGTGGAGAAGAGCACCGCTGAACAGGGCCCCGCCATCTCAAGCACCGCTCCGCTGGGCCCTTCCTGTCAAGCACCGCTGAACAGGGCACCGCCGTCTCAAACACCGCTCCGCTGGGCCCTTCATCTCAAGCACCGCTCCGCTGGGCACCGCCATCTCAAGCACCACTCCGCTGGGCCCTTCCTCTCAAGCACCGCTCTGCTGGGCCCCGCCATCTCAAGCACCGCTCCGCTGGGCCCTTCCTCTCAAGCACCGCTCCGCTGGGCACCGCCATCTCAAGCACCGCTCCGCTGGGCCCTTCCTCTCAAGCACCGCTCCGCTGGGCCCCGCCATCTCAAGCACCGCTCCGCTGGGCCCTTCCTCTCAAGCACCGCTACGCTGGGCACCGCCGTCTCAAGCACCGCTCCGCTGGGCCCTTCATCTCAAGCACCGCTCCGCTGGGCACCGCCATCTCAAGCACCGCTCCGCTGGGCCCTTCCTCTCAAGCACCGCTCCGCTGGGCCCCGCCATCTCAAGCACCGCTCCGCTGGGCCCTTCCTCTCAAGCACCGCTACGCTGGGCACCGCCGTCTCAAGCACCGCTCCGCTGGGCCCTTCATCTCAAGCACCGCTCCGCTGGGCCCTTCCTCTCAAGCACCGCTCCGCTGGGCCCTTCCTCTCAAGCACCGCTCCGCTGGGCACCGCCGTATCAAGCACCGCTCCGCTGGGCCCTTCATCTCAAGCACCGCTCCGCTGGGCCCTTCCTCTCAAGCACCGCTCCGCTGGGCCCTTCCTCTCAAGCACCGCTCCGCTGGGCACCGCCGTCTCAAGCACCGCTCCGCTGGGCCCTTCCTCTCAAGCACCGCTCCGCTGGGCCCTTCCTCTCAAGCACCGCTCCGCTGGGCACCGCCGTCTCAAGCACCGCTCCGCTGGGCCCTTCCTCTCAAGCACCGCTCCGCTGGGCCCTTCATCTCAAGCACGGCTCCGCTGGGCCCTTCCTCTCAAGCACCGCTCCGCTGGGCCCTTCCTCTCAAGCACCGCTCCGCTGGGCACCGCCGTCTCAAGCACTGCTCCGCTGGGCCATTCCTCTCAAGCACCGCTCCGCTGGGCCCTTCATCTCAAGCACCGCTCCGCTGGGCCCTTCCTCTCAAGCACCGCTCCGCTGGGCCCTTCCTCTCAAGCACCGCTCCGCTGGGCACCGCCGTCTCAAGCACCGCTCCGCTGGGCCCTTCCTCTCAAGCACCGCTCCGCTGGGCACCGCCGTCTCAAGCACCGCTCCGCTGGGCCCTTCCTCTCAAGCACCGCTCCGCTGGGCACCGCCGTCTCAAGCACCGCTCCGCTGGGCCATTCCTCTCAAGCACTGCTACGCTGGGCACCGCCGTCTCATGCACCGCTCCGCTGGGCCCTTCATCTCAAGCACCGCTCCACTGGGCCCTTCCTCTTAAGCACCGCTCCGCTGGGCACCGCCGTCTCAAGCACCGCTCCGCTGGGCCCTTCCTCTCAAGCACCGCTCCGCTGGGCACCGCCGTCTCAAGCACCGCTCCGCTGGGCCATTCCTCTCAAGCACCGCTACGCTGGGCACCGCCGTCTCAAGCACCGCTCCGCTGGGCCCTTCATCTCAAGCACCGCTCCGCTGGGCCCTTCCTCTCAAGCACCGCTCCGCTGGGCACCGCCGTCTCAAGCACCGCTCCGCTGGGCCCTTCCTCTCAAGCACCGCTCCGCTGGGCCCTTCCTCTCAAGCACCGCTCCGCTGGGCCCTTCATCTCAAGCACCGCTCCGCTGGGCCCCGCCATCTCAAGCACCGCTCCGCTGGGCCCCGCCATCTCAAGCACCGCTCCGCTGGGCCCTTCATCTCAAGCACCGCTCCGCTGGGCCCTTCCTCTCAAGCACCGCTCCGCTGGGCCCTTCATCTCAAGCACCGCTCCGCTGGGCCCTTCCTCTCAAGCACCGCTCCGCTGGGCACCGCCATCTCAAGCCCCGCTCCGCTGGGCACCGCCGTCTCAAGCACCGTTTATGGTTCACTGTGCCCACCATGCCTCCTCCTTGACCAGTGGAGACTGTCATCCACCTGATGGACTGTGGCTTTGCACTCCCCAGGATGGTCCAGTGGGCAGCCCACCCACTGTAGAGACATTGAGAGACTGTGGCTTTGCACTCCCCAGGATGGTCCAGTGGGCAGCCCACCCACTGTAGAGACATTGAGAGACTGTGGCTTTGCACTCCCCAGGATGGTCCAGTGGGCATGGTGGCTCCTCGTGGATCTGGCGTCGTGGACTCATGTGGCTGTGGTGCCCCCCCCTTCCCTTCCCCCTGAGGTGCCTGTAGTTTTTACATCTGATGCCCCTGCAGTGTTCTCTCCAAAGGACTCAGGTCTCCTGTGTGGGCTTTGCCCTTATTTCTCAAGACTTTGGCCCACGGACATGCTGAATTCGTAGGATGTGCAGGACTTGGTACTTCAGTTATACACTGATGTGTATGTCATTAGTTTTGTTGTGAATATCTTTCATGGTTGTACGATAATTTTCTGGAGCTTTTTGGTACATAAATATTTATTCCAAATTTGATTATGCCCTAGCATTTTTCAGGGGTGTTTGGTTGGTGTCACTGTGACTTGGTGCTCTGCATTGGTGAGTACATAGTTGGGGGGGGGGGGGTCGCATATGTGTGTGCCCGTAACCTTTCGTCCTCCCCCTCCCGTGTGTCATAGGTGCAGTACTCACCGTTGTCGTCTGCGCCGGACTTCGTACTCGTGGTAGATGAGAAGGTAGACGAGAGCAGGTAGGATGTTTAATTCGGGCTCCATGCTGTCCTCCTTCCTCCTGGAGTGCGTAGTGGTGAGCGTTTTCCCGTCCGTAGTCTGTTTCCGCCGTGTTTTTATCGGCGGTGCTCCCGCCCCGGAAAAGGTGGCGTATTGGTGAGTTGGAATAGTGTGGGCGGTACATTGTCTGCCGCCTGTCTGTTGGCGGTGACCGCCGCGCTGTTTGTTTGTACCGCCGTGGCGGTCGGAGTGTTAAGGTGGCTGTCTGTGTTGGCGGTTCCCGCCAGGCTCAGAATCCCATTTTTTTTACCGCCAGCCTGTTGGCGGGTTGGCCGCCGCTTTAACACCGACCGCCAGGGTTAGAATCACCCCCAAAGTGTGTTTCACAGTGCCCACTCAGTAGCCTAGTAGTCCTCCTTCACCACATCCTATACAAACTGTCACACCTGAGACACAAGACACCACTGCTCGGGCATGGGCAGCAGAGCTTGGCCCAGGAGATGACGAACATCTCCACCAAACTTGGTGCCCCTAAAGTCCTTTTCTATTGATTTTTTGTTTTGGTGAGAGGGCATGTTGTCGGTGGAGAGGGTAGGAAGGGAGGGAAGTTATGGAAAGGGTGGAAGGGACTTTGGGCCAGATGTAGGAAACTCTTTGTGACTCGCAAACGGCAAAAAATACCGTTTGCGAGTCGCAAATGTGAGTTTCCAATGCAGACATAAATTTTGCGAGTCGGGACCGACTCGCAAAAAGCATTTCCGAATCGCAAATAGGAAGGGGTGTTCCCTTCCTATTTGCGATTTGCAGTGGTATGCAATACCATTTGCGACCGCATATGCGGTCGCAAATGGTGTCGCAGTTACCATCCACTTGAAGTGGATGGTAACCCACTCGCAAATTGGAAGGGGTCCCCATGGGACCCCTTCCCCTTTGTGGATGGACCACAAATTATTTTTTCAGGGCAGGTAGTGGTCCAAGAGACCACTACCTGCCATGAAAAAATACCTAAACTAAAGGTTTCGGATTTTTTTTTAAGTGCAGCTCGTTTTCCTTTAAGGAAAACGGGCTACACTTAAAAAAAAAAACTGCTTTATTTATAAGCAGTCACGAACATGGAGGTCTGCTGACTACAGCAGGCCTCCATGTTTGCGAGTGCCCATAGTCGCTATGGGGCCGCAATTTGCGACCCACCTCATTAATATTAATGAGGTGGGTCTTTGCGACCCCATACCGACTCGCAGACGGTGTCTGAGACACCGTTCTGCATACCAAATAGCGAGTTGCAATTTGCGAGTCGGAAGAACTCGCAAATTGCAACTCGCTATTTGTTTTTTTGCTACATCTGGCTCTTTGTTCTTTGGGAATGGGGTGGACTTGTTGTGGGAGGAGAGGGTAAGTTTGAAATATGTCAAAAATATATGGACTTTAGTTTTTTGTGATTATTTGTCTTTCCATTACTAGTTGGCGTTGTATAACATTGATATTTTTTTACAAGAGAGTGTGACAAGAAGCTGCTCTCTGAAATCAATACACATTTTCTACCTAGACGTTCCCTACTGGAAGTCCCTTGCCATGAATGTATTCTTCAGTAGGTCACGTACCTCTTCCTGCAGTCCAGTAATTAATTATACCCCTCCAAAAGAGTGGCACTGTCTAGGAACAATAACTTCACTTGATCAGGGTTTTGCAGCACTCAGCCACCTATCAATTATATTGTACAGTAAGCCAGTCAGTGTAGATACCGTTCTTGTCCTGCCCTCTGTAACTAACATTGACCACTAATGGGTTCTGCCAACAACATACACAAAAATGTAATACTATCCCTACTTTCAAAGGACAACTTCCCAACTAAGTTATTAACTTCAAGTTCTTGCCAGATTATATTAAGTGATGGTACCTTTAACAATCTTCCCATACCTTATTGCAGGGTTTCTCAAAAGGGCCTTTTTAATGTTGGTGGTACTACTGTTATTGTGCTAACAGGGAAGATATCACAAAAAGATGACCACTCTCACTTATTTCAAATGAGGTAAACTACAACTGGATTCTGATTATTAAAAGAAAAATGAAACTGTATATAAATGATAAATTGAGTGGTGCATCTTCATTCTTCTTCTCGGAATGTCCATTTTGGGTGCATGGCTGAACCGGTCAGTAAGTTAAGCAGGAATGTTATGGAGCTTTCATGCAGAATAAGAGAAAGCCTGTGAATTGCAAAACAGTAAGGCCCGTATTTATACTTTTTGACGCTAAACTGCGCTAACGCAGTTTAGCGTCAAAAAGTTTTGCGCCGGCTAACGCCATTCTGAAGCGCCATGCGGGCGCCGTATTTATTGAATGGCGTTAGCCGGCGCTAGCAGACCGGCGCTGCCTGGTGTGCGTGGAAAAAAACCACGTACACCAGGCAGCGCCGGCGTTGGGGAAAATGGCGTTAGTGCGTCTTAAAATGGTGCAAGTCAGGTTGACGCCAAAAAATCGCCTCCACCCTATTTGCGCCATTTTTAACGACGCCCAGACGCCATTTACATGACTCCTGTCTTAGTAAAGACAGGAGTCATGCCCCCTTGCCCAATGGCCATGCCCAGGGGACTTATGTCCCCTGGGCATGGCCATTGGGCATTGAGGCATGTAGGGGGGCACAAATCAGGCCCCCCTATGCCAAAAAAAAATATAAAAAAAATAAAAAATTATACTTACCTTCTATTAATGCTTCAAAGATTAGTTCTCCTTTCTTGGAGGCTTTACAACATTGGATGAGGGGCGTTAGAATATTCCAAGCGTGGTCTTCCTCTACTACTTGTTCATCCCAGAGGATAGAATGAGGTTTAGTGTTGAAGTCACCGCATATCAGAAAAAAGGTTTTACAAGACTGGGGAGAGCGGTTGTTCGTATGACCTAGTGCTGGGTTCCTCCAACCCGTAGTTCTTTTATTTAGGATATGTTCCTTAAGGAGCCGCACACCTGGCATGACTTGGACCCGGCTAATAGGAGGGAAATACACATTTACTATTTCGAGTGACCACTCCTCATATTTTACTGCAAGCGTCTGGATTTCCTTGCTTAATACAGCATTAGTTACTACGGAGTTTCCAAGTAGTGAAGTTCTGATCCAAATGATCAGGCCTCCCGATGGTCTTCCTTTTTTTTGCTTGATAGCAGGTGAGTGGAAAGTGGAGAACCCATCTAGGTCAATAGCATTAGTAGACCAAGTTTCTTGGAAACAGCTGATGTCTTGTTTTTTAATGAATTCAATCCAGTCCTTAACTTCCATTTTGCTTTTTAAGCCTGCAATGTTCCAGCTTAGAATTTTTAATATGGGACTAGTTTTATCTTTTATGTTCAAGCCGTCCATTTTTTGCTACAAGCTTCTAGATGGTTGATCTTCGTAATTCTAAGACTGTGGGGGATTGCCCCTGCTGTTTCTAGGGGAATTGGCCAACAGGCAGAACCTCATATTGCTCAGATTTATTCGTTCAGGGATTTGTTGTTTGGAGCTAATTGCTCCCTGGAGTATCGAACCAGAATTGCCTTTTACCTCTTGCCTACCCAACATGTTTTGGTTTGAAGCTTTTTCAAGAAATATTGTTGGATATGGTTCCTTTTGTGGAATAGCAATAGATATTCCCCAGGTCTTCATCATGTTAGAACATTTTAGGATCTGTTCTGCTATCCAAGGTGAGGCCCAGACTGTTTCTGTTGATTCCCCGTTCTCTAATTCTTTTTTTGGTATGAATCTTACTGAGAGGAGGTCTTTGGTTGTTACATTCTGTACGGCTGGCAGGGAGTTGACCAAATGTAGGATTTTAGACCTGTTCAGGATGTCATGACTTCCTCTTGAGGAGTACTCAGGGATAAACGTGATCGTGGCTTCAAGCTCTTTAGTCATTTCAGTGCGGATCTCAATATGCCCACTACCTCCCTGCGACCGTCTTCCTTGGAGTTGATTATCTTCATTTTGTCTGTTTTGAGTGGTAACTGCCCGACCAGTCAATGTTCGTTCTACCTGGCCTTTTTCCCTCCCAAGTTGCAACTCTTTGTTCCTATGTTCTTCATGAGGTTGCCTTTTTGGAGGCCAATTATCCCTTTTTCCTTTAGTTTCCAGGTCCAGCGCTGGGCGCGGAAGGGCAAGCGAATCAGTGATCCACCCAGGCTGGTTACTGAGATTGGGATTTCCAGGGCTAACCTGAGAGCAGTATTTTACCTTTGTCCAGGGTGCGGGAACCGGGGCTATTGTGTTGTCCACGCACACGGTTGTTCTTATACTTTGTTTGCTTCCTATGCACTCTGGGGTCTCTGCCCTTCTGCTTTCACCTTTGCTGTTGTCTTGTTCTACCCCCTCAGTAATGGAGTTCGGAGGCTGCTGGCGTTTTCCATAGTGGTCTCCTACTGTATTTGAGTAATGTACCTGGGCTGAGTGTTCTATTTTTATAGCTGGGAGGTACTTATCGATGCCGGTACTTGATTTTGATGTTTCTGGGCTCCATTTGGGTTGTCCATTGACTAGGGAGTCGTTTGCCTCATTTGTCCCATGATTTGTACCAGGATCTTTTTCAGACCTCCTTCCTTTATCTAAGTCATGCCCAGATGCTTGGTATCCCCTGGGGCCAATGGGTATACGGTTTATATGGGAATGGTGAGTGCAACTTTTGTCGCACAGTAATCCAGGATTTTTATTTATGAAATTAATGACTTTGTCAGTAGGTTTCTCGAGACTCTCAGACTTAATGTTTTCATCTCTATGCTGCTGTTGGGCAGACTCATCACCTATGTTCCTGGCATGTTTGAAGCCTTTTTTGCTGGTACTTTTTTATTTCTTCTAGCTTTTTTCCATGTGTTTTTCCATCTGCCTATTGGTTGAGACCTTTTACTCGGGGTCCTTTTTTCTACTGTATTTGAGGCTTTGATTCCAAATTCAGGACTTCCGTTGGTTCTATCCATCTTGTCTGTCTGGTTTTTTGCATCTGGGCAATTCTCTCGTCCTGGGCCAGAGTGCCCTTCTCTATCTTCTCTGTCTCTTGGCCTTTCAGTTAATCTCGATTCTGTTTTTCCTGACTCGTGATTGCACACCTGTGTGCTTTTAAGGCTATGTTTGCAATCTTCGATTATGTCTTTGATTACTTTCGGGACTTCCAGTAGTTTTTCCAGCAGTGGTCCACAGGCTTGTCTATCCGTCTTGTCCATTTTGTCAGCCACTGCCTGGTGCAACAGGTTTTCCCTTATTATGCCCTCTACTAGGGCCATCCTGTAATCTATAGTCTGTATTGAGGTTGTAAATTGTTTAGTCAGCTCAAGTTGATCGTCGAATTTTTGAGACTGGGCCATGATCGTTGTTGCAATTGAGCCCAGTGTTGTACATATAACTTTCATGATGCTAAGAATTGGTTGATCTAATGAGAGATCATCTCTGTTTCCCCAATTTTGCCCACTTTGCTCGTTGGTTATCTGGCCTTCTAAGTTCTTATCGTCCTCTCCTCTGTGGCCTTTTATTATGCTGCCTTCCAGGAAGTTTAGATCTTCTGATGTTATACTGTTTAGTTGGGGGTCTATATTGCCAATAACGGAGTTGTCAGGCGAGGACAGCTCCAGACTAAAGGAACTACTATTGAGTCTGCACAGCGTTAAATTAGTTTTTACAGTTTGGCTTTCGCAGTGAAGCTGTGGCACTGAAAGTTTATGGGTCTGTTTAGGTGGTAATTGTTCTATTTCAGGACCCATTATGTTTTGGAGTACTATAAGTTCTGCTTGGGCACATCGTGGAGGGAGTGTTAATGAGGAATTCCCGGAGTTTAATAGTCCCATTTGGGGTTCAGGATAAGGTGATTCATTGCTTTTTCTTTGCTCTCCCGAAAAATTGCCCCACTCTGGGAAGTTATTTGACTCCACTTCGCCATCCCCGAGGGGGTTATTCATTGGACAGGATAGTCGCGATAAACCAGCCGATCGCTGCTGGAATAGGCGAATATCCTGGTGCCCGGTCTCTGAGAGCTCCAGTTCACCCCCCCCCCCCCCCACGTTATTGCCACCCTTTTCCCCCGATGACTGTAATGGGAGGTCACTAGCTTTGGAACTTTGCGTTTGCGGCTGTTCAGAGTTTAAGTTCACTTGGTTATAGTAGTTAGTAATGGTGTTTATCTTTAATTTAGTTTTCCTTACTCCCGTGGTCCCACCCGGGCCCGGGTGCATCAGTGTATACTGTTGTCTCCTACACAGAGGACTTACAAGGCCCCCCACAGTTTCTCCTGTAGTTTCTCCTGCGTTCAGTATTGCACAGCCCATATCATCGGAGTCAGTATGGGCTGGCAGCAGAGGCACTGACACCGCTTCTGGTGTCCCATCCAACTCTTCTCCTGGTTCGCTTTCGTAGCCGGGAATCCCGATTTGGACACCCTCTGCTGTGACCTCTCCTTGATTTATGAATCCCCCCTGGGATAACTGGATGATTCCAGGATCCTGGTCCTGGTCCTGGCCCTGGTCTAACCCCAGATCTTGTGAACTGTTGGATTCCTGCTCTGATCTTTGGAATTTCACTAGGTGAACGAGTGCCTCTTGTCCCAACCATCTTCGAGGGTTTCTCCGTTCTCCGTTCACCGTCCGCCGTCCCCCCCCTTGGTTCCTTACTTACTTCCTTACTTAGTCTTTAGGAGAGACCACCAACCGGACCACCAGCAACGCCAGGTCCGAGGCCGAGGCTAGAGCTGGGGCTGGGTGAGGCGACGCGACTAAACACCAGCACCAGGGCTGGGACCGTAGCCGAAGCAGAGGGTAGAAGCGGGGGGGGGATCAAGTGGCCAAGGAGTGTCCTGCACAACAAGATCCGACCAGGGAGCCCCCCAGAAACAGCAGGAGTAGCTGCTCACCCGGTCTCTCCCGGTCTGCTCACCTGGTCTGCGGGGGTCCACAGGGGAGGGCAGCAAAACTCCCTCTGACTCTCCTTCAGGCTCCTCCTGGCTCCTCAATCCGGGTCAAGACAGCAAATCTGGCACTGGAAAGGAGCAGGGGAGGCACCCTCAGCCGGAATGCAGCCGGGACACACACCGGCGAAAAGCAGTCCTCCCCCGGCTAGCACCCCCCAAAAATCGCCGCAGCTCGGACTCCGCAGCAGATCCAAGATGTGAGCCACCCGGCACCAGCGTCCACCAACGTCGCTTCTTTAATCAAACATATTGTCTCTGAGTAAGCTGCATTTATGATTGAATTGAAAGTGCAAAACACACTCTAGTATATGTTTAACTGTTTTTAGTGCTTTTAGTTGCTATTTTGCATTTTAAAATTGCTAAATTACTAATACTGGCACAATAAACAAATATATTGAAAATTGTTTCTAAATATATTATTTTATTTTAATATTTAGACAGAGGCTTCATAATTAAATTACAGTTTATCTTACTTACCTGAAAATAGAGCTGTGTCTTGAAGGTAACTGAACACATCAATCACTTTTATCAAAAGTCAAATGACCTCTGCTGAGCACAAGTCAAAGAGATTACACTTGCTTCAATTCCACACCAGCAAGGGCAATCTCAGGTGTCTGAGGTTAAGTAACGCATACTCGTATATGAACCCTTAAGCCTTCCAGCCAATCACATCAAAGCTTTTTAAAAAAAAAATCACTATTGGATTCTTCCACACTTCATATACCTTAATCCCATATAATATCAGTGGTAACCTTATATTTTTGCTTTATAATTCATTGTGACTACCTGTGCTTTACTGTTATTGCTTTAAGGTTGTTTTACTGGTACTGGTACTGTGGTAATAAATGTTTTTTTTTTCTACCCCTGTACAATCTGACTTGGGAGTATCTCGTGAGATCAAAAGTAACACCTTGTGCCAGGGTCACTCAGTTAAGTTCCATGCAACGCACGCTAGAGTATCGTAGGATCGTATGAGGATCCCCCTCACAACTTTTCCCAGACTCACTAGTATGCCTATTAGGGTGGGGAAGGGGAAGATATTCACTTCACGTGTAAGACCTCACTATTTCATGGCAAGTATAAAAAGTACTGGGCTCTCCACAGAGACCTCTCCCCATGGAAAGAAACATATATCTTAGGGTGTGAGAATGGAATTTCTTGTCCAATCACTGCTCTCCCCAGCATGACAGACATATACAGTAGTGTGTAGGGAAACATTGTCCTCTCCACTAACACCTTGCTCCAGGACAACATGAATGTCTAGTGCAGTGTGGGCAAGCAGTGGCGCCTCTACTGACGCCTCTCCATAGAGCAGCAGGGATATGCAGTGGTGTCTGGAAAGGGAGTGACCTGTCTGCTAATACATCTTACCAGAGTGTTTGTAATAGGCTTTCAGAAAAGGTTATCTCTCTGCTCATACCTCTTCCCATGCTGACAGGTATGCATAGTAGGCTGTGGGGAGGAACTGCCATGTTTGCTGATACATCTGACTTGCATGATAAGTCTGCACACTGCAGTGTGAGGAGGGCCTGGCCCTTCTCCTGTGAGCTGTCTATTAGATGATTGGTGTGCAAATTAGACTTTGAAAAGTGGCTTCCGTCTCTGGTCACACTTCTCCCCAGGATGACAGATTTACAAGTAAGGAGTAGAGATTAAATTACCTCTATGCTGAGAAGTCTATCTTGCATAACAACTATGAAGACTAGGGTATCAAAACACACTGCCTTATCTGCTGAGGCATCTCCCCATAGTAACATATGTGCAAAGTAGACTGTGGGTAGAGACTGTTCTCTCTTCTCATAGCTCTGTTCGTAGTGATGAATGCCCATAGTAGAGTATAAAATGGAGTATCCTCTCTGTTGAAAATTGTGTCTTGCACAATTGTTGTCCATACTTGACGATGCTACTGTTCTAGGGGGGAACATGGCAGCCAGTTAGAGAGCTGGTCCGCGAGCTCTCCGTCGGACGCAAGGTGAGGCGTTGTGACGCTGCGGCGCCGGCATCAGAGAGAGAGTCTGGATCGAGGAAACGGAGCGTGCGAGCGAGGAGCCGCAAGGAGTTCTCAAGCTGCACCTTTTTTCGGCCCTGGACGAGTCATAAAAAAAAATACGGCGGGTGAGAAAGACGTGCCTGGGGAGACGCGCGCTCCGGCGAAGGTTGACGAGGAGCGGTGTTGGAAGCGCGCGTCGGATTCCAGCATATGGGCAGAGGCTGCGAGGGGTGTGCGCCGTGGGAGACGCTATACCTCTCCCTGCTCTCTTCGTGGAGCATTACCAGAAACTCCTGGGCTTTCTCTCAGGAAAAACCTGGGTGGAAGTTGGAGGAGAGGAGTTGGAGACTGCACAAGAGCGTCACAGTGCATGTCGCCGGTCAAGCGTCGCCCCAGGGGCGCCCGGGCAGAGGTCGGTGAGTTGGAGAGCGTAAAGAAAGGTAAGCCTGGCCCCCTGGGGGCGAGTATTACTCCCCATTTACTAGCAACGGCTACAAACAAAAACAGAGGTGAAAGTGCATTTGAGACTTGCAGCAAAGGTGGCGAGAGGAGGGGGCTGAACCTAAAGAACTACCCCTGGAGGGTTCCCAATTTTTTTCAAAGGAGGGTCGGGCTGGTCCTACGGGGAAAAGTGAGTTTTTGATTACTAGATACTTTCAGAATACAACCCTCCCCCCGCAGGGCACGGCTGACGTTCGATTTTCTTTAGGTGGTCTGGGGTCAACACAACAACTTACGGGCCCTGATAGTAATATGCTAGACCAGCCAGCTGAGGACCCAGTAGGACAAATGAGGCCTCTTCTGCCACACCAACTTTGGCAGAGGTAGAGTTTACTCCCTCAGTTGTTTCTGCGACTAATAGCTCAGACATGCAGGATTTGCTAATTTCTCTCACTAAAGAGATTAGGGAGAAGTTCGAGATCTCAGAAAACAATCAAGTTAAAATTTAAGCCTGTGAAGTGTTGGAGAGTAAAATTAATTTATTAACTGATAGGTTGGGTAAGCTGGAAGCTGTGGTGGAGGCCCAGGAGGAGCGGTTGTTGGTGCATACTAAGGATATCTCACAGCTAAAACTTGGAGAAAAAATGTTGCAGGATAAGTTGGAGTCGTTGGAGAACAATATGAGAAAAAACAATATTAGGCTGCTGGGAGTTCCTGAGGGCTTGGAAGGGGAGGATATTAAAGGGTATGTGATTTCACTGATCAGGGAGGCTATTCCGAGCTTAGCTTCTTTGTATTTGCAAGAGGATATCCAAAGAGTCCATCGGGATCCATTTAGGAAGAACCCCGGAAGGAAAAACCCCAGGAGGATTTTGATAAACTTTGCTACATATACAATTAAGGAGAAAATCCTGTCCGAAGCCCTTAAAGTCGGAACTTTCTCTAAAGGAGATTGGTCTTTTCGTGTGAGATCGGATGTGTCTAGAGCGACGTTGGATAGGCAGTGGGAATTGGGGAACTTCATGCAAGAGCTTCGATCTCTTGGGGCCACGGTACAGTTAAGGATTCCGGCTGCTTTACGCATCATGTGGAGAAATAAAATGCACAGTATGAGAGATCCGGGGGAGGTTAGGGCTTTTATAGAGCAGATTAAGGCGTCTCAGTAGGAAATGGGAAATGATGTCCGACGGAGAGCTCAAATAAGGATAGCATGATGGTTATCCTAAAAGAAGCAGGGAGGGTTCCCCTGGGGTGGGGTTTTGGTTGGGTGGTGGTTTGGTGGGTGAAGGGGTGGCTTTGCACTGGGTGTAGGGGCATGTGGGTACAAAAAGATAAAAATAAGAGAGTCCTCATAATCTGTTTAGATAGGAGGGGGGAGGATAGTGTTCAGATTTATTTTTTTGAAGATGGCTAAGTACAGAAGATCACAGTTAAAGATTCTCTCATGGAATGTTAATGGTTTAAGGGTGATGCATTGAAGGAGGAAGATTTTTGAGTATCTAAGATTGGCCGAGGAAGAGATAATTATACTGCAGTAAACTCACTTACAACGAGAGGAGTGGGAAAATTGGCTTAAACGAATGAAGTGGGTGTTATATAGTGCGTGCTCTACTCAATCTTGTGTAGTCAAAGGTGTGGCAAATTTGTTTAAAAAGTCTATAAGGTTTAAGGTAGGTAATGTGCAAGTAGATTCCAGGGGTAGATGGGTAGTGGTGGAAGTGTGTGTATATGGATACTGGGTCACAGTGGCAGGTTAATATGGCCCAAATTTAGATGATCCAACACCATTCCAAGAATTATATAATATTCTACTCTTAGCTAGGTATCCGGTGGTGTTAGGAGGTGATTTCAATATACTGTTGGATCCTGCTCTAGATAAATCCACCCCTCGGGGTACTGTTAACTCATCTAAAACTCGGTCACAGGTGAAGCAGTCTATGCTAGATTAAGGATTGGTAGACATCTGGCATTGGAAAGGGGGTGAAGGATATAGATATACATTCTATAATAAAAAATATGGCCATAAATCTAGAATAGATTTCTTCCTAATACATAAGAGCTTGTGTACAGATGTGATAAAAGTAGCTCATATACCAGCACACCTCTCGGATCATTCAGCTTTAAAGTTACATCTAGATAATCTGGGTATTAAGGTGGAGAATCCTGGTCTTAGGTGCACAATAAATCGCTCTTTATTTTTAGATGATTCAATAGTGGAGGTGCTAAAGAAAGATACGAGAGAGTATTTTGATTTGAATCGTGGATCAGCAAGTTTATGGTGTGTATGGGATGCTTATAAGGCATATATTAGAGGGAAACTTATTAGTTTGGCGGCCTATAGGCATCGAGAAAAAAAAGAGAAGTTAGGAAGTATTGAAACATCTATAAATACCTTACAGGTATTAATGCACAATGCACGAAGAGAAGGGAAGGAGGGGCAACTAGAGGAATTGGTGCGTCAAGAGGAAAAATTACGGCTGAAGTTAGATTTCTTTCTGGAGAATCGTAATAGATTAAAGTGGGAAAGTAGCCGGTACGCGCAGTATGAATATGGGGAAGGGTGCAGCAAACTGTTAGCTTGGAAAGTCAAGTCAGATTATTCAAATAGGTACATTTCATCGATCAAATTGGACACTGCAAGTCAGCCTTGTGTGGAGCAGTCAAAAATAGAGAAAGCCTTTGTGTCGTTTTTTCAAGAAATATATAAGGAGAATCTTGAAAACTCAGAGGAGAAGATCAGAGCATTTTTTAAAGAAGCCCATCTTCCTGTTTTGGATGACTCGGCAAGGCAGTTACTTGGTAGTGAGATAAGCGGGGGAGAGCTTGTTGAAGCTATAAAAGCTTTGAAGAAAGGGAAGGCAGTTGGGCCTGATAGTCTACCAAATGAGTTATATAAGGTACTGGGGGAGGAACTTATACCAATTTTACTGGAATTATTTAATTCTATGCTTCTAGCGAGGGCACAGGTACCTAAATCAAGGAACGAAGCTATAATTTGTTTATTGTTAAAACCAGGCAAGGATTCAATGTTATGTTCATCGTATAGACCTATTTCATTACTAAATTCAGATTATAAACTGTATACAGGGATCCTTTCCAGAAGATTAGGGAAATTATAGGTAACTTGGTTCACCCAGATCAGAAGGGTTTCATGAAAGGTAGACAGCTTTATGAGTTAACCCATGATTTACTTGCCGCAGTAGATTTGGCCTCACAGGAAAAGGCTCCGTTGCCGGTTTTGACTTTCGATGCAGCCAAAGCATTTGATTGTGTTAACTGGCTCTTTTTGCAGGTTGTGATGGATTCAGGTGGACTGGGAATTTCTTTTATCAGGGCTATTAGGGAACTGTATAGACACCCAACTGAGAGAATCTTGGTTAACGGTTTGTTGTCTCAAGAATTTAGGATTGGTCGAGGTACTCGACAGGGTTGTCCTTTGTCACCTTTGCTTTTTAATTTCTACATTGAACCTTTGGCAATTTTGTTACGGGCCTGCAGGGATATTCCCCCTTTTTGGAGTGGGGGTTGGGAAAAGAAAGTATTATTATACGCAGACGATCTGATGCTGTATACTAGTGATGTGGCGTGCTCCCTACCTATTATTAATACATTGATGGAGCAGTTTGGTGGAATTTCAGGTTATAGTATAAATACAGAGAAGACGGAAATTATGTGTTGGAATATGGTCTATGTTTCTCCGTTAGTTAAACAGGAGATTAAATATTTGGGAATCCAGTTTACGGCTGATCTTAGTGATGTGGCCAGGGTTAATTTTGACAGAACTTACATGGAAACTAAAAAACTTCTAAAGGCATGAGCCGCTCTTCCCCTTTCTATTATTGGTAGATCTAATATTTTAAAGATGTGCATTCTTCCAAAGTTTACTTTCTTATTTAATACTATTCCTTTGGAGTTCAAGTCGGGCTGGTTTCAAAAACTACAGGGGGACTTATCTACACTTGTTTGGGCTTCTAATGGAATAAGGATATCATGGAAGAAGCTATGTAGAAAGAAGGAGTGGGGGGGCATAGCATCTACAGATTTTTATTGGTATTATCTGGCTTTTCAACTAAAGAATATTAGAGTGTTATTGAATAAGAAGTCAGATTATTCGCCGGTCTGGAGAGCCTTGACGGCGCATCTTGCGGAAGGAGCTGATAATTTTCTATATAAATTTGGGCACCCAAAGTTTTTTAAGAAGGTTCGCTTGAAGATCCCCAGACATGCCTGTAAGTTCTGGATGCAATTTCGAAAGGTGTTAGGGATAACTTATTATTGCAGCTCTGCTCCCATTTGGGATTCACCAGGTACTCCTGATTGTCTTATGGATAAGTTATCAATTCCACTAAGAGTTAATGGTGTGGTAAGATGGGGGCAGATTATGGAAGATTCCAAATTAATATCTTGGTCTGCACTCCAGGAGTGTACAGGTGAGACAATTTCCAAGTTTAAGTATCTCAAATTATCTAGCTGGATTAAGTCTCGCCAAGTAGGAGAAATAGGGAGGAGTTCTTGGGAGGGGATACTAAATCAGACTTTTATTAAGAAGGAGATTGCCTTTTGGTATCATGCGCAGTTGGAAGTAGTAGAAGATGTTTTTTCTCTCCCTGTGTTGAAATGGGGGAAGATTTTTCCTACTGTAGAAATTACCTCTCTATGGCAAAAGTCATGTTCTGAGTTGTGGTGTACTATTAAATCAGCGGCATTGAAGAAGAACCATCTGTTTTATTTACATAGGTTATATTGGTCACCAGCTAGATTAACGGCTATTGGGAAAGTTAACAGAAATTTTCCACGGTGTGTGGATGTTAATGCAGATGATGTTCACATGTTTTGGCAATGTCCAAGTCTGAGTAAGTATTGGGAGGATATAGGAAGTATTCTTAGAGTAATCTTTGGTGATAACTTAAGAATATATCTTCTTATAGTAATGTTTGGGGTATGCGATCCAGATTTAAAGGTTCAGGAAGTGACTGTGCAGCAAGAGCATTTGTTGTTTGTATTAATGCTTTTGGCTAGACGGGAAATATGTTGTAAATGGGTGAACTCATTACCTCCCTTTGTCCAGGACTGGCAATCATCAGTAAAACGGTTATGTAATATGGAACAAATTGGCCCTCTTAGTAGAAGAGACGATTTTTTTGTTTTATTTTGTTTCCTCCTCTTAAAAATTAAGTCCAATGATTAAAACTCCCTCCACCTAAATGGGTGTCGCTTTGGTATGACCACAGCCTGAGTAAAACAGTAGGATGTGGCCGATGGCAGTCGGGGGGAAAATTGGTGCGTGTAAGACAGGTGGTGTGGCCCAGTGGTATTGTGGGCTTTGCTCTTGGATGCATACATCAAAGGCCTTTTGGCTCTTTTTCTTTTCTCTCTCTACCAAAGCCAGTGTGGTGGAATGAGGACAAAAAAAATAAAAAAATAAAAAATAAAAATTGTTGTCCATACTTGATTGTAGGGAAATACTCACCTCTCTTCAAGACATCTCTCAATGGTGACAGTCATGCATAATACTGTGTGTACAGCAGGTCATAGGAGTGCATATTAGAGTATAAAGATGCACTGATCTCTGTGCCAATACCTCTCTCTTCTATCAGAGGTCCCTATACTACAGTGTTGACAATGACCGATCTCTCTACTAACACCTCACTGGTGCATGACAGCTCACCATACCTGCATAACAAAATTATTGGCTTCACTATTACCTAGGATCTCTAGAATAGAAGCTGTGCGTACAACTCTAGAGATGCAGCAGCATATTTACAGTCCCTGAAGATGGAACTGACAGTTTGTATGAATACCGCAATAGTGTAATGAAATTGAAATTTATAAGTATTACGCAAACGTAAGTTTAAACTTTTTTATTACAACAAAACAATTAGACATTAATAGAGAACTAAAGCAATTATGTTAAACTATATGAACAACTACTAAACAAGCAGCTATATAACATAACATGTTTGTGCTCATTAGCAGGCACCAATGTCTCCCCTCTTTTTAGCTTTATTTGGCTACTGGAGTTTGATTTTTGTAGCACTTCTTTTCCAGTCTTTTAGCCACCTTAGCCTGCTAAAGATTCTTCAGTTTCCTGGTATGTATTAGCAGACTAGGTGGCAAGAAACTTTCAGCAATGCACCAAATCTATAAATTACAGTTCACAAAGCCAAGCTGGTACAGTGTTAGCTCATGCTGCTGAACTGCACAACAGTTCAGTCACTGCCATATCCTTCCAACCTGAAAACACTACGCTTCAAGACACAGTTACTGCTCAACTGTGCAATGGTCCTGTTTGTGTTAACAAGGGTCTCTTTGCTGTCTATGTAAGTAGCTAATTATTTAGTCACAGACAAGTTTCCATTTTTCTCATTAAAAAGACAAAATATAAAAACATAAAAGTTACATATTGATCAATAATTCATAACAGTGATACAGCACTCTGTTGTCTAAACATTTCTATATTTTTCACCCACAATCACATATTTATATCAGATGCACCAGTAGCCTGTTATTCCTTTCTCCCAAAAAATACCACACCCTCAACCAGTCTATTTTCATATTTTTGCAATTAAATTACAAAATGCCATGAACTCTGCTTTCATAACAGTTTCTAAAGTAACATAATCATCTTGACACACCTTTGCTAACACTCAGCAGTGTTTCACTCAAGAAATAGCAATATCACCACTCAAATATTGCATAGTGCTACAATATATATATACAATGAGTTTCATAAGGACAGTAGAGCTTGCATTCTTTGTTTTGTAATTTAAGAAACAGTACTTCCTTTATTGATAAGGTTATACAGCTGACAATGTAATTTTTACCACAAGCTGCAAACCTTGTCACATCTCTCTACAATGTAATGTGTACTTCTCAAAATTTATATTAACACTCATACACCTCCCCAAACAGCTTTTTACTCTGTAAACAACATGGTGTAGGATATGTTTACCAACATTAGTACACTTTCTGACACTTCACTTCACAACACAATATATAAATAAATATATTTATATATATCTATATACTTTTAAATATTTCTTAAATGCAGATGAACACCCCAGTCTCTTTCATCTCCACGTAAATTCACTTCTGCTGCGTACAACTCAAACATAGTTCCTTCTTCTCCAAAGCACCAAGGGCAAACTGAGCTACTTCTGGTTCTACACCCAATCACATCACAGCATTTCTTCAACCAGGTAATACGAATGGTAACTATTTGTTGAGCCTTGGCCCTTTTTTTTTTTTTTTTACTTCTCTCCATATGATCCCACAAGAGTCTCACCGGATCATAAAACACCAGTCATTTTCTAATGAGGGTCTCGCGACATGCTCGTGGGATCAAATGAACCTCGTGTGGTAATCTTTATTCCCTGTAGCTTGCACACTACTCTTGCGAGTATCTCATGAGATTGCAACACAACTGTAGGACAATAATAGTATTTGGGAGGGACTAGCCTCCTCACTGAGAACTGCCCCTTAAATAATAGTTCTACATACTAGGGTATGAGGAAGAACTACCCTCTACTTTCCAAGCTCTCTGTCAGTTGACATGTATGCATAGTAGTCTGTGTGGATAGACTGGCTTCTCCTTCGACATCTCTCTCTCAGATGATGGGTGTGTGTAGTAGGGTGTATAGGGAGTGACTGGCCTCTCCACTGAGACATCTCTCTTAGATGATGGGTGTATGTAGTAGTGAGTGTACTTGGACTGGCCTTTCCTGATAGACCTCTTTCTCAGAAGATGGGTATGCATAGTAGGCTGTGTGGAGACAGACTGGCCTCTCCACTGAAACCTCAGTCTCTGATGACGGGTGTGCATAGTAGGGTGTGCAAAGAGAGACTGGCCTCTCCATTGAGACATCTCTCTCAGATGGCATATGCATAGTAGTGAGTGGGAAAGCACTGCCCTTTCCTCTCAGACCTTTCTCTTGCAGATGACAGGTGTGCATATTAAAGTGTGTACATGGGCTGTCCTCTCCTGTCAGACCTCTCTCTCAAATTATGGGTGTATGTAGTAAGGTCTGTGGATGGAGTGGCCTCTCCTGTCTGACATGTCTCTTAGATGATCTGTGTGTGTAGTAGGATGTGTGCATGGACTAACCTCTTCTTTCAGACCTCTCTATCAGGTGATGGGCTCCCATTGTAGTGTGTGAGGAGACACTGCCCTCTCCTGTCACATGGCAGTGACAGGCCTCTCCTGTCTGACATTTTTCAGATGATGAGTGCTTCATATAGGGTGAGGATGGACTGTCCTGTCCCTTCAGATCTCTCTCTCAGATGACAGGTGTGCATAGTATTGTGTGGGGAAGGACCGGTCTCTGCTTTGAGATCTCTCCCCAAATGACAGGTATGCATTGTAGGGTATGTGGAGGGACTGGCCTCTCCTTTTATACCTCTCTCCCAGATTACATGCATGCGTAGTAGTAAGTGTGGAGGGACTAGTCTCTCCCATCTGATCTCTAAGATGTTAGATTGCCCATACTCAGTTGAGGGTAGTGACAGGCCTATCCTCTCAGACAAATCTCTCAGATGACAGTGTGCTTCATATAGTGTGAGGATGGACTGGCCTTCTCCTGTCAGATCTCTCTTACAGAGGATGAGTGTGGATATTAGGGTGTGTGGATAGACTGCCTTCTCCTGTCAGACCTCTCTCTCAGATAACAGGTATGAGCAGTAGGGTGGGTGGATGAACTGACCTCTCTCTCGAATGATGGGTGTGCATAGTAGTGTGTGGGGAGGACTGCCCTCTCCTGTCAGATGTCTTTCTCAGATGATGGATGTGCATAATAGGGTATGTGGATGTACTAATCTCTCCTGTCAGACCTCTTTCTCAGATGATGGGTGTGTAGTAGGGTGTGTGGACTGACTAGCCTCTCCTTTCAGATCTTCCTATTAGATGACAGGTGTGCATTGTAGTGTGTAGGGAGAGACTGCCCTCTCCTGTCACATGTTTCTCTCAGACGATGGGTGTGCATGGTAGGGTGTGTGGATGGACTGGCCTTTACTTTCAGATCTCTCCCTTAGATGTCAGGTATGCATTGTAGTGTGAGGTGAGGGACTGCCCTCTCCTGTTAGACCTCTCTCTCTTAGTTGGTGGGTGTCCATAGTAGGGTGTGTGGATGGCCTGGCCTTTCCTTTCAGACCCCTCTTGCAGATGATGGGTTGTCATAGTCAGTTATGTGGAGAGAGATTGGCCTCTATGGTGGGACCTCTATCTCACATGATGGGTGTTGTGCCTAGTAGGTTGTATAGTAAGGGCCTGACCTCTCCTTTGAAACCTCTCTCTCTCAGATGACAAGAGTGTGGATGGTCTGGCCTCTCCACTGAGACACCTCTCTTTGATGATGGGTGTGCCTAGAAGGTTGTGGGAAGAGGCTTGATTCTACTCACAACTCTTCCCAAGCCAATGGGCGTAAATATCAGATTCTGATAAACACCATCCCCAGTTAAAAGTGAGAAAACCAGAATATATTCAAAGATCTCCTACTCCTTCCTATTTATTTCAATCCTGTGAGAGTCTTGGAAGATTGCAACATTTGTTTAATAAGAAAATTAGATTTCAGTTCATCTTTTACAAACTTCCTCTCAATAACAAGAACCACAAAATGCATTTCTACTTGTAGAGTGTATTGAGGACTCACATACCCATTTTTACTATTCAGGTTCCTGTGAGAGTTCCTCAAAATTGTAAAAATTAGTTAAAAACAATATACATTTATAATATTCATAGTATTTATCCCTTAGACACCTCCTCTCTAAATCTAGGGGGACAGTATGCCCTCCTTCTGCCCCCCTTATATAGCTCTTTTACATCATTTACACAACACCTCCAATTTTTCATAATAAAAAGTAATGCCCGCTGTATCATTTCTCACATTCTAATAGCCAGCCAGTCAGAGCACTTGCTCCAGCGGGACTTGCGGGGGAGAGCGTGTAGGCTCACGGGAAAAACAGGCCTGCCGACCAATCACAGTGCCCCATTTTTTATTCTGTACTCTCGCTGGAGGCTTGCAAGACTCTTGCAAGCCCAACTGCCAAAATATATATATACCTTAATTTCTCAAACTACTGGATAGATTATACACCAAATCCCAACAAGCAAAATCTGTGGACTGAAATCTATCTCCCTGCGAATTTGGTGTAATTCTGTCAGCAGTTTTGGGCTGTAGCTCTGCCAAAAGAAGTCCATGAAAACTGGATGGGGATTTTGTGTTTTGGGACCCCCGTTTTTTTCTCAGCCCCACTTGACGGATCACCCTGAAACTTTCCAGGAAGGAGCTGAGGTCGATGAACATTTTCTTTAGAAAGTCTATGGAAAAGAAGATCTAATTATAACTGCCACTATATATATATATATATATATATATATATATATATCTGACAATTTCCTTAACCTTCCGAAAGGAAAAAACGCACTCCAAAGTTGTTAATTAATCTAATGCTTTAATGCTGAGCTCTGTTCAGTCTACAACAATAACGCCCGACGCGTTTTGGTCATTTCAACTTTGCTCACAGGCATTTCCTTTTGTGCCCTTCTCAGTGTTTATATATGTGAAAAAAACGTCATTAGAAACAACAACTGTATTCAATATCACATTACTACCATACTGATCATTTCAAACTTTCTTATTTCCATCGGTAAAGAAATTATTCATCTATTTTATTTCGGTTTGCCAATCATAATTGTTTGACGTTTATAATGGATTATGAGTAATGTAGTCTCATATGTTACTGAATACTTTGCTGTTTCAAGTGCATTTTACTTTTACCTTGTGTTGATATTCTTGCTTGTTAAAACATTGTAACTAAATTCTACATATTCCTTTGTTACCTGGGTATGAATACAAGTTATGAACAAACTTTACTTTACATATATAACTGATGTTAAAGTTGTCGTCTAATAATACACTTTCTTATTTGATTGTATTCCATTTGTTGTTCAGTTACTAACCCTTCTTTACTAATATTGACTATACAAACAAGACTAAAATTAACAAATCTCCCAATTATATTCGCAATCATGCACCTGAGTGTGTCATTAATTCACAAAACACTGAAGACATTTTCAGGAATTAACAAATATTTTAAAAACAAACCAAAAAAGCCATAGGGATACATAATACTGCAAGACATTAAGTTCATTCATGTTCATAACCACGTGTGTTGAATTCACCCAAGTTAGAACCTTTCATTATAAATGTACAAATAACTCCTCATCCTGGTTCAGCCCTAAAGTAGTAAATGAACGAATCTCTAAAATATGTCTTAATTCAAGCTGCCGTAATTTTTTTCTCTCTATCACCTCCCCGTTCATTTATGGGAACTTGATCAATTGCATAATACCTCATTGATTCCCATTTACTGCAGTGTGCCTGCTCCATATGTCTTGATGTTGTATAGATCCTGTCCAAATTTATAGTAGCCCGAATATGTTCTAAATTCTGTTTTTTTGTCTCACATGTGGTGCTTCCTACATATTTCAAACCACCAGGGCATTCAATAACATAGACTGTGAAACAACTTTTACAGGTGATATGTTGTCAAATTTGTTTCACACCTCCATTGGCAATAGAGTATTCTTTTGTATTTTTGCCAATTTTGCATGCTTTGCAATCTCCACACTTCCAAAGACCAGATCTTTGTAACAAATTCAATATTGCATGCAAATAGCTTTCATCTACCTAATACAAATTGGAATATCCCCTATGGTAAATTCCTTTGAATAAAAAGAATTTGTTCGGAACCTGGTGAAAATGAGAAACATCTGAAGGCTTCAGAAGAAAGATTTTTAGCTGGAAAATATCCAAAGAAATGTATCGTGATGGCAAACCAACGTATCAATCAGGTTTCAATAATGCAATTCATTCACAATGTTAGGTCCTCATCTAGCAGTAGGAGTGCAAACTTTATTCGACTTTCAACAAGTCATAAAAGTAGCAAATAAAAAACACACATCTATGTATAAGAACACAATAAATAAGTAAGATGATAAAAGAATAAATAGTAAAAATAAAAATGCACATTGTTAATTTATCCGTGCACAAATATTTAAATAACCTTGTTAAGTTTAGGCCACTTCACCCATAGACTTCCTTACAATTAATACTGAACATAAAATATTTGCCAAAATTCCACACATTTTGATGGAAGATAAAACCTGTAAACTAATATACGCACCACAACACTGGCACAAGTTAATCCATCTTAAAAGGGGCAGTAGAAAACGCTTTCTCTGTTTATCATAAAATTTACAAAAGAGGACCACATGCATCGTAGTTTGGGATGCCTTCACGTCACAGGGGCATACTCTTAAGACTGTACTCCAGTCATTCATAGTCGGAAAAGTTACTAAGCGATGGAAGGTATCTAATTGTAATCTTGTAAGAACAAAACGTTGTCGAGGGTTTATCACATTTACCAAGTAAAGCTGCATGCCTTCCGTGGACAAGATTAATTGGTTGGACATAACACTAGACTTTTTCGATTCAGCTTCCCAACGCTGATCTTCCAGGTGCTTCAATGTCAAGGCCCTCAGTTCCTTCCTGGTTATTTTTCCCAATGATTCAGGGTTTGTATAATAGTCTTAACTACCCATGTTTCCAAAGAAGGTCATAATGTATCTCAACCAAGGAACTCTTAACAAGTATGTTAGCATCATACAATCAGATAAGATGGCCTTGTTTAGTCCAGTATGCTCAGAGGTCCACACTTTGTGCCATAATAATAATGGCTGTATCTTTATCAAATCAGCTATAAAAGAAACCCCTAGTTCCACATGGCTAATATACGACGATGTGCCGTTTGGTACCATTAACAAATGTCTGAGGAAATCATTTTCCACCGTCTGAATCGGATTACAATTGGTATACCCCGAAATACCTGATCCATACATGGCAGCCGGGATGCACTTGGCTTTGTAGATTTTTACCATATTCGGCGGGGTAATCCCCCCTAGCCTTTTTGAAAAATTCTTCAAAGCCGCCGTTGTTTTAGTGATCTGATCTTTTTTTGTTTTCACACAATGTGCCCAGGAACCCTGTTTGTCCAACATTATGCCCAGATATGAAAATGTTCGAGCTATATCCACTTTACCCTCATCGATGGTAGTATTATAGATCTTGCCCGGTTTCCTACTGCAATTCATTATAAAGGTTTTGGAACGATTAACAGTAAGTCCCAAATCTGTCATGAAGATTATGCAGGTGGTTAGAAGTTTTTGGAGGGCTAATGGTGTCCTAGCCATAAGTACTGCATCGTCTGCATAAAGCAGTACAGGGACAGCACGATTACCTATTTGGGGAAGATCTTTACGTTTGGTTATCAGTTCACGTTCTAAATTATTTATGTATAATGAGAACAAGAGTGGAGCAAGAACACAGCCTTGGCGCACCCCTCTGTATATGCCAAAAGGCCTAGTACATTCCCCTCCTATCCCACACCTTACTCTTGCTCTACACCCTGTATACAGGTCCCGTATAAACTGAACTATTGTTGATTCAACCCCCATGCTGCTTAAAATGTCCCATAGCTTCTCATGTAATATGCAGTCAAATGCTGAAGATAAATCTATAAAGGCCAAGTAAAAGTTACCCTCTCTGATCTTTGTATACTTCCCCACTAAAATACTTAAATTCAGACCCTGTTCCACCGTACCTATTCCTGTGCGGAAGCCATACTGCACTGGAGATAAGATATAATTTTCTTCCGCCCATGTTTGGAGTCTGTTCAAGATTATTCTCCCGCTAGTTTAGCTGATGTGTCGAGCAGGGAGATTGGACTGTAGCAAGCTGGATTAAGGCGATCACCTTTTTTGTATATGGGGATGATAATAGAATCTCGCCACGTCGATGGGGGGCCTTATATACAAAAAGCCCTCAATACCTGTGTCATTAAAGGGCCCCATAGATGCGTATTTGCCTTATATAAATCTATTGGGACGCCATCGGGGCCTGGCGCTTTCCCCGCTTTGCTTGTATTTATGGCTTCCACTACCTCCTCCAGGCTATACTGGGGTATTACAGCCGAACATGGGCCTTCCTGGGCATCTGGGGCCTTTAAGGAATCCATTGAGTCTATGTCACTGGGGTGATGGTATATTTTAGAAAAATATACAATCTAATCCTCTTCTGAAATTGCAATGTACATTCTAGGGATATCTCTATCCCCTAACACAGGAGTGTTTATTATTTTCCAGAAGAGGATGTTGTCCTTCGCCAGGCTAGCTTTGTGTAAGTTTTCCCACAAGTTTCCTCTCAGGGTAGATTTCCTCTTTCTTGTGGCTGTCTTATATGCCTCTCTGCACATACGTATTTCGGTCGGGCACCTTGTTGGGGCACTTAGGGCTTCTTTTAATCTCATGTGTGCTTTTGTGCAATCATGGTCAAACCAGCCACTTTCCCTTTTTTGTCCTGCCTTTCCCAACCTAGTAGTAAGAACTTCTTTCACGCCTTGCGTTATCTGCAAGAAGGCACTTAAACATTTTCCTGGATCTATGTCCTCGCTGAGACAGTCTACAAAGGCTTGATTGTGGTCACGTATTAACTGTTTCAATAGAACCTTTGAATCTATCTGAGACCATCTCAGTGTATATCCATTACGCGGAGCTAATTCAATATCGTTTACCAACGTGACCTTATCAACTTTGGCCTATGTAGAAGGAGTTAGTGAGAGTTCCAGGCTCTGAGGGAAGTGGTCGCTTATTGCAATGTCATAAAGTGCATAATTAGTGAGGTAGTGTGCAAAGTGGGTTGACATTAAAACATAATCAATCACCGTATCAGCGCCCCTTCCATTAAAAGTTGGTTTAAACTGTGGTTCTTCAGAATGTAATTCATTTACAAAAAGACAGGTTGTATTTTTGGGCCACTAGGTTCATCGCATCTCTTTGGATGGTATGTGAGAAATGAGGCCTTAAGCCAATGTCTTCAGTATCCCACCTGCACACCTTCTCCGAAAGTTCTTTACAAAGATGAACATTAAAATCACCACCCCATATAATAAGAGTCTCACGTCTATTATTTGCACATATTTTCTCTAGGTCCTCTCCCATCTCCATTAAAATATTAGGGACTTCTCTTGGTGGTGCATTTTTATAAAAATTGATAACTACTAACTGAGTATTTTGGTCCAGGTTGCTCTCTATCATTTGGTAATGCAATCTCGTAATTAGCATTTTTAGATTCTTTAACCACAACTTGTTGGAAATATCTGTGCATAAGCCTCCTTTTGGCTTGCCATGTTTGGTCTGTACAGCTGGTGAGTGGAATGTCTGATAACCATTTATATGAACAGGATTTAATAACCAGGTCTCCTGGAGGCACATGCAGGAAAAATCTTCTATAAAGTTCACCCAAAGCTCATTATTAATCTTATTAGTTAGACCTGCCACATTCCAATAAAGTATGGTTATTTCCATGTTCTGTTGAGATTGGGAACACGCATTATCTGTGGGTGGTGGGGGTATGCCACCATCTATTGTATGAATTGTTGTCAGAGGGGCATCTCTCTGATTTGACTGGGTCTCTACTATATTCCTATCAGATGTCACTACGTACAGTATATCTTCCCTATTCGTGCTAGGCCCTTCTGTATTTACTTCCGGGACCATTTCATAGAAGGAATCTTTCTTGTTCTCACTAAGTCAATCTAGACCTTCTAACGTTGTAAGAGGTTGAAATCTATTACGAGAAAGAATAGGGTCTGGACTGATTGGAAATATGCTACTTACTGATTGTGGATTCCTGAAATTGTGCCCCAGAGGTCTTTGATAAAAAAATCCCAAGGGTAGTAGAGAGATTCCTTGGTGGGTGGCTTGTCTAGCTCCTAATTCGCAGATGATACTGTCTACTAAATCTGGGGATTTAAATGAAAGTACCACACAATCTCCTTCCAGTACTTTCTCCCTGCTTCCTATCCACTTGACTCTTCTAACCATTTTTATATCATCAAAGAGGAGCCCCACCATTCCGGAGCCCAAGCGTGTTCCTATCCAGTTCAGAGCCTTATTCCTCAGTGCCGACCATGTTTCTCGCTGTTTATCACCTATAGATGGAACATTTGCCAAGACCACCACATATGGAGTTGCCTCTGGAGGAAGATGTAAAAGGTCGCTTGGGGTGTATGTGGACTTCATAGGTCTTGTTCCACTACATTGACTCCCTCCTAAGTTTAACTGGGGCTGATTTGTCCTAGCCAGTGATGGAATATTATGTACTGTCCTGGTTGATTTATAACTAGTACTTAATGGTGGTTGTAATTTGGTCAATGGCTTTGAAGTCAGATGTGAGTAGCTGATATTTGATGATGTTAATGGGAGTTGTAATTTAGTCAGGGGTTTTGAGGTCAGATGTAAATCATCTACCCTGTCTTGCATGGTGAGTTGTGTGTTACTCACAGGATTTGGAATCGACAATGGTATACTAAAATCTTGTTTCACATGGTGTAAACCCTCAGATTGTAAGGACTTTATAATTCCTAAGCCTATCTCAACCTTACTCTCCACCACTTTTAGGCGCTCCGTCAAAGAATCCAGTGAAGCCCCGATTGATGATTTCAAAGTGTTTACTAAGTCGTAAAGATTTGCAAGGAGGGTTCGAGTCGTATCTACTGAGTGACTTGGGAGTTTCTTTCGAGAAGGTTTCTTTAATGGCTGTCTGCCAAGTGTGGTTACTGAATCTTTCTTAGGCAATTTTTTAGTGGTATTATCTGCCTTTCCTACCACCGGCTTCCTTGGACGTTTAGCTACAGGTGAAAGGTCATCCGGGGTATAAATTGAATCTGAGATGTTTTGAATACATCCATTTATGTGCTTTACTTCTCTATTCAGTACCCCATTATCACTCTGATTGGAATCGTCAGGTATCCCAGTATTCTTTGGTGATTGGATAATATGTTCTTTAGGTGTCTTCATACATTGGCAATTTGTTTGTCTATCATCCCCATTGCCCCTGAGATATATTTTAATATGGATGTACTATCTTATAGGTTTTGGGGGTGATTCAATGTTGAATGCTTTCTTTTGCCCACATGTTATATGGTATCACTCTTATTCCAATACGGAAGAAAGAGGCTGAATAGGGTATACCAGTTAAGTTGACTTACCAACACCAAGAAGTCACCACCCCAATTAGATAACTTAACCAAAGAGTTTAAGTACACAATCTGAGTCAGTAATCAATAGTTATCAGTCTGCTCAAGGAGTAGGATTGGTTATCGTGTAAAAAAAACGTTCTCACTTATATATCCAGCATGAGGGGCTCCTGAAGTGTTCCTGAAGTTTGGTATTCTGCCGGGGGCTGAAAACGAGGCAAAGAGGTACCACAGTATTTTCAGTGCACCACCATCTGGCCCAAAATTACTGAGGCTTCTCTTTCCCCTCCTCTATTAAATTGGTGTTGTTATGAAGCTCGATCCAGGGCCCCCAAAAAGAAGATGAAAGAGGGAGGACCCAGCCTCTTCCTGGCGTTGACGGGCGAAGGACAGGCCCGCCCTTGGCCCGGGCTCCGCGCGGGAGCGCTGCTCAGTGTTAGTAGGGGCCTCCCGGCAGTGGCAGCCAAACAGCGCAACCTCCGAAGAGGGCGCGCCTCACAGGTTCCAAATGGGGCTCCTCCCTGCCCCAGCAGCACAAACAAACGTGTCCCGCGAGGCGGGAGCGCTCCTCGGTGTTAGTAGGGGCCTCCTGGCAGTGGCAGCCAAACAGCGCGACCTGCGAAGCGGGCGCGCCTCACAGATTCCAAATGGGGCTCCTCCCTGCCCCAGCAGCACAAACAATCGTGTCCCCATCTAGAAGGGATTCAGATAGCCAGATCCGGTTTATTACCACATATTCTAAAAATGCCAAAGAAATTGGAAATTTTTGACAAAACATTGGCCTATATTACAAATGGATCCAACAGTCATTGAAATCATGGGGGAATAACCTAAATTGACATTTAGGAGGTGTTTTGCTTTCCTTCTCTTATCTTATGACCGAGCTTACAAACCTTCTCTGGAATGCACTTCTTAGTTTAAAGAAGACTATTATTATTATTACTTCACCACGAGGTTCCTGAAAGACGAGATTAGTAGGTTGGAAGCTCACGTTGAAAAGTAGTCGCAGCAATGAAAGCAAAATATATCAAAGTACTTCTCAATTGCTATGTACACAGCAAATACATGTGATTATATTATAGCATAACTTCAAAGCAAAGAATAAAAGTAAAAATGTCATCATCATAGGGCCTATCACTGCTCGTCATCCTTCTCATGCCTGCAAGTTGATGACTCCTGTTCAACTGCGAGAAGGAGATTTTCCACCCAAACGGGAGGCCAGGCAGCTGACGTCCGCTCCTGACTGAAGTCCTGGAGAATCTCCCCTTGCTGCTGCCCAGGGACACCGCTAAAAAAACCTGGCCCCTTCCTCTCAGACCTGGGAAATAAAACAAGCCAATTGGAGATTGGCCAGATCTCCTAAGCCTCTCCTCTTCCCAAGGCTGAGCAGAAAGGAAAACACCAAATATACGCTCTCTTATCACGTTAGGGTTTGTGTGAATTCAATTTGAAAAAACACAGCTTGGTCTACCATGTGGAAAAACACAGCTCATCTGCAATGTCTCAACTGCAATGTCTAACTCCACATTAAAGCCTATAGGCAGCTAACCTAAATACCAAATGTAATGTCTAATGCCATGTTAAAGCCAATAGGCAGCTAAACTGAATACAACATGTAATGTGCTATTGGTGAACATTGAGCAACTAATATGCGCAGTGGTGAAACACAAAGTGATTGGTCAAACACAGTTAATGGCATAACAGGAGGGTACCTAATTTAAGGGACAAATTGACAAAAAGTCAGTTTAGTTTTCAAAAGAAAAATTGGTTACAAAGAACTGGTTTTTGGAAGTGTGGAGATTACAAAGCATGCAAATTTGCAAAAATACAAAAGAATACTCTATTGGCAATGGAGGTGTGAAACAAATTCAACACCATATCACCTGTAAAAGTCGTTTCACAGCCTATGTTATTGAATGCCCTTGTGGTTTGAAATATGTAGGAAGCACCACATGTGAGACAAAAAAAACAGATTTTAGAACATATTCGGGCTACTATAAATTTGGACAGGAGCTATACAACATCAAGACATATGGAGCAGGCACACAGCAGTAAATGGGAATTATTGACGTATTATGCAATTGAGCAAGTTCCCATAAATGAACGGGAGGTGATAGAGAGAAAAAATTATGGCAGCTTGAATCAAGACATATTTTAGAGATTCGTTCATTGACTCCTTTTGGGCTGAACCAGGATGAGGAGTTATTTGTACATTTTTAATGAAAGGTTCTAACTTGGGTGAATTCAACACGCATGGCTATGAACATGGATGAACTTAATGTCTTGCAGTATTATGTATTCCTATGGCTTTTTTGGTTTGTTTTTAAAAAATTAGTTAATTCCTAAAAAATTCTTCAGTGTTTTGTGAATTAATGACACACTCAGGTGCATGATTGCGAATATAATTGGGAGATTTATTAATTTTAGTCTTGGTTGTATAATCAATATTAGTAAAGAAGGGTTAGTAATTGAACAACAATGGGATAGAAGCAAATAAGAAAGTGTATTATTACATCAGTTATAGATGTAATGTAAAGTTTAATAATAACTTGTATTCATACCCAGGTAACAATGGAATATGTAGAATTTAGTTAGAATTGTTTTAACAAGAAAGAATATCAACATGAGATAAAAGTAAAATGCACTTGAAACAGCCAAGTATTCAGTAACATATAAGACCACATTACCCATAATCTATCATAAATGTGAAACAATTATGGATGGCAATCCGAAATAAAATAGATTAAGAATTTCTTTACTGATGGAAATAAGTAAGTTTGAAATTATCAGTATGGTAGTAATGTGATATTGAATATAGTTGTTGATTCTAATGACTTTTTTTCACATATATAAACACTGAGAAATGCCTGTGAGCAACGTTGAAACGACCGAAACGCGTCGGGCGTTATTGTAATTGTTGTGGACCGAACGGAGCTCTGCATTAAAGCATTAGATTAATTAACAACCTTGGAGTGCGGTTTTTCCTTTTGGAAGGTTAAGGAAATTGTCAGACATAATAACGGGTGTCCTACCGTAAAACCCGCACCACCGCGGGATGAAAGTGCGCCGGCGCACGCCAACAAAGGACACCATTATCAGATTGGATATATATATATATATATATATATATATATATCTCCCCACAGTGCTTCGATCCTGATGTCCCATGGGGGTGGCAAGATTGACTGCAGAGTTGCCATACACAATCATCCAGAATTTGGCCACGCAAGGAAGATGCACAAGCAAGACCATTCGGATCAAAATGCATTGAGTCTTTGTGGGGTAAATAAATCCTTTTAAGCACGCTTGAGTACACTTCTTCCTTGTGTGGCCAAATCTGTTTTTTTATATGTAGTCAGGACCAAGTTTCCATAGGAAAAGTATTTTTCCGTCTGCTAATAACTTTGGTGTTGTTTGTCGAATCTTCACAAATTTTTCAAAACTTGAGTCTTGGTCACTGTCTGGAAAGTTTCAGAGTGATCCATCAAGGGAAGGTCAGGAGAAAGGGGGGAGGGGAGGGTCCTAAAACATGTTTTTCCCATTCAATTTCAGATTTTAGACACGGCTATACCCCAAACCACTAAATTGAATTACACCAAATTTGGCAGAAAGCTAGCTATTAGTCCAGAAAGATAGATTTTGGTGAATTGGTGTAAATCTGTTCAGTAGTTTTACAAATTTTAAAGGAAAAATAACATTTGTATGTCTAGGGATGCAAATTCTCCATGGATCCGACAGATCTCATGCTGAAACCTGATTGTCTGCCAACACTTTAACCAGGAAGTGTTAGCAACCATCTTGGGGCTCAGACTGATCTGAGTCCCAAGAAAAAAGGCAACGAAAACCATAATGGGGCATAATAGTAACACCTTGACACCTTGACCCCTTGGGCCTGATGGTGGGGTCCTACAGGTACACTGTAAAAAAAAATATTTTTTTTACAAAACGTTTTGCTGTGAATTTACAGACGATCCTCAAATCCAGGCAAAACAAAACAAGTGCAGTGTGCCACGATTATTTGTTTTTGCCCACTGGTTGGGCCATGTCCTGGGGGTATTGTTATTAATCATATAGGTGAGGGGGTGTATGTGGACCCCTTGCCATGCAGATTACAGCCTCAGAGTCCATTACCCAGAGCCTGGACAATATACATGATATGGAGGGGGGTGCTCAGCCTTTCTGTGCAATGGAAAGGGGGGGCATGCATCCCCACCCCCAGAGCCATTAATGGCCCTGGGAATGACCACACTCTAGGGCTGGCTTCCTATGTCCTGAGGTGCCCACCCTCGGGACATAGTTCTTTGCTCTCACTTGGCGGGAGGTATGACAGCTCCTGCCAAGGGATAACAAACAATAAGTCTGCTTTCACCAACCAGGAAAACTGCTCTGGCCTGCTTGGAGAAGACTTTTCATCTATTTCCCTGCAAGCGGGAAAACATAGAAATATTGCTCGCTTACGCAGGGAACAGCAATTTTTGCTGGCGGCGGGAAGATGGCAGGTACCACAGGCGTATTTGGGCTTCCCCAGCAGCCCCCAGCAGAAGATACTGGGTGCCCTGGGTGAGGCCATCGCATCCATGTTTAAATGGTTGCGTCCTGGGGCATCGGGGCCTTGGGGCTGATTTCAGCCCAGAGAGGGGGGCCACGTGGCCCCCACCACTTGAACTAATTGATTGGGCCCTAGTGTATGGGGTTTCCAGGGCCAAAATTGGCCTGGGGTGTGGAGCTGAGCAGCCCCCCTCCCGTTTCAGTAATAGGCCAGGCCCCAGGGAATGGGGTCACCGGTGCAGAAATCAGCTCACGGAGGACGGTTACATGCCCCCTTCTAATATTTTTGATTGTTCAGGCCCCAGTGGATGAGGCCCCGGGCCAAAATTAGCCCAAGGAGTGGGTGCATGCCCCCCTACTGAATGACAAATCTAGAAAGCCAGATGGGATGGGGTTTCCGGGTGCACAGTAGCTGGGGATGGGAGCGCCATGTTCCCCCCCCCCCCCCTTTTCACAGCCCCAGGAGGAGGGGTCTCTGGGGCCAAAATTGGACCATGGAGGGGGATTATGCCTATCTCCCATCTTTGCTATATGGCTAGGCCCTGGGGGATGGGGTCCCCTGGACATAATTGGCCCAGGGAGGGGGGCTGTGTGCCCCCCTCCTAGGTTGCCTGCATGTGGGAGGTTGGGCACAGTGCTGGCCAGCAGCCTGGCCTTGCAAAGGAATCCCCACCGAGCACAGATAAAGGCCGAACCCAGCCATGCACGGCCAAAGGCTGGGCATGTCAGGGGTTGGATAAAACACAAAGTAATCAAATTTTACTTAACATTAAAAAAACTAGAAATTCACTTGCAGAAAGCAGAGTTATGTGGGGTTAGGGACCCCAGGACATAGCAGGAGCTGTCCCTGAGGCATGGCGGTCCCCAGAGCCATGTATGGCCCCCAGAAGGGGGCCGCATGGCCTCCCTCCAACATTGTATTTGTCCTTGGGAAGTGTTGATTCCTGGGCAGGTGGTCCGCAATGGACCCCCTTCATTATTTTATTTTAGCCCCATGGAGGTAGCGGTCCTGTGGGGGGATGCACTGTCCCCCGCATACAATTCATCATTTGCCCTAGGGAGGTGGCAGTCCATGGGGCTGTGGGGGGACTGCGTGGCCCCCCTGCATACAATTCTATTTTTGCCCCAGGTAGGGCCCCGCATATACATTTAATACAGCCCCAAGGAAGTGGCTGTCCTTGGAGCTCTGGGGGAGGCCATACGGCCTACCACACATGAAAACATTGTTTTGCCCCAGGGAGGTGGCAGTCTCTGGGATTGTGGGGGGCAGCACAGGCTTCCACAGTATTCTTTTGGGTCGCCCTCGGGAGGTGGAAGTCCTTGGGACCTATAAAAGCCCGGGGGCGGGGGGTGGGGGGCATTCCATTAACTGCTAATCGCCTGAACATTTTTTTTTAAGTGCTTTTTTGCTCTGGTCCCTCTGGCACGCCAGCACCAGAGCTAAGGGGTCAGGGTGTCCCTCATTTTTTACTGGGACTCAGCTGATGCTGAGTCCAAAGATGGTTGCTAACACTTCCTTGTTGAAGTGCTGGCAGCCAATCATATCTCAGCACGCTATCGGGAGGGTTCATGGCAGAGCCTTTGCGTCCCTATATGTACAAATTAGTTTTTTCTTTAGTTTCTCAAAAACCACTGAACAGATTTACACTAAATAACAAAAAGTACGCTTTCTGGACCAAGAGCTACTTTGGTGTAAATCCGTCCAGTGGTTCAGCACTATTCCTGTTTAAAATTCCTAACGAAAAGTGCATGGGGAGAAAACGCCTTTTTTTGGCCCCTGCTTTACAGATCACCCCAAAACTTTCCAGACATTATTAGCAAAACTAAAAACACTGTTTCTATAGAAACTAGGGCCTCACTGTGACTATCTAGTGGTGGTTGTCACTAGGTAATCTATATACATTACCTACTGCTAGTCGCCAGTACGAAGTTATAGTTAGGACCTAGTTTCCATAAGAAAAGCATTTTCTGTTTTGCCAATAACTTTGGTGCTGCTTGATGAATCTTGCCCAAATTTTCAAAACTAACATGACATTTCAGCTGCTGTCGTGAAAGTTTTTGAGTTATCCATCAAGCTGGTAGCTGAGAAAAAAGAGGGGTCCCAGAACATGTATTCCCCATTTACTTTCCCAAAGGGTCTTTAAACATGCCTGAAGCTCGAACCACTGAACGGAATTCCACTGAATTTGGCAGGAAGCTAAATCTTGGTGCGCAGATTGTGCTTTTTGTGATTGGTGTAAATCCATTCAGTAGTTTCTGAGGTATTTAAGGTTAAAAATATAGATATCTAGGGATATAAATCCTCTGCAGATCCAACTGTCCCTGTGCTAATATCTTATTCTCTACCAACACTTCAGCAAGGAAGTGCTGGCAGCCATTTTGGGACTTGGCTTCAGTCGAGTTCCAGAAAAAAGGAGAAAAGAGTCCAGGGTAGGCATAGCTTGAGCCCTTAGCCTTGGTTCAGTGGTTCTTCAGGGACTCTGCCATTGCTAAAATGCATTTAAAAAAAAATAAAAAATCTCAGAAACGATCTGCAGAAGGATCCCCAGATTTTTCTGAGAATTAGAAAGAAAATCATGGTCTTCCATGCACTTAATTTATTTCACCCCTGGGTGGGCCAGGTCCCAGGGGCATAAGGGGATCAAAATAAGAGGGGGGAGCACGGGGATCCCCTCCTAGGGCTTTTAATAGCCCCGGACACTACTACCTCACCTGGGAAAGATATTATTATTAATATAATATATAAATTAATATAATAGTGGGGGTCCTACAGACCCCCTGCCCTGGGAACTGTCACCTTCTCTGGGCAATGAATCATGAATACAGAGTGGCCGCACAGGCCCCTCCATATCCCAGGGACTGCCACCTCCCCAGGGCAATGACTGAGGAATGCAGGGGGTGCAGCATGCCCCCCCACACCTGGGGGACTGCCACATCCCAAGGGCTGAAACTTAATAGTTTATGGGGGGCCCTGTGGACCACCCGCATCCTGGGGACCACCACCCTCCCAGGTGAAAAATTATTTTAGAATCATGAGGTTGGGGGATCCTGCGCACTATCGCCCCCCGGGGACTGCCCTTTCCCTGGGGCTAACTTTAGATTGTCTGCAGGGGGTTGCATGACCCCCTGTGCCCCAGGGACCCCGACACTTCCCAGGGAAAAATGCCATTAGAACAAATGGGGGATCCTGTGAATCCCTCTGGGTACCAGAGACCGCCACCTCCCCAGGGCTCGAATAACTTTAAAGGTGGGGGTCTGTCATGGATCCCCAGCCCTGGGGCGCACCAAATCACCAATGCCAAAAATTAAATGAAGGAGGGGGCCATGCAGACCCTCTCATGGAGCAATATATGGCCCTGGGGCCTGCCACCCCCCAGGGCTGGCTCCAGATACTACCTGAGGTGCCCACCCTTGGGAGATAGTTGTTTGTTTTTGCTTGGTGGAAGCTGACAGTTGTTAAACAGCTCTCACTTGCTGAAAATGAAGCTTTCATCTCTTTCCATGCAAGCAAACATGTGTGCAGTGAAAGAGATGAAAACATTGCTCCTGCAAGCAGGGAGCTGCTATTTAAAGCATCTCCCTGCTTGCGGGAGCAATGCCGACTTTTGCAGGAGACCGGACCTCGCTGGCACCACAGGGGCCTTTAGGCGGTCCCCATAGGTTTACACTGGGTGCCCTGGACACCCAGTAACATGTGGCCAGGCTCCGACGGAGTACGGACCAAGGGGCAAAAATCAACCTAGGGAGTGGGCCACGTGGGCCAGGTGTCTGCATATAATGTCAATGGTTTAATTTAGTATAAAATGTAAATAACATGTGTGTATTAAACTGATTGTGTACTTTGTATGCATTTATATATACTTAAAAAAACAAAGATTACAGGGACGTTATAGTTAGGCTCACATTTTAAATGTACCAAACCATTGAAATTGAATTATAGTTAGAGTTGCCTCAAGTAACTATAACTTGTACCCCAAGATAACTATAACTTGCACCCCTGCCATGCACAGTTCTTTCGTCAAAAATGTTACAGCAAATATTACATTGATATTATTATTGACGTCATGAGTGCCGTCATTTGTGGGGTAATCAGTAGTGCATTGCCAGGGCGTGAGTTATAATTACCTTAGGGCACGAGTTATGGCTAGGCCCTGATGCCAAGCTCCTATAAGCACCCAACCTTGCACCGTGCATGTCCTTCACCAGTGCGCAGATGAGGTTCCCCGCAAAACCTGGCCTGCAGCCAGACCCTGCGGCCAACAACCCCTCACCACCCAAACCCATGCTGTGCTCAGCCCTTTGGCTGTGCAAGTCGGGAGTTGGCCACGGCTTCTCTGGGTGTGAGAATAGTTGAGAGGGTGTATCTAGATGTGAGAGTGGCTGTCAGATTGCATGTCTGGGTGTGAGCGTGCGTACATCATTGTTTTAGTGAGTGAGTCAGTGTGTGTGTACGCGGGTCTGAGGGCCTCAGTGGGTCTGTGAGTGAGAGCATGAGTGTCTGAGTGGGTCTGTGAGGAGGTGCATGAGTGTCTGAGTGGGCCTGTGAGAGAGAGAGAGACAAAAAGAGAGAACGAAATTGAGAGAGAAAGAGATAGTTGTTTTAGGCTTTAAAAACTCATATACTTATAATGAGATATTTGTGTTCAATTTAACATTAAAAATGTATTATTCTTTTTTTTTTAAACAATTTTTTAATGAAAAAAATAAAAAGGATATGAGTCCAGCTGGATTCGAACCACTAAAGCTTAGTGTGAAGGTCTGTGACCTTCACACTGAGCTATGGGGATTTTATTTATTTTATTTGAAAAAAATAAATAAATCAAAAGCCCTTAATTGGTTCCAAGAGGGGTGCACCCTTCCAGCGAAGGCATAGCCCCAGGGGGTTGTGGTCCCTGGGCATGGGGGGGTGGCGTGGTCCCCCACTCCAGTTACAGTGTTGCCCCAGCTGGTGATGGTCCCCCGCAAATACATTGCATTTTACCCTGGGGGTGGTGGTCCCTGGGGGGAAGGGGGCCATAGGCCCCCCTGCTAAATGACCCAGGGAGGTGGTAGTCCAAGGGCAGCGGGAAGGGGCCAGACAACCCCCTGCATATTAACACAGCCCTAGGGACATGGCGGTCTCCAGGGCAGCGGGGGGCATATGGCCCCCCTGCATACAAATAATAAGCCCCAGGGCTGTAGCGGTCCCTGGGGCGCCCACCCGCATATTAACACAGCCCTGGGGATGTGGTGGTTCCCAGGGCAACAGGAGGGCATTTGGCCCCCGCACAGAAATAATAAGCCCTGGGAAGGTGGCGGTCCCCGAGGCAGTGGGAGAAGGGCAAGAGGTCCCCTGCTTTTATATGCATGAGCCCCCAGGACTTTTCCCACCAGCGGGGCTTTACAGTAATGAAGCACAGGAGCCCGAATGTTTTTTTTGTTTGGCAGATCCACAGCTCCACCGCGTCTCCGCTCATAAAATTAAAAAGAAATGCTTTTTTAGCCCTGTGGGGGTCCCTTTGGGAATCCCACCACCAGAGTTAAGGGGTCAGGGTGTTCATACCCTGGCCCACTATTCTTTTGTTAACTTTTCTCCAGCCGAGTCCCAAAGTGGCTGACAACACTTCAGTGACTTCTGTTGTTAAAGTTTTATCAGCCAATCAGATATCTGCATGAGATCAGGAGGGGTTGTGAATCCTTTGCGTCCTAGATCCATATGAGGTGGCTTATAGAAGTAGCCAAGCAGCAGTGCACAAGCACCATTAGGAGGTCTGAACCCCGTCTGAAGAGTGGATAAGAGGAACCCCGTCCTATATGCATTGTAAAAATTATTGACAACACAGTCCCCTCCAAAAGATGTGAGAGCATTACCTAGCCTCCCCACTCGATGTACCATTATTATTTCTTGACACAATAAATGTCTTGCAGCAAAAGGGACCATTTCTGCAAACTAGTGAACAACCTTATTTTTGGGTTGCTGATAATCCTCCTGGACAAGATTTGACAAAGGTGGATAACCAACACCAAAACATCGGGAGTGCAGGTGGGAGGAAGGTAGAGAGGAGCCACAATGTCTCTTAGAGGACACGTTGGACAAATTACGTGTATACATAAGACCCCCTCAATCGTTAGTCAACCCATAAGAAGCAACCCTAAGTCTATCCAAAGGCCCAGAGCTGACAGCTCTCACTAGTGCTGATAACTGTGATGTCGAATTAGGAGCAATGCCATGACCTGGGGTCGGAAAAAGGTTATTGATAGCGGCTGTTGCTGAGAAAATGGGACCACTAACCCTGGTACAATGATCACTCAAGCTGATAGTACTACCACTTTTTACCTGGAGTGGAGGGTGATCATCCACTATGTGATGGGCAACAGTAGAACCGTGGTGGAGGCCTCACCAGCCATAAGAGTGTGCTGTAAGGAAGTAGCAGTGCAGTTCGATTTAAGTATCTCTAAACAGCTAAAGACAATATTCCTCCCCACATGCATCAGTATGGCAACTATGGAGTCCATGGCTCATCTTACCATTGCTTCTAGAACAGAAAAAGAAGCAAGCATACATTTAGTGTCACCTGCTGGCACTCTTGAGGTATTTACTTTGTTCTTAACCTTAGACACTAAGGGAGATACTTTACGTTTGTTTAATGCAGCATCCCCCTGTATGACCAATTTTGGAGGCATTAAAAGAAGACCCCAGAGTCTTTAGTCTTTTTAAGGGAGATTGATGTACCGGGTCAAGTGGGGAACTGCTAACAGATGTAGTCTGCACACAGCCTTGTTTTTTTTTAGGGGCATCCGGCGTGAGATCATGCAATGGAGAATCTGTTAGGCCCTAGTTACACACTGAAAGTCTCCTTTCAATACTGGAGATTTCTTTATCAATATCCTCCATGGCTCCCATAAGAAAGTCCGTAACACTTCTGTGTCGTTTACCAGGAGAATTTGAGCCCGTACCTGGGGATTTAGGTTTAGTTGTTGAAGATGTTTCTTTCTCTTCCCCATATTTTGTAAAAAATTTTAGTAACCCACAAAATGAAGAATAAGAACACTCAGAATAGTCTGGAGATTATAACCAGTTGCATAGGGCAAGCAAAGGCAGGATGACAAATGGTACAATGCAAGTACTATTTATGCCTACCAGACCCAGCAGTCATAACAGTCCCACACCGATAAATCCAATGACAATGAAGCAAAGACAATAAAAAGGTAAAACATATCTAATCACAAGCCTTCTTCTACCCTGCACCTTCAGGACCTCCAAACGAGGAAGTTAGAGGCATGGCCCGGCCTCCTACAAGCCCAGGTGCATTCTGTACTATGGGGAAATCAGAAGCACTTTATAGCTCATTAGCTGCTGAAGCAGGATTAGCCCCTCCTCTGCAGTTCAAGATGATTATGAGTCAGAGAGTCCCTCATGATGCTAATGAAGTCCAAAACACTCAAGGAGCATCCTGCACTGCGGGGAAATCAAAGGCGCTTCATAGCACGTTAGCAGACGAAGCAGGATTTATCCCTCCTTGTCAGGGCAAGATGATTATGAGTCAGCAAGTCCCTCACACTGGAAATGGAGTCCCAAACACATGAGGAACGTCAAGTGACTTACTTGACTCATCAAACGTGGGCAAAGAAGCAAAGATCATTCTTTTGAATGCATGAATAGTTCAAAATGTTATTGTTTGAGGTTTGGGATTATAAAACAAGGAATGTGCTATCTCATTTAAAAAGTACAATGCTGATTCAGAATGCTTTTGGTATAGAGTAACACTAATTATTGTTTTTTATCTTCTTTCTTCTGCACCCAAAGGCAAGAGGGCACCTGGGCTGACTGCCACCAGTGTTGCGGTGGGTGTGACCAGTGTGGCTACCACGACCACTACCTACTATGTGGCAGATGGTTCTTCTGCCCCCTTCTAAGTCATTTGTATTCCACACTTCTAAAATTATGCCCTTGTGTATACTTACTAGATTTTGTTGAGCTCTGAATGTTGTTTATTTCAGCATTACCCTTTGTTTTTTTAAATAATTTTCTGTTTCTGCAGCTGACTTTCTCCTGTCTGTACCTTTCTTCTGCTCCTTTTTTCGTAAGCTTCTCCTTGCCCCTCTTTTATATGTCTAGTTGTGTATTACTAAGGGGGAAAATACTTTTGATAACGTAAAGAGGATCGCACGTATGCTAGTCAGCAAATATGTTGCTGGTTTTCTTGATCAAACAGTCAAAAACTAGAGTGGCAGAGATAGAGTGTCATCATGATCATGGACCCCGAATGTTGTTTTATACTAGCAGTTTCCATGATAGTTCAGCATGACAGGAATTAGATACCACAACCAATAGCATATGGCCTTTGAATTTCCATCTATCTTTTATCTATTTGTAGATTTACCTTATGCCCTTCCCATGCTATCCCTCCATTAGGAGAAACATGTTTTTGGTTGACTCAATGACTATTTGTTATATTGTCAAGCAACAAAGTGACTCAAATCTCCCAAAATATAACTTTCGATAGAATATACTGATAGATAGCTAACCTAACTGTATAGGTATTGCTGTGGTACCTTGTGCAACTTACTTTGGTGGCTATCTGGTATCTAACATGGGTGCATTATATTTTTCTCTAGGCACACAGACCACCAGAAGTGTTGTCATCACATTTGTTATTGACAATACTGTATTTGTGAAGTGAGGCAGATATGCTGCCTATCACCTCCAGAGTCCAGTCCCTGCCCTCTGCATTTCACCACCTAAAACTGCAGTGTGGTGTACTTTTTGGTGCCGCAGTGCAGTCATTGAAATTATGTGCATCTGCTGTGGCACAGCGGCACAACAGAATTAGGCCTGTAATGCACAAATTAAGATAAAGGGGGTCATTCTGACCTCGGCGGTAAAAGGCGCTTACCGCCGGTCAGAAGACCGCCATAACACCGCCGCGGCCGCGGAAAGCCGCCACGGTCATTCTGACCCACAACGGCCAAACCTCCAAAAATCCGACCTCCACTGCAGGCCGCCACATCAGCGGGCAGCGATAAACTGGAGATGACCAAACCTCCACCGTCACGCCAACAGAAAAACGCCCATGCCATTACGACCCACGAATCAACGCGGCGGGACTTCCAACGCGGTACTCCTCCATTGGCGGTACACACCGCAGCGGTCAAAATACACACACAGCACCAAAACACAGGCACATTGGACAATTACAAATACACACACCTGATACACATACACTACCCACTCCCACACAATCAATCAACTATAAAACACACCCCCACATCACCCACAAACCCCTACGACCACAATTACTGAGAGAAGGAGAGAGAGAGACACAGCAGACAATCCATAGCAATACACACTGAGGCACACTACACCATCACACACACCACATAGTAGCACAAAGCACCACACACCAACATACTCATCATCACATACACCACCCCACACCTCACCCACACCACCCCATGGCACCCCAAAGGCACCCACGCTTTTCGGACCAAGAACTCCGGGTCATGGTGGAGGAAATCGTAAGAGTGGAACCCCAGCTCTTCGGCTCACAGGTGCAGCACACCAGTATAGCTAGGAAGGCGGAGCTATGGCAGCGGATCGTGGACAGGGTCAACGCGGTGGGACAGCATCCCAGGAATAGGGAGGACATCCGCAAACGATGGAACGACCTACGGGGGAAGGTCCGATCGATGGTCTCCAGGCACAACATCGCGGTCCAGAAGACTGGCGGCGGACCCCCACCCACCCCTCCCGAATTTACATCATGGGAGCAAGAGGTCTTCAACATCCTGCATCCTCAGGGCCTCGCAGGAGTAGCCGGAGGAATGGACTCTGGTAAGTCCAATCTCAACTACTAGATCCCCCCCACCCCACCAGCATGCCAACCCACACCCCCGCCCTCACCCCCAACCCCCCAGCACACATCCTCCCTGACAATGTCTCACCAGCACAACCCACCCATCCCAACACCAACTCCTGCATGCCAACACAATCCATGGACACCCATCACCCAAGCATGACCACTGCACTTACCCCCCCCCCACTAACTACCCTCACAACACCTCCCTCAAGGGAATGCCTGCACTGGGGGACGAGGGCACCCATAACACGCACGCTATTGCACACACAGAAACAATAACCAAACTCTCTTACCCCATGCAGGACCCGAACGCCAAAACACCAGCCAGGAGGGTCCAGAAATGTCCATCCCACCCCCGGAACAGGCCCACAGTGAGGACAGCAGCTCTGTCGACACTGAACCTGATGACCAGCCCGGACCATCGGGGACCTCTGGGCAGTCGGTTCCCCTCGCCCAGACACAGGCCACACCAGACCCGACCCCCTCTGCCAACACCAGCACAGCTCCCACCCAGCGGGCCCATGCCTCTGTCTCTAGGACACGTCAATCAGCGGTGTGTCTGCCACTACAGGGCACCCAGGCTAACCCAACACCCCAACAACAACAGGGACCTGGGGGCAGTGGGAGCGGGCACACCGTCCAGGAGACAGAGGCCGGGGGAAACCGGGCAGCTCAGAGGGCTGCTGTGCGACAGGGGGGGGAGGAGAGGCCCAGGGAACCCACTCTCCAAGAGGCCCTCACCACCATCATGGGGGCCTACCACCACTCCCAAGAGACGATGGCGACGGTACTGGCCAGGTTCACGGAGATCCAGGCACAGCAGGAGGAACGCTACATGGGGTTCAGGGAGGAGCTGAGAATCATCGGGACCGCAATGGGGACCATCGTCCTGGCCCTCAACAGGATAGAAGACGCGTTGCGGGACCATGTGGCACCACACAGGGCCCCTGTCACTAGCCCGGACCAGGAACAGCCTACCACCTCTGCCGGCGCTAGTGGACAGGAGGCCCCAACACCACGGCAGGCCACCAGAACCCCACCTCCTGCTGAAGAACAACCACCCCGTAAGAGGAGCCTGAGATCCAAAAAAAAGACAGAGTAGGATGTCAAGACCCCCGCCAGCAGGACATACCCCCTGAACTCTTCCCACTGTCCCACATTGCCACCCTGTCCAACCATGAACTGCCTCTGCTCCATCCTTCCACAGGCAAAAGGACAATGCACCTGTGAGACTGAGAACTGGACTCTGCCATGGACATTACTCCACCCCCACCCATCACCCTTATAATCACATGTACCAATATCTAGCACTGTAAATAAATCACATATTGCAAACAAATCAGTTTGGAGTCATGCTGTATTATTAGCAAATGTATTACATATTACTGTTCAATATCTGTTCTGTCAATTAGTGATGACAACATACCAATGTCAATACGCTGTAGTTCATGGGCAAACCAAGCAGAAGTCAGGCACTGAGTCATACAGCACTGAGAAGGGAAGGGAAAAACAAAAATTACCCAAAAAGATCTGGTGGGAACTACAGAAAGTACAGATGCAGGAGGCTAGAACCAATTGTGAAATGGCGTGGGTGATTCTTACCTGGGTGTTACTGGAAATACTGTTGTATCACTCTGTCCCTATTGTCTGTGTCGTCCTCTGAGTCTTCCTCCTCTTCACTCTCCACAGGCTCCACGGCTTCTACAACACCACCATCTGGACCATCCTCCTGCAGGAAAGGCACCTGGCGTCGCAAAGCCAGGTTGTGAAGCATACAGCACGCCACGATGATATGGCACACCTTCTTTGGTGAGTACATTAGGGATCCACCTGTCATATGCAGGCACCTAAACCTGGCCTTCAGGAGGCCAAAGGTTCGCTCAATCACCCTCCTAGTACGCCCATGGGCCTCATTGTACCGTTCCTCTGCCCTTGTCCGGGGATTCCTCACTGGGGTCAGTAGCCACGGCAGGTTGGGGTAACCAGAGTCACCTATTAGCCACACACGTTGTCTCTGTAGCTGCTCCATCACATAGGGGATGCTGCTATTTCGCATCACATATGTGTCATGCACTGACCCTGGGAACTTGGCATTTACATGGGAGATGTACTGGTCAGCCAAACAGACCACCTGGACATTCATCGAATGATAACTTTTTCTGTTTCGGTACACCTGCTCATCGTCTTTTGGGGGTACCAAAGCCACATGGGTCCCATCAATGGCACCAATGATGTTGGGGATATGTCCAAGGGCATAGAAATCACCCTTCACTGTAGGCAAGTCACCCTCCTCTGGGAAAATGATGTAGCTCCGCATGAGTTTCATCAGGGCAGACAACACTCTGCTCAAAATCTTAGAAAACATAGGCTGAGACATTCCAGATGACATGGCCACTGTGGTCTGGAATGACCCACTGGCCAAAAAATGGAGGACTGACAAAACCTGCACCAGAGGTGGAATCCCTGTGGGTTGGCGGATGGGGGACATCAGGGCTGGCTCCAGCTGGGCACACAGTTCATGGATAGTGGCACGGTCAAGTCTGTATCGAAGTAATATATGGCGTTCTTCCATTGTCGACAGGTCCACCAGCGGTCGGTACACGCGAGGATTCCTCCTTCTCATCGCAAGTCCCAGCGGACGGTGCCTAGGAAGGACAACATGGAGCACAGAGTCAGCCAAACCACAGGTACGTACAGACAGCTTGCACAGTTAAAGAATGGCAATGGGTTGAAAGGCGTGTATGTGTGGCAATGCAAGACCTAGGCCTGTGTGTCGCAGTCAAAATTAAGCCATGTAGGCCCTTGAAATGGCGGCTGCCTGACCTGTGAAGTGGGACAATGGGATGTGAGGTCAATGCGCTGGCGGGGCACACCGTGGCGGTAGGCGGTCGAAGACGGCGGCGCAAAGCCGCATTGGTTAACATTGAAGCCTATGGGTTTCAGGAGCCAATGACGAAGTGCGCCGGCGGTCGCGGTACGCACCGCTGCGGGCGTGACCGCCATTTTCTATCTGCTTAATCACTCGAGACCTGATCATCCACAGGAGAGGACCTGTACTGCAAGTGCTGCTGTGACCTCGGTCTGGAAGATACAATGGCTGCTGCGACTGGGGAAAGGGCCCCTGCCTTCATGTCTGAAGAGTTGGAGAAGCTCGTGGATGGGGTCCTCCCCCAGTATGCGCTACTCTACGGTCCTCCAGACCAACAAGTGAGTACACCGGGTGCACATGGAATGGGCTATGCCTGTGTGGATTGGGGTGGATGTAAGTTGGTGGGGTGGGGGGCGAATGAGGAGTGCAACGCCCGACAGATGAGAGCATGTGCCATATGGCAAAGTTGGTGGGGGGGGCCAATCACATCTAACATGCAGGTCATTCATGATTTCCTCCTTTCCACCCTGTACATGTCAAATAGGTCAGCGCCCATCAGAAGATCGAGATTTGGCGTGCCATCGCCAAGGAAGTCCGGAACTTGGGGGTCCACAACAGACGGGGCACCCACTGCCGCAAGAGGTGGGAGGACATCCGCCGCGGAACAAGGAAGACCGCAGAAACACTGCTGGGGATGGCCTCCCAACCTAGGAGGGGTGCCAGTCGCACCATGACCCCCCTGATGTCCCGGATCCTGGCGGTGGCCTACCCTGAATTGGATGGGCGCTATAAGACATCACAGCAGACACAAGGGGGTGAGTATCAGCACATTCTCCTATCTTTCTGCGCAGTGGAGGCGTCTGGGTGGGGGAGGAGGGCTGTGGGTGACATTAGGCCAGGGCGCTTTCTGTAGTGTAGTCCTCTCCCTTAGGCATGGCCCTGTGCCCCCGGCCCCCACCTCGGTAGGGTGACAAGTACAGCCATTGAAGGTCCAGCATCTCCCATGTGCGCGTTTGACGTCTCTTGGCCTGTTGTCTTAGTCAGTAGTACTGAGTAGTGTACCCCGAATGCGCGGCTTAGTGCATTAGGCACCTGTGTCTGTCCTCTCCGCCAACGGTGTTGACATTGCATGCACTCAACCTGGTCTTCTTTTTTCTCCCCCCACCCTTTCTCTTCATCTTCTTGTGCATGTGTGCATTAGCATCATCAGGCGGAGGAGATTTGGCATCGGAGCACGAGGGAGCTGCAGGACACAAGGCCCCGGTGGGCCCAGGAACAGACACCGAGGGCACCAGTGATCCGGAGGGCGAGGGGAGCACCACGACGGGGACCGCTGGTGAGAGCAGCGAAAGCGACACGTCCTCGGATGGGAGCTCCCTAGGGGTGGCGGCAACATCCGTGCCCCCCGCCTCTACAGGTACAGCCGCCACCCAGCGCACCAGCCCCGCCCTCCCAGCAGCCCCTCAGTCTTCGCTCCGTGCCGGTTCGCCCAGGAAGGCGCGCGTCTCCTTCGCCCCAGGCACCTCAGCCCCTGCCCATGTTGCCCCTGCTGCCCTCAGTGCGGAGCTCATTGACCTGGTAAGGACGCTCATTGTTGGGCAGACGACCCTTTTGAATGCCATCCAGGGTGTGCAAAGGGAGGTGCAACAGAGCAATGCGTACCTGGAGGGCATTCATTCGGGTCAGGCTGCCCATCAACGAGCGTTCACTGCTCTGGCCTCAGCACTGACGGCAGCCATTGTCCCTGTTTCCAGCCTCCCTCTTCTTACTGCCTCCAGCCTTTCTCTGTCTCCTGTTCCTCAGCTTATCCCATCCACACCATCAGACCAGCCTGCACACACCTCAACACCCAAGAGCAGCTCATCCAAACACAAGCACCACAGATCCCACAAACACTCACCCAAGCAACACCCAGATGCAGACATGCCAACAGCCACTGCCACCCCTGTGTCCCCCTCCTCCTCGTCTCCCTCCTCCCTCCCTGTGACGTCTACACTCACACCTGCATGCACCCCAACATCAGCCAGTGCTTCCATCACCACCTCACCCTCCAGTACAGTCCACACTCGTGCAGTCACCACCCCCACTGCCATTTACACGTCCCCTGTGTCCTCTCCCACTGTGTCTGTCACCCCCTCTTCCAAGACACACAAACGCAGGCAGACACCCACCCAACAGCCATCCACCTCACGACAGCCTACAGCACCAGCACCTTCACCCAATGACAGCACACCTGACTCTCCTACAACCACCTCCTCTACCTCCACTTCCATCTCCACTTCTCCTACCCTTTACCTTGGCCCTAAAAAACTTTTCCTGGCTAACCTTAACCTCTTTCCCCCCGATGTGCTCCCCCATCCATCTTCAAAGAGTCCCAAGAGCACCGCAGCCACCACCAGCCCAGCTTCGGGTGTCACTGTTGTGCCTGGGTTCTGGAGCCCACCCTTTGCCAGCAGTGACACATCGATCAGCAGCAAGGACACGTCCAGCCCCCCCCCCCGGCAAGAGGACCCGAAAAAACAAGGGCCGCCGTGCGAGGACCGACAGGGCTGCCCCCAAGGAGCAATGTGCGGCCACTTCACCACCCACACCATCTAGGGGAGGCAAGGGCCCGAGAGCCCCATCAAAGGAGCGGAAGGGCAGCAGGAGCGCGGAGAAGGTGGACCCCACATGCCACATCCCAGCTGGGAAGGAGGACACTAAGGAGGCCAGGAGTCCGTCCCCGAAGGGTCCAGAAACGTCATGGTCCGAGGGCGACTGAGCAGGGAGTCCAGGCCAGGTCTGGCTCCCTTGACCTGCTGGATGAGCACCGCTGAACAGGGCCCGCGGTGCAGAAGAGCACCGCTGAACAGGGCCCCGCCGTGGAGATAGGCACCGCTGAACAGGGCCCGCGGTGCAGAAGAGCACCGCTGAACAGGGCCCGCCGTGGAGATAGGCACCGCTGAACATAGCCCGCGGTGAAGAAGAGCACCGCTGAACAGGGCCCGCCGTGGAGAAGAGCACCGCTGAACAGGGCCCGCGGTGCAGAAGAGCACCGCTGAACAGGGCCCGCCGTGGAGATAGGCACCGCTGAACAGGGCCCGCCGTGCAGAAGAGCACCGCTGAACAGGGCCCGCCGTGGAGATAGGCACCGCTGAACAGGGCCCGCCATGAAGAAGAGCACCGCTGAACAGGGCCCGCCGTGAAGAAGAGCACCGCTGAACAGGGCCCGCCGTGGAGAAGAGCACCGCTGAACAGTGCCCGCGGTGCAGAAGAGCACCGCTGAACAGGGCCCCGCCGTGGAGATAGGCACCGCTGAACAGGGCCCGCGGTGCAGAAGAGCACCGCTGAACAGGGCCCGCCGTGGAGATAGGCACCGCTGAACAGGGCCCGCGGTGAAGAAGAGCACAGCTGAACAGGGCCCGCCGTGGAGAAGAGCACCGCTGAACAGGGCCCGCGGTGCAGAAGAGCACCGCTGAACAGGGCCCGCCGTGGAGAAGAGCACCGCTGAACAGGACCCGCCGTGGAGATAGGCACCGCTGAACAGGGCCCCGGCGTGGAGAAGAGCACCGCTGAACAGGGCCCCGGCGTGGAGAAGAGAACCGCTGAACAGGGCCCGCCGTGGAGTAGAGCACCGCTGAACAGGGCCCCGCTGTGGAGATAGGCACCGCTGAACAGGGCCCGCGGTGCAGAAGAGCACCGCTGAACAGGGCCCGCCGTGGAGAAGAGCACCGCTGAACAGGGCCCGCGGTGCAGAAGAGCACCGCTGAACAGGGCCCGCCGTGGAGAAGAGCACCGCTGAACAGGGCCCACGGTGAAGAAGAGCACCGCTGAACAGGGCCCCACCGTGGAGAAGAGCACCGCTGAACAGGGCCCCGCCATCTCAAGCACCGCTCCGCTGGGCCCTTCCTGTCAAGCACCGCTGAACAGGGCACCGCCGTCTCAAACACCGCTCCGCTGGGCCCTTCATCTCAAGCACCGCTCCGCTGGGCACCGCCATCTCAAGCACCACTCCGCTGGGCCCTTCCTCTCAAGCACCGCTCTGCTGGGCCCCGCCATCTCAAGCACCGCTCCGCTGGGCCCTTCCTCTCAAGCACCGCTCCGCTGGGCACCGCCATCTCAAGCACCGCTCCGCTGGGCCCTTCCTGTCAAGCACCGCTCCGCTGGGCCCCGCCATCTCAAGCACCGCTCCGCTGGGCCCTTCCTCTCAAGCACCGCTACGCTGGGCACCGCCGTCTCAAGCACCGCTCCGCTGGGCCCTTCATCTCAAGCACCGCTCCGCTGGGCACCGCCATCTCAAGCACCGCTCCGCTGGGCCCTTCCTCTCAAGCACCGCTCCGCTGGGCCCCGCCATCTCAAGCACCGCTCCGCTGGGCCCTTCCTCTCAAGCACCGCTACGCTGGGCACCGCCGTCTCAAGCACCGCTCCGCTGGGCCCTTCATCTCAAGCACCGCTCCGCTGGGCCCTTCCTCTCAAGCACCGCTCCGCTGGGCCCTTCCTCTCAAGCACCGCTCCGCTGGGCACCGCCGTATCAAGCACCGCTCCGCTGGGCCCTTCATCTCAAGCACCGCTCCGCTGGGCCCTTCCTCTCAAGCACCGCTCCGCTGGGCCCTTCCTCTCAAGCACCGCTCCGCTGGGCACCGCCGTCTCAAGCACCGCTCCGCTGGGCCCTTCCTCTCAAGCACCGCTCCGCTGGGCCCTTCCTCTCAAGCACCGCTCCGCTGGGCACCGCCGTCTCAAGCACCGCTCCGCTGGGCCCTTCCTCTCAAGCACCGCTCCGCTGGGCCCTTCATCTCAAGCACGGCTCCGCTGGGCCCTTCCTCTCAAGCACCGCTCCGCTGGGCCCTTCCTCTCAAGCACCGCTCCGCTGGGCACCGCCGTCTCAAGCACTGCTCCGCTGGGCCATTCCTCTCAAGCACCGCTCCGCTGGGCCCTTCATCTCAAGCACCGCTCCGCTGGGCCCTTCCTCTCAAGCACCGCTCCGCTGGGCCCTTCCTCTCAAGCACCGCTCCGCTGGGCACCGCCGTCTCAAGCACCGCTCCGCTGGGCCCTTCCTCTCAAGCACCGCTCCGCTGGGCCCTTCCTCTCAAGCACCGCTCCGCTGGGCACCGCCGTCTCAAGCACCGCTCCGCTGGGCCCTTCCTCTCAAGCACCGCTCCGCTGGGCACCGCCGTCTCAAGCACCGCTCCGCTGGGCCATTCCTCTCAAGCACTGCTACGCTGGGCACCGCCGTCTCAAGCACCGCTCCGCTGGGCCCTTCATCTCAAGCACCGCTCCACTGGGCCCTTCCTCTTAAGCACCGCTCCGCTGGGCACCGCCGTCTCAAGCACCGCTCCGCTGGGCCCTTACTCTCAAGCACCGCTCCGCTGGGCACCGCCGTCTCAAGCACCGCTCCGCTGGGCCATTCCTCTCAAGCACCGCTACGCTGGGCACCGCCGTCTCAAGCACCGCTCCGCTGGGCCCTTCATCTCAAGCACCGCTCCGCTGGGCCCTTCCTCTGAAGCACCGCTCCGCTGGGCACCGCCGTCTCAAGCACCGCTCCGCTGGGCCCTTCCTCTCAAGCACCGCTCCGCTGGGCCCTTCCTCTCAAGCACCGCTCCGCTGGGCCCTTCATCTCAAGCACCGCTCCGCTGGGCCCCGCCATCTCAAGCACCGCTCCGCTGGGCCCCGCCATCTCAAGCACCGCTCCGCTGGGCCCTTCATCTCAAGCACCGCTCCGCTGGGCCCTTCCTCTCAAGCACCGCTCCGCTGGGCCCTTCATCTCAAGCACCGCTCCGCTGGGCCCTTCCTCTCAAGCACCGCTCCGCTGGGCACCGCCATCTCAAGCCCCGCTCCGCTGGGCACCGCCGTCTCAAGCACCGTTTATGGTTCACTGTGCCCACCATGCCTCCTCCTTGACCAGTGGAGACTGTCATCCACCTGATGGACTGTGGCTTTGCACTCCCCAGGATGGTCCAGTGGGCAGCCCACCCACTGTAGAGACATTGAGAGACTGTGGCTTTGCACTCCCCAGGATGGTCCAGTGGGCAGCCCACCCACTGTAGAGACATTGAGAGACTGTGGCTTTGCACTCCCCAGGATGGTCCAGTGGGCATGGTGGCTCCTCGTGGATCTGGCGTCGTGGACTCATGTGGCTGTGGTGCCCCCCCCTTCCCTTCCCCCTGAGGTGCCTGTAGTTTTTACATCTGATGCCCCTGCAGTGTTCTCTCCAAAGGACTCAGGTCTCCTGTGTGGGCTTTGCCCTTATTTCTCAAGACTTTGGCCCACGGACATGCTGAATTCGTAGGATGTGCAGGACTTGGTACTTCAGTTATACACTGATGTGTATGTCATTAGTTTTGTTGTGAATATCTTTCATGGTTGTACGATAATTTTCTGGAGCTTTTTGGTACATAAATATTTATTCCAAATTTGATTATGCCCTAGCATTTTTCAGGGGTGTTTGGTTGGTGTCACTGTGACTTGGTGCTCTGCATTGGTGAGTACATAGTTGGGGGGGGGGGGTCGCATATGTGTGTGCCCGTAACCTTTCGTCCTCCCCCTCCCGTGTGTCATAGGTGCAGTACTCACCGTTGTCGTCTGCGCCGGACTTCGTACTCGTGGTAGATGAGAAGGTAGACGAGAGCAGGTAGGATGTTTAATTCGGGCTCCATGCTGTCCTCCTTCCTCCTGGAGTGCGTAGTGGTGAGCGTTTTCCCGTCCGTAGTCTGTTTCCGCCGTGTTTTTATCGGCGGTGCTCCCGCCCCGGAAAAGGTGGCGTATTGGTGAGTTGGAATAGTGTGGGCGGTACATTGTCTGCCGCCTGTCTGTTGGCGGTGACCGCCGCGCTGTTTGTTTGTACCGCCGTGGCGGTCGGAGTGTTAAGGTGGCTGTCTGTGTTGGCGGTTCCCGCCAGGCTCAGAATCCCATTTTTTTTACCGCCAGCCTGTTGGCGGGTTGGCCGCCGCTTTAACACCGACCGCCAGGGTTAGAATCACCCCCAAAGTGTGTTTCACAGTGCCCACTCAGTAGCCTAGTAGTCCTCCTTCACCACATCCTATACAAACTGTCACACCTGAGACACAAGACACCACTGCTCGGGCATGGGCAGCAGAGCTTGGCCCAGGAGATGACGAACATCTCCACCAAACTTGGTGCCCCTAAAGTCCTTTTCTATTGATTTTTTGTTTTGGTGAGAGGGCATGTTGTCGGTGGAGAGGGTAGGAAGGGAGGGAAGTTATGGAAAGGGTGGAAGGGACTTTGGGCCAGATGTAGGAAACTCTTTGTGACTCGCAAACGGCAAAAAATACCGTTTGCGAGTCGCAAATGTGAGTTTCCAATGCAGACATAAATTTTGCGAGTCGGGACCGACTCGCAAAAAGCATTTCCGAATCGCAAATAGGAAGGGGTGTTCCCTTCCTATTTGCGATTTGCAGTGGTATGCAATACCATTTGCGACCGCATATGCGGTCGCAAATGGTGTCGCAGTTACCATCCACTTGAAGTGGATGGTAACCCACTCGCAAATTGGAAGGGGTCCCCATGGGACCCCTTCCCCTTTGTGGATGGACCACAAATTATTTTTTCAGGGCAGGTAGTGGTCCAAGAGACCACTACCTGCCATGAAAAAATACCTAAACTAAAGGTTTCGGATTTTTTTTTAAGTGCAGCTCGTTTTCCTTTAAGGAAAACGGGCTACACTTAAAAAAAAAAACTGCTTTATTTATAAGCAGTCACGAACATGGAGGTCTGCTGACTACAGCAGGCCTCCATGTTTGCGAGTGCCCATAGTCGCTATGGGGCCGCAATTTGCGACCCACCTCATTAATATTAATGAGGTGGGTCTTTGCGACCCCATACCGACTCGCAGACGGTGTCTGAGACACCGTTCTGCATACCAAATAGCGAGTTGCAATTTGCGAGTCGGAAGAACTCGCAAATTGCAACTCGCTATTTGTTTTTTTGCTACATCTGGCTCTTTGTTCTTTGGGAATGGGGTGGACTTGTTGTGGGAGGAGAGGGTAAGTTTGAAATATGTCAAAAATATATGGACTTTAGTTTTTTGTGATTATTTGTCTTTCCATTACTAGTTGGCGTTGTATAACATTGATATTTTTTTACAAGAGAGTGTGACAAGAAGCTGCTCTCTGAAATCAATACACATTTTCTACCTAGACGTTCCCTACTGGAAGTCCCTTGCCATGAATGTATTCTTCAGTAGGTCACGTACCTCTTCCTGCAGTCCAGTAATTAATTATACCCCTCCAAAAGAGTGGCACTGTCTAGGAACAATAACTTCACTTGATCAGGGTTTTGCAGCACTCAGCCACCTATCAATTATATTGTACAGTAAGCCAGTCAGTGTAGATACCGTTCTTGTCCTGCCCTCTGTAACTAACATTGACCACTAATGGGTTCTGCCAACAACATACACAAAAATGTAATACTATCCCTACTTTCAAAGGACAACTTCCCAACTAAGTTATTAACTTCAAGTTCTTGCCAGATTATATTAAGTGATGGTACCTTTAACAATCTTCCCATACCTTATTGCAGGGTTTCTCAAAAGGGCCTTTTTAATGTTGGTGGTACTACTGTTATTGTGCTAACAGGGAAGATATCACAAAAAGATGACCACTCTCACTTATTTCAAATGAGGTAAACTACAACTGGATTCTGATTATTAAAAGAAAAATGAAACTGTATATAAATGATAAATTGAGTGGTGCATCTTCATTCTTCTTCTCGGAATGTCCATTTTGGGTGCATGGCTGAACCGGTCAGTAAGTTAAGCAGGAATGTTATGGAGCTTTCATGCAGAATAAGAGAAAGCCTGTGAATTGCAAAACAGTAAGGCCCGTATTTATACTTTTTGACGCTAAACTGCGCTAACGCAGTTTAGCGTCAAAAAGTTTTGCGCCGGCTAACGCCATTCTGAAGCGCCATGCGGGCGCCGTATTTATTGAATGGCGTTAGCCGGCGCTAGCAGACCGGCGCTGCCTGGTGTGCGTGGAAAAAAACCACGTACACCAGGCAGCGCCGGCGTTGGGGAAAATGGCGTTAGTGCGTCTTAAAATGGTGCAAGTCAGGTTGACGCCAAAAAATCGCCTCCACCCTATTTGCGCCATTTTTAACGACGCCCAGACGCCATTTACATGACTCCTGTCTTAGTAAAGACAGGAGTCATGCCCCCTTGCCCAATGGCCATGCCCAGGGGACTTATGTCCCCTGGGCATGGCCATTGGGCATTGAGGCATGTAGGGGGGCACAAATCAGGCCCCCCTATGCCAAAAAAAAATATAAAAAAAATAAAAAATTATACTTACCTGAACTTACCTGAATGTCCCTGGTATGGGTCCCTCCATCCTTGGGTGTCCTCCTGGGGTGGGCAAGGGTGGCAGGGGGGGTCCCTGGGGGCATGGGAGGGCAGTTGTGGGCTCATTTTGAGCCCACAGGTCCCTTAACGCCTGCCCTGACCCAGGCGCTAAAATCCGGCACAAATGCGGGGTTTTTTGCCCCGCCCACTCCCGGGCGTGATTTTTGCCCGGGAGTATAAATACGACGCATTTGCGTCGCAGTCATTTTTTTAGACGGGAACGCCTACCTTGCATCTCATTAACGCAAGGAAGGCATTCACGCAAAAAAATGACGCTCTTTCCTCATACTTTGGCGCTAGACGCGTCTAACGCCAAAGTATAAATATGGCGTTAGTTTTGCGCCGAATTTGCGTCGAAAAAAATGACGCAAATTCGGCGCAAACGGAGTATAAATATGCCCCTAAATGTTGATATTGTAGTGTAAAGGAGAGGATAAGCTTCATAAAGACCAAGAGACAGAACAAGAGAATAGGCTGCTGTAATCATGACTCATGTGCGATTAACTAAGAAGTGAGAACAATTTACAACCAGTCACACACTAGTAGCTCATTGTACCTGGTTGATCAATCTCACAACTCTCATAACATTTAGCTGAGGGTGTCCATCATGTGACATGTCTTCAGTTATAAACACCCTACCACAACCACTTAATTAGAGGAGTTTGACATTTGAGCCAGTTCACCAACAGCATTTTCCAAATCAACACACCTCTTTTCAGTCCACAGAGCTGAGTAGGCCTCTTTGAGTCATGCTGGTTTACCTTTGAAGTACATAGGCATCAGTCCTGACTCTGAGTTCAGACTCTGTCCGACTTCCAACCCAATTGAGATTGAGAGAGATAGACCTGTAGTGCACTGTTGATGAACAAGAACAATGAAATAATTTGAGCATTTTATGTAGATTTGTTCAATAAACTGGCTAACCTGGTCACTGAAGAACCCAAAAAAAGTATAGCAAGGAGTGGACTATGCATGTAAATCTAGCTAAGTGTCAAAGGGCAATCACATTCATGCAGAATCACCCATCAGGCACCAAACATGGCAACCCTATGAAATCAAGTTTGCAAAGTAGTTGAACAAAATTATAACTGTTTGCCAACCCATGAATCATCATCACTGATACTGACTCACTATATATCACTCATTGGTGCAATAGTTACCTGTTCCCAGCATGGTGGTACATATTTGTCTATTGCATCTCCTCTTTTCACATGAAAGCAACAAACAATGTCAGTCTTGTAAATTAATGATCTTTACTGGCCAGGCCGGCTATGGAATGAAAAAAGAAGGGTACACATGAGAGGCATTGTCTTCATGTTGTTTAACTGAATGGGGAGGCTTCTTCTGTTCACATTGGTCCAACTCCAATCTAGTCCATACTAGTGAGTACATGGTCAGAAACCAAATGTGTTAGAAATTGGGTCTTTGGTTGGCAGTCAGGTTACCCCCTGGCCAAGCAAGGACTATAGTCAGGGTAAGTCACACACAATCTAAATTATCCGGTGCCCACCCTCTGGTAGCTTGGCACTGAGCAGTCAGGCTTAACTTAGAAGGCAATGTGTAAAGTATTTGTGTAATAAATCATGCAATAACACAGTATAGCACCACAAAAATACACCACACAGTGTTTAGAAAAAGATATAATATTTATCTGAATAGATGCAGGTCAAAACAATTAAAATGCAATAAGTATATGTTTGAGATATCACTGTAAAAGTGATATAAAGTGTCTTTAGTCTTTTAAAATCAATAAATGTCTCTTTCAAGCACAAAGTACCTGGTTTGTGTTCAAAATCTCTGCAAAGAACCGCAGAGGAGGAAATGTGTGGAAAACAAGGAGGTGTGCGTCGATGCGTCGTTTAGTTTTCACGCAGGGGCGGCTGTGCGTCAATTTCTGGTGCTCGGTCGTGGATCGTCTTCGGGTGGCGGGGTTTTCAGACGCCCCAGGTACAATGCGTGGATATCCGGCGCTGACAGGATGAAGTCACAGGGGCTGTGTCGATCCAGTGGGCGTTGCTTGGAAATTTCTACTGCACGGCAGGTGCTGTGTCGATTCCTCTCTGGAAGTCGGGCTGCGTCGTTACGGCTCAGCTGTGCGTCGATCCAGTGGGCTGTGTGTCGAATTTCTGGTCGCTACACTGCGTCGATCATCTCGTTGCGAAGTCGGGCTGCGTTGTTCCGGTTCGGCGTGCGGTGAATTTTTCACCGCGGTGCAGGCTGTGCATAATTTCTGGCAGGTTGTGTGCCAATTTTCACAGCACATGGAGTCCTTCTTGTAGAGTCTTTTTGGTCTTCAGACTTCAGGGAACAGGAGGCAAGCTCTATCCAAGCCCTTGGAGAGCACTTCTCACCACAGCCAGAGAGCAGCAAGACAGCAGGGCAACAGCAAGGCAGCAGTCCTTCACAGAAAGCAGACAGGTGAGTCCTTTGGGCAGCCAGGCAGTTCTTCTTGGCAGGATGCAAGTTCTGGTTCAGGTTCTCTTCTCCAAGTGGGAAGGGGCAGAGGCCCTGTTTAAATACTCAAATGCGCCTTTGAAGTGGGGGAGACTTCAAAGAGTAGCTTAGAAGTCCACAAGGTCCCCTTTCAGTTCAATCCTGTCTGCCAGGATCCCAGTGGGGAGTGTGGCAGTCCTTTGGGTGAGGGCAGGCTACTGTCCTTTGACATGTAAGTGTCACGCCCTCCACCCTCCCAGCCCAGGAAGACCCATTCAAAATGCAGATGTATGGAGGTGAGGCTGATTATCCTGTGTTTGGGGTGTGTCTGAGTGAATGCACAAGGGAGCTGTCAGCTGAACCCAGCCAGACGTGGATTGTAAGGCACAGAAGGATTTAAGTGCAGAGAAATGCTCACTTTCTAAAAGAGGCATTCCTAAAAGAGTAATATTAAATCCAACTTCACCAGTCAGCAGGATTTTGTATCACCATTCTAGTCATACTAAATATGACGTTCCTACTCCTTTCAGATCAGCAGCTACCACTCAAACAGTATATGAGGGTAGTCCCAATGTTAGCCTAGGAGGGGAGCAGGCCTCACAGCAGTGTAAAAATGAATTTAGAAGTTTTACACTACCAGGACATGTAAACTACACAGGTACATGTCCTGCCTTTTGCTACACAGCTCCCTGCCCTATGGGTTACCTAGGGCATATCTCAGGGGTGACTTATATGTAGAAAAAGGGGAGTTTCAGGCTTGGCAATTACTTTTAAATGCCGAGTCGAATTTGGCAGTGAAACTGCACACACAGGCCTTGCAATGGCAGGCCTCAGACAAGGTTAAGGAGCTACTTAAGTGGGTGGCACAATCAGTGCTGCAGGCCCACTAGTAGCATTTAATCTACAGGCCCTGGGCACATATAGCACTTTACTAGGGACTTAAAAGTTCATAAAATAATCCAATTGGGTATGATCCAATGTTACCATGTTTAAAGGGAGAGAGCATATGCACTTTAGCCCTGGTTAACAGTGGTAAAGTGCTCAGAGTCTTCAAACCAGCAAAAACAGTATCTAAAAAGTGGAGGGAGGCAGGCAAAACGTTAGGGGTGACCACCCTAAGGCTGACATGTCTAATAAAATGTATAAATGTTCTTCATGCTACATTCATTTTTTGTTTGTTTTTTGCAAAGCAGCTTAACAATTATGTGAAAGTTCCATTGTGACCTACTCATTCGGGTAAGTAGAGTTTGTCCTGAAACTCAGGGGGTTTGTCTAGAAATTGGTCTGACCAATCACCCTCATCCTGTTCCTGTACTGTTTCAGGAACAGTTTCATCTTGTGGTATGAAGTGTTGGTTCATTTTATCCATGGTCAACCTCTACATGTTCTGAGGCAAGACACTGGTCTTTCTTACTGAAACAGCTGTGCCAGCTGCATGGAACACACACTGAGCAGACATACTGGCTACCAGAAAAGCTAGATAGTCAATTGAAACCATGCTGAACTCTGGCCATTGGTGCATGTCCCCATACCAGTAGACTAATGGGGTTTGATCTAGGTAGACCTCTTTTGGGTCATCCAGAAGGTCTTGGACCATCCTCTGAACGGTCATTGGTGCTGTCAATTGCTCAATCACTGTTGCCTTTGCCTCTGTGCTTGACTTAAGCCCTGCCACTTGAAACCAAGCCATTGCAGAGGTTGTGTTTAATTCATCTGTTGCAGGTGTTGTTGATAGTGTTGGCTACTGGGAGACAACTGCACTGCCCTCTCTGGAGGTTAAAGGCTGCACGTTTGAACGTCTGCCCAAGATGTTAACTTCCAGACATCATGCTTCCAGGGCTCTCCCAGGCTCAACAGTCCGTGTTTTGTATTGTGAAACATCCCTTCTGAAAATGGAATGTTAGTGGTCAATACTTTTTTGTACCATGCATCAAGTTTAGTGGCTCAGATGTACTCTTTGGAAGATAAATGCTTTCTCTGCAGCCTTGTATTAACAGCCAAGAAAAGGATTAAGTGATGAACAAACTTATATGCTTCTTCGTTCACACCAGCAAATATTTGCAACACCTTTTTTAACTGGTCCTGTAGCAGATGCAACAATAGAATTGCTTGGATAATCGTACTGTCCTCCTTTCTGACTTCCCATGTGAAAACCTCAAATGGAAGTAGCATTCGTATCAGGCATTTGACTAGCCTCCATTTGTCCATCTCCATGTTCATGCTTTTCCCAGTTGCATCCTCTCCTCTTTGAAGGACATAGTCGGGGACCAGCTTGCACTGCTCAAACAGATGTTGCAACATGTAGTAGGTCGAGTTCCAATGTGTTGGCACCTCCTGTATGAGGGCTTTAACCACTACACTATTACCATGCTGTATGATCTTCAACTGCTTCTCAGCTTTAAAAGAATGACTGAAATGAGTTCAGATTCTTCTGCAGGTGATCAGTATGTTGCTAACTATGGGCCTGATTACAACTTTGGAGGAGGTGTTAATCCGTCCCAAATGTGACGGATATACCACCAGCCGTATTACGAGTTCCATAGGATATAATGGACTCGTAATACGGCTGGTGGTATATCCGTCACTTTACCGTCACTTTTGGGACGGATTAACACCTCCTCCAAAGTTGTAATCAGGCCCTATGGGGGTTATTCCAACTTTGGAGGAGGTGGTAATCCGTCCCAAATGTGACGGATTTACCACCAGCCATATTACGAGTTCCATAGGATATAATGGACTCGTAATACGGCTGGTGGTATATCTGTCACATTTGGGACGGATTACCACTTCCTCCAAAGTTGGAATAACCCCCAATGTCTTCTATTTTTGGGAAAATCAGCACAAACAGGTTGCTGCAGTGCACCAACCCAGGGCCCTGTAATATCCACTATCTGCCGTGACCTTCACTAAATTACTGCCATTGTTTGTGGCAACAAATCCAATTGTGAGACCTCTGGGTTACAGCCATTCAAACACATTGCTGTTAAACTCTTCCAAGATGTTTGTAGCTGTATGGGATTTCTCCATTGCGAATATCACTACTGTTACATTCTATTGAAAGCCCTTAAACCTTTCTTCAGTGCTGAGACCTGCAGATACCTGTTGCCTAAACTCTACTAAAGAGATGCAGAGATACACATGTAATCAGTTGCTCGACAAATGCTCCACATGTCTGTCGTTGGGTGGACAGTGTGAAAAACACTTTGCTGCAAAGCTTGTCCAGCCAGTTGCAGCACATTATTATGGAGCACTAGAACAGCAACTCTGGCAATATAGGTACAGCAGGGAACCTTTCATTTTGGGCAGATGGCTGCCACAAATTCTAATAATCCAACTCATTTCGCAAAAGAAAAAAGGAGGAGGTCCACTTCTAACATTTTAGCCAGCTTCCCATTGTACAAATATGCTATTGGGTGGTTGCGTTTGTTGAGCCTTTTCTGCCTAAACAGGCCCATAATAGTAGCTTGGATTTTCTTTTTGCGGTGCCAGTGACACAGGTGACTTCAGGAGAAAACCAGGAGTTGGTAGACTCCATGTGCATCCTGTTATAATCAGCACTGTGATGGTATCTGCATCTGAATCTTGTGCCGTTTGGAGGTTGCTTATGTGGGTGATGCTAGCACACTGCAGGGGACAGGGCTGCTTTGTGTAAAGCTGTCATTCTCTTCTTTCTCGTCCCATCCTTCTACCACCATGATCGGATCTGCTTCCCCTCTCTCATCACCTGCAGCTACTTTTAAAGGTGCTCCTCCCACGGGATTGCGTGATGCTTTTTCATATGTGATTTTCACCTCTAATACAATAGTGTGAACCGGGCTTACCTCAATAAACATTTGCGTGGTGAAATCTCCCTCCCTGCTTCCTGTTTTTGACAGCTCCCGCTTGCGAAAGCAGAGTTGTGTTTGCTTTTGCGTGGTGGGAGTTGTCAGCTCCCTCTTGCGAAAAGCAAACAGCTATCAGAGAAGCTGAACTGTCTCAAAGAGGAGGGCTGTGCTGCCCCCTCCAACATTGTATTTGCCTTGGGGAGGTGGTGATCCCCAGGGCTGGGGGAAGCAATGGGCCCCTTCATTATTTTATTTTAGCCCCAGAGGGGTGGCGGTCCCCGGGGCTGAGGGGGGATGCGCTGTCCCCCACATACATTTATATCTTTGCCCTGGGGAGGTGACCGTCTCTGGTGCTGCGGGGGGTCCTCACTGGCCCCCTCATTATTCTTTCTGATCACCACAGGGAGGTGGCAGACCCTGCACCCTCCTTTTTCAATGTCCCCAGAACCTGGCCTACCCAGGGCTTCATTAAACCAAGTATGTGAGCACCTGCTTGTTTGTTTAGAAACATTTTTCGCAAGATCCGCGGATCCACCATTCTCTGCACAAAAGTTTTTAAAAAAATGCTGTTTTGCTCTGGGGATTTCCTCTGGCACCCCAGCACCAGAGCTGGGGTCAGGGTGTCTGTTACTTTTTACCTTTTTTTCTGGAACTAGGATGATGCAGAAGCCCAGAATGGCTGCCAACATTACGTTGAAGTGTTGGCAGACAATCATATCTCAGCACAAGATCGTGAGGATTTGTGGAGCCTTTGCATCCCTATACATACAAATTTGTTTTTTCTTTAATTTCTCTAAAACTACTGAACTGATTTACACCAAGTAACAAAAAGGCTGCTTTCTGGACCAAGAGTTACCTTGGTATAAATCCGCCCAGTGGTTCGGCACTATTCTTGTTCAAAATCTCTATGGGAAAAATGCATGGGAAGAAAGCATTTTGGGACCCTCCTTTTTCTTTGCCCCTGATTGATGGATCACCCTAAAAACTTCCAGACAGCAGCTGAAATGAGCGTAGTTATTTTGTTAGGAAAATTTTGTGAAGATCCATTAAACGGCACCAACGTTATTAGCCAATCAATAAAATGATCTTTCTATAGAAACTAGGGCCTAACTGTAATTACCTAGTGTTGACTGCCACTAGGTAATGTATTTATATTACCTTCTGGCAGTCACCAGTAGGTAGTTATAGTTAGGACTTAGTTTCCATAGGAAAAGCATTTTTGGTTTTGCCAATAACTTTGGTTGCGCTTGATGAATCTTCACCAAATTTTCAAAACTAATGTGACAGTTCAGCTGCTCTCATGAAAGTTTTGGGGGGATCCATCAAGCAGGGGCTGAGGAAAAAAGGGGTCCCAGAACAGGTATTCCCCATTCACTTTCCCATAGGGTCTTTAGACATGCCCGAAGCCCAAACCCCTGAACAGAATTGCACCAAATTTGTCAGGAACTCCGCCAGGGCTAAAAAGCACAAAAACAAAACTCAGAAAAATCTTCCTGTGGCAACGAATCATGAACGTGGGGTGACTGCACAGACCTCCCAAACCCCAGGGACTGCACCCTCCCCAGAGCAATGAATAAAGAATGCAGAGGGTGCTGCATGGGCCCCGCACCACGGGGACTGCCACCTCCCTGGGGCTGATCCTTAGTAGTATGTAGGGGGCTTGGACCCTTCCCGCACCCTGGAAGGGCAAAGCCCCAGTGGCAAAATTCTTTTAGAATCATGGGGTTGGTGGATCCTGCGGACTCCTTGGCCCCTGGGTACTGCCACCTCCCCGGGGTAAACTTTTAATTGTTTGCAGAGGGTTGCACGGCCCCGTGTGCCCCGGGGACCTCCACCTCCCCAGGGCAAAATACCATTAGAACAAAAGGGGGGTCCTGTGGGCCCCTCTGGGCCCCGGGGACTGTCAGCTCCCCGGGGCTCAAATAACTTTAATGGTGGGGTCTGTCATGGGCCCCTAGCCCCAGGGAGCACCACCTCCCCAGTGCAAAATTCAAAGGAAGGAGTGGGCCACGCAGATCCCCTCGTGGAGCCATATATGGCCCTGGTGCCCGCACCCATCGGGGACGGCTCCATCTACCTCTTGAGGTGTCCACCCTTGGGAGGAAGCTGTTTGTTTTTGCTTGGCGGGAGCTGACAGCTGTCAAACCGCTCCCACTTGCTGAAAGCAAAGCTTTCATCTCTTTTCCTGCACGCAATTGTGTGCAGGAAAAGAGAAGAAAACGTTGCTCCTGCAAGCAGGGAGCTGCTATTTAAACCAGCTTCCTGCTTGCTGGAGCAATGCTGGCTTCTGGAGGAGACGGGAGCCAGCTGGGGACTGGGGGGCCTTGAGCACCCAGTAACATGTGGCTAGGTCCCGGCGGGGTACCGTCCCAGGGGCCAAAAGCAGCCTAGGGAAATGGGGGGCATGTCGTCCACTCCCTTTGGAATAAACATATTTGGCCCCAGGGAGGTGGTGGTCTACCATTATTAATATTTTATTAAGCTGCTCCAGGGAGGTGGTGCTTCCTGGAGCCTGGGGGAGGGTCTGTGTGGCCCCCCATATACTTTTAAAATATAGCCCTGAGGAGGTGGAGGTGGTCCCCTTGTCCGGGGAGATACAGCGACCTTGTAAGATTTTGTATTATGTAGCTCTGGACAGGTGGTGGACCCATGCAGCCCCCCTAAATATGTATTTAATGTTTCCCCATTTAAGCTCAAAACCCCCTTGCTTGTGCACGGTGTGAGATTTGGATCTTAAAGGGGTTTGACCGCAGGGCCTTGCCATAGGGCGGGCACTGTGGCCAACCCCCAAAGCGGATGGCAAAGGCTGTGCGTGGCGGGCAGGTGGGTAGCTATAGGGGAGTTAGCTGCAAGGCCAGGCCTTATGGCCATTCCCCACCGCACACGGCCAAAGGGCGTGCATGGCACAGGGTTGGGTTATGGGGGGTTGACCGTAGTCCTAAGTTAACTGTACCTTGCGCCCTCGCCATGCACAGTTTTTTTCCTCAAAACTTTACTACAAATATTACACTGAAATAATCAATTATGCTATCAAAGCTGTCATGAGTGTTGGAATATGTGGGGTAATTAGCAGTGCATGGCAGAGGGCAAGTTATATTTACTATTGGGCACAAGTTATAGTTACTTCTATAGTCTCTGTAATATTTGTTTTTTTAAGTGAATATATATATATATACACACACACATATTGACTACCTATGTGTATTATTTTTTTCATTTCTAAAAATATATTTTATACTGGTAAATATTAAGTGTGCATGTACATCTTATTCACAAATAATGTAAGTATCCATTTAATATATATATATATAATGTCAATGTATTAATTTAGTATAAAATGTAAATTACATGTGTGTATTAAACTGACTGTACTTTGTATATCAAAATGAAACAATAGTACTAGCACACTCAGGACTCAAGTAGAAAAACAAAACTTGGGCCGCTTGAGCTCAGAACAAGCATTTTAAGGTTTGATATATATATATACACAAATATTTATTACCTACTGGCAGTCGCCAGCATTTATTCATAAAGCAGGTCACCACCAGCTCCTCCTCCCACCTCACTTGCCAGTAAAGAACCGGGAAAGGCAGACTCACCTCTCCCAGCGGTGGAGGGGACACCCTAAGCCTTCAGGGTCTCTTACCAGCAAAGAACAAAACAGGCGGAGTCACGGCTGATGAGGAAGAGAAAAGTTTTATTATTAAAACAGATAATAGCTCGAGCTGAGCACAGTGTCCCAGGACAGTCTGAATGACTTTCCTACGGAGGCTGGCTGCTTCATTCTGCAGCGTACAATCTTATATAGTTAAGCTGCCCCCCTTCAGCCAGGAAGCCACCCCTCCATATCTGGTGAACACAAAAGCTTCAAACAGTTCTCCTTTTAACCCGAGAGCATCCTGCTGACGTACATACATTTGATTAGTCTTTCCTGCTTGTACTCCCACTGTCTCAGGAGTATCCTGCTAATACACGGCAAAGTGACAGTTCATTTGTCAAATGTCAGTCTTATCACAGTTGGTTTGATAATTTACGAGGATATCCCTTGCAGGAGGCCCCTGGAATGCGGTGGGAAGAGGTACAGTTCTGTTCGTGCACAATGATAAGAAGGATGCAGCTGTGGCTCGGTATTCTGAAAGTCAGCTTGGTTAGATAAGTGGAGAGGCCCAGAGAAGGAAATGGTTTTAGACAAAAACTGAGTTCACAGGGAAGTCAACTTACACAGTTTAAATGAAGAGTCAGCTTTGTCGAGCACATGGCAATATTAATGGAATACGCAGAAATAAAGTCTGAGGCAAATACATCTCGGATTATTATTTAACAATCCCTCCTTTTGCCATTGCGAGGCAAATTTCTGTTCAGTTCACTTCTATCTTTAGAAGCTCATCAATTTGTTGTTGAAGCATTAGTCGCTCAGTATTCTCTTTGATATTGGTGTGTTTGTGTGTTAACATTGAAGCACAGACCCCACATAATGCAGGACCACATTGTATGCATAGGCAGCATGTGAAAAATGTGGCAGCTATGATAGCCAGGAATATCAAAACCTTCCAACCCCAGGAGACCAACACCTGCCACAGACCTGAAGTCCAAGACCAAGGCGTACCGTTGTCCTCATGTATAACCGATGCTATTTTATGTAATCTTGAAATGGCTGCAAATACTGAGGGTGAATTATCTGGTATATAAACGCAGCAGCTGGCCCCTATGATGCGACAAGCTCCACCCCTATCTGCTAGTATGACGTCAAGCACCATTCTGTTCTGAAGAGCTACCATCCTGGTAGCTTGGAGTTCTGCGGTGTTATTGGCAAGTGCTCCAGCTGTTTCATTTATCGTAGCCTCCAAGACTCGCGTTAGTCGTCGTATTTGCAGACTGTTCACCGAGGGCCCCCAAAAGGGTAGCAGTCCTTTTGTTATATCCATGAACAGCTGTGCGGAAGTGTCTGTTTGGTCTACAGTATCTCTTCTTTGTCGATGATACGTAGGTGGCTTGTTGAACGTTGGTGGGAGAAGGAAGGCAATATAGCAAATGCCGCTCCAACCAGGTGGCAGCCAGGTGTAGGCCTTACTCCCACATACAAAGTATAGTCCTGTAGGTGCATTGAGGTAAGGGGTGGAGGTGTTGTACGTGATGGTCGCATTACAGACACTGACTCCGACAGGTATGCGTCCTTGTCCGCAGATACAGAGCGGGGCCTGCCGAGGTCTGATAGATATTGTTTTTGGTTTCATGGAGACCGGACCAAATGTATATTCCATGAGTGGATAGCGGGGCAAGGTCATGATCCTACGCATTGTTGGAGAATCCGTACAATTGCACGCGATGTGCATCTTGGCTTGAAACTGAAGGATAAAGTCTTCAAAGAGTGTGTTGTTCGTTATGATACCGGGTCGTCTCACAGGCCTAGAACCGGGTAGGGGGGTCTGTATTGAAACATTGGACATTAAGGAACAAGTGTAGGCAGCCGTTACAGGAAAGACTGGAAACTGAAATGCATGAGCAGCCGTGTGAGGAAAATGACCACAAACCCAACAGTCTGTCAAGTTTGTAACAAGTTGATGTTGATGTAGCATCTGGATGAACGTATTATTGTCATATTCTTGTCTCCTGGCATGTATCTCAGGTGGTAGAGATACATGTGTATGCATGGGCGCAGACGTTGGTGCAGGAGGCTGTCTTTTCTCTGTAGCAGTGTGGATGGTCCAGCCAATGCACGCTAATATGACAAGAAGCACTACAATTACCGCCAGACACGTTGTACGTGGACCAAACAATTTTTTAAAATGTTTAATTTTTCTCAGTTTCTGTCTCTGTACGCTCTTCTCGTAATCTGAATACATAGTCCTTTTCCTTTCTCAAGTCTGCTCTTCTCACTGGCAGTGGTCACTATCAAATTCAGTTATTCAGTACCTGCGTGCAACCCAGCCTCCCCTAGGTGCTGCCCGTGACTGGTGGTTGCTCCACCGGTGGGTGATTCCAGCAGTCCTATTGACACTCTCTGGTCCGCCACACCGGACAAAATCACGGCCCTGCAGCGAATGTTTGGCTGGATGCAACAGGTAAACGATAAATCATCTATTCAATGTTGGTGACGTTTGCGGAGGTCATATCTCGCAGAACCAGGCTCAGTCTGATCCGGAAACAAGGGAACAACTGGAACACCTTCAGGTGTCGCTCCCCGAAGGACCGAATCACTCTCCTCCTGGGTGGCTGTCCACTCTATCTGCGCGTCACTGAAAGGAACAAAAGTGGGTACTTTCTCGCATTCGTCGTCACCTTGACCCTCTTTCACCCACTGATCGTATGGTAAGGGCAAAGGTACCCTTTTGCAGTGTGAAGCGTGGATCCAATTCTTTGCTCCCTCGACTTTCACAGCAGTCCTGGTAGCAAGGAGTACTTGGCGGGGGCCTTTCCACCGGGGCTCGAGGCTCTTTTTGCGCTGGAAATTCTTGGTGAGGACCCAGTCACCGGGCTCGATACAGTGGCCTGGAGTAAGAGGTAATGGTGGCAGAATATCCTTCACCTGCTGATGAATGAGACGTAAAGAGTTAGTGAGTTCATTGAGGTAATCCATCAATACAGGGTATGGTAAATCTGAGTATTTCTTTGGCCTTGGAACTCCCCACACATTAGCCGGTCTCCCCATGACCACTTCATATGGCGAGAGACCTGACTTGGAATGTGGTGTAGCCCGAAGTGACAACAGGGCCAGGGGGAGAGCATCAGGCCACGATATGCCTTTGTCAGCACATATTTTGGACAACTTCAATTTGAGTGAACCATTATATTTCTCAACTAGTCCTGCAGCTTGTGGATGGTTGGCAGCATGGAATTTCTGTCTAATTCCCAATCCTTCACACACCTTTTTCATCACCTGACCTGTAAAATGGCTGCCATTGTCTGACCATGCAATTCGAGGCATTCCAAAACGGGGAAAAAACTCTTTCAAGAGTACCTTAGCAGTTGTGAGGGCTGTGTTGTCCCTTGTAGGATAGGCTTCTACCCATTTGCTAAACATGCAGACGACCACCAATACATACTTCAAATTGTTACATCTTTCCATTTCGATGTAATCCATCTGTATAGCTTCAAATGGGTAATCAGGGGGCGCGAAATGGCCGGGAGGTACTTTAATGCCCTTGCCAGGATTGTGTTGCATGCAAATCATACAGTGTTTAACCAACTTCTCAGCTGCCTTTGGAATATTTTTGTTGTACCAAGCAGGGGCAAGAAGTTTGCATATCCCTGCTGGACTGATGTGTGCTGGACCATGAGCCATTGTCACTACAGGAAGGACATACCCATCAGGAAGCATCCATCTCTGGGCTTCTGACAAGTCTGTCCAACACCCTGTTTCTTCATTAAACCTCGCGTGTGTCTCCTTCCATGATGCCAATTCAACTTCCGTCGCTTCTGCCTGTATGCTTTTCACACTGTCTACCGTGTCCTCAAACATTCCGTTATCTGGGACCCATCTGGCTGGTCCCGCTACATACATCTTGCTTTTCTTCTGACGTGCTGTTTCCTTCGCTACCTGATCTGCAAAGGCGTTCCCTTTTCCTACGTGATCAGTGATCTTTCTGTGTGCGCTGCATTTCACAATGGCCATGGTCCGTGGCAGGGCTAGAACGGAGAGCAGTCTGTGTATTAACCCCCCATGTTGTATGTGGGTGCCGTGTGATGTGAGAAAGCCTCTTTCCGCCCACAATCTGCCAAAATTGTGTGCCACTCCAAACGCGTATTGACTGTCAGTGTAGATATTGACATCTAAATCTGTGCTTATTTCACAGGCTCTAATCAGTGCCACTAACTCAGCCGCTTGTGCTGAATTATGTGGTATCCGACGTGCTTCAACTACTGCCGTTAGTGTTGTGATAGCATATGCAGCTGATGTAGTGCCATCAGGTAATTTGAGACATGAACCATCAATGTACAAGGTGCCTTGGGGGTTACTTAGAGGCGTGTCTTGCAGATCTACCCTTCCTTTCGTTTCCTCCTCTGTCCTGATAATGCAGTCATGTATATCAGTATGTGTATCTTCAGAGCTTTCAGTCAGGGGTAATAACGTTGCGGGATTCAAGGTAGTGCATCTTTTGATGGTGATGTGACTGGCAAGGAGTGTTAACTCATAACTGGTCAGGCGGGCATTTGTAAGGTGTTGTGTCTTAGTTTTGTTAAGTAGGGCATCAACGGCATGTGGGACCAACAATAATAATGAAGTATCCATAACTATTCCAGCTGATTGGCGCACTGCTACTGCAGCTGCAGCTACAGCCCGTAGGCAGCTTGGAAGAGCCCTGGCAACAGGATCCAGAAGGGCTGAAAAATAAGCACATGGTCGCTGTTTGCCACCATGTTCTTGTGTCAGGACTGAGAGAGAGCAACCGTTATGTTCACTTACAAACAATGTAAAGGGCTTATGATAGTCAGGCGTGCCTAACACAGGGGCTGAACAGAGAGCGTCCTTCAAATCTTCAAAGCTGGACTGGCATTCAGTATTCCAGACAACGGTGTCAGGGCAGTCTTTGTGGGTGAGTGCTAAGAAGGGCTTGATAAGGAGAGAAAAATTAGGTATCCATTGGCGGCAAAAAGATGTGATGCCAATGAATCCCCTGACCTCCCTCTGTGCTGTGGGGACAGGTATATTGCGTATGGCTTGTACCCGGGCTGGGGTAAGTGTACGTCCCTCCTTCGACAGCAGGTGACCAAGATAGGTAACCTGCTGTTGACAATACTGTAATTTAGTGAGGGATACTTTGTGATGGTGTTGGGATAGATGAGTGAGAAGTGCAACTGTGTCTTTTTTGCAATTTTCTTGGGAGTCAGAAGCAATAAGGAGATCATCAACATATTGTACCAGGGCGGAACCAGCGGGGAATTGAAAGGAATCCAACTGTCCCTTGAGCACCTGGCTAAAAACACTGGGTGATTCCGTGTACCCCTGAGGTGCGCGACAGAACCGGAAACTGCGACCGCCCAGGGAGAATCCAAAAATGTGTCTGCTGTCCGGGTGAATGGGTATGCTAAAGAATGCATTCTTGAGATCAATTACAGAGAACCAGGTAGCAGTGGAGGGTATCATTGTTAGGAGGGTGGTAATGTCGGGTACAACAGGGAATTGGGGCTCCACTACTTTATTAACTGCTCGAAGGTCAAGCACAAAGCGTAGGCCGGGCTGATGGGAAGAATCAGCGGACTTTTTGAGTACTGGGAGTATGGGGCTGTTACATGTATTACCTCTGGTCTCTTCAACAACCCCTTTATCAATCAGCTGCAATATAATGTCCTTGAGGGCCTGTTCAGTGTGATGTGGTAACTTGTACTGTGGCAGACGGGGAAGTAGTGCATGCTCTTTTAACTTGATGGAGAATGGGGGAATATCAAGGCAGCCCACATCTTCATTGTTTGAAGCCCAAAGTGTAGCGGGGAGCATCTCTAGCTCAGGCGGGAGTGGTAACGCTATGAACTGGGTGGGTGTCACGTGAGGACCCATGGTGACGTACACGCCATCAGGGGAACAATATATAGTGGCGTGTAATCTTTTCAGTAAATCGAGACCTAGCAAATTTTCACTACAACCAGAGGTAAGTATTAGAGGAGAATCAACAGTGTAGGGACCAATTGTGAGTCCCAGTGGCTTGGATACGGGGTTAACCACTGGGATGCCTGAGAATCCTACAGACACGTTAGTATTGCTGGACAAAGGGACCCCAGGGACCGCATCCTTCATAACAGAACTCTTAGTGGCTCCAGTGTCAATTAAAAAATTCTTAGAAGTACCATCTAGTTGTACTTCTACATGTGGGCCATTCTGTTTAACTGGGATTGGGACGGGTCCTATCCTCCCTTGTCCTAAGCTGTCCTAGCAAGAATAGAAGCCTTGACCTTCTTCCGGATCATAATTATCATTATAATACTGGCGTTGGGCAGAACTATTGTCAAAGTAATTTTCAGCGGCTGCTATATTTTGCTGTTGATGGGCTCTATTAGGTCCCTGCTGTGGGGGACCTCCCCGTCCTCTACCTCGGGGTGCCCCGCGGGGCGCTCCTCTACCTCTTGTCTGGGGCGCAAACCCACTTTTATTCGGGCAATCATTCTTCCAATGACCCTCTTCTTTACAATAGGCACACTGGTGATAGCCCAGAGAAAAGCGAGGCTGGTAACTGTTGGGGGTATTATTTTGGTACTGGGGTCCACGGGGAATTGACCTATTTTGGGGGTATGCTTGTTGCACTAAAACTTTTGTTTTTAACTCTTTTGTCTGTTTGTCTTTCTTGTCCTTCTCTTCATGAACCCTATTTTCGTAATATTGGGCCATGGTGAGGATCTGGGAAGGAGTACTGGTTGACCAGGTACTCTCAGCCAACCGTATTTTCAAGGCTACTTCAGGTGACATGCAGTTTACAAATGTATCTACAAACAGCCGCATACCACCTTCGGTAGAGGCATCTTGTCCACTAAAGTCAGTGTATGCTCTTTCAAACCGAGAGAAGAAGTCAGCTATGTGTTCGTCTTTCTTTTGTTTACATGTATCTATTCTATCCCAGTCCACTAATCGCGGGGGCAAGGACTTCTGTATAAGCGTGAGGAGTCTGTCAGGGAGAGCTACTATTAGGGCTCCCGGCTTGTCACCAGGCTTCCTGTCTTGGTCCTCGTGGTCCAGTTGATCCCAGGTACCGCCTAGTTCAACAGGATAGTCTTTCTGTATGATAGTCTTCCAGATATCCTGTGGTACAAGGGTACCAAACAACATTTTAATGTCCATGAGAGTCAATATTTGAGGACTTATTATTTGGGAAAATTCTTTATAGAAGCCGGCAGGATTCTTGCGTGGGTCAGGCAAGTGGGCTTTTAGCGCTAGGACCTCTGTTCTATCCCATTGCTGGTACACAAATTGTTGTTTCCAGTGAGCGGGCACTGCTGCGGCACCCTCTCCTGTGGCTGAAACGTAGCTGGGTGGGACTTCCCTTAAGGGGTGCTGTGTTGTGTGAGTGGAAGGAATACGTGAAGGACTGGCTGAACCTGTTTCTTTATCCCTCTTGTGGTGATAGTTCTTCCTATAACTCAACAGCTGAAGGAGGTAGTCCTTAAGGTCCTTTCCCTGATGATAGCCGGTGGCTACCTCCTGTTTTATTCTGAGTACTTGCAAGGGGGGATTGCTATCTAAATTTTCGTCCCATTTTTCCATTAGTATCTCACACATACGTTGTATCATGTCTGCCTGTTGTACTGCTTGGAACTGAGCAAAATTCTGCCAAATAGTCTCCAGGCTTGGCTGTGTTAAGATATATTTATGCAACATTGTGTTAATTTTCCTTTCTTCTGTCAGTTTATTGCGTCGTGGACGTCCTGGGGGAGGTGATATTGTGAGGCCATCATCGTCTCAGCTCTCGTCTTTCATTTGTAGCAAGGGGGCTGAAGCGCTTGGGGGGTCTGACCTGGGGGTCACTGGAGCTGATGCTGGGGGTCTCTGGTGTTCAGATTGTGGTGGTAGGGCAAATGTTACTGCATTCACTGGTGAACCTAATGGCTGGGGCATCTGAGCAATTGGGGGTAAAGCTGGATATATTGTCGGGGTATAAACAGGGGGGCAGTCTAGGACATCTTGCATGAGAGGATCCTTTTCGGGGTCTCTTTTCTTTTTTTCAGGTGTTTGTTGAACCACATATATCCTGTCTGTATCTAACTGGTGTCTTCTATCTATCTGGGCCCATCCCTGCTCTGCATTCTGCCGGTCATATTCTTGGGCTTTCTCAGCATCTGATTTTGCATTATGTCTCTTAGCATCCTTTGCTGCTTTAATTCGTTTTTGTCTCCCCTCTTTCTGCCATAACCTGAGTGAATCGAACATACCAGGCCTACTTTTGGTTGCAAATAATCTTTCTTCTAAAAAATCAATTTTCAGTTCATCAAAAGTCCCATGCAGTGGCCACTGTAATTCAGCACTATGCCTAGTCTTTTTACGCCATATGTCAGTCCATATTATACTTCCCACCCCGTGTTTTACATACATTTCATGGCAAGGAGTTCCAATTGGAGGAGCCGGACAAGACTCCTCCAAGCGGGAGTCCGCTTGACAACAAAAACAGCACCATTTCCTTAATTTACTGAATGCCGGCATTATTTTAAACAGACAGTTGTAACTTAGTATCAGTGGATGGAAAACAGAAACAACGGAAGCAAATATGCAATCTATATATTATAACAGTTAATTATTTTACAAAACATCCACTGACTTCGGTCTTTGCAAAGATCGAATGGCACCTACCAGACAGACACAGAAAAGACAGGGGCTAACCCTGTCCTTACCTTACTCCTGTCTTCCTCCTCAGTCAGGACTCCGAACTCAGGGCCAGCTATGTCAGGAACTCCAGTCAGGGCAGAGCCGCCGGCGCCCGTTGAGACAAAGAGGGGGGAGCACCGCTGGAGCACCGCAGGTCCACGAGGAAAAAGATACTTCCCAAATCAGTTGTGGGGCGCCCCCTTTTGTAGTCCTGCAGTGAACCTCCTCCTCCTTCCGAGCGGACGGCGGGTGCCACTGATGGAGTCCCTGTTCGGGCGCCAACTGAAGAACCGGGAAAGGCAGGCTCACCTCTCCCAGCGGTGGAGGGGACACCCTAAGCCTTCAGGGTCTCTTACCAGCAAAGAACACAACAGGCGGAGTCACGGCTGATGAGGAAGAGAAAAGTTTTATTATTAAAACAGATAATAGCTCGAGCTGAGCACAGTGTCCCAGGACAGTCTGAATGACTTTCCTACGGAGGCTGGCTGCTTCATTCTGCAGCGTACAATCTTATATAGTTAAGCTGCCCCCCTTCAGCCAGGAAGCCACCCCTCCATATCTGGTGAACACAAAAGCTTCAAACAGTTCTCCTTTTAACCCGAGAGCATCCTGCTGACGTACATACATTTGATTAGTCTTTCCTGCTTGTACTCCCACTGTCTCGGGAGTATCCTGCTAATACACGGCAAAGTGACAGTTCATTTGTCAAATGTCAGTCTTATCACAGTTGGTTTGATAATTTACGAGGATATCCCTTGCAGGAGGCCCCTGGAATGCGGTGGGAAGAGGTACAGTTCTGTTCGTGCACAATGATAAGAAGGATGCAGCTGTGGCTCGGTATTCTGAAAGTCAGCTTGGTTAGATAAGTGGAGAGGCCCAGAGAAGGAAATGGTTTTAGACAAAAACTGAGTTCACAGGGAAGTCAACTTACACAGTTTAAATGAAGAGTCAGCTTTGTCGAGCACATGGCAATATTAATGGAATACGCAGAAATAAAGTCTGAGGCAAATACATCTCGGATTATTATTTAACACCAGGCTATGGGTGCCCAAGCTTCTTCAGCCATCCTAGGCATCCAGGGGCCTCTACTAGGTCTCCTGAGGCCAGGACAGCACTGCTCACCCCTGTGCCGCTTTACCCCAGCATTTTCTATTTCCCACCCTCCTCCCATGCTTCCCGCCTCACCTAAGCCCCACCCCTGACCTCCAAAATGAAGACCGCAGTGCTGGCTCACCGCCGAAGCCCCAAAGGCAAGCCCATCTTTGTTCGTCCACTTCTGGACCTCACCCAGCATCAGGAAACCTGGCTCGCTATCCCCCAACAAATACTTCACTGCAGACCTCATTGTCCTGAACCCCGGACAAAGCAGCAAGTGCTACCTCGCAACTCCCCGCACCAAGCGGGACCTTTCACCTGCATCCACTGCCACTTCACCTTCACTCCAAGACCGCCCACCACTTCAGTGACCTACACGATGCCACCCCAGCTGTCCGACCCCTACCCGGAACAACTAAGCTGCATACTGATCAACACCAGAACACTCTGCAGACATGCCACGAAAGTCTGGGGCACCATCTCCACCCTCACTCCCGAAGTAGTCTTCATTACAGAGAACTGGCTCACCTCGCTTCCTCCTCGAATATCGCCACCAACACATCCAGTCGCCACAAGATGAAGCACCGTGACCGCACCAACGCGCATCGCTATCATTCATAAAGCATCCATCAACTGCACCAACACAGAAGACGAGACCATGACATCCATGGAACACATGATCTTTCAGCTCCGCCCCAATGACAATACAACTATCAAAGGCACAATCACCTAGAGACCCCCCAGGGCCCTGATCTGACATCAGCAACGTCATCACCCCACTCACCATAAAATCCGAATACTACCTCTTCCTGGGATATCTCAACATCCACCTTGATGACCCAACAGACAACAACTCCACAGATCTCCATGAATGAATGGACAATGAAGGCCTCAAACAACTGGTCACAGACTGCATGAGAAAGCAGGGCACACGTTGGATCCCATTTTCATGTCCAGCAACAGAATCAGCTACAGCCACACCACAGAGCTCACCTGGTCAGAATACTCTGTCATGCATTTCACCATTGCTAGACCCCACCACACCACCTCCAACAACCACAGTGCCCCCCCCACCGCAGCTGGACCAGGGTCACCCAACATATCTGGGAACACGCCCTCAGCACCACTCTACCAGGCCAGACTGCAGATCTCAATATGGCAGTGGAGAAATTCAACTCCTGGATCACCTGTGCTGTGGACCAACTGGCACCCACCAAACCAGCCAGACTGCACAGACCATATAGAGGGGCCAGTAGTACACCCCAGAGCTCAGCACTGTGAAACAAGTATGTAAACAACTGGAAAGAAAGTGGCAGACCACCCGAAACAACTTAGACTGGGCCACCTACAAAACAGCCCTCAACAACTAACACCATCATCTCAAAGCCACCAAGACACGCCGGATGAAGACCAGTGCCAATCACAACAAAGACCTCTTTTCTATAGTGAATGAGTTCACCTACCCGCAAGTCACAGAAAACTCCACCCCCCCCCACCAAGCACTTTTGCGACGCCCTCGCTCATCACTTCCACAACTAGAGTGAGACCATGTACCAGCCTGAAACAAAACCCACCATGGCCACTAGCCACCCGCTCACAACATGGGAGCTGCTCACCAAACTCAAACATCCTCATCAACTACATCCACTCAGGGGCACCCATCGACCGCTGTCCTCATGACTCTTCAACCTAGCAAGCGACAAGATCAGCATTACCAACATCCTCAACACCTCCATCACCCACAGCCACCTTCCCAAAGGCCTGGAAACACACAAATGTAAGACCTCTCTTCAAGAATGAAGCCATCAGCATACCCCAGTGAACTCCAGGGCCACCGTCCATCACTCTGCTCCCATTCCTAGCCAAAGTCCTGGAGAAAGCCATCAACCTCGAACTAACGCAGCACCTGGAAAGAAACATCCCGCTCAACCCTTCACAATCTGGATTCAGAGCCAACCACAGCACTGAGACAGCCCTCATCACTGCTACGGATGACATCCGCACCCTGCTCGACAAAGGAGAATCAGCCGCCCTAATCCTGCTGGACCTCTCTGCAGTCTTCAACACTGTCTCCCATATCACACTCATCCACCTACTGAGACAGATCAGAATCACAGACGATGTGCTCCAATGGATTGCATTCTTTCTCTCAGGGTGCACCCAGGGAGTCTGGCTCCCTCCATTTACGTTACAACCCAAACACACCATCTGCGACGTTCCTCAAGGCTCCTCCCTCAGTCTCACTCTCTTCAATATCTACATGACTCCTCTCGTAGACATCGTCAGAATCCACAACCTCCACATAGTCTCTTATGCCGACGACACACAACTCATCCTCTCATTCTCAGAAGACCCACCACTACGAAAACCAACTTCCACAACTGCATGAAGCCCATCTCCACTTGGATGACAAACCACTGCCTGAAGCTCAACACAGAAAAAACAGAAGTTATGATCTTGATCAGACACACCTCCATCTGGGATAACTTCTGGTGGCCAGCAGAACTCAGTCCCACCCCTACTCCCAAGGATCACGCCCGCAACCTTGGTATCATTCTGGACAGCAACTCTCCATGAAACACCAGATACATGCAGTTGCCACATCCTGCATCCACCTTCTCCGCCAGCTCCACAAATTCTTCAAATGGCTAACAGTCAAACAGTGACGCAAGCTCTCATCACAAGCAGACTGGACTACGGCAATGCACTCCATGCGGGTACCAACACTGTACTCATGAAAAGACTCCAGGCAGTCCAGAACTTGGCAGCAAGACTGATCCTCAACCTACTCAAAAGGACCCACATCTTTCAAAACGTGAGAAACCTCAAGCTCCTAACCCACGCCTACGAGTCCCTCCATAGCCTTAGACCCACCTACCTGAACCGCCTGAGTGTCCACCGACCGCCCAGAAACCTATGCTCACCGAGCCCTTGCGCAGGTTCAAAAAACCAAATGCTGCCACACTGGAGGTCGCTCCTTCTCCTACTTATCCACCTGGTGCTTCAACGCCCTCCACCAGCGTTCCTCTCCATCCCTCACCCACTTCAAGAAGGGGCTTAAAACCTGGCTTTTCGTCTGAGTCAGTAGCATAGCCTCTGGATACCCACCCAGGTGACAAGCAGCACTCTAGAAATACAGATTGAATGAATGATTGATTTATTGATAAAGCCTAGTTTTCATAGGAAAAGTGTTTTTTATTCTGCCAATAACTTTGACCTCGTTAAAAGCAGGACCCATGACATTTTCAAAACTAATATAACAGTCAGTTCAGCTGCTGTCTTGAAAGTTTCAAAGTGATATATTGAATGGGAGGTGAGAAAAAGAGGGGTCCCAAAAAAACATTTTCCCCATTCAGTTTCCCATAAGGATTTTGAACACAACTACAGCCTGAAGCACTGGAATGAACTGTACTAAATTTGGCAGAAACGCAGCTCTTAGTCCAGAAAGAGGCCTTTTTGTTATTTGTGTAAATCAGTTCAGTAGTTATTGAGATATAAAAGAAAAAATAAATATAGGTATTTTAGGGCATATCCTCCAAGGAACCAACAGTCATTGGGCTGAAATCTGATTGGCTGCCAACACTTCAACCAGGAAGTGTTGGTAGCCATTTTGGTACTCGGACTCAGCCGAGTCCCAAAAACGAAATAAAAAAGAAAAGGGGACATTGTGGGAATACCCTGATCCTCTAGCCCCAGTGCTGGGGTCCACCAGGGACCCTGCCAGGGCATTTTTTAAAAAGAGTCCCTGAAAAAAAAAAAAAAAAAAAAAGAAAAACTGCAGTTTTCTGTGCTTGTTTACAGTTTAGTCCTCGAGTGGGCCAGGGGAATGCAGCATGCAAAAAAAGTTGGGAGAGTGGCACATGTGGCCTCCCGCCTCAGGCTTCTTTGAGCCTCAGGGACCACCACCTCCCCGGGGCATAATACAAATATTGGAGGTGGGCCACACGGACCCTCCTCCTGTGGCTGGAAATAGTCCCAGAGACCACCATCACCTCCACGGTCGTAAGTAATGCATTGGGTGGGTCGCGCACACCCCCGTCCTTAGCCTGTGAGCTAAGGAGCCTAGCCAAGCCAGGCCAAGCTAGTTTGTTTTGTCCGTACGGCCACCTTGAAAAGTTAATTGAAATCCTTGATGGAGGTGTTTGCATTAATGCTCTATCAAGAGCAATATCTTATGTAGTGACTGTGACCAGTGGATTCTTTCTTGTCATCTCCTGTTCACAACAAAGCCTGCCACTCTCCCTTTTACCCACTGCGAGTCTGTAAAATGACCTAGAAGCCCTGCCCATTTCGATCCGCCACTTATACATTAGTGGAACGCAACTCCTTCCTACCTTTTTCCAGGATGATGGACAGCTTACTAAAAGGCCCCCTCAGCTTGTTTCCCACAGATTTTGGGGATACAGTCTTGATGCAGGGGAATATGATCACGTCTCCACCAAACAAATACTTATTCCATATAATAAGGAGGAATTCCCCTTGTTTGGTGGAGATTTAACTCTTTGTAGTTTTGTCATCTCCTCTACATGAGGATTCATGTTGTTGCAGATTTCTGTATGAAGACACCAAAAATACATTACCTCATGGTCCTTAACCCAGCTGTAGTGTAGGAGATGCACTATACATTTATCAGTTACTAATTTGCCAGTAGAATATGCTCCAGTTGGATAGGCATTTTGCTCAGAACTGTGGGCTCTTCTTGGATAAATTAGCAGGCCAGGATGCATTCTGCCACTGATGCTTATTTCACAGACATTAAATCTAAATGGGAAGCACTTACAAATATAAGTAAAGCAGGTTCCCCAGTTGAAGCTCAACTTCTATAAAGTACAAACTATCTTAACTTCTTGCCCTTGGCCAAGGCAAAGCACTTGTGTTCTCTCTGAAGTTCCACCTTCAAAAGTTAACTGAAATCTTTAATGGAGGTGTTTGCATTGTAGGGTAGTTTTTTCTTGTCATACGCCTTGAGAACAAAGCATGTAGGTCTCCCTTTTAACTACTACGAGTATGCAAATGTGCAAATTAACGAAAAGCCCTGTTCATTTGGCAGAATGTCCTGCATGGTGCAGGGTTGGATGCCTACGGGTGGGGTTGGCTGCAGGCCAGGCCATGCTGTCAAAACCTGCAGTGCATGGCTGAAGGGCATGTGTGGTTCAATGCCTGTGGGGGTTGGCTGCAGGGCCTGCCTGGAGACGAAGCCCTGCAACCATCCCACACTGCATATGGCCGAAGGAGGGCCTGATTTACAAAGGTAACGTTACACTTTTTTTGTTAGTTTACTGACTCTTGCAGTGTGTGTTTATAGCTATTAACTTTTTAACTTTTTCATCAGTAACTTTACAAGTTGTAACTTTGGGAATAGTAAGCAATCCCTATCACTTTAAAACTAGGTACTAGTACTAGTTAGATATTACTTGCAAGGATACTTACTGCTTGTAATGATTAAGTTCTAGGAGTTCAGTTAAACTTCAAGAGTGAGCAACTTTACTTTTGTGAATCAGGAGAGATAATACACACTAGTACTACCTATTGTGGAACAGATATTGTTCTGAATCTGCACTATGATGATGTTATTCCTTTTTTGCCTGAGTGAGTAAGTGGGGCTGGTACAAGCCATTGTTGAGGTAGAAGATATGATAGTGAGTTAATGTCACTTTTCACCTCATCCACCTCACAAAGTTTGTGATCCATTTATGTCATAGATCTGCAAGACACATCTCAATATATCACACAGCGTGAGGGAAGGGAGCTAGGGTTTTTATGAATTGATGAGAATGGGGGGTTGGGGAGAGGTGTGACAAAGACAAACATTACGTAACAAGAATATTCATTAGATCCATGAGTAGCACCTCATCATCAAATCTGTTGTGGAAGGAAATGAAGGAATGATACAGTTTGGTTATTAAATACATTTCAAACAATCCTTCAGACCTATAGACCCAAGTTTTTATCTAATTTATTTGTCATCTAAGTTTGAAAAATACAAACTCTTGAGGAGTGAACCCACTCAGTTAAAAAAATTATGATTGTTAAAAGAAAAATGATACTGTATATAAATGATAAATTGGGTGGTATATCTTCATTCTTCTTCTCAGAATGTCCATTTTGGGTGCCTAGCTTAACCAGTCTGATAAGGTAAGTAGGAATGTTATGGAGCTTTGAAGCAGAATAAGAAAAGACATGTGAATTGCAAAACAGTAAATGTTGATACTGTAAGGTAAAGAAGAGGATAAGCTTGATAAAGACCAAGAGACAGAACAAGAGAATAGGCTGCTGCAATCATGACTCAGGTGCAATTAACTAAGTGAGAACAATTTTACAACCCATCCCAGACTAGTAGCTCATTGTACCTGGCTGATCAATCTCACAACTCTCATAACATAGCCGAGGGTGTCCATCACGTGACATGTCTTCAGTTACAACCCCCCAACCACAACCTCTTAATTAGAGGAGTTTGACATTTGAACCAGTTCACCACTCAGCAGTTTTCCAAATCAACGCACCTCCCTTCAGTCAACAGTACTGATTATGCCTCTTTGAGTCGTGCTGGTTTCCCTTTGAAGTACATGGCATTGTTAATAACTTCCTTCTTACTGGCTGTTGTTGAGGTAGTCCCGCCCTGAGTCTGAGTCCTGACTCCGTTCAACTTCTGACCCAAATGAGATTGAGAGAGATAGACCGATACTGCACTGCTGTGGTTGAACAAGAACAGCGAAAGAATTTGAGAATTTTATGTAGATTTGTGAATTAAACTGGCTAACCTGGTCTCCGAAGAACCTAAAAAAAGTACAGCAAGGAGTGGACTATTCCAGTAAATCTAGCTAAGTGTGAAAGGGCCAATCACATTCAGGCAGACTCGGCCATCAGGCCCCAAACACTGCAACCCTATGAAATCAAGTTTGCAAAGTAGTTGAACAAAATTCTTACTGTCTACCAACACATGAATCATCATCACTTACATTTACTCAATAGTGAATTATTTGCAATAGTTACCTGTTCCAAGCATGGTGGTACATATTTGTCTATTGTATCTCCTCTTTTCCCATGAAAGCAACAAACAGTGTCATTTTTGTAAATTAATGATCTTTACTGGGGCAGGCCAGCTAGGGAATGAAAAATGAAGGATAGGTGTCGGAGATATTGTCTTCAGTAAAATGGATATAGCTTGAGGAACATTTATACATTTGGGCCCAATGTATAAATGTTCCTCAAGCTATATCCATTTTTTGTTTGGTTTTGCAAAGCAGTTCAACAATAATGTGAAAGTTCTATTGCAGCCTACACATTCAGGGAAGTAGAGTTTGTCCTGAAACTGAGGGGGTTTGCCTAGAAAGTGGTCAGCTAACTCACTTGAGACTGACCAATCACTCTCATCCTGTTATTGTGCTGTTCTGTTTCAGGAACAGTGTCATCTTGTGGTATGAAGTGTTTGTACGTTTTAACTATGATCAATCTCACCACGTTCTGAGGCAAGAGACTGGTCCTTCTGACTGAAACACCTGTACCAGCTGCATGGGACACATGCTTAGCAGACACACTAGTTACCAGAAAAGCCAGATAATTAGTTGTCACCCTACTGAGCTCTAGCCATTGGTGCATCTCTCCATACCAGTATACTAATGGATTTTGATCCAGGTAGACCTCTTTTGGGTCATCCAGATAGCCTTGGACCATCCTCTGAATGGTCATTGGTGTTATCAATTTCTCGACCAGTGTTGCCTTCGCCTCTGCACTTGACTTAAGCCCAAGCCATTGCAAAGGTTGTGTTTGATTCCTCTGTTGATGGTGTTGTTGCTGGTGTTGCCTACTGTGAGGCAACAGCACTGCCCTCTCTGAAGGTTAAAGGGTGCATGCTTGAACTTCTGCCAAGGATGGTAACTTCCAGCCATCATGCCTCCAGGTTTCTCCCTGGCTCAACAATCCATGTCTTGTATTGTGAAACATCCCTTCTGAAAAAGGAATGTTAGTGGCCAGTATTTCTTTGTACCGTGTATCAAGTATAGTGGCACAAATTAACTCTTTGGAGGACACAGTTTCTCTTTGCAGCCTTCTATTAACAGCCAAGCGAAGGACTAAGCTCTGAACTAACTCATATGCTTCTTCGTTCACACCGGCGAATATTTGCAACACTTTTTATAACTGGTCCTGTAGCAGAAGCCACATTGGGATTGCTTGAATCATTGTACTGTCCTCCTTGCTGACTTCCCATGTGAAAACCTCGAAAGGAAGTAGCATTTGTATCAGGAATTTCACTAGCTCCCATGTTTCCATCTTCATGGTCATGCCTTTATCAGTTGCATTCCCTCGTCTTTGAAAGACCCCAGCCCTGCTCAAACAGATGTTACAACATGCAGTAGGTTGAGTTCCAACGTGTTGTCAACTCCTGCACAAGGGCTTTAACCACTACTCTATTAGCACGCTGTATGGTCTTCAGCTGCTTCCCAGCTTTAAAAGAGTGACTGAACTGAGTGCAGGTTTTTCTGCAGGTGACCAGTATGTTGCTAACTATGTCTTCTATTTTTGGGAAAGTCGGCACAAACACGTTGCTGCAATGCACCAACCCAGGACCCTGAAATATCCACTATCTGCCGTGGCTTTCACTGCATTACTGCTGTTGTCTGTGGCAACAAAATCCAATTGTGAGACCTCTGAGTCACAGCCATTCAAACACCTTGCTGTTAAACTCTTCTAAGATGTTCGGCATTTCTCCATGGCGAATATCACTACTGTTGCATGTTGTCGAACGCCCTTAAAGCTTTCTTCAGTGCTGAGACCTTCAGACACCTGTTGCTTAACCCTTACAAAAGAGATCCAGTGATACACATGTAATCAGTTGCTTGACATGTAGGCTACATGTCTGTGGCCGGGTAGATAGTGTGAAAAACACTTTGCTGCAAAGCTTGTCCAACCAATTGCAGTACATCATATGGAGCGCTGGAACAGCAACTCTGACAATATAGGTCCAGCTGAAAACCTTCCATTCTGGGCAGATGGCTTCCACAAATTCCCAAAAATCCCATTCCTTCCTCAAAAGAAAAAAGGAGAAGTTCCATTTCTAACATTTTAGCCAGCTTTCCATTGTACAAATGTGATATTGGGTGGATGCATTCGTTGAGCCCCTCCTGACTAAACAAGCCCACAATAGTAGCTTGGATTTGTTTGGTTTGTGGTGCCACTGACCCAGGTGACTTCAATAGAAAACCAGGAGTTGGTAGACTCTATGTACTCAGCACTGCAATGGTATCTGCTTCTGAATCATGTGCCGTTTGGAGGTTGCTGATGTGCGTGATGCTTGCATACTGCAGGGGACAGGACTGCTATGTGTAAAGCTGTCATTCTCTTCTTTCTCATTGCCTCCTTCTACAATTGTGATCAGAGCTGCTTCTCCTCTCTCATCACCACCATCACCACCAACTACTTTTTAAGGTGCCCCTCCCCCCAGATTGCGTGATACTACAGTGTGAACCAGGCTTACCTCTACGAACACTTGTGTGGCAAATAGAGCATATTGAAATGCTTTCCTCCTGCTTGTTAATTGCAAAGAAATACTAAACTGGAAGGATTTTTTTTTAGAATGCCACTGGCTGAAGAACTAGAGGTAGGTGGGTGTGTTTCTTGCCTCTCTGCAGTGTGTACTTTGACTGAGCTAGTGTTGGATCTAGGTCTCAGCTAGGCCGTACAAATTTGAAATCTGGCAGTGGTGGCGGCGGTGGAACCACATCCCTAGTCTGAGCAGATTGAATAGCAGAGGTAATCTCTGTGTCCTGTGAGCCACCTTCCATACTGACAATCACTGGCTCGTCCTCATCACTGTCACTTTCCATAATTCTGAGGCTTTCAGGAACTTTCTTTTTCCCTTGTCTCATGTTACGAGTCTTGGACTGAGCCAGGGACCAGTCCTTATCCATATCATCAGAAGAGGGGGCTTGGAGAAAATGTTGAAGTACCCTTTCTTTTTTTTTTTGCTGGAGATTGGGAAGCCAATGTTTCAAGAGCTAAATGTTGCACAGCAGGAATCTCAACCTCCTGTTCTGCTCCTACTTCTGGAAGAATGGTTGTTGGCTGCAGGTCCTGTTGACAATTTGCTAAGTTTCCTGTGGCAATTGGGGACTTTGTGGCTGAGACAAATCTAATTCAGACTCATTGTTCATCACTATGATTGCACTGCCTGCCTCGCTGAGATACACAGCCTTGAGCTTAGATTGGGGTTATGCCATTGATGTGGGGGTTCTGCTACCAGCTTACTACCTCGCCTACCTCGCCCCAAAGACCTGGAACTCCCTACCACTCCAACTACGCCAGACCCAAGACCTCCTGGCCTTCAGGAAACGCCTCAAGACACAGCTTTTCGACCATTAGCTCCCCCCAGCGCCTTGAGACCCTAACGGTTGAGTAGCGCGCTTTATACATTGTTTGATTGATTGATTACTGACTAGAGGGCGGTGTGCCAGGCACAGCAGGTTTCCTGAAAAAAATGAAGGGCTGCATGCCAGTAGTGGCAATCTGCTTCTTCTTGTCCCCCTCACTGTCCATTTGCTTGGCAGGAACACCTTTCTTTGGGGCCATCTTCAAGGTCTGTCAGCTGCACAAGGGAAAGCAGAGGAGGAGTCAGGTAGTTCGGTGTCACTTTGTGCTGACCTTCTGTCTGACAGTACTGTGGGTGATGTCTCTTGTGCACCTAAAAGCAAACAAAGAAGAAATACATTCATTGAAACATGGCATTTTTGCAGTTTGAATTATCCACACAGACAATATAATTAAGTGAGGTTATCTCAAATAATTAACAACAATATTGTATCCATTCCAATCCAGACATAATATTTCAATTAGGATAACAACCTGAATTAAAAGTTTGCTTTATGTGCCTCCTATGTGAGATTCCTGTGGCAGGCAGCTGGGTGCAGGGAAAAATTGAATAACCCCTAAACAATTGAATGCTGGTGTGCACTCATGACCTAAGAGAGCAATGGCAGGCAAGAGGTGCAGAGAGACATGGAATAATCCTGTAAAAAATGACTTCTGGTGTGCACCTTTGCATGTAAGGAAAATTACATAGGCCCTCATTTTGTCATTGGTGGTAAAAACTGCCTACCTCCGCAGTGACGGCTGCCAAAATACCATCACCGCGGCTACCATCCATCTGCCTTATTATGATCACTGCCAGACTTCCGCCACAAGAAGGGTGGAAATCTGGAAGTGGTCCTACTAGCGGACGGTGGTAAGCTGGTCCTGCTACCACCAGCACCGCCACACCTGCTGAACGCTGCCAGCCGTATCATGACCTGTGATAGGGCCTGGTGGTGTTCTGCTGGTGGGCACCGCTGGCGGTAGCAGCGCCCCTTCCCGTTCCCTGCCGGGAGACCTCCTGGAACAAAACAAGGTAAGTCGCGAGAGGATCAGAAGGGGTGGTGGGGGAGTTTGGGTGGAGGAGGCGTGGGGGGTGTCGGGTGTGTGTTGGGGGGGCGCGTACTGGTGACATGGAAAGAATTCCCTGCCACTGGTAGGGCCTACCGCCATGGTTTTCATGGTGTTGCTAACACCACAAAACCATGGTGGTAGGCAAGCTCAAAATGCCGCCGGCGGTCCTAGGCCGGGCTGGAGATTGACATCTCCTGCTTCGCGGTTGATACCGCCATGGCGGTATGAGTGGAGAAGTGGCGGGTTGGATGCTGTGGTGGTATGTACGGCCAGCCTGTTGGCGGTACTACTCCCACATTACCACTCACCATAATCTTTAAAAAATGAATGTTGGTGTGCACCTATGGCTGAATAGATCTATAACAGGCAAGAGCTGCAGAAGGGAATGGAATAGTCCTTAAAAAAATGAATGCTGGTGTGTGCCTATGACCTACGAGACCGATGGCATGTAAAACGTGCAGGAGAAAATGGAATAATCCGTTAAAAATTAATGCTGGTGTGCCCCTATGGCAGGCAGGGGGTGCAAGAGAAAAGGGCAAAATCCTTAAAAAAATTAATGCTGGTATACGTCTCTGGCCTAAGAGACCTATAGCAGGTAATTGGTCTAGGGGGAAATTGAATAATCCTTAAAAGATAAATGTTGGTGTGGGCCTATGGCCTAAGAGACCTATGGCAGACAGGGTGCAGGGAAAAAAATCAAATAATGTAAAGAAGTAATTGTTGGTGTCTCACTAAGAACTATTAGAAATCCTTTGGTAGGCAAGGAAGTGCAGGGGAAAATGGAAAAATGCATTTAATAAAATATAACCACTACACATACATTTTACAATGATCCACAAGCACATTAAGTTGATATCCGGGAAATAAGTTAAAAAAACAAAAAGGTGTCTTCTATCACTATCCCTAGAAAATGGCTTTGAAAACTGAAAAAAAGGATTTGAGTCACTGGCTTGTTACAGAAAATGCCACATGTTTAAACAACAACAAACAAGAGGGCATGGACAACGAAGAACAGATGCAGGCCTATGGCAAAAGCACAGTGCCTGGCTACACAACATGGTCCACGGACACATGTTCAATAGACAACAAGCAAGAAGGCACGGACAAGAAAAAAACATGTGGGTCAATTAATCGTTTTACTTGTTTCACGAGTAAATTGTCAATCAAATAATTTGAATTAATTATGAATAAATTTTTAATTCCAAAATCATGGACTAGCAAACCATTCATGAGAATTTTTTATAATTGTAGTTCTTTTCTTTGGAATGTATTATTAATTTAACAGTAAAAATAATTTGTGTTAATATGTCTCTTTATTTTGTTTAGAATTATATTGTGAGGCAATCATTTATTTTGATTCATTCACAAAGTAATTACTTTTTCTTGTAATATACATTGAAAAATGGTGCCAAAAGGCGCAATGGCAACCTGAAAACCTGTGACCATCAGGAGATGTGAACGGCCGACTAGTTCCGCCAAGCGCGATTGGTGGAATTTGGCAGGGCTCTGCATTAGAAATGTAAGGCGGAGTGAACAAATTCCGACAATTCCGTGAACTTAATTATAATTTCACCCAGATCTAAGTGGAACTAAAGAAATGTGAAGCTATATGCATGTTTGGCAACTTGCATGATGTCCTGATCAGAGGTCAGGTCATCATGTATTGCAATAACTCCAGCACTCAAGATAGATTGTGCATTTATGATGATAGCATCTTAACCCCTTCGCTGCCAGGCCTTTTCCCCCTCAGGTGCAAAGCCTTTTTTGGGCTGTTTGGGGCAGTTCACACTAGGCGCTCATAACTTTTTGCCCACATCAGCTACCCATGCCAAATTTGTGTCCTTTGTTTCCAACATCCTAGGGATTCTAGAGGTACCCAGACTTTGTGGGTTCCCCTGAAGAAGACTAAGAAATTAGCCAAAATACAGCGAACATTTTGTTTCTTTTTAAAAATGGAAAAAAAGGGCTGCAGAAGAAGGCTTGTAGTTTTTTCCCTGAAAATGACATCAGCAAAGGGTTTGTGGTGCTAAAATCACCATCTTCCCAGCTTTCAGGAACGGGCAGACCTGAATCAGAAAACCCAATTTTTCAACACAATTTTTGCATTTTACTTGACATACCGCATTTTTACTATTTTTTATGCTTTCAGCCTTCTTCCAGATAGTGACAGAAATGGATGTGAAACCAATGCTGGATCCCAGAAAGCTAAACATTTCTGAAAAGTAGACAAAATTATGAATTCAGCAAGAGGTAATTTGTGTAGATCCTACAAGGGTTTCCTATAGAAAATAACAGCTGAAATGAAAAAATATTGAAATTGAGGTAAAAAACAGCAATATACTGTTAGGTCTTCTGGGCTCTTCTGGTTGCAGGTATATATAGGGCTTGTAGGTTAATCAAAAACCCTAGGTGCCCAGAGCCAATAAATGAGCTGCACCTTGCAATGGGTTTTATTCTATACCGGGTATACAGCAATTAATTTGCTGAAATATAAAGAGTGAAAAATAGGTATCAAGAATACCTTTGTATTTCCAACACAAGATAAGGTGTTCAGAAGCAGTGGTTATTTGCACATCTCTGAATTTCAGCATGCCCATACTAGCATGTGAATAACAGGGCATTTCTCAAATAGACATCTTATTTACACACTGTCTTACATTTGGAGGGAAAAAATGTAGATAAAGACAAGGGGCAATAACACTTGTTTTGCTATTCTGTGTTCCCCCAAGTCTCCCGATACAAATGGCACCTCACTTGCGTGGGTAGGCCTAATGCTTGTGACAGGAAATGCAACATGGACACATCACATTTTTACATTGAAATCTGACATGTTTTTTGCAAAGTCCCTAGCTGAGGATGTTGGCCTCTAGCTCAGCCAGCACCTAGGGAAACATACCAAACCTGTGCATTTTTGAAAACTAGACACCTAGGGGAATCCAAGATGGGGTGACTTGTGGGGCTCTCACCAGGTTCTGTTACCCAGAGTCCTTTGCAAACCTCAAACTTTGGCCACAAAAACACTTTTCCCTCTCATTTCGGTGACAGAAAGTTCTGGAATCTGAGAGGAGCCACAAATTTCCTTTCACCCAGCGTTCCTCCAAGTCTTCTGATAAAAAATGGTACCTCACTTGTGTGGATAGGCCTAGCGCTCGCAACAGGAAACGCCCCAAAACACAACCTGGACCCATCACATTTTCCCAAAGAAAACAGACTTGTTTTTTGCAAAGTGACTAGCTGTGGATTTAGGCATCTAGCTCAGATGGCACCTAGGGAAACATACCAAACCTGTGCATTTTTGAAAACTAGACACCTAGGGGAATCCAAGATGGGGTGACTTGTGGGGCTCTTACCAGGTTCGGTTACCCAGAATCCTTTACAAACCTCAAAATTTGTCCAAAAAACCACTTTTTCCTCACATTTCGGTGACAGAAAGTTCTGGAATATGAGAGGAGCCAAAACTTTCCTTCCACTCAGCGTTCCACCAAGCCTCCCAATAAAAATGGTACCTCACTTGTGTGGGTAGGCCTAGTGCCAGCAAAAGGAAAGGCCCCAAAACACTATCTGGACACACCAAAATGATCAAATACAAAACTACCTGTTTTTGCGGGGGCGGACCTACGTTTGTGATCCTGGGCTCAGCAGCCATCTAGGGAAACCTACCAAACTCAGACATTTCTGAAAACAAGACACCTGAGGGAGTCTAGGGAGGTGTGACTTGTGTGGATCCCCAAATGTTTTCTTACCCAGAATCCTCAACAATCTTCAAATTTAGCTAAAAAATCACATTTTTTCCACATTTCTGTGTGGGATCACCACACCGGTACAGATTTCCTACCACCCAACGTTTCTCTCAGTCTCCTGGTAAAACTATACCTCACTTGTGTCAGTGGGCAAGTGCCTGTGACAGGAGAGAGCCAAAAACATTTCGAAATTGAGGGGGAACCAAAGCGGGTCCAAAAGGGAGGTTTGAAAAAAAAAATTTTTAGGCTGACAAGTGCAGCAGAATTTTTATCGGTATAGATGAGACAATGCTGGGTGGTGGGAATTTTTGTGTATTCCTGCAGATTCCAGAAGGTTAATTCACAAAAATGTGGGAAAAATGTGTGATTTCCAGCAACGTTGGAAGTTTGCAGGGCATTGTGGGTAAGAAAATGGTGTAGGGTGCATGCGAAGCACACCACCCTGGAATCAACCAGATGTTTAGAATTCAGATGTGTCTAGGTCTTGTGGATTTTTCTACATGGCATTATCCCAAAGGCCAAAAAGTGCAGCCCTCACCATTCCAAGTGGGTCGATTTAGAGGGTTAGCCAAGCTCTCATGGTCCAAATGTAAAACCAAACCCCAAAATAATCAAATGTCCTCTTGCTTGCCGTGGGATAAGATGTTTTAGTGTGCGGGGGAGAGCTGAAAGACTGTTAACCCGTTCAGTTGGGGTGGGGACAGGTGGGCCTTCCAAAAATAGGACAATCTGCCCCAAAGGGGGGCAGATATTGCCAAAAGTAATGTGCCCCCATGGGGAGTGACCCTTGCCCAAGAGGTTGCCCAACCAAACAAAACACACACACACACACATACCAATCCCTGGTGCCTAAGTGGTTTATGCCCCCCCGGGGGCAGATCGGCCTAATAGAAATAAGCTAATCTGCCCTCAAGGGGAGCAGAAATGGCCTAAAATAAATTTTCCCCCCAGGGGAACGACCCTTGCCTAAGGGGTCATTCCCCTTGCGTGAAATTGAGGCAAAAAAAAAAAATCCCTAGTGTCTAGTGGTTTCTGTTCCCCTTGGGGGAAGATTGGCCCAACAAAAATAGGCCGATCTTTCCCCAAGGGGGGGGCAGAATTGGCCTAAATACAATTTGCCTCCCAGGGGAGTGACCCTTGCCTAAGGGGTCACTCCCCATACATAAAAACATAAAGTAAACAGAAAAATATATATATCTCCCTGGTGTCTAGAGGTTTCTGCCCCGCGGGGGTACATTGGCCTAATTATAAATGACCGATCTGACCCCAGGGGTGGCAGAAAAGGCCTACAAATATGTTACCCCCCTGGGGAGCGGCCCATGCACAAGGGGCCCCTCCCCTTGTGAGTAAGTATATAAAAAAAAATCCCTGGTGTCGAATGGTTGGGGCAGAAATGGCCTAAAAATAATTTGCCCCCCCGGGAAGCGACCCTTGCCTAAGGAGTTGCTCCCCACATCTAAAAAAAGAAATAAACAAAAAGAAAATCAGCCCTGGTGTCTAGGGATTTTCTGCCCCTCCTGGGGGTAGATCGGCCTAATTGTATCAGGCCGATCTGCCACCGGGGGGGGACAGAAATGGCCTAAACATTATTTGGTCCCCTGGGGAGCGGCCCTTGTCTAAGGGGCCAATCGTCTTATGCGTAAGTATGAAAAAAAAATCCCTGGTGTCTTGGGGTTTTTCTGCCCCTCCTGGGGGCAGATCGGCCTAATTATATTAGGGCGATCTGCCCCCGGGGGGCAGTAATGGCTTAAAAATAATTTGGCCCCCTGGGGAGTGACCCTTGCCCAAGGGGTGGCTCCCCATACATAAAAAAAAATAAACAAAAAAATATTTATCCCTGGTGTCTAGGGGTTTTCTGCCCCCAGGGGTGGGGGGGGGGACAGAAATGGCCTAAAAATAATTGTCCACCTGGGGATTGGCCCTTGCCCAAGGGGCCGCTCCCCTTATCTGTCAGTATCATCTGAAAAAAATCTCTGGTGTCTAGTGTGCATTTCTGCTGCTAAAGGTAAAGGGTAAGATCCTAGAGACCTAAATAAGAACATTTCCATTGACTAATTTCCATTCCCCCGTATAACCCATGTTGTTATTAACTAAGGATATGAATTGTTTTTTTACAATCGATCTAACATCTGCTTACCATCAAGTGTCTTTACACCCTGACAGAAATAAATCTTCTGGCATTTATTATACCTGTTTGCTTTTGCCAATTTGAGAGAGTACTTTTTGGTTTGTCCTCTGCTGCAGCCATGTGTCAGCAGCTTAGGCATGAACTATTCAAAGATGTGTTGAAAGTCATTTTTTTCCAGGATTATATATTAGTCATAAGAAAGACTAGGAAATGCATTACATTAAATTGAGAGTGGTGTTGAGCATTTTGACTGAACTTGGGTTGACTGCGGGGATGTCAAAGTGTAAATTTGATAAAACATAGGTTATGTATCTTAGACATGATATCAGGTATTTCTCCCAAGTAAGGTTTAGTTGTAGCTAATACATTGGTCCCCCACCTCAGAATAAAGATGAGGTGACAACTTTTGTAGGGCTGGCAGACTTCTATTCTAAATTTGTGCACAGTTTCTCAAACAAAATGTTTTCCATCAGGCAATTGTTAAAAATGGGGGAAATGGTCTCAGGTGCCAAGAACCTTTGCGCATATCAAGATAGACATTTGAGAAGCACAATTTTTATGTGGGTTTCATCCCAAGTGTGAGAACAATTTCATCACTACAAATGCTAGCTGAAAGGGTTTGGGAGTTGTGTTATCCCAAATTGATGGTTATGGTAGAGACCATGTCATCACTTTTGCATCCAGGATATTAACGTTTACAGACGAAAGATACTCAGTTATTGAGAGGGAGACATTATGTTGGCTGTGCGGTCCCAAACATTTCAGTCAATTCATATTGAGATCTAAAGTGGTATTGAGATGTGACCATAAACCATTATGTAAAATATTGTCCAATAAGGTCTTGTGCATGCTTCACCAAAACGTTCTAGGTTGTCAATGCACCTTCTGGATTACAATTATAAAGAAAATATGTCCCTGGTGCCCAATATGAGGTAGCTGATTTCCTGAGTAATCTACCTTTACTGATCGAGAAGGATATAAGCAGTTAGTGGGGAGAATGCTTAGCGGCTGGTTCATGTTAGCAGGTTTTGCGTGGTACGAGAGCAGGAGTGTGGATGACTGAGTCAAATGCAGATTTTGTCCTGCCCAAAGTCTAGGAGTGTATGATCAAAGGTTGGCCAGAAAAAAGGAGTTTGGGAAGCAACTTGTTACCTTTCTAGGAAGTTAGAAATTAACCTTCTGTGTAGAACAGTCTGCTAATCATGTGATGAGAGGGTGTACACCCCATTGGAACTCCACAGCTTTTTCGGAAAGAGGTGAGGGGGGTAGACATTTTAGGGCTGGTGCAGAGCAAAGATTGTGGTACCAGGGGCCTGATTTATGAAAATTTAGCATTGGCTTTGTGTCATTTTTTTACGCAAAAGCTGCGTAAACTTACAAAATATAATTATATTTTGTAAGTTTACGCAGCTTTTGAATCAAAAAATGACACAAAGGCAGCACTAACTTTTCATAAATCAGGCCCCAAGTATGCTACTGTTGTCATTGATCACTTTTCCAAATCACAGGAGGTAAGGTTAATCAACCTGGTGAATACAAATAGTATAGAAGTATTCTTGGGAGAATTTTTTATCGGAGAGGATTTACCCAAGACTATCGTTAGGAATAACAGATGCCAATTTGTATCTGAAGTGTTTAGGAGGTTCATTGGAGAGCTGGGGATAGAGCACAGGCCCGCTCTATGTATCACTCTGAAGGTAGCGTTGTGTGGACCATTTTAATTGTACAATGAAAGGTATCATTGAGTTATCCAACAGTAACAATTTTATTTGAGAGAAAGAGATTAAAGAAACATTATGGGCATACCGAATTACCAACTGCAGTTCCACTGTGCAAAGTCCTTTTCATTTAATGAGGGGAAGAAACCTGCACACTAAAGATAATGTGGGATGGATGGCTAGGTGGAGCCGAAGTGCCTTTAAAAGGTATGAGAAACAAGTTAATTAAGGAACAAACTAAGTACAAAGACAGGTATGACAAGTTGAATGGTGTCAAAAAGTTGAACTTCGTGTGGGGGACTGGGTCAAAGTTAAAAAGGGAGGTTGGTAAGAAAAGGCGAAAACAACGTTACTGAACCTTTGTGAGTAGAGAAAGTACTATGCAGTGCTGCTTTAGTAAGCGATAAGGTGTGGCATGCCAGCAGGATGGCCTTGTGTGAGGGAGAAAGGAAGTTCGGGTTTGCAATAAAGGACTCTGATTGGTTGAGTGCTGATAGCGATTTTGTGAGCAAGCTGGCCAATTTTGAGGTGAGAGTAGATGTTGAATTGACCGCTGGATTGGATGTAAATGTGTCAAGGAGTTTAAGCACTCCAACTGGAGGCGCTCTACGAGTCAATAGGAATAAGGAGGCCACTTCTACTAAAGATGTCTAAGGGGCAGATGTAGCAAAGGTTTTTACCCATTCTGTGTCTATGGGAAAAAGTGTTCGTACATATGGCCCTAAGTGAGGTCAAGAAGGAAAATAATTAAACCTCAAAGTTTCAATGATTTGATATGCTATTCGAAGATTGAGTATTTCATCACTTAGGATCCCGGTTTGCAGTAGCGGCTCGCTGCGCTCACAAGGTGAGGCGCGGGTGCGGCACGCAGGGATGGAGGGGCGGCTGTGGGAGGGGGAAACATTTAATAAAAAGTAAAAATAAATAGAAAAGCTTACCTGTTTTGCTGCTGCGTCCCTCCTCTTTCCCTCGACACTCCAGGCACAGACTCCCAGCCTGTTCTGCAGCCACTCCTGACGCTGCTCAGAGCAGCATTAGGATTGGCTGGGAGCGCCCAGCAAGGGCACTTCCAGGCAGGCTGGGAGCCTGTGCCTGCTCTCTCCAGCCCGCCGTGTGTTTGGCCCTAACGGAGGAGCCCATATTGTTTTTTTTCTCTTTTCCTTCGTTCATTGTTAGGTTATATGATTTCTTCATTACGTTGTTTTTCTGTTAGGTGTTGGTTGTATTGTGTAATGTTTTTGTTATTAGAGGGGGAGGTGTGTTGTGTTTTACAGATTCCAGCACTTGTGATTCTGCCTGGGAGTTATAGGAGATCTACGGAATGGGAAGGCGGAACAGAGACTATTCATGGCTTGAGTTTACGAATAAACTTAAGGACAGATCTACACCACCAGTTGGAGTATCTTTTCGGAAACTACACAACAAGCTTAACCCTCGTACCTATGCCACAGAGGAGACAGGCTACACGTAAAAGAATTGTGTAAAGTATTATTAGTTTTGAAGGCAAAAGGTTTGAGAAAGACCACACCAAGGATGTCAGGCCTAACAATAAGTATCTGCAATTCGATAGTGCTGCTTCAAGCTCTGTTAACATATTTTCAAATGTGATACTTAGCATGGGACACAGCATTAATATGGTCAAATTACCGCCATGTTTGCTAACTTTAAATATGAAGGGCGAGGACGTACTTGCAAAGTGCTTCAATACAGACAAGAGAATGTGAACACTACATGGTTAATGTCAAAGGGCAGGTTTAGAGCGTAGAACGTTTTTCGCATTTGTTGGGATTTGCTGCTTGTGGTGACGGGTCACTTTGTCGGTTCACGTTTTGCTGTGCGTGAGATACACTCGTAGCCAAGTAGTAATCAAGCTGCTCAGAGAAATTGATTATAATTTCCAGAAGCAGCTAGCCGGACCCAAAGGACACACGTGGTGAGATAAACTTTTCTTCGGCGACAACACACGTGTTTGATTTCATAAGGGTTCACACACGAATGTTTCAGAGGGATTATTGTCAACGCGGTGCTGACGATATGTTCCAATGATAAGCTTCAGTTGTTATATCATAAACTGTGGGTCACAGAGTTCGAATGATTCCAGCTGTTTGTCTACTGCGACTTTCTGAAATGCGCAAAACAGCTCAGAAGGAAGGAAACCAAGCTGTTCAGCTTGGAATTTTCTGTTAAATGTGTTAATGTCATGTTTTGCTAAAAATACTTTTGGAATCGTCCAATGTTGACTGAGTTTATCTCAGACCCAGACTGAGACTTTGGGAAAATATTTTCAGTCCACTTTAAGAAACAGAAGGGGGTCGTATGCGATCTACATCACAACTTATGTTTTTTGCCTAAAGATGTCAGACTGTAAACCATACCTTTCCAGCCTTTAAATTTGAAGACCCTGATTTGGGCTTTGGCTGTGGCATTATCTCCTCCCTGGCCTAAGGCCCTCCAGAAGGCTACTAACAGCTCTGTGGTGGGTCTCATCCTAACTCACAGCCAACCTTTCTGCCCACCAGGCTATTTAAAAATTGTGTGGCAGATACTACTAATGCATGCTTAAATGGGTTTGGTGGATCACCACTGGTCGCAAAGGCATGGTAGTGTCATATCACTGGTGGTATCCCAGCCTGCACCACTTCATTTTAATTTGGTGGCCAGTGAGTGTGATGGTATAAATTAGGCAAAGTAAGCCTAAGTGCATCATTTGGTGATTAATGCTTTTTCTAAAAGAGACACAAGCAAATATACTTACCATTTCAGCAATAGCACTTACAAGTTGAATCTGCTAGTGCCAATTGCACTTTCTTGTGGTGAAAGTGCCACCACAAAGCACAAAACTATTTGTACCCTGTATGAACTCCTGACACTGCAAAAGTTAAATCAATCCTCTCCTCTGTATTTGTGCTACAAACGTGTGTAGGAATTAATCAAAAATACAGGTGCAAGTCCTTGGTTTTGCAACACATCCTGAAGTAAGTAAACCCAACCACCAACCCCCTCAAACCAGTGTCATTGTTCATTGTGGTAAAGCAATCTAGAAAAACAGAGATGCATTCTACTTCACTGTGTAAGACAAGAAAAGGCTTTTAGCTGCGTGAGAAACACTGAGTGAATATCAAGCATTTATTAAATTAGAGCATAAGAACTGCTACAGGTGCATGTATTAATAAGAATGCCATAAAAGTGGCAACACTTAACAGTAACAAACACAACCCAAACTGTATGTTTTAATCATGAAATCACTAACATTTTCAGCTAATTCTCCCCTGTGATGGGCTCATCAATTGGTAAAGATTTGTTCCAGTGACATAATGTGCACAGGACCCACATCTGGTCATACCTGTCCCACTTGGGGAAACACATTAAGAATAGAAAAAAGTGATGGATGGAATGCTTCAACCAATTTCAGCCACTGCTAATTACTTGGGCTGTATCCCAATCCATAGTTATTTTGCACACCATGCCACCTCAGTTTAGGCCCAACTATATGCAAATCAATCTTAACCCTGCTCCAATATGAACAGTCCTTTTCCATCTGCCAAGCCAGGTTCTTCCTCAGCTGGAACACAAGCAACCCAGGCCCGGTTACACTCTTGTAATGGGCTCATCAGCCTGGTATACATGGTTCTGGTGACAAATAAGCCTCGTAGTAAGTAGAAATGGTCTTTGGGGGTGGGGAAAATCACAATGTACAAACGTGATTTCACTCAGAAATGCAGGTAGCTCTTGTCCACATCTTCCCAGCTGCTGTGAGAAGCTGAAAGTTTACCTGTCCACCACAATATTAACTTGTGTTTTATGTACCTAGGATCTAGAATGTCAACCCTGTTTGCCTGGGGACTTCCCCAAGCCTTTTTCAATTTATGAATGTGCTAAAGACATGCCTCTTTAAGGAACACTACATCATGATGCAGTAATAGTTCACTTTCACTTTTAGAAATCTCCTTCCTATCCACTCACACATGGACTGTATCTTTTCCCTTCGACCATGTACAGCAGTCTGTTTTTTTTTGGCTAAGTTTGTGCTATGTAACTCCCACACAATACATTCTTACATTCATGTAGAATTTGCTACAACAGATTTTGCCACTTTAAACCACTAAAACTGAAGCTGCGGTTCTTTGGTCATGCTAGACCTGCACCAAGTCACAGGTTCAGGCTGTCTGTGATGGAACACGGGCTGGATAAAGGGACCCACTTAGGCCCGCTGAATACAGTACCTTAATTCTGTTCGCAAAAAGATGTGGAGTCCTCCATTGAGGGTGCACTGCCTAGCAGAGGCGATTCAAGATCTGGGTGAGGAGGTGCATTGCACAGCAGCAGTTCCAGGGATCTGCTAAGTGTGATGGAATGTACTTGCATGGAGATGTATCATGCTCTGGCTGCTCTGATGGGCTGCTTTAGCTGAGGAGATGTCCTTGTGTGGAGGTGCGTCATGCAACAATGGTTCTGACGGTTGCACTGGGTGGTGCTAAGCCTTTGCATCTGGGAAGTCCATGCTGCAGAGGCAATTCATTGGTTTGGAAGGCGATGCTTTGAGCAGCATGAGCGATGCACTGGTCGTGTGGGAGATACGTTGCACTGCAGAGGATATGTACAGTTTCTTCTGAAACACAGATGGGCTGGCAGAGCACCTTCTGGCCCAATTCCAAGGATCCAGGATTTGGGTGGCAACATATGGGACAGGAAGAACTCACAGATGGCAGAGTCCAGGTGCTGGGTTCAAAGTTGTTGGAAGCCTATTCTGTCTCTGAGGATTCTGATCAGGAGGCCAACCAACCAGCCCTTGAAGTCACTCTGGGGTCCTGGGTTTAGAAATGCATGTCCAGTCCTTCTCACCCAGGCAAGAGGGCAGCAAGGCAATAATCCTTCTGGGCAGCAGTCCAGCAGAGTGGCAGTCCTTTCAGCAACACAGCAGTCCTTCTTCCTGACAAAGTCCATAGGGCTAAAAGTGTACTTAGGGTCCAATATTTATACCTAGTGCCCACTTGGAAGTATAGGAAGCTTCTAGAGGTTTCCACCACCTGAGATGTCAGGCATCCCTTTACTCCCTATACTGGCCCTAGTTTGTCCGGGATCACAAAAGACTAGTGACTAAACTGTTGTGAGAGCACTCAGACAGAGCCTTTGTGATGTGCAAGTGTGGTAGTTGACAGCTCCTCCACCTCGTTAGCTCATGGTGGCCCATCCTGCCAACACCAATCTTCCTCTTGTCTCAGTGTCTGGGAGCAATACACAAAGACCAATTGCCAGCTATATCTAGTCATGTGACTCAGGAAGAAGCTGCAGACACCAAGTGGTTAAGACAAGAAAATTCCAACTTCCTAAAAGAAGCATTTTCAGAATTCTGACAAAAAATCTGACTACCTTTAAAGAGGGATTTTAATTACAATTCTTTAGATACCAAACTCAACCAGTCTAACTGTTCCCAAATGTCCAGCTTATTAAATGTACCTCAGGAACTCCATTATAAAAACACATTTTGAAGTTTCTCACTACCAATAAATGTAAAACCTAAAAGTGCATGTCTAACTTTTTAAGTACAATGAACCCTGCCTTCTCGGAGGTTTAATGCCTACACTAAGGGTGACTTACACATAAATTAAAAAGGACGGTTTAGGCCTGACAAACGGTTTATTTTGCCAGTTCCAACTGGCAATTTACACCTGCACACAGAGGCTGTAATGACAGGCCTGAAACATGCTTAAACTGTTGCTTATGGGGGTGCCACAATCAGTGCTGGAGACCCAATAGTAGTATTTTATTTTACCGGCCCTGGGTACATGCAGTACCACTTTACTAGGGTCTTACAATAAATTAAATACACCAAGTAGGCATAAGCCAATTGTAACCTGTTTAAAGGAGACAGCATGAGCACTTTAGCCCTGGTTTGCAGTGGTAAAGTTTGCAGAGTCCTACAGCCCAAGAGAAACAGGTCCAGAAAACAGGAGAGTGAAGGCAAAAAGTTTGGGGAGGACCCTGCAGAAAGGGGAACGGGAAGGATTCTCATCTCATTAAAATATTTTTGATTTTTTTCAAGGTGCCTATATTGAATTTAAGATAGGGTAGTGATATGTGCTTAGAACAAATTATTCATTGGTATCAGTGTAAGCTACATAATCCAGATGAATGTTTGTGTTCATTATAGTTCAATAAGCAACCTTTACTATGTAAATCAGAACCAGTGAAAATGTACCCACAAGATGGAAGGTAGTTGACTTTGTCAGAGAAAGCAGTGAGTTGAAGCCAAGATCAAGTCATATCAGTTTTATAGATGGTTTTTAAGTTTTAGTTTCTAGGATGTCAGAGTTCCACCAATATCCCAGGTAGTCTGAAGCATAGAAATATTAATTTCTTATTGCAAGTCTTTGATGGTTCTATAAAGAAGCAAGGCATTAAAGATACCAATCGTACCTTTAGTATCCAAGTGGTGACATCTAGAGTCTCTGTTGTCTTAATTTTTCCATTCCCATTTTCTCTGAGACATACAACATAATCTTGCTGTAGTTGGCGGTAGATACAGAGATGTAAACAGGAGTTAATTGCTTACTTGAATCCATACTTCAGGTTAAAGGCTTTAGACAATCTTCTATGAATTATGTTTCAGAGAATTCCTCTGTAGCAGAGCATGTTCCACACCAAATGAAAGGAGCCCATACAATTACAGACTTAGGGCCTCATTACAAGTGTGGCGGTCTATTGATCCACATTACAACCATGGCAGTCAGACCGCCAGGGAACAGCCAGCTCCGAAATCCCGGTGGTCTGGAGGTGGCAGACGTCCTAATCCGCCAGGGCCCTGGGGATTACATCCTCGTTCTGTGCCAGCGTTTTTTTGGTGGTAACATAGCCAAGGCTGGCGGAGAACAGATGCAGGGGGCCAGCACCATCATAATGTTCACTTTGCAGACAGTGAATATTGTGATAGTGCTGGCAGCATTGCAGCCGGCTCGATAACAAGCTGAGACAATGCTGTAGCCTGTTTCTGGCTATGCCAGTGGATGGAAACTTAGGTTTCCTCTGGCCGACCTAGCAGGAAGCCCATAATAGCTCCAACAGGGAGGTCGCCACGTTGGCGGTGGCCACTCTGTCGGGAGTTTACCCACATTCCTCTCCCTGTGCACCCCTTCATTTACCATACATTATTCTGGCCTGCTTCCCACTTTTTTTTAAAAACTATATTTATGTTACTGAACAAAGGGTAATAGCCTAGTATCTCTCCCTATTTTTTTACCATTGTACCACCTTATAGTCCTCCCTCCTCCCACCTTTATAGCTTTCCTTATCCCTGTATCCCTTTGAAGTATTAAAATGAAAAGCACTATTGCCTGCACCTTCTCTAAAAAATGAGAAGCCTCTAGTAGTCAAATTAAACTCCATAAAGTCAGATTCATAAAACACAAATTTATTTTGATAGTGATCTTATAGATATTTACTATTTTAAACTATTGTTTCAGAAATCCTTTACTGAAGCTTTGGGTATCACACAAGAATGAGAGATTGCAAATTGAGATACAACTTAACTGAAGCTATGTTAGTTTTGTCACCTTACTCAACATGTATCAGAACAGATTGATTAAACAGTCCGATTGCAACAACATTTGCTAAATTACACATTTCAAAGAAGTTCATGGATTGTCTGGGCATTGGACTTGAAAGCATCTTCCTTTTTCTGATGGATACTTTTAATGGCATTTGCCTCACCTGTAGAACATCCTCAGGTACCAGACTGGGTCAGGAAATGTTCTAAGCAGTGTTCCAGTGCGCCATTAAGTGGTGCTGTGAACTTCACGTTGGCTTTGCTCGGCCCTGGAAGTGATTGAGTAGAGCTTGATATTAATTCCACAGCTGTGCACCAATTTCAGTTTCTTTCTTTCTGCACCTTTGAACACAGATCCAGAGCTCTGCTCCCTTTTTCGTCACTTTTTGCTAAGTTTTTTATATTTGAATCTAGTGTGCACAGAAACAGATGATGCTAACAGACCCTCACAAGGTATGCCCTTGCGCATGGACTCACACCACTAATGCAACTAAAGTGCCCTATCACATCCAAATATGATCTGGGAATCTGTACATTGCTGAACATCAAAAGAAGTCCCAGACCTTGAGTAAGTCCAGCTCCAAGTTGAGGACATGTACCCATTCCTGCTTGCAAGGTTGATCTTGGGACAGATCTTCATCATGGCCTAAATCATCAGATAAGTTGAAGTCCAAGTTGAAGAAGAAACATAAGAAGCAAAGCAGGATTCAAGCCCATCTCACTGCTCTCTCGCTAAAGCAAAGCCGCAAGGGCCTCAAGATGCTAATCAGACTTGCTCCTGATCCCCGCTTGATAAGCCAATTCCTCATTTGTTCCTTGTGTACCCTGAGTTCCGCAGGGCATCAGCGACAGTGCAACAAGTTGAGGCCTTTAAGGAGACTATACTGTGTATCCTGGCACTCTTGTGGTTACCTTGGGTGTGTCTTTGGGCACTAATGATATGTAGTAGCCTCCAGTCAGGTTACTACTGACTCATCCCTCCTCTGTGTCCTCGGAGCCCCTCAAAGCCATCTCAGGTTCTGTGCTACCTCTTGTGCGGACTTCCATTGCAGCCTGCTCTGGTCCCTCTTTCATCAGCGCCAATATCAATGTTGCTAAGGGGGATCTGGTGCCAATGCTGATGTCTAACCCCAAGATGAGTCCATCTCAACCCTAACTGAGGTTGCGCTCCAACTATTCTCCACTGCCCCCAGTTCCTGTACATCCTGAATCTGACATTGTACAATCACTACTGCAAAACCGTCCTCAGAGGCTCAATCATTTTCTTGTTTCTGATTTAGAACAATGTCAACACATTGAGGTGGGAATGGTGATGATGGAGATAATTTTCCTCACATTATGATGATGACAGTTTATATATGGACCTACAGAAGGCCAGCGGGCTTGCTACTTCCCTTGATATGGGAGTTGGTCTCCTCACCTGTGTCCCCAACAGAAGAGAGTACTTCCTTTGCTTTTGTAATTTGATGTGCTGCTGATTTCCTGGATCTACAACTATTTTTTGTGGAAGTAAAAACAAACATCCTTATGAATGTCTGCTGACTTACTCCCATTCAATGAAGCCCTAACTGACACTCTGGCCTAAGCATTGACCTTTTCTGCCCGTGAACAGGCAGGTTGCCAGATGCCACAGACTGGCACCTGATCGCCCTGATTTTCTTATGATGCATACTGCTCCATATATTTTGGTGGTTCATGCTTCCACCAGCGTGGTGAAACCAAACTCAGTTTTAAGCCTCCCCACCCCCCCAAGGCAGGGAGTCAAAGACAATTGGGGCATTTGGGAAACAAACATTCTCTTTGACCAGACAAGGCTTGAGGTCCATTAATGCTCTTTACCTATTAGGCTGCTACACTAATGCCCTCCAGGACATGGCTGTTGAGATCGTACTGTTGGCCTTCTTGGAATATACCATTCATGGCCTGGTTAGTACTGATTGTCTGGGATGAGCAGTCTTTACTAGGGTGGTGTGCCATCACCTGCATGAATGTGATCCATGGATTTCTCAGGAGATGCAGAGGCATCTCTTACAAATATGGCTTTAGATGGATCCTATCTATTTGACATCAAACCTGACTCTGAACATTTTAAAGAGAGCTGGGCTATAGCACGTACTTTAGGCCTCTTGAGCCCTGCCAGACATCTCCCCCGCCAGTTTCAACCTTTCCGGGACTACTCAAGGGGGCTAACATATAGGCAGTACCAGACTCCCCCACTCTTACAGCTGTCACCCCAGTCCTTTTGTAGCAGGACATAAGGTTCAGGAATGCACCACACAGGCCCCCAAGAGCACTGATCTGGCCAGTCACTCTCCACCTGTATGATCATCAGGTGAGCTGCTTCAGTTTTCCTTTAGTGGCACATACTTATTCTGTAGGAGACAGGATCTAACACTTTTTCCTTGGGTGGCAGTACTGCACATTCGAAAGATGGGTCTTCCGGACCACTCAGGATAGCTGTGCACTTCCATTCCTTCCCAATTTACTGCAGCTTTCTCCCACATTAAAACAGCTCTCAGAGGATTATCTTTCCATCTTGCTGCAAGAGGTGAGAACTCTACTTTTCAAAGGGTCCACCACAAGGGTTCTGGAAGCAGTGATGATGACTGGTTGATACTTCCACTATTCCATCAAACCCAAGAAGCATAGATGCCTACTTTGTATTTTAGATCTTTCCAGCAAACAGATTAAAAATGTTTACAATTGCATAGGTTCTATCTGCCCTGGAATCAGGGAAACAGAACCTGGGGCAGTGTGAACATTTTAGGCCCCACTGTTAGAAGTTGGGTCTCTAGTTGGCAGAGGTATGCACCCTGTCCAAGTAGGGACCACAATCCCAGTCAGGGTAAACTAGATTTACACTTGAGAAAGCCTGTGTTCACCCTCTGGTAGCTTGGCACAGAGGAGTCAGGCTTATCTAAAGAGGCAATATGTAAAGTATTTGTGCAACACACACACATAGTAACACAATGAAAACAGCACAAAAAGACTCTACAAAGACAATCATATTATGAGTAAATCAAGACCAGAATAAAAAAAATCCTATCAGTAGAAGTGAAGATATAAATTTTAAAGAATAAACCAAAAATAGTGCTTAGAAGTCAATAGCGCTAAAAGGTTACTTGAGGTTGTGCTAGACGAGGGTAAATTGAAAGTGCAGGCTGACCGCAATGGAGGACAGGCCTGCTACAGAACCCATGCAGGGTTTGCTGAGAAGGTACCTTGGATGGAACAAGTGATGACGTAGAGGACTTGATTCGTGGAGCACAGGCGGAGATGTGTCACAGTGTCAAGGAGGTGTTGAAGATCAGGTAGTGTTGGGCACCAAGGCAAAGCATCGTCGTCAAACCGCTGAGTTGGAGTGATGCGTGGGTGCTGAGTTGATGCCCGGAATCTGGTGAAGATGCGTTCTGAATTCGGTGATGCGGTGTCTGCTGCTCAAGCAGCGAGGCATCGTTGAGTGAAAATGTAACGGTTCTGATTGGTGCAACATTGTTGATGCATTGTTTTTCTTGAGTTGCAGCACGGATACTTACTTTCAAGGGCCCAGGACTGGATTGGCACCAGTTGGCAGAGCAGACTCACAGCAGACAGAGTCCAGTTGCTGGTTGCAGGCAGTCTTTGATGTCCCTGAGACTACAGGAGAACAGGGGGCAAGCCAACAATCCCTTGCAGTCACTCTGGGTTCAGATGAGAGGGGTCCAGTTCTTCCTCAGCAGAACAGAGATCAGCAGGCAGCAGAGTAACTCAGAGAGCAGTCGATCTTGAAAAGCAGTCCAGCAGAGTGGTAGTCCTTGTAGCACAGCAATCCTTCCTCCTTCACAGGTCTAGTGTTGTACTGTTTTGGAAGGGTTAGAGGCACAGTATATATACCTAAAAATGCCTTTAAAGTGGGGGTGATGTCAGAAAAGAATCTTTGAAGTGTACAGAGGTTCTTTCTTCCTAGCCCTGGCTCCAGACTATCATCAGGGGGTAATCAGCCCTTTGTGAGGGAACTGGCACTCCTTATTCAGGTGTGTCAGCCTCTCTCCTCACGTGCTGCCCAGGAAGAACCATCAGAATGCAGATGAATGCAGATAAGATGCAGATGAGTGCTCATACACATCTAACCTTCCTATGTTTGTGGCTGTATTGAGGGAATGCACAAAGTGTAGCTGTCACCCACCCCAGGCGTGTATTGGAAACAGGTTGCAAGGCACAGAGAACAGTAAGAGCACAGAAATACCCCCTTTCTAAAAGTGGCATTTCTAAAATAGTAATGATAAATCCAACTTTATCATTAAAGAGGATTTATCATTACCATTACAATGACATGAAACATGATGCAGCTACTTTCTGATCCAAAATTACAGCTTAAAAATGACAAAATTCAATCAGCAAAAGTCAAGCTATTAATTTTAAAGAATAAACCAAAAATAGTGCTTACATGTTGTTAGCGCTAAGAGGAATTCCTGGTGCTGGCCTATGAGAGTAGGCCTTACAGTAGTGAAAAATGACTTTGGGAGTTTTTCACTACCAGGGCATTAGTTACATAGCACGCTGCCCTAAGGGCTACCTTGGGCCTACCTTAGGGGTGACATATGTAATAAAAGGGGAGTTTAAGGTTTGGCAAGGGGTTTAAATGCCAAATCAAAGTGACAGTAAAACTGTGCACACAGGCTCTGCATGTCTAAAGGAGTACTTGTGTGGGTGGCACAATCAGTGCTGCAGGCCCACTAGTAGCATTTAATTTACACAACCTGTGTATATGGTATACCACTTTATAAGGGATTTACAAGTAAATGAAATATTCCAATTGTGCATACACCAATGTTACCATGTTTAAGGAGAGAACACACGCAGTTTAACACTTGTTAGCAGTGGTAAAGTGTGGTAAAGTGCATTGTTCAATGTTCCCCCCGCATTCTTTGCACACGTGGTCATTGTTATTTGACTGGTCACACGACTCTGATGAATGGACAGTGAGGATTCCAGACAAGAGTGAGTTAGCTGTTGGGATCCGCACTGGCTGGATGTGTCACTTTGTGGGCTCACATTTTGTATGGAGTAAATCCACATACTTCATTTGCTGGACCATCCATTGCCACACATTACATATGGTGATGTTTTGGGATTTATTTTTCTGCCCACCGATGTTCGGACTACATTGCAGCAAGCTGCTCATCTTCGCCTGGCTTTTGACTCTTGAGGATTATTGATGACGCCTTCCGCTGCACTGCCACGTATAGCCATCTGCGCAGGATTCCTATAGGGGCCAATGAAAAGGTAATTTTTGGCTGTAGAGCTGCGCCTGAGGCGAGTCATTTGTTTGGCTCATTCACGCCTCACCAAGCTCATGTTGAGCAATTGTTCCAATAGGCTAACATGCGCTACATTGCTTTCTACTGCTGGTCAAACCTCTTTCTCAAGTGTTTCTTCCTGCATCAGCCAGCAGCTGTCTTAAATTGGGCTTGCACCGTAAAATCCAGTGCAGAAGAAGTGATATCACTGCATTCTTTTGTGGCATCCATTATTGATAATTTGTCCTCATCAGTAACAGCAGCAGTCATACTTTTATGCAATTTTCTGGCTATATTATCGATTGTCTGAAGTCTTTAATCACATATTGATGCACAAGTAAGGTATATGTCGGGCATTATTGTGACCTTAATTTACTTGAACTGTGCTACTTACTTCCATTTTTTTTTAAACACGGTTGGCAGTTGGGGCTGTTTATTTTTACTGCAATTTTATAGTTGTTAATTTACTGCACATTTCTTCATGCCCACTTTGCAGCAAATTACGCAGCAACCTGCGTCTCTAGCTCAACTTGGGGAACTACTCATAAAATCGATTCAGTGGTTTAGATTGTTTGAAAATGATCTTGTTGCCATAGGCAATAATGATTACAGTCCTGTGTGCAAATTTGTCTTATTATTTGGTAGCCTGGGTCACACAGCTCAACAAGTTTTTGACAGTTTACCACCTGTACCCACACCATCTCGCAATGGTCAGTAGAATATTTATCTGGAGGCCATTGCTAGGCTGTGCAAACAATTCTCGGATGAGCCTAACATCATGGTTAAATGCCTTAGCTTCTGCAAGCGTAAACAAAAACCAGAGAAGACCGTGAAGGACTATATGTCAGCCCTTAGAGTGTTATCTGCAACGAGCAAGTTTGGTCCCAACCTTGACACGCACATCCATGACCAGTTTGTGTTTAACTGTTATTTGAGGAAGGTTCAGGGGAGACGTATGGGTTGCAGGAATTCAACCTTGGGTGAAATGCTTGACTTAGCTAAAAGCATTGAGAGATCGCTCATTTCCTCTAGAACGCTTCATCCAGAATCTAGTGTCAATGTGGTAGTTCCCAATGATGGTTATTCAGAGTCTGTATGTGTTGCTCACTTGAAAGAAACGCCATTCAAAAACACAGGCAAAAAGATATTTGACTCATGCTATAGATGTGTGTCATAAACTCATCTCAGTAATTTCTCCAGCTGTCCCGCTGTCAGCAAGAAGTGTCTGTTGTGTAAAACATCAGGTCACTTTCACAGTGTGTGTAAGAGTGCTAAACAACCATTGAAGATTGGTAATGTGGATGTGGATGGAGTTTCATGTGCAGAATCGTTAAACACATTAGAGTGTATGGATCAATCTACGCCTGTTAAAGGCCATATGTATGAAGTTCACATTGATAATGTGTCACTAATGGTAATGGCTGATTCTGGATCACCCATTACCATTCTGAGAGACACCAAATTTCTCTACTTTTGGGGTAATAATTGCATCTTGTCTCCCACAGATATTAATCCCCAGGCGTTTGGAGAAAAAGATAATGATATGCTTGGCTACTTCAAGGCCAATGTTTCCTATCTGGGTAGAGAGAGACATACGACAAAGTCTATGTTGCGATTAAGGGCAGAAATATTATAGGGTGGCAGGACCTTGCCAAAATGTGTTTATACCTATTCCCAGGTTCTGGCAACCCTGTGGTTGTTGGTGATGTTCCAGTAACATTTTTTGCTGATGTACAAGAAACTGTTGATAATGTATTGGTTGATTTCAAGCCACTATTTGGTACACACATGGCCAAAGTCAAGGGTTTTAAACAGCAATTTAAATTAGTCCCTAATGCCGGACCTACAGCTCACTGAGTATAAGAAAAGATCTATGTCAAGGTATTATTCAGTCTACAGATTCTTCTGATTGGATGGTACCCATTGTGGTGGCACGCAAAAAGCTAGGTGAGGTCGGACTATGTGCCAACTTGCGTGCCCTCAATATCAATAATTGTTGTGGATTGTCACCCACTCCCTAAAATCCAGGATCTGTTAGCTAGCTTGGGTGGACCTAAGTGGTTCTTCACAATTGATCTAAGTCCGGTTACCATCAGGTCAAGTTAATCACTGATTCACAGGATTTAACAACATTTGTGACCCCTTACGGGGCATGCAAATTCCACCAGCATGTTCCAAAAACATATGGATAATTTGTTTGGGGACATTGCTTGTATGCAGGCGTACCAAGACAACATATTGATTTTTGATTAAGTCTTGAGTGAACATAACACTTTGAGAAAGGTTTTATAAATTTTAATGCAATATGATATGACAATAAGATTGGATAAGTATAAGTTTGGCACTTGTGAACTTGAATATCAAGGGTATAAAACCTAAAATGTCATTCATTAAGGCAATCAAGGAAGCAAAGGCACCAGTGGACAAAGATGCATTGAAATAATTCCTTGGGCTTGCTAAATACTATGAACGTTTTGCCCCAGGTTACGTACAGGTTGTTGAGTCTATGAGAACGTTACTTAGAAAGGGGCAGAAATTCATATGATCAGATAAACTGGAGAAAGACTTTGTGAATGTCATTTAATTGTAGCAGCTCCAGCGTTCCATGAATTCTGTGGGAATCAATCTTCTATCATCACTGTGAATGCTAGCCCTCATGGTTCAGGGGCTGTGTTGAGTCAAAATGTTGCAGGTAGTGAAAAAACAGTTGCTTTTCCATCCAGGACACTAAGGCTAAACGAATGTCAGTATAGCACCATTGAGCGGAAAGCTCTAGCATGCGTATGCGTTGTACGTACGTTCAGGACATATATATGGGGTACCAAGTTTGAGTTGAACACAGATCACAAACCGCTAGTGCATATTTTCACCAATTGTACTCATAATTATATAGCTACCAGGCTCCCCAGACTGGTCTCTAAATTGCAGGAGTAAAATTTCATCATCAAAAATATTCTAAACTGAAAGAATTTTCATGTGGACTGTTTATCACGCATGGCTCTTGATGATGAGGATAATGATGTCTTGCCAGATGACGTGGAATGTGTAGCATTGTTAGATGCAGTGGCTGAGTACCAGTCTGTCATGAGTTAGCAAGATTGGACTAGTGCTTATGCTGAAGATAGATTCTTGAGAATTATATTTAAAGGAGATTGTTTTGTTCCACCTTCAAAATTGCTCAATATCATTGTATCTCAGCACAATTAGGTCTTTTAGGGACCACTAAGACGTGCTTGAAGATCAAGCAGCCCTACTGGTGGTCTGCATTGGACAATCAGGTTAAGCTTATAGTTGACAAGTGACAAGTGTCTCCTATCCGACAAGCATGGGCAGGGAATGCATACACCCCTGCACCTGACACTTTTTAGAGAGAGTGCTTTGGAAAAAGCGGGTCTAGTTTTTACAGGTCCTTATTTCTTATTACCAAGCAATATGAGGTATACCGTAGTCATAGATTACTTTTCAAAATGGATGTATCATGCATTCATTGAGTCACCAGATACTGAAACTGTAGTCACATTTTTGGAACATATATGTGTTTTGGAGGATGCACTGAAAAATGTGGTTATGGACAATGGTACACATTTTGTGTCCGACCACATGAGGAGGTTTTTGGCTAGCATGGATATCAAACAACTCAAGTAGCTCTGTATTCGCGTTCCTCTATTGTTCTGGTTGAGCGCGGCAACAGAGTCATTAAGGAGGGTGTGCAGACTGCTTTTGCGTCTGGGTTGAATGTAGGCACATTTGTAATGCAGAACGTCTGGGCTTGTAATGCGTTGCCACATTGTACCACAGGTCTGACCCCTTTTTCATTTCATTGTTGAGGGGCAGGAATGTGCACATGCCGTTGTTTAAATCATGGCTGTGTGAATGAAGTCACATTGGTGGGCATGTCTGTCTGAACAGAGATGACCTAGCTTCAAGGGCGATTGCCCAAAAACCGATCTAAAGTAAAATTGTGATAAAAAAATATGGTGAAGCTGTAATAGATTTAGCGTTAGAGGACTGGGTCATGATTAAAAATCCCATCAGAAATAAGAAAGAAGAGTCAAAATTCTCTGTACCTGTTCAAGTAGACAGGGCCAGTAAAGGTGCTGCACTTGTTTTGGGAAAAGGTTGGTGGAGCAAGAGGCAGTTAGTGAAAGTTACATCTGAACAAGTGAGTATAATGTGAAAGAGAAAAGGCCATATTCAAAATGCTGATTGGGTTAATTGGCTACAACCCATAGGTACTAAGTTTGATTCTGACAGTAGTGCAGAAGGAAATCTTGTGTGTGCTGGTGGGAATTTGCCAGAGTGTGTTGCATGATTAGAGACCAGTTGGGTATGAGTTCTGTGGGTACCCGCACCAGAAAAGTTCCCAAGAGGTGTGATTAATTTGTACTGTCATAATTGTTATTATGTTATGGTCGCTGGATTGTAATATTGTGTCGCTGAATTGTTTAGTTGTGATGCACTCTGGAACTTTTTTAAAGTTCTCAATATGTAGGTTTTGGTTCATCCTTTTGTTATTTTTGTTTTTATTTCTATAAGGGGGAAAGTAATGTGGTAAAGTGCATTGTTCCCCATGCATTCTTTGCGCGTGTGGTTATTGTCATTTGACTTGTCACACACGCTGCACGAACAGATAGTGGGGATTCTAGGCAAGAGTCAGTTAGCAGCTGGGATCCACACTGGCTTGACCTGCCGCATTATGGGCTTATTGTTCATATGGAATAAATCAACGTACTTCGTTTGATGGACCCTTTATTACCACATGTAAGATAAAGTGCACAGAGTCCTAAAGCCAACATAAACAAGGTCAGAAAAAGAGGAAAAGGAAGGCAAAATGTTAGGAGTGAACATTCAGAGAGAGACATTTTCCAACACCATCCTACTTGGAAAGTACCATCTCCTTCCACAACCATGCTGACACCCCGCTCATACACATCCCACTCATACACAAAACCAGATGAAGAGGACAGACATTTTCCTACTTCACTCCCACTCCACATCGAGCCTCCTCCTCCTCTATTCTTGAATTCTACAAGAAGCTGAAGACCTGGCTTTTTAATTATCCAGCCAACATTCTATAGGTAGTGCTAGGCATACACACCTGCTCAGCCCCAGGATACCCTTCCGGGAGATAGTTAGCTTTACAAAACACATAACATATGAATTTGTAGGAATTACAGGCCATTTGCCTGGTGCTGAAGGCCTTCCTGCCATACATCAATGTGAGAAAGTAGCCTCTTTCTAGCCTTGTTACCCCCACTTTTGGCCTGTTTGTGAGTGTATGTCAGGGTGTTTTCACTGTCTCACTGGGATCCTGCTAGCCAGGGCCCAGTGCTCATAGTGAAAACCCTATGTTTTCAGTATGTTTGTTATGTGTCACTGGGACCCTGCTAGTCAGGACCCCAGTGCTCATAAGGTTGTGGCCTATATGTGTGTGTTCCCTGTGCAGTGCCTAACTGTCTCACTGAGGCTCTGCTAACCAGAACCTCAGTGGTTATGCTCTCTCATTTCTTTCCAAATTGTCACTAACAGACTAGTGACCATTTTTACCAATTTACATTGGCTTACTGGAACACCCTTATAATTCCCTAGTATATGTACTGAGGTACCCAGGGTATTGGGGTTCCAGGAGATCCCTATGGGCTGCAGCATTTCTTTTGCCACCCATAGGGAGCTCTGACAATTCTTACACAGGCCTGCCACTGCAGCCTGAGTGAAATAACGTCCACGTTATTTCACAGCCATTTTACACTGCACTTAAGTAACTTATAAGTCACCTATATGTCTAACGTTTACCTGGTAAAGGTTAGGTGCAAAGTTACTTAGTGTGAGGGCACTCTGGCACTAGCCAAGGTGCCCCCACATTGTTCAGAGCCAATTCCCTGAACTTTGTGAGTGCGGGGACACCATTACACGCGTGCACTACATATAGGTCACTACCTATATGTAGCTTCACAATGGTAACTCCGAATATGGCCATGTAACATGTCTATGATCATGGAATTGCCCCCTCTATGCCATCCTGGCATAGTTGGCACAATCCCATGATCCCAGTGGTCTGTAGCACAGACCCTGGTACTGCCAAACTGCCCTTCCTGGGGTTTCACTGCAGCTGCTGCTGCTGCCAACCCCTCAGACAGTCATCTGCCCTCCTGGGGTCCAGCCAGGCCTGGCCCAGGATGGCAGAACAAAGAACTTCCTCTGAGAGAGGGTGTGACACCCTCTCCCTTTGGAAAATGGTGTGAAGGCAGGGGAGGAGTAGCCTCCCCCAGCCTCTGGAAATGCTTTGTTGGGCACAGATGTGCCCAATTCTGCATAAGCCAGTCTACACCGGTTCAGGGGACCCCTTAGCTCTGCTCTGGCGCGAAACTGGACAAAGGAAAGGGGAGTGACCACTCCCCTGACCTGCACCTCCCCTGGGAGGTGTCCAGAGCGCCTCCAGTGTGCTCCAGACCTCTGCCATCTTGGAAACAGAGGTGCTGCTGGCACAGTGGACTGCTCTGAGTGGCGAGTGCCACCAGGTGACGTCAGAGACTCCTTCTGATAGGCTCCTTCAGGTGTTGCTAGCCTATCCTCTCTCCTAGGTAGCCAAACCCTCTTTTCTGGCTATTTAGGGTCTCTGTCTCTGGGGAAACTTTAGATAACGAATGCAAGAGCTCATCCGAGTTCCTCTGCATCTCTCTCTTCACCTTCTGCCAAGGAATCGACTGCTGACCGCGCTGGAAGCCTGCAACACTGCAACAAAGTAGCAAAGACGACTACTGCAACTCTGTAACGCTGATCCTGCCGCCTTCTCGACTGTTTTCCTGGTGGTGCATGCTGTGGGGGTAGTCTGCCTCCTCTCTGCACTAGAAGCTCCGAAGAAATCTCCCGTGGGTCGACGGAATCTTCCCCCTGCAACCGCAGGCACCAAAAAGCTGCATTACCGGTCCCTTGGGTCTCCTCTCAGCACAACGAGCGAGGTCCCTCGAATCCAGCAACTCTGTCCAAGTGACCCCCACAGTCCAGTGACTCTTCAGTCCAAGTTTGGTGGAGGTAAGTCCTTGCCTCACCTCGCTAGACTGCATTGCTGGGAACCGCGACTTTTGCAGCTACTCCGGCCCCTGTGCACTTCCGGCAGAAATCCTTCGTGCACAGCCAAGCCTGGGTCCACGGCACTCAAACCTGCATTGCACGACTTTCTAAGTTGGTTTCCGGCGACGTGGGACTCCTTTGTGTAACTTTGGGTGAGCATGATTTCACACATCCTCGTAGTGCCTGTTTCTGGCACTTTGCCGGGTGCTACCTGCTGCTAAGAGGGCTCCTTTTCTTGCTCGACGTCCCCTCTACCTTCTGGTCCAATTTGCAACCTCCTGGTCCCTCCTGGGCCGCAGCAGCGTCCAAAAATGCTAACCGCACGATTTGCAGCTAGCAAGGCTTGTTGGCGTTTTTTCGGAGGGAAAACACTTCTGCACGACTCTACAAGGCGAGTCGGATCCGTCCTCCAAAGGAGAAGTCTCTAGCCATTTGCGTTCCTGCAGAAACCGCAGCTTCTTCAGTCCAGTTGAAGCTTCTTTGCACCCGCAGCTGGCATTTCCTGGGCATCTGCCCATCTCCGACTTGCTTGTGACTTTTGGACTTGGTCCCCTTGTTCCACAGGTACCCCAGATTGGAAATCCAGCGTTGTTGCATTGTTGGTTTGTGTCTTTCCTGCCTTATTCCCCTATCACGACTTCTTTGTCCTTTGGGGAACTTTAGTGCACTTTGCACTCACTTTTCAGGGTCTTGGGGAGGGTTATTTTTCTAACTCTCACTATTTTCTAATAGTCCCAGCGACCCTCTACAAGGTCACATAGGTTTGGGGTCCATTCGTGGTTTGCATTCCACTTTTGGAGTATATGGTTTGTGTTGCCCCTATCCCTATGTTTCCCCATTGCATCATATTGTAACTATACATTGTTTGCACTGTTTTCTAAGACTATACTGCATATTTTTGCTATTGTGTATATATATCTTGTGTATATTTCCTATCCTCTCACTGAGGGTACACTCTAAGATACTTTGGTATATTGTCATAAAAATAAAGTACCTTTATTTTTAGTATAACTGTGTATTGTGTTTTCTTATGATATTGTGCATATGACACTAAGTGGTACTGTAGTAGCTTCACACGTCTCCTAGTTCAGCCTAAGCTGCTCTGCTAAGCTACCATTATCTATCAGCCTAAGCTGCTAGACACCCTATACACTAATAAGGGATAACTGGTCCTGGTGCAAGGTGCAAGTACCCCTAGGTACTCACTACAAGCCAGTCCAGCCTCCTACATTGGTTGTGCAGTGGTGGGATAAGTGCTTTGAGACTACTTACCACTCTTGTCATTGTACTTTTCATAAGAGAAAAATATACAAAACAAGGTCAGGGTATATACACATAGCCAAAAAAAATTGCATTTCCTCTTTTCACTCTTTTCTAAGTGCTGAAAAGTACTTCTAACTTTCAAAAAAGTTCTAAAAAGTTTTAAAAGTTTTTTTTCTCTGTCTTTCTAAAAGCTCTGACAAACTTTTTTCTCTTTTTCTATCACTTTAACTCTCTCTAAAAATGTCTGGCACAGGCCAAAATGTTGATCTGTCCAAACTTGCATATGAGCACCTTAGCTGGAAACGAGCAAGGAGTCTCTGCATAGAGAGAGGCTTGAGTGTAGGGAAGAATCCTTCCTTGGAACTGTTACTTAACATGCTTAGAGAACAAGATAAGGCTATAGGTGCCCCATCTGTTGAAAAAGTACCTAATAGTTCCCAATCTGATTCAGGGACTCCCCCAGGAAAAGATTCAGGAAAGAAACTTCCTAGCCTGCCCATTACTAGACAGTCTAGCATAGTTGGTAATGATGATGAGCCACACCATACAAATAGTGTTGTCTCACATCATAGCAAAAGCATTTATTCTCACCATACTGGTAGTAACGTTTCTGTTAGCCAAGCTGTTAGGGTGGCTTCTGTAAGGGACAGGTCTCCTTCTGTTCATTCCCATCATACCTCTGTATCTAGGAATGTCCCTCCCACCAACCCTGATGACAGAATGGTAGAGAGGGAACTCAATAAGTTGAGGGTGGAACAAACCAGACTGAAGCTTAAAAAGCAACAGCTGGATTTGGATAGACAGTCTTTTGAACTAGAGAAGGAAAGACAGAAGTTGGGTTTAGATACCCATGGTGGCAGCAGCAGTATTCCCCATAGTCATCCTGCAAAAGAGCATGATTCCAGGAATCTGCACAAGATAGTTCCCCCTTATAAGGAGGGGGATGACATTAACAAGTGGTTTGCTGCACTTGAGAGGGCCTGTGTTGTACAGGATGTCCCTCAAAGGCAGTGGGCTGCTATCCTATGGCTATCATTTAGTGGAAAAGGTAGGGATAGGCTCCTTACTGTGAAAGAAAATGATGCCAATAATTTCCAAGTTCTTAAGAATGCACTCCTGGATGGTTATGGCTTAACCACTGAACAATACAGGATAAAGTTCAGAGAGACCAAAAAGGAGTCTTCACAAGACTGGGTTGATTTCATTGACCATTCAGTGAAGGCCTTGGAGGGGTGGTTACATGGCAGTAAAGTTACTGATTATGACAGCCTGTATAACTTGATCCTGAGAGAGCATATTCTTAATAATTGTGTGTCTGATTTGTTGCACCAGTACTTGGTGGACTCTGATCTGACCTCTCCCCAAGAATTGGGAAAGAAGGCAGACAAATGGGTCAGAACAAGGGTGAACAGAAAAGTTCATACAGGGGGTGACAAAGAGAACACTAAGAAGAAAGATGGTGAAAAATCTCAAGATAAGCATGGGGACAAGGGTAAAACCAAAGATCCCACTTCAAATCTTAAACACTCTTCAGGGGGTGGGGATAAAACAAATTCTTCCTCTTCTTCTCAACCTACACAATTTAAAAAGCCTTGGTGCTTTGTGTGTAAAAACAGAGGCCATAGGCCAGGGGATAAGTCCTGTCCAGGTAAACCCCCTGAGCCTACCACCACTAATACATCAAGCTCTAGTGCCCCTAGCAGTAGTGGTACTAGTGGTGGGACTGCTGGCAACAGTCAAGCAAAGGGTGTAGTTGGGTTCACTTATGGGTCCATCATAGAAACTGGGGTAGTCAGTCCCAAGACAGTTTCTGTCACACCTAGTGCCATTGGCCTTGCCACACTGGCTGCTTGTCCCCTTACAATGGATAAGTACAGGCAGACAGTTTCAATAAATGGTGTTGAGGCCTTGGCCTACAGGGACACAGGTGCCAGTATCACTTTGGTGACTGAAAACCTAGTGCACCCTGATCAACACATCATTGGACAACAGAATAAGATTATTGATGTCCATAACTCCACTAAGTTTCTTCCCTTAGCTATAATTCAGTTTAGTTGGGGTGGAGTTACTGGCCCTAAGCAGGTGGTGGTATCACCTATCTTACCTGTAGACTGTCTCTTAGGTAATGACCTAGAGGCCTCAGGTTGGGCTGATGTAGAGTTTTATGCCCATGCAGCCATGCTGGGCATCCCTGAGGAATTGTTCCCTCTCATTTCTACTGAAATGAAAAAGCAAAGGAGAGAAGGCCTGAAAACTCAGGATCCCTCTCCATCAACAGGTAAAAAGGGTATCACAGTATCCCCTAACCACCCTACCATTCAGGATACCATTCCTGTGGTGGGAGAAACCTCTCCTGGGGTGGCACCTGTTCCAAGGGAATCATCAGTTGGCAAAACTGTACTCCCTGAGGTGGAAGTACCTCTCTGTGGGATAACTAACATTGGTGAGAAAAAGAGCACCATTTTAGTTAACATGGAGCATCCCTCCAACCCTCCCAGAGAAACTTTAGTGCAGAAACTCTGCACTGCCTCACAACACTTAGGACAGCATCCCTGCCCTAGTGTGGAGCTCATAGGACAGCATCCCTGCCCTGCTCCAACCCAAGAGAAACAGCATCCCTGTTCTCTCTTCCAGCCATATGGACAAAGTTTTTGCCCAGCTATGGCTTTTCTGAGACAGCATCCCTGTCTGGCATTTCCATCACTACAAATAGGTTCAGTGGACAATTCCCACTGCTCTAAACTAAAACTTACTGATAGAAACTCTGAAAATACATCTTCACATTGTTGCTTAGCTAAAAAACTTCAAACAGGGTGGTTTACATCCCCACAGGGAAGTAACCATATAGTGGATGATAAAGGGAGTAACCAGTCTATTGCAGAGCTACTCTCTACTTATCACCACTTAGGCAATAAAGTCTCAACTGGCCAAGGTTAGCCTTATTGTCCTTCGTTTGGGGGGGGGTTGTGTGAGAAAGTAGCCTCTTTCTAGCCTTGTTACCCCCACTTTTGGCCTGTTTGTGAGTGTATGTCAAGGTGTTTTCACTGTCTCACTGGGATCCTGCTAGCCAGGGCCCAGTGCTCATAGTAAAAACCCTATGTTTTCAGTATGTTTGTTATGTGTCACTGGGACCCTGCTAGTCAGGACCGCAGTGCTCATAAGGTTGTGGCCTATATGTGTGTGTTCCCTGTGTAGTGCCTAACTGTCTCACTGAGGCTCTGCTAACCAGAACCTCAGTGGTTATGCTCTCTCATTTCTTTCCAAATTGTCACTAACAGACTAGTGACCATTTTTACCAATTTACATTGGCTTACTGGAACACCCTTATAATTCCCTAGTATATGGTACTGAGGTACCCAGGGTATTGGGGTTCCAGGAGATCCCTATGGGCTGCAGCATTTCTTTTGCCACCCATAGGGAGCTCTGACAATTCTTACACAGGCCTGCCACTGCAGCCTGAGTGAAATAACGTCCACGTTATTTCACAGCCATTTTACACTGCACTTAAGTAACTTATAAGTCACCTATATGTCTAACGTTTACCTGGTAAAGGTTAGGTGCAAAGTTACTTAGTGTGAGGGCACCCTGGCACTAGCCAAGGTGCCCCCACATTGTTCAGAGCCAATTCCCTGAACTTTGTGAGTGCGGGGACACCATTACACGCGTGCACTACATATAGGTCACTACCTATATGTAGCTTCACAATGGTAACTCCGAATATGGCCATGTAACATGTCTATGATCATGGAATTGCCCCCTCTATGCCATCCTGGCATAGTTGGCACAATCCCATGATCCCAGTGGTCTGTAGCACAGACCCAGGTACTGCCAAACTGCCCTTCCTGGGGTTTCACTGCAGTTGCTGCTGCTGCCAACCCCTCAGACAGGCATCTGCCCTCCTGGGGTCCAGCCAGGCCTGGCCCAGGATGGCAGAACAAAGAACTTCCTCTGAGAGAGGGTGTGACACCCTCTCCCTTTGGAAAATGGTGTGAAGGCAGGGGAGGAGTAGCCTCCCCCAGCCTCTGGAAATGCTTTGTTGGGCACAGATGTGCCCAATTCTGCATAAGCCAGTTTACACCGGTTCAGGGGACCCCTTAGCCCTGCTCTGGTGCGAAACTGGACAAAGGAAAGGGGAGTGACCACTCCCCTGACCTGCACCTCCCCTGGGAGGTGTCCAGAGCTCCTCCAGTGTGCTCCAGACCTCTGCCATCTTGGAAACAGAGGTGCTGCTGGCACACTGGACTGCTCTGAGTGGCCAGTGCCACCAGGTGACGTCAGAGACTCCTTCTGATAGGCTCCTTCAGGTGTTGCTAGCCTATCCTCTCTCCTAGGTAGCCAAACCCTCTTTTCTGGCTATTTAGGGTCTCTGTCTCTGGGGAAACTTTAGATAACGAATGCAAGAGCTCATCCGAGTTCCTCTGCATCTCTCTCTTCACCTTCTGCCAAGGAATCGACTGCTGACCGCGCTGGAAGCCTGCGACACTGCAACAAAGTAGCAAAGACGACTACTGCAACTCTGTAACGCTGATCCTGCCGCCTTCTCGACTGTTTTCCTGGTGGTGCATGCTGTGGGGGTAGTCTGCCTCCTGTCTGCACTAGAAGCTCCGAAGAAATCTCCCGTGGGTCGACGGAATCTTCCCCCTGCAACCGCAGGCACCAAAAAGCTGCATTACCGGTCCCTTGGGTCTCCTCTCAGCACGACGAGCGAGGTCCCTCGAATCCAGCAACTCTGTCCAAGTGACCCCCACAGTCCAGTGACTCTTCAGTCCAAGTTTGGTGGAGGTAAGTCCTTGCCTCACCTCGCTAGACTGCATTGCTGGGAACCGCGACTTTTGCAGCTACTCCGGCCCCTGTGCACTTCCGGCGGAAATCCTTCATGCACAGCCAAGCCTGGGTCCACGGCACTCTAACCTGCATTGCACGACTTTCTAAGTTGGTCTCCGGTGACGTGGGACTCCTTTGTGTAACTTCGGGTGAGCACCGTTTCACGCATCCTCGTAGTGCCTGTTTCTGGCACTTTGCCGGGTGCTACCTGCTGCTAAGAGGACTCCTTTTCTTGCTCGACGTCCCCTCTACCTCCTGGTCCAATTTGCGACCTCCTGGTCTCTCCTGGGCCACAGCAGCGTCCAAAAACGCTAACCGCACGATTTGCAGCTAGCAAGGCTTGTTGGCGTTCTTTTGGCGGGAAAACACTTCTGCAGGACTCTACAAGGCAAGAGGGATCCGTCCTCCAAAGGGGAAGTCTCTAGCCCTTTGCGTTCCTGCAGAAACTGCAGCTTCTTCAGTCCAGTCGAAGCTTCTTTGCACCCGCAGCTGGCATTTCCTGGGCATCTGCCCATCTCCGACTTGCTTGTGACTTTTGGACTTGGTCCCCTTGTTCCACAGGTACCCCAGATTGGAAATCCAGCGTTGTTGCATTGTTGGTTTGTGTCTTTCCTGCCTTATTCCCCTATCACGACTTCTTTGTCCTTTGGGGAACTTTAGTGCACTTTGCACTCACTTTTCAGGGTCTTGGGGAGGGTTATTTTTCTAACTCTCACTATTTTCTAATAGTCCCAGCGACCCTCTACAAGGTCACATAGGTTTGGGGTCCATTCGTGGTTCGCATTCCACTTTTGGAGTATATGGTTTGTGTTGCCCCTATCCCTATGTTTCCCCATTGCATCCTATTGTAACTATACATTGTTTGCACTGTTTTCTAAGACTATACTGCATATTTTTGCTATTGTGTATATATATCTTGTGTATATTTCCTATCCTTTCACTGAGGGTACACTCTAAGATACTTTGGCATATTGTCATAAAAATAAAGTACCTTTATTTTTAGTATAACTGTGTATTGTGTTTTCTTATGATATTGTGCATATGACACTAAGTGGTACTGTAGTAGCTTCACACGTCTCCTAGTTCAGCCTAAGCTGCTCTGCTAAGCTACCATTATCTATCAGCCTAAGCTGCTAGACACCCTATACACTAATAAGGGATAACTGGGCCTGGTGCAAGGTGCAAGTACCCCTAGGTACTCACTACAAGCCAGTCCAGCCTCCTACAATCAAGGGGTAGACTGATGCATGTTCTCACAGGCGACACAATTGCCATGTGGTACTGCAACAAGCTGGGCCCTAATCCTGTGTCAAGAGGGGAAGCACCTCTGGAGTTCGCTGGAGGGTCAGGGTAAGACCCTGATCCTAAAACTCCTGGTGGGATCTTCAAAAGCTAGGCTGGACAAACTCAGCCAGCAGTATCTAGTGGATCATGAATGGTTGTTGCATCCCAAGGTATCACAGGTCATCTTCTGACAGTTGGGAAAACCTTGGCTCGATCTTTTCACCACCATCAAGAATGAAGTGTAAAAACTTCTGTGTTTTCCCACAAAATCTCTCTCCAGGGCATGCATTTTGGCTTGAATGCAGTACAAGGCTCCTGTCTGCCTGTCCCGAGTTCTGAAGATCAGGAATAACTGGGCTCAATCATCCTCGTAGCTCCAGATTATGCCTGGAAAGTATGATAAATTGAACTTCTGGGCCTGACCATCATTCTCCTATCAGGCTACCACTGGAGGATCTTCTGCCACTGCAGATGGGCAGGGTTCTGCACCCGAACATATACAATCTGCACCTCCATGCATGGAAATTGAGCAGCAGCAGTTGACTGCATTCAATCTTTTCTCCTGAAGTTGTGGATGTCTTCTTAGCTACCAGGCATCCTTTTATCTCATGCGCTGGGAAGCTTTGAGTGAAGTCCACAAGACAGCTCGCCTTGCAAGCCAAATTGCCAGATGTTTTGCTGTTTATTTTGTATTTTGGCCCAGCAAAGTCTTACACACTGAACTTCTTTTTCAGCCTTTCTGTCTTTCTGCATTTATTCGATAACCGTCTTTGTTTGAATCAGCTGTTGTGATGAGGTTTCTTAAAGGTTTGACACACATGTTCCCTCCCAAACTGTTTGTGATGCCATAGCCGGAACTTTACTTGGTCTTAATATTCCTCATGCGCACATTGCCCATGATGCACAGCTGCTTAATGCGTCTTCTGACCTTAAAGACTGTCAAGACACGTGCGCTGCTGGTGGGATTTTGCCAGTGTGTGTCACTTTTTTGACACTCTGGCAGCGCAGACTGCAGACCCATATCTCTATCTTTGTGTGGCTTTACATAGCCTCATAAATATGGAGTAAGCAAAACAGCGCAACTCGCTGCGTTGCCTTACTCTGTGTCAGGGATGTGTTCCATTGGAATTGCGATGTGTTTTCCCACACAACACACATTGGTTTTGAAGCATTCCCAGATTTACAAGGAGGTGTAAACCTGGGAATGCATCAAAACCGTACACCTCCCCAGGGGTGGCCTAACAAGGAGAAATAACTTTACTTCTTATTTTTGCCTCTTTCTACGAGTGCAGCACTCATAGAAAGAGGAGAACGCCTCCATGGATTGTTTTTGTTCAGGACGTTGTAGGAAGGTAGCCTCTTTCTAGCCTTGTTACCCCCACTTTTGGCCTGTTTGTGAGTATATGTCAGGGTGTTTTTACTGTCTCACTGGGAACCTGCTAGTCAGGCCCCCAGTGCTCATAGTGGAAACCCTATGTTGTCAGTGTGTTTGATATGTGTCACTGGGATCCTGCTAGCCAGGACCCCAGTGCTCATAGGTTTGTGGCCTATATGTGTTTCCTTTGTGGTGCCTAACTGTATCACTGAGGCTCTGCTAACCAGAACATCAGTGTTTATGCTCTCTCTGCTTTTAAAATTGTCACTGCAGGCTAGTGACTAAAATTACCAATTCTCATTGGCACACTAGTACACCCATATAATTCCCTTGTATATGGTACTTAGGTACCCAGGGTATTGGGGTTCCAGGAGATCCCTATGGGCTGCAGCATTACTTTTGCCACCCATAGGGAGCTCAGACAATTCTTACACAGGACTGCCACTGCAGCCTGAGTGAAATAACGTCCATGTTATTTCACAGCCATTTTACACTGCACTTAAGTAACTTATAAGTCACCTATATGTCTAACCCTCACTTAATGAAGGTTAGGTGCAAAGTTACTTAGTGTGAGGGCACCCTGGCACTAGCTAAGGTGCCCCCACATTGTTCAGGGCAAATTCCCCGGACTTTGTGTGTGCGGGGACACCATTACACGTATGCACTACATATAGGTCAATACCTATATGTAGCATCAAAATGGTAACTCCGAACATGGCCATGTAACATGTCTAGGATCATGGAATTGTCACCCCAATACCATCCTGGTATTGGGGTGACAATTCCATGCATCCCCGGGGCTCCAGCATAGAGCCCGGGTACTGCCAAACTAACTCTCTGGGGTTTTCTCTGCAGCTACCGCTGCTGCCAACTCTAAGACAGGTTTCTGCCCCCCTGGGGCCTGGGCAACCCAGTCCCAGGAAGGCAGCACAAAGGATTTCCTCTGAGAGAGGGTGTTACACCCTTTCCCTTTGGAAATAGGTGTGAAGGGCCTGAGAGGAGTAGTCTCCTCTGGCCTCTGGAAATGCTTTGAAGGGCACATATGGTGCCCTCCTTGCATGAACTAGTCTACACCAGTTCAGGGATCCCCCAGCCCTGCTCTGGTGCGAAACTGGACAAAGGAAAGGAGAGTGACCAGTCCCCTGACCAGCACCTCCCAGGGGAGGTGCCCAGAGTTCCTCCAGTGTGTCCCAGACCTCTGCCATCTTGGATGCAGAGGTGTGAGGGCACAAAGGACAGCTCTGAGTGGCCAGTGCCAACAGGTGATGTCAGAGACCCCTCCTGATAGGTGCTTAACTTTCTCTGTAGCTAATCCTCCTCTGAGGGCTATTTATAGTCTCTCCTGTGGGTATCTCACCAGATAACAAATGCAAGAGCTCACCAGAGTTCCTCTGCTCTTCCCTCTTCGACTTCTGCCAAGGATCGACCGCTGACTGCTCTGGGATGCATGAAAAACCGCAACAAAGTAGCAAGAAGACTACAGGCAACATTGTAGAGCCTCATCCTGATGGCTTTCTCGACTGTTTCCGTTAGGTGCATGCTCTGAGGGCTGTCTGCCTTCACCCTGCACTGGAAGCCAAGAAGAAAGCTCCCGTGGGTCGACTGAATCTTCCCCCTGCCAACGCAGGCACCAAACTTCTGCATCACCGGTCCTCTGGGTCCCCTCTCATCTTGACGAGCGTGGTCCCTGGAACACAGGAGCTGGATCCAAGTGTCCCCGACAGTCTAGTGGCCCTTCTGCCAAAATTTGGTGGAGGTAAGTCCTTGCCTCCCACACCAGACAGTAATCCTGTGTACTGCATAAACTGCAGCTGCTCGGGCTCCTGTGCACTTTTGAAAGACTTTCTTCATGCACAGCCTAGCCCAGGTCCCCAGCACTCTGTCCTGCATTTCCCAACTCGCTGAGTTGGACTCTGACTTCGTTGGACTCCCTTTTGTTGTGCTGAGTCATGCTCAGATCCTCTGAATGCCTGTTCAGGTGCTTCTGCTGGTGCTGCCTGCTTTTGCGTGGGCTCTCCGTGTTGCTGAGTGCCCCTTCTGTCTCCTCCCCCAAGGGGCGACCTCCTGGTCCTTCCTGGGCCCTGGCAGCACCCAAAACCTTCAACTGTGACTCTTGCAGCTAGCAGGGCTTGTTTGCGGTCTTTCTGCATGGAAACAACCTTGCATTCTCCAACACGCTGTGGGACATCTTCTGGCCAAAGGAAAAGTTCCTGGCATCTTCCGTTGTTGCAGAATCTTTGGCTTCTTCCACACGGAGGCTGCCCTTTTGCACCTTCATCCGGGGTTTAGTGGGCTTCTGCCCATCCTGGACACTTGCGTGACTCTTGGACTTGGTCCCCTTCCTTTGCAGGTCCTCAGGTCCAGGAATCCGTCTTCAGTGCTTTGCAGTCAGTTGTTGTCCTTACAGAATCACCTATCTCGACTTTACTGTCTTTCTGGGGTAGTAGGGTAACTTTACTCCTACTTTTCAGGGTCTTGGGGTGGGGTATCATGGACACCCTTAGTGTTTTCTTACACTCCCAGCGACACTCTACACTAGGCCTGGGGTCCATTCGTGGTTCGCATTCCACTTTTGGAGTAAATGGTTTGTGTTGCCCCTAGGCCTATTTTCCCCTATTGCATTCTATTGTGTTCTACAGTGTTTGCACTACTTTTCTAAGTGTTTACTTGCCTGATTTTGGTTGTGTGTGTATATTTTGTGTATATTACTTACCTCCTAAAGGAGTATATCCTCTGAGATACTTTTGGCATATTGTCACTAAAATAAAGTACCTTTATTTTTAGTAACTCTGAGTATTGTGTTTTCTTATGATATAGTACTAAGTGATATAAGTGGTATAGTAGGAGCTTTGCATGTCTCCTAGTTCAGCCTAAGCTGCTCTGCTATAGCTACCTCTATCAGCCTAAGCTGCTAGAACACCTCTAATCTACTAATAAGGGATAACTGGACCTGGCACAAGGTGTAAGTACCACAAGGTACCCACTATAAGCCAGGCCAGCCTCCTACAGTTGTCCCTTCCTGCATGAAAACAATCGTGTCTGCAAAGCAGACACCCTTGCGCCATTGTGCAGTCAAAAGGGCAACAGCGCAGGGAGAGACACTGTGGGCCATATTTATACTTTTCGACGCACAACTGCGCCAACGCAGTTGTGCGTCAAAAAATCTAACGCCGGCTAACGCCATTCTGAAGCACCATGCGGGCGCCGTATTTATTCAATGACGTTAGCCGGCGTTAGCCGGCGGAGCTGCCTGGTGTGCGTCAAAAAAAATGACGTACACCAGGCAGCGCCGGCGTAGGGGAATATGGAGCTTGGGCGCCAAAAGATGGGGCAAGTCAGGCTGAGGCAAAATTTGTTTTGACTCCCAACCCCCATTAAAATGACTCCTGTCTTAGCAAAGACAGGAGTCATGCCCCCTTGCCCAATGGCCATGCCCAGGGGACTTATGTCCCCTGGGCATGGTCATTGGGCATAGTGGCATGTAGGGGGGCACAAATCAGGCCCCCCTATGCCACAAATTGTTTTTTTTTTAAATACTTACCTGAACTTACCTTAAGTTCCCTGGGATGGGTCCCTCCATCCTTGGGTGTCCTCCTGGGGTGGGAAAGGGTGACAGGGGGTGTCCCTGGGGGCATGGGAGGGCACCTCTGGGCTCCTTCCGAGCCCACAGGTCCCTTAATGCCTGCCCTGACCAGGCGCTAAAAAACGACGCAAAAGCGGCTGGACGTCATTTTTTTTGACCCGCCCACTCCCGGGCGTCATTTTTGCCCGGGAGTGTAAATACGGCGCACATGCCTCGGAGTCATTTTTTAGACGGGAACGCCTACCTTGCATATCATTAACGCAAAGTAGGTGTCCACGCAAAAAAATGACGGAAACTCCATTAACTTTGGCGCTAGACGCGTCTAACGCCAGAGTATAAATATGGAGTTTGTTTTGCGTCGAATTTGCGTCAAAATAAACGATGCAAATCCGGCGCAAACGGAGTATAAATATGCCCCTGTATTTCATAAATATGGGGCATTTCTGCCCTTTCCCTGTGGCACGAGCAGTGCAGCAAGGTTACATACTGCACTATCCTGCGCAACACTTATAAATACAATACAAAATTTAGGGCAACAGACGGTATATAAAAATAAAAGAACCTAAAAATGTTTTGTAAGGACGCTTTATTGTCTATTTTACCTCTTTCATCAAGTGCAAATTGCATACATTTTATCAAGCCACTAATCTTACTGTCGGCAGACACTTGCAGTCAAAGACTACTGTACATGTAATTGTGCTAGAGCCAGCTGTTAGAAATGATTCTCAGGAAACTCACTTTGTATTTGGGTAGAGCAGGGTATAAGCAAATCATGTGTCCATTGGTGTCCTTGTGCACTCTGCCCACCTGCATAGTTAATGGGCGATGATGCAACACTGCCCCCTGCGATTAAATTGACTAATTGGAAGATAAAATAATCTGCACCTCAAAAATGGGTATTTCATTTTTGCGATTCGGTTCTAACTAGATTTGTCCGAACACATTGTATGTATTCAAAGCATGACTCGTATTTTTTGCGCAAATTCTTTTAAATCATTAGTACACGGGTTTTAAAAGCAAAATAAAATAGGATGTATTAGCTTGACATTTACCTATGTTCAGCCTTGTCAGACACTTCACAGTATGACTGACTTGTGGATCTGAACTCCCTCCTCCAAAACCCTACCATGAAAATAATTTATTACGTTTCTAGAAGGCCTTCTTCCCTTTTGTTACAATAAAAACAATATAAACGTACATATTGGCCAGCTCTAATCATAAGTAAGCTTGGGCCGATGCTTGTATGAGTGAAAGTAATGATTGAATGAGTTGCAAGTTGGCATCTGATTGCCTGCGCTGAAATACACAAAACACAAAGGCCCCCTAATTTAGGAATGGATACACCTTTGTTGAATGAATGAATTAATTAAATATAAGAAGAAAAGAGTTTTCCTTCTAAATTTGCTGTGTATTCCTTGTCTGGGTCATTCTCTCTTGGCAGATCCAGTGATATAGAGCAGTTCTCCCCATAAAGCTGAACATAGTTTGACTTAATATTCACTCACTCCAGTACTTAATAATATTCGGTTACTTATTTTATTCTCATCCTGACAGATATATACCACTATTATTCTGCCTAATCTTAACTGTCACATCGGACTTTAGTAAGTAAACTTACAAGGAGACACGAATAGGTGGATGAACCTTTTGATTCGCTTCGAGGTTTCCCCACCAAATATCCCGTACATGCAGATCAATAAACAATAACAATCCATAACAATAGTAAACAGTAGGAGTCAGTAATTTACACACACCATGACCTTTCCTGAATAGCCACACCTTTATGTAAAAGATAGAATGTTTACTTCCCTATATTAACAATGATAATGTTACGTAACTCAATCTCAAAATCAATTGGTAAACATATAGAAACAAAAATGGCTGACCAAAACAATGAAAGAATCGCAATCTAATCAAAGCTTGAGCTACTATACATTCTAAGGTTACAGTGCAAATTAGTAACAAGAATAACTGCGCAAACGATATTACATACATTTAGAGTCAGCAAAGAAAGAACATCAAAAGGTTATTACATGTATTGAACTTCATCAGTGAAATCCTTAACTAACACCAGATTGGAATAGCATGTTTGGGCTTCATGCAAAACAATTTAATCACACAGATTTGGAAAACATCTAACTATGGCACTATCAAAATAGTGCTTGGTACCTAGAAACAAAAGCAAATAGACATAGCATTCAGTGATGTCAGTGTATACCTGTCCTCAATAGGTTCAGCAAGCTAAGATAATCTTCGTCATCAGGACATCAGTCTAGTCAGAAAAGTATTAGGATTCAGCATCAAAGTTCAGGAAAAGCAAAGTCTCTTTTAGCAATAAAGTTACGCATGTCTCTTCTCAAGACGGTCAAGAAAATAATGGCGGTATGGCAAATGAAAAAAGGACACATGGGGCCTGATTCTAACTTTGGAGGACGGTGTTAAACCGTCCCAAAAGTGGCGGATATACCACCTACCGTATTACGAGTTCCATAGGATATAATGGACTCGTAATACGGTAGGTGGTATATCCGCCACTTTTGGGACGGTTTAACACCGTCCTCCAAAGTTAGAATCAGGCCCATGGTGTCTTCCTCTCAGTGCAGTCTGGCTAAGTTAGATTTCCTAAAACTACTTCCCATATCCCTATTGGTCAATGAATCACATGTTTACATTTAATCCAATGAAACTAAAACTTCAAATCTACAATTCTGCAAGTACATGGTTCACATGTTGATGATTGGTTCTCGTCTCTTCCGTTCTCCTCATTGCGCTCATCAGGTAACAGTATTGTTGCAGCTTATACTCCAGTCAGTATGTTCATTGTCTTTTCCTGCGAAAGTCAGTCTCACACACATTACATTAAACATTGTTGCTCTAGCAAGTACATCGTCTCCTAGCAAGCAGCTCTCATGAGAAAGACTTTTAGCTACGAGCACTTTGTCAGCACAGTGGAAAATCACAATTTAATTTTCTAAGCATCCATTTTCTTAAACGCCTAAGAAAATGCAGCTTGACATGAGGCCATGCAACTAGGCCAAGACCTCGCTAATTTAAGGCCTACAGTTAATAAAGCTAATACATAACCCTTAATATGACATATTACTACATTAATGAAACATAAGCTCATCATTTCATATTAATAAGCTATTAATAAGTACACTTCGTGAACAGTGGCGCCACTCACGTTGGCATTCCTTCAAATGTGTGCATTATTTTTCTCTAAGTTATTACATTTTCTATGCAAATTCATCACTCAAAATCCATGAATATTCATTCTGCGTTAACAGTTCCATCATCAGTGCAACCAATAATTAGTATTAGGACTGTCCTGATGAAGTCCTCTTTTGAGAAAGAAACTTGCTATTGTCTGGATTTACCACCAGTCCCTATAAGAAAGCAGAGATCACTCGTATAAACCTGTCCTCTAGTTTACATTTATCAAGTACCTTCTCCATGTATTTCCACCCACCCTAGGCATTTGATATCGGTAACAGTGATACTGCAAGATTTTGCTTCAACGTTTCATATCCTACTATACCCAAAGGTGTTTGCATTTAAAATAATTCTTGAATGTTCAGGATCTCTGAAAAGCATGGTCATGTGTCAAAATGATTCTTAAAGTAAGTAGCTTATTGTGACTTCTGATCCTTGAATAATTTGGTAGTAAAGTACTGACATCTCATGCTTGTCTTGCATTAGTGTGTTGAGTGCCTCTAAAAATTATGATGCTGACAATGTAATGGAGCATAAGGATTCTTCTAAAATATAAAACTTTGTTCCTATGATATGTGCTATTGCTCTCTGAATGGAAAGAAGGATCCTCTCCTAGAACGTAGTTTAAAAAAAAAGTGATTATTGATTTTAGCTAGACATTGTGATCACAGATACACTAATGTATACACACCCCCTACACATATATCTTTCAACTAGGGAAAATGTCACTACTAGAAAGCAAACAAATTCTTTTAGATAGGTTTCCTGCTAATATCAGGCGCGATGATGGGCAATGATATTGTATTAGCAAAAAGCTTCCTTATCGAAAGCAGAGATGCATTAGCTAACCAGAAGCGACATTATACAACTAAAAACAACACTCCATGTTTCTTTTTTCCTAATAGAGAATCTGTGGGATACTGCAGGCCAAACATCTATTTAGTGTGCAGCAGTTGTTGGGACTGGGATTATATGACTCCCAGACGTTTGCATTCCGTGATGTGCACAGATTCCTCTGCAATGGTATTCTGGAAAGTCAGTAGAATCTCTCCCCTGAGGTGGGCAAATGACATTTTTGTGTAGTCTAAGCTCTCAGATGCAGGCCATTTATGCTATTCCCATTGGTTTTGTGGCGGCCCTAAAGTGAATTACTATGCATCGTTTGGCATGGATAAGCGTTAAGTCCAAGAATCTATTACCCGTTTTTTTTAGATTTCAAATGAGGCTCAGTAGGCAAGCGTTGGTGGCAAGTACTCAAGTAGCTCATTTTGCCCCAGCAGTCTCCACGGATGGTCAGTGATGGAGCACCAGAACTCCTGGACAGCATGGCAAACCCACACCGCATGGTGACAAGTGATGTTAGAATGATAATGTCTGGGGCAGTTCCCTTCTTCCCTCTCCAATATCAAATGTCTTTTTCCTGGGGACACGCAAAGTCATGTGGAGGTAATTAAATTGTGTGTACTTAAGCCTTATGTTTCTGGAGATCTTCTTCATGTGTTCTAGTGCCCCCCCTCCACTTTTTGTTGCCTAACACTCTAACCAGGTTGGTCTCCCATTTGGTTTTACATTTTCCAAGGTCATTTTTGTCATATCAGATAGGCATTTATAAGACCATGTAACCTATCCCTGGCTATTTTCCATTGTGAAGATTAGCTGTAATATTTCTGGAAGGTTCTGAGGAATCTAAGTTCCTCGTTCATTTAATGCCATCATTAAGGCTAAATAAGTAAGAAGTGGGGAAGTTGGTAGCCCGTAGTTGTCTATTAGACCTAAAATAGAGATTAGTTGCCAGTTCTGTTATAAGTGGGCTTTGGTATGTAGTTCCGTCCCTCGTCCAGTGTGTCAAAGTGAGAGTTCTGTAGTAGCCCGTTTTGCTTAGAAACCCTATCAAGGAAATAGTCAATGCATATAGTGGTCCATCTGTGAATTTCCGTACACATCTCTTCCAACATTCTAGTATGGTTACCACTAGAACAGTCAAATCTCTCATCTTTTTCCTGGATTCTGAAAGTCGGACTACCAGATCACCCCAAAGTGTCAGCTTCTTCAGCTGGCCCAGCTTGTGTGGGAGACCATCATCTAGATATCTGGGTGTCCACTGGATCTAGGCTGCCGTATAGGATAGTCCGAGCCCATCCTCCACTGCTAATAGCCTTAAAATATTGAGGGAGAGCCGATGTCTGTTACCAACCCATACAGACATCTGTGTCTTTGAAACAGCTAGGTGAGATCCAATCTGCAGGTTACTAAAGAAATACAGTAACTAGGGCAGTATTACCATTTTGGTTAGGGATATGCTTCCCATCACCGAACATTTCAGGAATAGCCAAAATCCAATGTTGCCCTTCAGGGTTCTCCGAACCACACCAAGATTACCCACTAGCAGCTCCTAACTCATAGCTATATGGTATATTCATACCCTCCAATATCGGATTGCATTCTGTTCCAATTTGATACTAAAAGGAGCTTACTGTCGTGGGTTCATTTTAGAGTCTTGCTTAGACACATCTATTTTACCTTAGCTTAGGCTTGTGGTCTGAGCTTTTTTGCCTAGATACATTTTCTGTTTTCATTTATTCACTTTTATTCATTTTAGCTTGGCCTGGTTTTCAGTGGGGATGTTTTATTTTCCTAATCAGCTGTAGTTCTGTGAAAGCATTGTTATTAATTTTTATGAACAACATTTTATCATGTACTTCTTCCCAAGGTTGACAAGAATGGTACATGATAATGTATCTAGTATTACCACCACGAGAGTGGTCAGACATCCCAACACTTAGACACATGATCATGTCAGACCTGTTTCACGGAACACAAACAGGTTTTATTATAAAAACATCATACAGCCTGGAGAAGGTTAGAGAGGTCATTCCGGCCCAGATATCCATACACGCTGTATGCCATTTCATTGTTACTTTGCGGACCTCAGCCCTGTCTCTACTACCAGCCAAGAAGACAGCAGGCAGATTCCTGTTTTCAGGGTAGTGTGGATGGGTGCTCCTTTCATGGACTAAGTACAGGCAGAATTGGGCTATCACCGCTATCCTCTTGCTAACAGCTAGGTGTTAGGTAGGATTCCTATGCACATGTTTATTCTAGATGCTTGGGTTGTTTCTTTCCTTTTCACTAATCACAACAGTCCTAACTGTGCTGTGTCTTATCTTCCTAATAATTGTAGGTCATAGATTTTATTGTAGATGGCAGTCTTTTCAATAAATACATTGAAACTATCCTGCATCTCTTCATTTACCTATGCATGTATACAAGACTTTTGCTAACAAGGTTAAGGAGTGTGATTTGTCGACCATGACTTCCCTGAGGAATCACCAAGTGTCATGCTTTAGACTACCAGAAATCACCTTTACTTTAGAGGTTTGGGTGAGGTGTTGCTAGCTAGCTGAAAGGATTGGGCCGACAGCTGCCAGGCGGTGTGGGATTGACTCAGTCACTCAGAAGCAGTGGTGCTGCCACCCCAAATCCAGCAGTCTCGTTCTCATAATGAGAGTCCTAAGACATAGCACCACCAATGTTGATAAGGCACTAATTATACAGGTCTCCTGAGTATGCCTGTCTCACCCACGCTAAAAGTCCCCTAAGTACCATTATACAGAGACTTCTGTGGTCTTAGGAAAAATCCTCCTCAGCTGAATAGGGAGCACCTATCTAGGCTGTAGGTTGTTCAAGCTTGAACCTTAAAAGGATTCCCCATTGGTGTTACCATCTCTGATCCCTATCTTTTGAAATTACACAACCAGTAATTATCCCAGAAAACTGTAGACAACCTGTCCTGCAGTTTTGTCTAGCTATGGAACTAACAAATGATGCCGGGATGTTACGTTCATCGTGGAAGCTCAAAAGACGTACAGAACAGAAATATTTTACTCATGGGTCACCTTTCCAGCAGCCAATGGACACTCAAAAATATTTCACACATATAGAATAGCAAAAGTACCACCACAATACAGAGCATACTGATCCCTAGAAATACCTTTAAATTATCAAGAACACCAAGATTGGTTCAGTGGTGCCTTCCCACATGTAATACAACCTGTTAGATTAGGTCCCTTAAGAAACAACAAACAAACACGGCCATATACACACCACATCCCAATGTGCTAACTATGCAAGCAGCTGAAATACAGACATTATACAATGGGCTAGTAGCAACATATAGACACTTAATACAATTTGTTTATTTTTAAATATTTTTATTGGTTTTATGTTTCAAGTATGCAATACAAACTACGATTATCAATAGCAGGATCACTTAAAGCATTGTACAGTGTTCAACAACAACCACAAACCCCCCCCCATTGAATACATCTCGGAATCCTACCAATCCTACAGTATCATTTCTTGATGCAATTGCCTGATGCTTGACGTATGTGGACTATCTTTGGGGGTGTACGCGAGTGCCCAGCGTGGACCAAGCGCTGCCGGGCCTATGTATTTTGCCTTCTGCCAGGGGCCCTGTTTAGGCTAGTGGGCGTGGGAGGCCCCAAGAGTGATACCACGCCCTGTGCATTGTTGGTGATCCTACATTAGAGAGCTGATGGGGCATGAATACAGGGGGAAGGGGGGGAGGGAGATATTGGAGCCGTTGTGGCTGACTACCCTGCGGGCTGCGCCTCTATTATGGGAGACGTGGGGAGATTTCTATTGTGTGTGTTGCAGGTGTGTATTCACTGATTCATGGGGGCATATCGTCGTTTTTGGCTTCAAGTTTAGATACCAGGGTGTCCCAGGTGGAACAACCTGTGTGATACCGCCCCTCGCGCGTCAGTTTCTTTAGTACCTGGTATTCGGTGCGGGCCCACCGCAGTATTAGGATGTACCAAGATTTACGATCAGGAGCACTGGAGGCTTTCCAATGCATCGCTATTGATAGAGCGTTCCGTCCTAATAAATTGCCTGTATTTGGACGCTCTTGGGTCGATGAATCTTTTGACCAAGTGGGGCTCTCTTCACCCGAGAGTAATCAATTTAATCAAATCAATAATCAATAACGAACATAAGCAATGCCCTGATCAACATAACACTTCACAATTAATCCAGAAAACATTTCGGCGAACCATGACCTTCCGGCCATGAATAACCACACCAATTTATTCAAAGTTAATGAATTTATTTCCCTATATTAACAAAGCTAGCACGATATAAATGTGTCTCAACACCAAATGATATATGTAAATGAACATTAATAGCTGTCCATAACGGCGAAAAAGATGCAATCTATGCAGCATTTGAATAACAATGCATTCGATGATAGCAACGCAAACCACTAAAACTATAATCTGTAATGGGCTAATTGCATACATTAGTCAGCATAACAAGGTCTCAAATTGCATCGTGCGACAAATGAATCCTCATCTAACCTCAAATTAGCATCTGCATGTGGGATTTCATGCAAAAACAATTTAGCAACATTGATTTGGAAAACTCCTAACTAGGGCTCTTATCAAAAATCAGCAGTTGGTTACCTAAAAAGAAACACAATGCAATTGTACATTTTCCTTTCATATTTACCAAATTCAATCAGCATTCAAGGAAGTCTTCGTCTCACAGGTACCGGTTTCGATCAGCATGGGACGGGGCAAAGGGGCAGGGTGGACGGGGCAATTGCCTCACAGCGGCAAGATAAAAGGACAAAACTACTACTTTATGCAAAGGGGCAAATCGAAGTTAAAGTCTCTAGGGCGAGAATTACTTAAAGTCTCTTTCTCTCGATTAGAGAAAGCATCAAAGTCTCATTCAAAATGGCGTTGAACATCAATTGGCATCGTAGAAGATGGCAAAATGACGAGGTCGGCAAGATGGGCCATAATGTCTGCAATGTCTAATGTCCTCAATGGGTGCAATGGGTAATGGCCAATGGCTGCTGGCTAATGGCGAATGGCTGCTTTCTTCTTGTGCACCAGGTTTAAATAATCAACAGTTCAAATCCAGTAGGGTCTTCCATTGGAGGGTTCATAGGTTGGCTTCAAATTGTCCAATCAAAAACAACAATTCACAAGCTTCTACCTAGGCATACATTATCCTTGGAGTCGGGAACGTAAGTTGCAACATATGTTACCAATTAACTCACTTTCAGAGCTTCCATTGTCTGCACCTGCAGATTGACCTTGGAGCAAAGAAGAAGATGCCAGGCTGGCACGAAACCTTAAAGATAAGCATGTGAACCGATCTCACTGGAAAAGTACAGCTTCAAGCAAGAATACACGTTTTATTAGCACATTAGAAAAACACGAGCATCTAAACCGTGAGACAAGGCAACTAGGCCGAAGCCTCCACTAAAGTTATGCTAAGTTAAAACATTTCAAACAAGCAAATCATGGCACACGTTTACGGTTATGTCAGATTAGTACAATTCTAATACATCACATTATATAAAGCACGCTTATAAATGTTGGCGAACTACTCTGAGGGCACATTTGTCCCCGTACAATCTTTATTAGTTCGGTTAAAGTCGCACTTGATTATTGCGGCACTACGTTTATGCGCTAATAAATGTAAAACCTTCGTTTCTGCGTCATCAATCCCTCCTCTGATGACTACTTGTCATCACACAAAACCATTCCCACAAATTTTATTCCATTAAAATTCTGTCAGTTCTCTTTGCCTTTAGTTCCCCTTGTTCTTGCCTTGTATTCTTCTGCCATTCTTTTCATCATTTTCTCTTCCTTCCTTCTTTTAATTCTTGCCATGATCATTAGTATTCCCCTCTTTATTCCCCAAATCCCAAAAATGCAAATTAGTACTATTAGTATTCCCTGTATTATTTTTAGTAATATTCCATTCCAAATGCCACCAAGCCAATTTCCCACTGAAGCAACTCCCTTTCCAACCTTCTCCCAAACTCCTGGTTCTTTCAATTCCTTCAAGTCTGCACTCTCTTTTGTTAGATTTGCAAGCATTGTTTCAATTTTCACACTGTTGTCTGGTATATACGTGCAACAGTGACGCGCACCAAGCATTTTGCAAACGCCGCCATCCTTTGCTAAAAGAATGTCTAGGGCAAGCCTCTTTTGAAGAGTCATAGCTCTTTCTGCTGCAAGTTCAGCATCCATCAGGATTATAGCACCTGAAAACTTTGTCAACATGTTATCCACTATAGTAGACAACTTTCTTATTTTGATGGAATTCAACACAACTCCCAATGAAGGAATCATGGCTCCAAATATATCTCCTACCACAGCAGCTGCGGTCTCTCTTTTCTGGATACGACGAGATCCAGGCGTCTTTGGAATCACCGATAGGTCATCCAGTTGATAAACCTTTGGGAACACTATACCCAAATAACATCTCCCCCACCATCCCTTTGGAAGACGATAATAGGCATTATGCCCACAAATGTAATATACACCAGGTATGACAGGGTCAAGTCCGTTCAGCATGAATGTCCATTTGGCTCTAAAGATAAACGTATGTTTACATTCACTCGCTCCCACGAAAATGTTATCATAATAAGATTCACCACGATATATACAAAATTTCCCTACATGCCAAGCATCTAAAGCTATTCTTCCTTGTGTTTTTATTGCGGCAAAAGCATAATTATCTACTGAAGTCCTCTTACTTAGCTCTTTTTCTAATTTCGCATTCATTTGTGCCCTTCTATCATCTGTGCGATCTAAGAAGCTTATTTCTACTGCAGAGAGCGAGCAGGTAAGGTTTTCCCTATGAGCGTGAGCTGTTTCAAAAGGTTGCATTGGCTCGAAAAATTCCCTCATTATTTTAGCATCCCAATCTTTAGCAATCTGGCTTAGTTGCGTTATTATAGGAACATATGCAAAAGTAACATCATAATTCGAGTAAAAATACTGTATGTTAGTTTGACCATAAAATCTAGAAGTTACTAAACTACATGTAATCCCATATGTAAGAGGCATGTGGTGATAAGTCACCCCTTCCGTTACCGATGTCGGTATCTGTGTACACACATAACAATCTTTCGCATCCATAGTCTCAACATATTCTGTTAGTAGGCGATAGAAAACATTATACGAAAGTTCCTTCTTATCATGCAAGTGTCTCTCATCTAATTCTAGTCTTTTCAATGCGGTTAGTTCAGTGACAGTAACAGGAGCAGAAGTAGAAGCATCAATTTTCTCATTCTCACCCTTACCACGCGTTGCAAGCACTATTGCCATTATTATTAGTACACATGCAGTTATCAAGCCTATACACGCATATTTACAATATTTCACTCTACTGTTTTGTGTCATGATCTGTATAGAATCAGAGAGCTAGGAAGCACCTATAAAGAAACGATTTAGCAATTAGTTACAAAGCTGAACGAGCGCAATGTTCACACAGTTTTCTTCAGGAGCCCAGTCACTTATCGGTTAGCAGCATTTGTCTCAATTCGGCAATAACTCAGTCTTTTATCAGTTAGCAACGTTGTCTCAAATCGGGTTTAAGAGTCAATCAGGTTATCAAAGTCTTATCAAGTTAGCAAATGTCTCATCCGGTTTAGCAATGTCTCAGCTGGTTGTATCACGTTAGATCATAGCAAGCAATGTCATTTATCAGTTTTTTTTTTTTTTTTTTCAGTCAATAGTGTCCATAAAACTTTTCTTTTCTATTGGTATCTCTTCTTCTCCGTTCTCGAGGCTAAGAGATACAAATTCGTCGGTCCAATCGTCATTGACTACATATGCCCATTCTGGACCGGAATATCTCCTGTTTGGTATCCTTTTCCTTTTCAATTTTGCATCTCTCTTTGATTCTGCCTCACTGGTACTTTCCTCTTTGGCCAAGTCTTTTTCTTCACTTGATGTTGGTATCACAACAGACACTTCCTTTCTTTTCTCTTTCACTCTTGGCCCTTCACTGTCGTTCAACGTTTCTCTAGTCCTTACTTTTACTGGTGATATACTTGGTCTTCTCTTTGCACTGTGTCCACTTGATGGACCTGCGATCTCTTTTGAAGAAGTTTGAACAGTTTCGTTCTGTTCTGCCTTGTCCCCTCCTTCTGGGGAGTCAATCAGGTTTTCCTTTTCTTTTTCTGTACCGTCTGCTTCTGCGAAAGCCCTCCTCTGATCAGGCTCTCCTGCTTCTTCACCTCTTTCGAGCCCTTTGTCACCGTTACTTTCTTCAGGCTCTTTGTCACTTTCAGCTGCTTCGTTGCTGTCTGAGGTTTCTCCTTGGTCTTTCCCAAGTGAATCGGTTGTTTCGTCCTCAGAGAATATTTCTCTCTCCTCTATTTCTGCCTGTTCGCTTCTAGTTCTGTTTTGCTCTGTCTCAGCGCTCAGCACTTTGTTATCAGGTACTGGCAGTTTCAGCGCTTCAACTTCCTCATCTGTGGGACACAACACTTTCTTTGTATGACTGGCGTGGATCCAGTTGGGAACTCCCGCACACTTCACAGCGGTAGTGGTCGTCAGGATCACTTGGAAAAGGCCTTTCCAACGGGGTTCCAGACACGACTTCCTCACGTGCTTCTTTATCACGACCCAGTCACCTGCTTTCAGTGTGTGTCCTGGACCTTGGATCGGTGACAAGGTGGTTGCTTCCACCTGGTGAGAGAAAGAGCGAACCACGTCAGCCAGACCTTTGCAGTAGTCTAACACCATATCATCTGTAATATTCAAAAGCGCGATTGCGGGAACTGCAGGAAGTCTCATGGCCCTGCCCATGAGAATTTCGTGCGGGGACAATCCAGTCTTTCTGTCAGGGGTGTTTCTCATTGACATTAACACCAAAGGCAATGCGTCAGGCCATTTCAAATTTGTCGATGCACATATTTTCGCCATTCTTGATTTCAGTGTACCATTCATTTGTTCCACCAGTCCTGAGGCTTCAGGGCGATAGCTACAATGCAGTTTTTGCTCAATGTTCAGCGCTGCGCAAAGTAACTTTATCACCTCGTTATTGAAGTGACTTCCTCTATCTGATTCTAAAGAGATCGGGAATCCGAAACGTGGTATCAACTCCCTCAACAATAGTTTTGCAACTGTAAGGCTGTCATTTCTACGTGTGGGGTATGCTTCAATCCAGTGACTAAAAATGCACACAATCACCAACACATACTTCAGACCTCCATGCACAGGCATCTCAATAAAGTCCATCTGCATTCTGCTGAACGGGCCACCCGCCCTGCCAATGTGGCTCACGTTCACAACCGTTCCCTTTCCTGGGTTCATCTGTTGACAAATGACACAACGATGGCAAACTGCTTCTGCAACTTGACGGAATCTGGGGTTAAACCAATCAGTTTTGAACAATCTTATCATGGCATCTCTCCCTAGGTGAGCCTGCCCATGATAGAACCGCGCTAGCTGCGATAAGAGACTATTTGGTAAAACGAATTTTCCCTCATTTGAAACCCATAACTCATCTGGTCTCCTTGTACATTGTGACTTAATCCAGGAAGCTCTTTCATCCTCCCTGACGCTATTCTGTAATGCTTTTAGTTCATCCATTGTATCCACGACCTTCAAGGCAAATGCTTCAGCTGGTTCGAGCTCTGGCTCATTTATCAAATTCCATTCATCCCTGAGCAATATACAGTTCAAGGCACAAAATCTTGCGACCTGATCCGCATATGCATTTCCCAGGGAAACATAGTCCTGTCCTTTTGTATGAGCACTACACTTTACCACTGCAATTTCGGCTGGCATCTGAATGGCGTGTAACAATTCCCTTATTCTCTCCCCGTTTTTCACTGGGGACCCTGAAGAGGTCAGGAAACCTCTCTGTGACCATAGTTGCCCAAAGTCGTGCACAATTCCAAACCCGTACTGACTGTCAGTGTAAATGGTAACCTTCATCAATGTAGACAGTTGGCATGCTCTTGTAAGGGCTACAAGCTCTGCTACTTGTGCGGAATAGACTCCTTGAAGCCAGGACGCTTCCAAGACACCTGTTACAGTACATACAGCATATCCTGCTTTCAATATTCCCAATGCATCTCTTAAAAATGACCCAGCAACAAAAACAATTTGGTCATTTTCATCAAGCTTAGTATCCTTAATGTCAGGTCGGGGTTTTGTGCAAAATTCAGTCACCTGAAGGCAGTCGTGCTCGACGTCTTCAGCGTTCTCAATTTCAGCATTTTCACCGGGAAGCAAGGTTGCTGGATTCAACGTAGTGCACCTTTTCAGTTGCACATTCGGTGAGCCCAGAATTATTGTTTCATACCTTGTGAGTCTTGCTCCAGTCATGTGTTGCGTTCGGGAGCGGGTCAAAAGTATCTCAACTGAGTGAGGGACCATGACTGTTAATGGGTGTCCCATTACTATTCCTTCACTCTGAGTGAGGCTGATACCAACTGCTGCTACGGCGCGCAAACACCCTGGCAGTGCTGCTGCGACCGGATCCAAAGTAGCTGAAAAATACGCCACTGGTCTGTTTATGCCACCATGGGCTTGGGTCAAGACAGACAAAGAACATGCATCACGTTCATGACAAAACAATGTGAAAGGCTTTGTGTAATCAGGCATACCTAAAGCTGGAGCCCTGCACATGCATTCTTTCAATTCAATAAAAGCATCCATCTCATCTCCTTTCAGCTCAATTTCATCCAAGGCATCCTTCTGGGTCAGTTTCAGTAAAGGCTTTGCTAGAGTTGAGAAGTTGGGAATCCACTGGCGACAGTAGCTCACCATCCCCAAAAACTTCCTCACCTCCCTCCTCGTCTTTGGTGGACTCATTTGAAGTACACTTGTTATTCTTTCCTTCATTATTCTCCGTGACCCTTTCTCTATTTGATGACCCAAGTATTTCACTTTCTTCTGACAGAACTGCAACTTTGAAGGAGACACCTTGTGTCCATTCCTTCCCAAATGGTTCAGCAGAGCAATGGTGTCGGCTGTGCAGCCACTTTCTGTCTTAGATGCAATCAGTAAGTCATCAATGTACTGTACTAGGGTTGACTCGAATGGCAATTCTAACGCTTCCAAGTCTTTCTTTAGAATCTGATTGAAAATTGACGGTGACTCAGAAAACCCTTGAGGAATTCGACACCAACTGTAAACTCTGTCTAAGAATTTGAAACAAAAGAGAAATTGGCTGTCCTCATGAAGAGGCACCGAAAAGAATGCTTGTGACAAGTCGATGACTGAGAACCACTCGGCATCGCAAGGGACTTGAAACATTATCACAGCTGGATTCGGTACTACAGGGCAGCATTTAATTATGATGTCATTTATTTTCCTCAAGTCCTGCACAATTCGGACCTTTCCACTCGGCTTTATTAGTCCCATGATTGGTGAATTACATGGACTGCTTAACACTTCTTTCAATACTCCCTGTTTTACAAACTCGTCAATGAGTTGGGCGACTTTCATGAGGGTGTCTTGTGCCATGTGGTATTGTGGGGTCTGGGGAAAGGTTACATTGGGTTTTACGGTCACTCTCACTGGTTCCACTCCTTTCACCAATCCCACCTCTTTTCCTGTCATATCCCACACTTCCTTTCCGACTGTTTCCCGTAATTCAGCTGGAATATCTGCTTCAGTTATCATCGGGAAAAGGTCAATCAGAGGATATTCTTCATCGACAGTTTCCATCTCTTCCCCTTCTACACTGTCCTCTTCTTCCCCATCACTGCTCGTCTGAATTCTAATCCCATCGTTCGAACACATAATTGAACATCCCAATTTGCACAATAGGTCTCTCCCTAACAGTGCTATCGGGCTTGAGTCACATACCACAAAATTATGTAACCCTTGATAGTTACCAATTCTGACTTGTACTGGATCTGTGATTGGGTTCGTCAGGTGCCTGTTTGCTACTCCCACTACTTGAACTGTTCTCCCTGAGAGTGGCAAATTTGGTACTTCAATGCTCCTAACAGTTGAACGTGTGGCTCCTGTGTCAACCAAGAATGAAACACGATGACCCATAACTCTTCCCTCCACATACGGACCCTTTTGATCAACTTCCAAGGATGCTGCAAGCACACAATTTCCCTCCTCTTCTGAACTTTCACTCTCCCATACATTGTTTATTCCATTCTCACTGTGTAGTGGGAACTGTTGTACTGTGCCATTTGTACTCATCACCTGACCCGAGACCTGTGGAGGAACCATCACTTGCTGCTGACTCACTGGTGCCAAGGGTATTTGCATTTGCTGATTAGGTACCATAGGAATCTTCTGTTGCATTGGCTGCATTTGCGTCATCTGCATACGGGGCATCTGCATCTGCTGCGGCTGCATGGGCTGTAATCCCTACAGCTGATTTATGGTCTGAAAATTTGGGTTTGGACCTCTCATTTTCGGTCCCCTCATTGTCTGGAATGCATTGACATCATTGTTTTGCTGACCAACACCCGCACCTTCCTGCACCACCATCGGGCACTCGCGTTTCCAATGGCCGACGATTCCGCGCACGTGACACGGCATCACCCTTTTCATTGCCTGCACACCATTCGGAATCGCAACAGTGTTCAAATCCGGACCATTACTCCCAAAGCCTCCTCTGCCTCTGCCTCTCGCCTGTGACTGAAACATCATATTTCCCTGCGGCTGCAGCTGCGGTATCTGCTGTTGGAACCCTTGCAACCCTTGCAAACCTGTCTGAGCTGCTTTAAGTTGCATCATCATCACTTTCTCTTTCAACCTTTTCTGTTTCACTTCAATTTCGTCGCTACATTATTTCGCATAATTCAACACCTCATCAATAGGTTTCGACTGCCAACAAATCAAATGCGTCTTTATCATCTGACTTATCTCTGGTCTCAGCCCTTCCACGAATCTAAACACAAAATGAAGCATGTCCTTCGCCTCTATTGTTTCCGTGCCACTGTAGTTCTTGAACGCCTTCAACAACCTCTCATAGTAACCATGAATCGACTCTTTAGCCTCTTGGGCAGTTCGATCAATCTTCTGCCAATCCACATTTTTCGCGGCAACCTTCGTCTTCAAATGCTCAATCACCTTATAGTACAAGCTCATTACCATAGGTGATGGTGCACCCGTATCCCTGTCTCTCTCTGGTTCACTTGTCGGCCAACCTACAGCCCTTTTGCAGTCTTCCCACAAATCTGCCGGAACCACAATCTCAAAGAGGGTGTTCAGGTCTTCCCAAAGACATTTTGCAAGCTTCACAAACCTATCAGTCTGTTGATACCATTCAATCGGTTTCTCTCTCAGTTTGGGAAAATCATCCGTAAAAGACTGAATGTCGCTTCTGTGCCACGGTACATGTATTAATTTTCCCCCTGCTGTCTCCCTCATTGGTAACATGGTTATTGCATCACTACTCTGTGATCTTTTCTCGTTGTGCTCTGGGACACTGTCTTTTCTCTTTTCCTTTTTCTTTGCCCATCTGCTTTCCCATTTGTCTAGGCACCTCCACACTTGTGCACTCTGCAGCAATTCTCTAAGGTGTGTTTTCATACCTGCTGACCTCATGTGTTCAAAGTCTGTGGTCCCGAAATCCAATCTATAGCTCCTGCTCAAGTGTTTTGTCTTGTCTATCTCAACCCCGTTTTTGTCAGCTATTTCTTGCAACCTTCTATGTACCTTGTTCACTTCTCTCGTAATCCTGGGACATAGATACCTCAGCTCTTCTTCCGAGTAGGACTGTAACCTATTCAAACCCATAGTCCCTTCCACCAATTCTTCTGCTTCCATGTTCAACCTTACCCTATTCAGATAGTCTTCTCCCTTCCCACTGGCTGAGCTTTGTGTGGAATTCAGACTGTTGAACTACTGTGTTAACTGTTGCGCATTCAACCCCATCAGTGTAGCATTCACATCGACTGCCATTGATGGTTGCGGCAATTTTTCAGTGTTCGATGATAGCGGTATCACCAGTGGGGGACTCGACCTCACCATTGTTGACTGAGCACATATGGGACTAAACTCCATCAAGGACCCAGATCCAGTTGGCTGAGCCGCTATCGGAGCTGTCTCTGGAGTGTTTTCTATGCACCTCCTTTCCGTCCCATTCTGCACCACTGATCCTTGACCGCTCATACCTGAGTTAGGCTGAATGTACAAAGGTACCGGTGGACCTACAGTAATGGGTAGGGATATCGCATCTGGGTTCTGTCCATTCCCCAGGTTCTGAGGCATGTTCATTCCCACACTATGGGTCATCATTGTCGGTATACCCGTCTGACTCCCCGTCATCTGAGCATGTGCGGTTCCCCCCTGCATCTGCTTTTGAGGCATCAAAAACTGGGTTGATTCAGCTTGTGCCAATGTTGGGTTGCGACCATTCTGTACTCCCATTACGGTTGGATCTAGAATCATTCCCGTACTGTTGTCACTGCTGTAGTACCTTGAGACCTGCGGCTGATAATTTTCTGCTGTTTTCAATATAGGCACATCTGGATATATTCTCCTAACCTGCGGTATCTGCGGGGTGAACAGTAAACTCGGGTCCTTAGATCCCGATGGCATTTCTGAATTCGGAGTTTCATTATTCTGTACCGGTGCCGGAGGGGCAGAACTGGTACTTGGACCTTGTTCACTCTCTGCATAAGGTGGTGGACGGTCGTTCAGCAATTGCATGATGAACTCCTCATCCTCTGACTCGTCTTCCTCTCTATCTTTGGAACACCTCCTGTTTGTCTTACAGGTAGCTTTCTTGCCTGTCGCCTCTTCTTCCTTAGCAATTGCGGGAAACAATTTTATCCCCTGCAATATATCTGACCTCCACACCTTCTGTGCATTATCCCACCTAGCGTCCGCTAGTGTCTTTTCTACCTTTCTTATCCTGGTCTCGAACTTCTTTTGCTGTTGCTGTCTAGCCATTAGTTCCCAAATCGCTAGAGCCTCAAACTGTGCTGGCCTTGGGGGTACCTTCATGTCGTACATCGCGAATCTCAAATTCTCTAGGATCCTTATATTGAATGTCCCATGGATCGGGAACGCTACACTCCCATGTCTCTCTGTCAGCTTGTGCCATTGCTTTAGCCAAAGGCACGGAGCTACCCCCCTTTCCTCCATTACAATGTAAGCTGGTGTACCTTCGGGTGGCGTCTCCTCTCCTACGCTCGCTTTAATGTAAGACTCCCCCTTCATCGCACTCTTTAATGCTTTCAAAAATTTCATTTTCTCGTCTTTTATTTCACAAAATTTGTAATCAATAAGTGACTTTAATTCCCGGAATACTCTTCGCTTGCCTTTCCCCTTCCAATCGAGCCCCACGGACTGCGTCCAATCCGTGCGCGACCCTTCTCTGCAACCAACCTATCCCAGCGCGGCTCCTAGTGACGTCACACTCACACACTCTGCGGCTGACAAAGCCTCGCGGCTAGTCCTCCTTCACTCAGCTCCTCTCGTAACAACTTCTGGCATGTATCACGAGCAACCAAATAATAATAAAACAGATCTGTCGGTTTACTACAGGAAGGGTAACACAATCGCTTCAGGACCTTAGGGATTTTTCACTAGCCTCGGCAGTTATTCCATCTTTCTCGGTCCCCACTTTCGCAAGCAAATCTGACCCGCAGATTCTGCTCTCAACTTGTCAGTGATCTATTCTAGTGCACTTAGAATTTGTCAAAGCCCGAAGTCGAAGTTTTCTTTCACTCCCTTAACACACGTACCGACTCGTTGACCACGCCCGGTCAACCTATTAAACCGACCAGACCACAACATAAAACAAGTGTCTCATACACTTTTCAACATACTCCGGAGTCTCTTGACCTCGCAGGGCCCGTCTCAACAACAACAACCACGTGGACCTTTTTCTGCACAAAGCGCCACATGCACATGAAGTTCGACGACTTCCCTACTCTCACACTCGGAGTCGCACCTCCGCTATTCTCTAAAATCCTCGCAACCTTTTCAAACAATCTGCGGCAATAAGCTGTGCAAGCGCAAAACCCTGACTTCACTCATACCGTCACTAGTACCGCCAACGCCGATTTCACACCTCCATTCTCTCCATTCGCAAGCTCCGAGATCCCGGGAAAGTCGCGGGGGACTTAGGGCATCATCATTCTCTCAATCTGTTTTACCCAAGAAAAATCTAATTCAACACCATATACCTCTCGAGTGGGGTCCCAAAGGGCGTAACCATCAATTCAACACCATATACCTCTCGAGTGGGGTCCCAAAGGGCGAAACAGTCCTCTGCTACCATCTACTGATAGAGCGTTCCGTCCTAATAAATTGCCTGTATTTGGACGCTCTTGGGTCGATTAATCTTTTGACCAAGTGGGGCTCTCTTCACCCGAGAGTAATCAATTTAATCAAATCAATAATCAATAACGAACATAAGCAATGCCCTGATCAACATAACACTTCACAATTAATCCAGAAAACATTTCGGCGAACCATGACCTTCCGGCCATGAATAACCACACCAATTTATTCAAAGTTAATGAATTTATTTCCCTATATTAACAAAGCTAGCACGATATAAATGTGTCTCAACACCAAATGATATATGTAAATGAACATTATTAGCTGTCCATAACGGCGAAAAAGATGCAATCTATGCAGCATTTGAATAACAATGCATTCGATGATAGCAACGCAAACCACTAAAACTATAATCTGTAATGGGCTAATTGCATACATTAGTCAGCATAACAAGGTCTCAAATTGCATCGTGCGACAAATGAATCCTCATCTAACCTCAAATTAGCATCTGCATGTGGGATTTCATGCAAAAACAATTTAGCAATATTGATTTGGAAAACTCCTAACTAGGGCTCTTATAAAAAATCAGCAGTTGGTTACCTAAAAAGAAACACAATGCAATTGTACATTTTCCTTTCATATTTACCAAATTCAATCAGCATTCAAGGAAGTCTTCGTCTCACAGGTACCGGTTTCGATCAGCATGGGACGGGGGAAAGGGGCAGGGTGGACGGGGCAATTGCCTCACAGCGGCAAGATAAAAGGACAAAACTATTACTTTATGCAAAGGGGCAAATCGAAGTTAAAGTCTCTAGGGCGAGAATTACTTAAAGTCTCTTTCTCTCGATTAGAGAAAGCATCAAAGTCTCATTCAAAATGGCGTCGAACATCAATTGGCATCATAGAAGATGGCAAAATGACGAGGTCGGCAAGATGGGCCATAGGGCCTGATTCTAACTTTGGAGGACGGTGTTAAACCGTCCCAAAAGTGGCGGATATACCACCTACCGTATTACGAGTCCATTATATCCTATGGAACTCGTAATACGGTAGGTGGTATATCCGCCACTTTTGGGACGGTTTAACACCGTCCTCCAAAGTTAGAATCAGGCCCTTAGTCTGCTTATAACATTAGGCGCCCCCTGGGACGTAAGACCGCTCTCCCCAACGCCGCCCGCAGTCTATCCCCCGCGCAACCCCTATAACTTAGCTTTGCTATTATATCAAAGATACACAATGCCTGGGGAACGTTCACTCCGGTCTACAGCAGCACCTCAGAGTCTCTGGAGGTCTTCGAACTTCGAGCATTTTTGTAGCCAACGGGCCAGCGGAGTAGGCTTATGCGACTTAAAGTTCGTTTGCGGACCTGGGGGTGACCCTTGGCCCGTCCAGCTCTCCGGTTAATGTAGATGTGGAACTGGCCGTGTCGGATTCCAAGCCCTGCTCTGGAGGTGTCCTGACAGTTGCAAGGTTGCTTTGCATGTGTAGAGGCGTCTCTTTCAGCACTCTTGCTCTTTCTTCTGCCGCCTGCCAGTCATTGGGCTGGCCCCTAGCGCGTCTCTTGGATCGCTTCCTTGAAGCAGAAGTTTGCCATTCCTCATCCACTTCTGCCTCTTCCTGCGGGCGAGCTAGGCCCTTGGCATGCAGCCATTTCCAAGCATCTTCAGGATTGGTGAATATATGGATGCTGTCCTCCGTCACTACCCGTAGTTTCGCCGGGAAGAGCAAGGCATATTTTATGTTGTGTTCTTGCAAGCGTTGTTTGATTTTAACGTAGGAGTTGCGTTGGTTCTGCACCTCCTGAGTGTAGTCTGGGTATGCGTTAATAGTCGAGTCTTCGTACTTGAAAGGGCCTTTATTGCGAAATTGCTGAAGTATTGCATCCCGGTCTCTATGATTCAGGAATCTGGCGATCAGCGGTCTGGCTGGCTGACCAGGAGCCGGGGGTCTGCCCGGAATTCTATATGCCCTTTCCACGGAGAAGAACTTGGATGGAGCCCCATTTAACACATTCTTGATTAGCCACTGCTCCAGGGGGATTTCCGATTCTGTTTGCCGCATGCTTTCTGGGAAACCCAAAAATCGTACGTTATTGCGGCGCGCCCTGCTCTCCATTTCTTCCGATCTCCTCCAGAGCACTTTCAGTTCCGCGTCCATGCGCTGAATCTGTTTTTTGTTACCTTGGGCCATTGGGGTTAATTTGGATATTTCGTCCTCAGTTGTTTTCACTCACTCAGCTAAATTACGATGGTCTACGCGCAGGAGATTTAAGTCTTGTGCAACTGCGTCAATTCTGTGTTCTAGCGATGATTTAGTGTCCATAATCGCCTGTAATACTTTCTCAAACTGAGCAGAGTGCAATATGAGGGTGTTTTCCAGTGACTGTAGGGACGGACTGGGCTGCTGGTCTATAGGTGTTGATCCATGGGTGCTACGGTCCTGGTTCTTAGCTGACTTGGCTCTGCCGGCCATTTTGGCTGTCCCTGGATTACCTTGCGTGCAATTGTTTCACGCTGTTGGGCGCTTTCGGTTAACTACTTAGCCTTTTGTTTTGTGTCCCCGATATGGTGTGAGCGTTGGCGCTGGGAGTGTGAGAGTATCCGACAGGAGCGAGAAAGAGATATTTCTGTCGTTGCGTGAGCGGTGTCTGTGGCGGCGTGGTCAGTGGTAGACGCCACCGCCGCCGATCCCCACAGGGCAGCGCAACCCGGTAAGCTCAACAAGGGGAGCCGATGCCCGGGACCACGGGCAGCCACTGCGCCGGCGAGTTAGATGCTTGCTGTTCATGTAAAGTCCGTGGGGCCCAGGCGCGCGCCGGCCGACGGCGCCGTGCGAGTTACTTAGGCAGAGACTGCAAAGGTCTGCGGCACGCACTGGGCATAAGCCCTCCGGCGCTGCTTGCCTCCACTATAAGGGGCACAGGAATGTTGTGGGGCCGACAATTCGGGGGGGGGGAAGTGGGGTGCACAGAGGTTCAATAATGGCCCGGCCACGTAGATGAAGCTACCCCCTCCAGCTCACCCCCCCTTACCGCAATACACTGTCCTGTAGATGTGCTCCTTAACTTCCCAGCAGTCCTCCAGCCGTTGTGTTTTTTCTTTTTTCTCTTTTTTCTTTTTTTGATTTTTGATTAATCCAGGGCAGGAGTGCCCTTACTGCCCAACGAGATGAGCCCCTCCTGGGCCGCCGCAGGGATTCCTTAAATGCCACCTCGATGACCTGTTGCCCTGATCCCACAGCTCCTGCTCCCACCCCGCGCCGGCCGACCGCCGCGCCCCGAGGGCTCAAGGCGCCGCCCCCGGGTCCCGGCCAGCAATGTACCGGGCCCGGTCGGCGGCCCGAAGTCAATAAACGCGACCGCGGTGCTACGGCACCCGCGATCACTCCAGAAGCAGGGCGGCGCCGGCCGCGCAAAATGAAGGCGCGGGTAGAGCCGCCGTAACGACTCCACCCGATCGCCTTGTTCAGGGCGAGTCCTTCCTGGCCGGTCTCCGGCTCCGAACTCCTGACGGGCCCGAGCCCGGCCCCCAGCGAGAGCACCCGCGAGGCCCCGAGGGGCGCCTGTCAGGATGGTTTAGGTGAAGCCCGAGACGGAGCGCTCAGTTCAAGCGACCGTCCCGGACGCCATTTTAGCTCCTCCCCCACTTAATACAATTTGTAATGCAGACCTTAAGTGCCGCCCCAGCCAGTGCTGCTCCAGCTATAAATCACTTGGCCACTACAGGGATAAATCCACAAACTGTCCGTTCAATAATAGGGAAAGCATGGACTGAGTAGAAGAAGATTCCGTTCTGGATTCCGCAAAAAATAAATCAGCTGGAAGCAGTGTTTCCCCATACGGAACCCGAAGATAAACATAGAATTTTCATAATGTGCTTCCCCTTTTGAATGGTTCCTTCAGTACAGGATTGTGCCACTTGAGGCACAGTCTTTGCTGAAATATATACCTCTATGCATGGTACTCCGACACTTGCAAATTTACCAGAAGTGTTAAAACAAATTTAAAATGAACACAGAGCAGCCCGGGCCCTGGATTTGGGGATGAAACCGATGCACAATTTTGACACAGTGTCCTCAATATTTTATGTAATGTTAAAGGGGAGGCAGCAGCACTGGCTATTGGCCAGTGGCTCCAGGAGGTTTCTCAATGGGATTAAAAGCGCGAGCTGCCGAAGATTAATTCTGAAACTTATACTAGTATAGGTCGGTGTTGGACCTGGCCCTTTTTGCAGGGTCATCCCCAAACTTTTTGCCTTCCTCCTCCTGTTTTTTCCGACCTCTTGTTGTTGGCTCTAGGACTCTGAGCACTTTATCACTGCTGATCAGGACTGTACGACGAAACAACGACTGCAAAAAAAACTACTGCCTTAACAACGAGGTCGGATCACCGACCTCGTTGCTACTACTAATGATTTTACCACGAATGCCTTAACAACGATATTTCGTTGTAAAGGCATTCCTGATAAAATCATTAGCAATAGGCACCATTCACCCTACATCCCTCACCCCACCCCCCCAACCCCACCCCAAAACCTAAAACCCCCTGATCCCCCACCCACTCCCCAAAACCAAAAACGCCCCACCCCCCCAAACCCACCCCAAAACCTAAAACCCCCTGACCCCCCACCCACTCCCCAAAACCAAAAACGCCCCAGCCCCCTAACCCCACCCTAAAACCTAAAACCCCCTGACCCCCCACCCACTCCCCAAAACCAAAAACGTCCCAACCCCACCCCAAAACCTAAAACCCCCTGACCCCCCACCCCCTCCCCAAAACCTAAACCCACACTTACCTTCGCCAAGTCCCTTCTTTGTACCTTAACCACGCATGTTCGTTGTTCAGAACATACGTAGTTAAGGCACAAAAAACCGAAGTCGTGGTTAAAAAAAGCGTTGTTGCGCTTTCGTTAACCACGACCTTCGGAAAAAAAAAGTCGTAAAAAAGGATGTTTCCCCTGATCAGTGCTAAAGTGTAGGTGCTCTCCCTTCTAAAGTTGGTATGATTGTTTTACACCTAATTGGCACATTTAATTTACCTGCAAGTGCCTTGTACAGTGGTATCTTTAAACCTAGGGCCTGCACATTAAATGCTACTAGTGGGCCGTCAGCGCTGCTTACACCACCCACAGACGTAGCCTTTCAAACCTGTCTCAGGCATGCTAGTGCAGGGCCTGTGTGTGCAGTTTACTGCTACAGGGACCTGGCATCTAAATTTACTTACCAGACCTGCAACTCCCCTTTTACTACATATGTCACCCCTAAGGTAGGCCCTATACAGCCCTATGGGCAGAGTGTATGTAAGAGGCAGGACATGTCCCTGTTTGTGTGGCCTATCCTGGTAGTGATAAACAGTCTCACTGCTGAGAGGGCTGACTTGCTCATAGGATTGCATCAGAAATGCCCTGCCTTATTTCTAGGGGGTATTGTCTGATCTATAAGGGGTAGCGTAGGCATGTTTGGTATGGTTGTAATGGTAGTGAGAAATGGTGCTTAGTGGTGTAGGTGGATTTCTTATTACCAGTATAGAAATGGCACTTCTAGAAAGTGAGCATTTCTCTGTTTTTCTGACTCTGGTGTTTTGCAGCTTGACTCAAATCCATGTCTGGGGCAGATTGACAGCTGGGCTTTGTGCATACTTTTCAGTCAGCCTGTACATAGGGAGAGTGGAGGTGTCACAGAGGTGCATTTGCACATTGAATGGTCTTCTTGGGCTGAGAGAAGAGAGGAGGTGCACACTTGCTTTTTTAAAGGCTGTGCCCTGGCCTCACACAAAGGGCTCGTTTACCCCCAACTGATGTCTGGACCCTGGGCTGGATGAGAGAGGGGACACTCCTGGAGACCAGTTAGAAATGGTAAGAACCTCTTCTCCTCCTCTGTCCAAAACTGAGTATAAGTATAGGGGGTTTTCCCCATGTTAAAAGGACACTCTGAGACATTCTTGAACAACTGGACTGGACACAGAATGCTGCTAGAGGGACTCGCAAGCACCCGCCTTGGAATGCTGCTGTTGTGCTGACATGTGACCTGCTGGGTCAATAGGAGGAACTGTCACTGACTACAGCCCCGTGCGCTGGCCTGTTTGTTGGGCCCTACCACCCTATACTTCCTTCGATTGTCTTCAGGGGTTGGGTGCTGAGGGGACTGCTTCCCTGCACCTTTGTTTTCTCTCCACTGGAGTGGCGCAGAAGGAGCACTTTGTTGCCTCTGATGACGCACATGCGGAGCGCTTTACTTGCTGGGCAAGTGCATGGGAGCACTTGGCTTTATTTGTTTAAAGTGCATTGGAGCACTTTCTGCCATTTCCCTGAGGGAGTAGTCACTGTCGCAACCCGGACGGGCTGCGATGAGCGAGTGCATCCAAAATGCACTTTGTGATGTGACTCTGGAGCACAGAGGTTGAAAGCTGGAGTCATTGTGCTCCTTGTAGGGCACCCAGGATGAGAAGCACTGTGAGGAGCACCCCCAGGGCACAGGCAGGCACCTCCTTTGGTTCATTCACCACAGTGGCCCAGGAAGGCTGGAAGAAGGCTCCAGCACCACGTCAGACATTGCCTGGCGAGGGTGTGGCTGCTTAGAGGGGAGGAGCCATCATCGGAGGTCCCGCGCCCCGCCAGCCCCCACGTTGTCATAGAGGCTCACGGACAGAAGGGAAGCCTCATCGGAGGCCCCCCTTACCTGCTGGACCCACTTACCTGTTGTTCTAAAGGCTCGCGATTGGGAGGGAGACCTCATCGAAGGCCCTCCTTGTTACCGCTGCCCCCCCCCTCCTGATTGCTTTTGGTGGCATATAAGCAGGCTAGGGTGGTGACCCTCGATGCAGGTCCCTGGTCCTGCCAACAGTGTTCCTGCATTGCCACAGGAATTGGGGTGCAGGAGCTCTGAACTTTGGACACGAACATCCCCGTTTTCACCCCCCTCATACCTGGCTGCGGTGTCCGGGGCGAGCTGCAGATTGGAGTCGCTGGTGCAGGTGAGAACCACGTATGCAGCTATTCACATGCTTTTTCAGTGCCTTACAGAGGCCACTGGGTACTGTGTCCTATGATGTGCATTTATGAGACTGTCTTGGCCTCTAGTGATGTGTTTACTGGGCTATGTGCATTCATGATAATGCTTTGGCAGTAATGAGCATGTGTTTTCCTATGACCTTGTGCATTGATGATGATATGTATTCCTGGCTTGCCATGTGTTCCTGACTGTTCCTTTCATGGGTATTTATGATGGTATTATGGCATGTGCATTCTTTTAGTAATGTTTACCTGACTACTGCTTATGTTGCAGGATAACCAGCAACCTATGTGTTGTTTGTGACTACTGCTGGCTTATCCAGAGTAATATTAGTGTGTAATGTTCAACTGCTTGAGTAGCAGGGTATTACTGACATGTTGTGTTTGATCTAATGATGTGTACAATACAGTTTATTTTTATATAACTTGGTATTGTGTTTCCTTTGTGGTGGGGATAGTGCATCACATGTGTTGTGCAATCACCTTACACATTGCCTCCAGGATAGGCCTGACTGATCATGCCAAGCTACCATGGGACTGAGCAAGGGTGATCCTGGCTGTGAAACCCCCTGGCCCTGACTAGAGTGGGTGGGTTCTGCCTGGCTTAGGGGCATACCCTAACCAACCAGAAACCCCATTTCTAATAGTCAGGATAGTCTGGGGGCCAGACCAAATAACCTCAATTACAGAGGACTTCCACCAAGGGGAGTACTAAGCAAGCACAAGAGAGTTCTGAAAACACTGGGTTAATCTAAAACTAAATAAAGAAAGAGGAAGCCAAAGAAGAGAATCTCCACAACTGGAGACCTCAGAGAAAATATAAAAACTCCTGATAGATACCAGTTTACTGACAATCACACATCTTGTTCCTTCCAGGACACACCAGATAAATTGAGTGACAGAGAAGGGTGGTCAGAACACCGAAATGACTACGTGTAGCTGAGAAAGGACTCACAACGTTCATCAGAAACCTTAATAAAAAAGGAAGAGAAAAGTCCACAGCAAAAGCCCCAGTTTTTAAAAAGAAAAGGGTTGCAGCAATATCGGTTGAAGATGCCACTCATACTGAGAACATTGTTGACGAACAGGATGTGGGCAGTCACCCTGCTAGACAGGGCGGAATAGTTCACAAGTTGTCACCAGAGTCTTATAGGCCTTCTGAATGTGACCCATATTAATGACTTCCTTTTAAGTCGAAACAACGGGAGAGGCAAATCTCCCCACCATTTTTTAGATGGGAACACCTTCCTTGCATCTCATTGATGCAAAGTAGGTTCATGCATCTAAAAAATGGTACAAACTCCAATATTTTGACGTTAGGCGAGTCTAACGTCAAAATATAAATATGGAGTTAGTTTTGCGCCAAACTTGTGAACACAAATTCTGCGCAATTGGGGTTTAAATATGCCCCTCAGAGTGCTGTATTCTTTCCATTCTTTAGTCTTGTTCCCTCTTAGTTTGAAGCTCAGCAGAACAATTTGGTGTAGTCAATTGCAGGATATGAAGGGAAAGATTTAAAAGTGAAAAATGTTTGGCAAAAGTCAAAGGTAGTTTCCCAGGTTCAAAATGACATACCAGGGAGGGAGAAAGCCCCCCTATGATGTTCTTGCTGAGGAATGGTCTTGTGAAGCAGAATTATATGAGAATTGGGACAGATGTCTTAGCGATGGTGAACCAAAACCAGTTTTACTCTGTTTACAGAGAATGCGAGTAGAACGGGATGTGCTTTATATATTTTAGGCAGAGGAGGCTGGATGCTCTTATGTGCTTACAGAAAAATGCGCTAAAGATATGTGCAGTTGGAACAAGAAAACCAGCAACTAGAGAAGCAGCTAGTTGAAGCTAAAAATAACGTAACCATGCTGTTTTGTCAGAATAAGTTATTGCAAGATTAAGTGGATACTGTTTGCGTTGCCCAATACAAGTATTTGAAATGTTGGGGTGGAGTCAATCAAAAGAAAGTTTATATAGCTATTGCTAAAGCAGGGTTTAATTGGGATCCAGAAGTCTGTGACGCAAATATCTGGGACTCAACTGATTTTTCTGATACCAGAGTCAGTTAAGAAAGATGGGGGCCAGCTTGAGCCAAACGAACAGAAAGTGGTTTGTGCACAGCCAATATTTAGACAGAAAATACAGGGCATCCCATAAAACCAGGGGGAGGGGTTGAAATACACTTTCTAGAAGACTACACACAGCAGGAAGTCAATGATGTCATAGACAGATTCAAGCATAGATCTGGGGAAACATTTCTTACATGGATGGTGCGATTATTTGACACAGAAGCCTCTGGCGTATTGTTAGATATAGGAGACGATCCTAAGTTTTGTACACTTACCACTGACACCATAATACATGAGCAGTTTAGGAGTTATCAGTGTAACCCACAGATCACCCTACTGCAGCTACTAGTTGTGGTGTGTAACCAAAAGTATCCTACAGAATTAGACTGGCCACAACATGATAAGCCCTGGTACACCATAAGAGATACTATGCAGAGAATTAAGGAGGAGGGAATGAAAACAGCTAATTTTCCTGGGTAATGCTCACTGTCTGTTAGATGGGCCGCTCTCTGTGTCAGTGCAAAACAAAATTATTCACCTTGCTCCTCTACCTTACAAGCCAGTAATAATGACTCTCCTAATTTATCAGACAGGGCAGGCATTGAAAGATGTACTGGATGCAGTTTGCGTGTTACGCAAGCTTAGATACTGGACAAAACCGGAGAGATCTTCGAGATCTGAGTGTTGCACAGATAACAACACAGTATCTAGGAGACACATCTTATGGCATTACTGAAGAATGGTGTCAACAAGGAGCAAATTAATGGGATAGATACCAAAAGCTTGTGGGAGATGTACCATAAGCGAGGGCTGGACAGAAAGGAGGGCAGCCGGAAAGTAAATACGCAAGCCAGATAATAAACAAGTGATTGGGGGCCAGCCACAGATGCAGGAGGAAAGAAAAGAGAGGAGAAAAATGTTTCTTCACAAGGGAAAGAGGAGGAAGATTTGAACTGCATTCTTTGCAGTTTTTATCCTCGTTCCCTCTCAGTTTGGAAATAAGCAGAACACAGATCTTAAAGACAGACTACAAAAAAGCTCATGTAGTTCATACATTGGACCATCCACATATAGGAGTACAGATTGTAGGAGATACTTTGGCTGACAAAGCTGCCACATCTGCAGTAGCTATGGCTTATGTTGCTGCAACTACTCATTCTCATATGAGACTGGATGATAAGACATGGCCTGCTGTGAAAGCCTCGACTGACAGCAAGCCTTTACCAAAACCATATCCTGCTAAATATTCCTACAACCTGAGTGCCCAAAATATTGCAGTTGCAATCCCTGGTGGCCAGGTCAGTACAAACAGACCAAACAATATGTCCTTTGTTTTGACATCTGCCAACAAATTAATGGGTCCACCATCGAACACCCACTATAGATACCCCTCTTAGTGTCCAATAAGCCACTACAATGTGTGTAACTGGACCATTGTGGTCCCTTACAACCTTATGGTGCATGCAACCACATGTTAGTCGCTGTTGACTCATGATCTTGATTCCTGTGGGTATTGCCACAATGATTGGCTAACTCTCAAACTGTTATTAAAGATTTGCAAGTCTTCATTTGGACATATGGAGTTGCAGCATTCCACTCGGACCAGGGCCCTTCTTATGCCTCCAGGACATTCAGGGACACTATGGGAACAATGGGTGTCATAACTCCTCACCCTTCCATACTGAGTGAAACGTGGTCATGGAGAGGACAAAAACAAGGCTTAAAGCAATCCATTACAGTGAGGGTAATAGTTACTGGTAGTACCTGCCTTCATCACCTATACAGGGTCCTGAAAGCACTAAAAAATCAGCCCAGAAGGTTCATGGGATGTCTTACAATTCTTATTTAGGATATCTATCTATGTCCCAGGTCTTGAGAGCCCTGCTGCTGTAGCGGCAGAAGCACCCTTTCACATAAATGAAAGTGTCACTGTTTTACAGGAAATACAACAATTCTGTGATGAAAATTCTTCAGCCTATGCCACCACCTTGGGAATGAGGGATTTGCCAACAACATCTACTAGCTGGATTCCTAACATTGGTGATCTAGTGCATAAAAAGATTGCTGTGAAAAAGGAGTTTGGCCCATCATATAGAGCACCAGTTCCAGTCCTGGGAGTACACAATGCCAGGACTGTCATTTTACCCCTGATGCCTGGTACTAAGGATAACTGCTTTGTTTTAATTGACAACATCAAATTGTACTATAGGGCCATTCCTGCACAGTAGACCATGAGGATCCCTGGGTAGTTCCCTTGCCTCTCTCACTACCCAACGGGATATACCTCTTCAAGCACTCAACAATGCTTCAACACTAAACAATGCTACAACTGTGTCCCCGAGTTTGGGGAAGGCAGAGAATTAACTTTTGTTAATTCCTGTCACCACTTCACTGTAAAGAAATGTCCAAGATGTAGACCTCTACAATTCCAATTTAACAAATGGTTGACATAGTTTACTATGACCTACCAACTTTGGGTCCATCTACCAGTGCTGCAAAGGCTCCTGTTTTTGTACAGACTGCTTCTGGATACTTTATTGACATTGACAACTTTTCTTAAAATTCTTCTGCATCTGTGACTACACCTGTATCAAGAACACATACACTTTACAACTGACTTAAAAGCAATTATTTGGTTCGTCCATGGCACTATCTAAGGACACTGCTGACATTGCTTGCCTTCCTGCTGTGTTTTGGTTTTGTCATTGTTTTCTTTCTGTTAATAAATGGTTACTATCTTCCTGAACTCTTTGCTGTTGAACTGGTGGATGAGGTTTTGACACCTTACCTGTCTTCCCATAAGGTCCAAAGAGACTTGTCCCTTGTGAACATTTCAGCTGTTCCAATAGGATTGTTTGGGATAAAGTACCATATGATATATCTGGAATTACTGAGGTCATTCAAATTCCATATGTCTTCAAACTTTCTATGAATGATGTCATTACACCTGGGGTAGTTTCTGATGACTGAGATGTATAACCAGTTGACTCCATGCTTTCTAAGTGTAAATATTATACTGTATTTGAAAATGAAGATGTTTCTATGAACACAGCGAATTCTGGGGAAATGTTCTGCTATCATCATTATGGAGATTACTTTCTGAACCGAGCTAGCACCCCAAGATCAATTTTTAATTACACACAGTGGGAACATTATCGGACTTCAGTGGGGAGTTCCAAAACACATGTGGACAAGTTTGTATATTTTACTGGGCATGATGCTAAGCACCTCATTAAGAGTTTGGCAGTCCTAGGATCTGCAAACTCGCTGTGGCAGCTGCTGCCAGGAATGGCAAGGGGCCTGCACCAGCACGCAGGAAGGACAAGGGGCCTGGTGCTGGGACTCAGTCAGAGCCCTCACCACCAACCATGGTTGTGCAGCCGTCCAAGGCTGCAGGGGATGGGCTGGAGCTTCACCCCACAACCACCACCAGCAGCAGTAGCAGCAGCACCACTACCACCACCATCAGTGGGCAGCTGTCCGTGTCCGAGGCAGCAGGGGATGGGCTGGAGCTTCCCCCCACAACCACCACCAGCAGCAGCAGCACCACCACTACCACCAGTGGACAGCCGTCTGAGGCTTCAGGGGATGGGCTGGAGCTTCCCCCCACAACCACCAGCAGCAGCAGCACCACCACTGCCACCACTGAGCAGCCGTCACCGCCGGGCGATGGTCTGTAGACCTGCCTCCATGAGCTGTTGTGTGGCTTCCCCTGCAAATCCTGTGGGAATGACACCCACTTAATAGACTGTGACCTTGCTCCTCCCCAAGATCTGCATCACAGGGCATGATGCCCCCTCCAGAACCAGTGGGTATGGCACCCACACAACCCATCCTCCCCAGGATGAAAATCACAGAGCACGATCATCCTCCCCAGGATGAAAATCACAGAGCACGATGCCCCCTCCAGAACCAGTGGGTATGGCACCCACTCACCCCATCCTCCCCAGGATGAAGATCACAGGGCACAATGCCCCCTCCAGAACCAGTGGGTAAGACACCCACCAACCCCAGCCTCCCCAGGATCAGGCACAGGGCATGTTGTCCCCTCCAGAGCGTGTAGGCAAGTCACCCACTTGAGAGACTGTGGCCTTGCACTCCCCAGGACCAAGCACAGGGCACAATGCCCCCTTTATAACCAGTGGGCAAGTCACCTACTTGAGAGACTGTGGCCTTGCACTACCCAGAACCAATCACTGGGCATGTTGGCCCCTCCAGAGCCAGTGGGCAAGTCACCCACTTGAGAGACTGTGGCCTTGCGCTCCCCAGGTCCAAGCACATGGCATGTTGTCCTCTCCAGAGCATGTAGGCTAGTCACCCACTTGAGAGACTGTGGCCTTGCACTCCCCAGGACCAAGCACAGGGCACAATGCCCCCTTTAGAACCAGTGGGCAAGTCACCTACTTGAGAGACTGTGGCCTTGCACTACACAGAACCAATCACAGGGCATGTTGGCCCCTTTCAGAGCCAGTGGGCAAGTCCCCCACTTGAGAGTCTGTGGCCTTGCACTCCCCAGGTCCAAGCACATGGCATGTTGTCCTCTCCAGAGCATGTAGGCAAGTCACCCACTTGAGAGACTGTGGCATTGCACTCCCCAGTACAGGGTAATGGGCATGTTGCCCGTCCAGGACCAGTGGTATTGTTCCATCTGCCGGCTGAGTTGCCCCCTGTTCCACATCCCCCTGAGGTGCCTGCCTATTTTCCAAATGTTGCCTCTGCAGTGTTCTCTCTGTGTTGGTGCAGGAGACAAGTGGGGCCTTGGACTTTGTCATGTGGCCCTGTGGCCCACGCACATTGAGGACTGGGCAGTGTCTCTTGAATTGTACATATTTATATACTTTTGGATTGGATGTACGCATTTCTACTGTATTTATATTATTACACACACTTTCATCTATTGGTGTTGCCCTTGCATTATTCCTGAGGGGTAAAAAAGTTTTCTTACTGCATCTGAGTGTGTGTATGGTGTTGGGGGTGAGGGTGTGTGTATTGCGTGTGTATGTCACTCTCCCCCCCCTCCCTTGTGTGCTAGTTGGCTGTACTCACGTGGTCGCCTTCGCCATCGTTGGTGTTCGTGGTGGAGCAGGACGTAAAAAATCATCGAAATATTTGCAGCTCGGGCTCCATGGCGGGGTGGTTGTTGCCTGTGTCTCCTATGGTGAGTCTTTTCACTTCTGTGCAGTGTTTCCACCATGCTTTTGATGTCGTTGGTACCGCCCCAGAAAAGGTGGCGGATTGGACTGTCATAATATGGTGGGCGGAACATTGTCTTCCGCCTGGCTGTAGGCGGCTACCACCATGGTGGCTGTTGTTCCACTCTGGCAGTTGGTGTGGTAAAGTGGCTGTCTGTCTGAGCTCTTTCCACCTTGGTCATAATTTGGCCGTAATTACCGCCAGCCTGTTGGCAGTATTTCCGCCACTTTATCACCGACCGCCAGGGTTGTAATGAGGGCCTGTGTTTTTAGCCCCTAGCCATCTGCTATCTGGCCACTAGGTGAAGAAAAAAACAGAGAAAACAATACTATTTTTTTTTTACTGCCCTGGAACTTTCATGCAGATTAAGAGATACTGTAGAGAATGTAAGATACGTCAAAAACCCAAAGTCGATATGAACCCTGCAGGTTCCCTTATATCCATTGCCCACAATTGATGAGCCATTTAGGAAAGTAGGATGCCTATTAAAGGACCCCTTATTCCCTCACAGAAACGCTATTAATTTGAATTAGTCATGGTAGACTATGCAATTTGATATCCAGGGGCTGTACCTTTAAAGCAACCCAACACCATCCAAATATCTAATGCAATGATCAACATATTTTCCATAGTAGGTTTTCCTCAAGAAATATCAGAGACCAATGTACTCCATTTGTATCATGCCTGATGGCCAAGATTTGTGTAAAATTTGATATAAAACAGATCCCTACTCAGCCTGTCGTACACAGACAGATGGTCTGATGGAACGACATCTTACTACCTTAAAAACAGCCCTAAAGAAATTACTTAGGTTAGAAGCTTGTGATTGGGATTAGATGCTGCCATCTACAGTGTAAGATGTTAGGAACAGAAGACCACAGGACATTCTCCTTTTCTATTAATTTTTGGGAAAGAACTGTGAACTCTGCTTGACATGGCAAGGGACGCATGGAAAGTTGAAAGAGACACCACAAAACCTCTTCTGGATTATGTAATCAGATTAAAAACAACATAAGCGCAGTTAAGAAAACTATTTCTAAAAATTAGAGAAGGCACAAAGGGAACAGAAGGCTTGCTGCAATCAACAAGCTAAGTTAAGAACCTTCCAGCCAGAGGATGTAGTTCTATCACTTCCTACAGTGGATAATAAAATGCTGATCAATTTTTTTGTCAGGATACTGTCAAAATTAACCCCCTGTAACATATAGGGTGGAAATAACTAAAGCCCAAAAAGAATCCCAGATTTACCACAGGATTCAGTTAAAAAATGGGATGACCCATTCAACCTCAAATATAGGGAGGCTTTGGGAGCTGATTGCTATTTATAGTTTACCTTAGAATATCTGTTAGGGGGGCAGTGCACTCAGAGAACCTCCTATAATAACCAATCCTGAAAAATCTTGTAAATCCTTTTTTTTATTTTTAGGATATGGGGCCCTACTTATGGTTGCAAATTTCTCCTCTTGGGTCTAATAAAACCCTTTCGAATAGGTATCCTAAGTATTTCACTTTTATAGATACTAGCTTGTTTTTTGAGTTTTCTTTTCAGTCATTCTTTGTCTAATGTCTCGAAGACCACCACTAAATGAATTAAGTGTTCTGACCAACTAGAGCTGAGGAAAACAATCTTGTCAATGTAAGCAGAAGCATTCTTCTGCATAGGAGCGTATTCATTATTCTTTGGAAGATTGCTGGAGTCCCGTGTAATCCAAAAGATAAAACAGTGAATTGGAATAACCTGTTGGGAGTAGAGAAAACTGTTTTCTCTTTACCTTTTGGATTAACGGATACTTGCCAGAAACTCTTGCAAATACCTGCATTGCACCACTTTGTAAATTTGGTGTGGAAGAAAAGCCACCTTAAAGTAAATAAATGACACTATGGCAGAGCTAAGGTGGTGCAAGGGGCTTGCAAATATGACCCCTAGGGGGTCATTACAACCCCAGCGTACGGTGTTAAAGCGGCGGTAAGACCGCCAACAGGCTGGCGGTAAAAAAATTGGAATTACGACCGTGGCGGAAACCGCCAACAAAGACAGCCACTTTAACACTCCGACCGCCACGGCGGTACAGACAAACAGCACGGCGGTCACCACCAACAGACAGGCGGAAGACAATGTACCGCCCACAGTATCACAACCTACCAATCCGCCACCTTTTCCGGGGCGGATTCACTGCTGATAAAAACACGGCGGAAACAGCCATTTCAAAGGGAAAACGCTCACCTCTACACACTCCACGAGGAACGACGACACCATGGAGCCGGAACTCCATATTCTTCCTGCACTAGTCTTCCTGCTCCTATACGAGGATCATCAACGCCGGTGGCGAAGACAACGTGAGTACTGCACCTACGACATAGGGGCGGGGGAGGGAAAAACACAGGGACACACACAATCAACATCCCATCCCCCCCGACCCTCACCCACTACAACACACACACCAATGCATATCCAAACATTACAGTAACAACCCCCAACCCCCCCGGAAGAATGCAAAGACCAAAGGAAATGAGTGGAACCATTGTAATATATCAAAATACTGTAACCAAATATATACATATATATATATATATACACATTAAACAAAATATACACCACGATTAGTAGTACAGGTAATGCACCATTCATTGTCCGTGGACCACTGGGCCCAAAATGCATGGGCGAGGGCCAGACTAGATACCTGATCAAAACGGAGAGAACACAGCAGGGGCATCAGATAGAAATACATCAGGCACCTCAGGGGGAAGGGAAGGGGGGGCACCTCAGCCGGATGAGTGCACGATGCCAGATCCACGAGGGGGCTCAATGCCCACTGTTCAATCCTGGGGAGTGCAGAGCCACAGTCTCTCAAGTCTCTACAGTGGGTGGCTTGCCCAGTGTACCATCCTGGGGAGTGCAAAGCCACAGTCTCTGAAGTCTCTACAGTGGGTGGCTTGCCCAGTGTACCATCCTGGGCAGTGCAAAGCCACAGTCTCTCAAGTCTCTACAGTGGGTGGTTTGCCCACTATACCATCCTGGGGAGTGCAAAGCCACAGTCTCTCAAGTGGATGCATGTCTCCACTGGTTCTGGAGGGGGACTGGTGCCCAGAGTGCATCTCACCCCGTGACGGTCCCAGTTGCGTCACTGCCCCTGCCGCTCATGGGCTAGTGGTGCTTGAGTTGGCGGTCTTTGCCCTGTTCAGCGGTGCTTGAGTTTGCAGTTTCTGACCTGTTCAGCGGTGCTTGCCCTGTTCAGCGGTGCTTGCCATGGCGGTCTTTGCCCTGTTCAGCGGTGCTTGAGTTGGCAGTTTCTGACCTGTTCAGCGGTGCTTGCCATGGCGGTCTTTGCCTTGTTCAGCGGTCCCTGGCCTGTCCAGCGGTGCTTGCCAAGGCGGTCCTTCATTGCCCAGCTGGGCTGGGGCTGGCGGTCCTTCATTGGGCAGCTGGGCTGTGGCTGGCGGGGCCCTCCTCGGCAGCTGGGCTGTGGCTGGCGGGGCCCTCCTGGGCAGCTGGGCTGTGGCTGGCGGTGGCCTCCTGGCCAGTGACGATTGGGCTGGCCTCCTGGGCAGTGACTCTGGCGGTGGCCTCCTGGCCAGTGACGATTGGGCTGGCCTCCTGGGCAGTGACTCTGGCGGTGGCCTCCTGGCCAGTGACGATTGGGCTGGCGGTGGCCTCCTGGGCAGCGGGGATGATATTGGTCTTCTCCGCCGTGCTGCTCCTCCCAGACTTTGGCAATTTCTTCTGCCCCTTCCCCACCTTGGGAGGAGTCACAGCTGAGTCGACACTCCCCCCGGGACCCTTGTGAGCGGCTTTGCTGCCTGGAGTCTTCCCCCTCTCCCGCCGGGCACTGTCCAACTTCTGGTGCTTCACAGGGGGGGGACTGGCTGTGCTGTGGCTCCGTGCCACACTGGCTGGCCTGGTGGCCGGTGCACTCCACATACCTGTAACAGGCACCACTGGTCCCAGAGATGTTTTGGCTGAGGTGCTAGTACGGGACCTATGAGTTGGGGGGGGGGGAAAGAGGTCAAGCTTGGTCAGGAAAAGTTTCTTAGGAACACTGGGACGGGTAGCTGGAGGGGGTTTGGGAGTGGAGGAAGAGGTAGTGGTTGTAGGAAGTGTACGTTTGGTGACTTTGGGTGAAGGTGCATGCGCTGGAGGCTGTCGTGAGGTGGATGGCTGTTGGGTGGGTGTGTGGCTGCGTTTGTGTATCTTCAGAGGGGGGGTCACAGACACACTGGGAGAGGACACAGGGGACGTGTAAATGGGAGTGGGGGTGGTGACTGCACGTGAGCGGGGTGTGGTGGTGGGTGTGCTGCTGCGGGACGTAGTGGCTGTAGTGGTAGTGCATGCAGGTGAGAGTGTAGACGAGACTGGGAGGGAGGAGGGAGACGACGAGGAGGGGGACACAGTGGAGGCAATGGATGTTGCTGTGTCTGTATGTGTGTGATGCTTGCGAGAGTGCCTGTGGGATGTGTGGTGCTTATGTTTGCCTGAGCTTCCCTTGTGTGGTGAGGTGTGTGCAGGCTGGTCTGATGGTGTGCTTGGGATAGGCTGGGGTGCAGGGGATTGGGTGGAGGAAGGTGGAGGGGGGAGGCTAGAGACAGGGACAATGGCTGCCATCAGTGCTGAGGCCAGAGTTTGCAGGGTTCGATGAAGGGCAGCCTGACCAGAACTAATGCCCTCCAGGAATGCATGTGTGTGTTGCAGTTCCCTTTCTACACCCTGGATGGCATTCAAAATGGTAGACTGCCCAATAGTGAGTGACCTGAGGAGGTCAATGGCCTCCTCACTGAGGGCAGCAGAGGTGACAGGGGCAGGGGCTGAGGTGCCTGGGGTGAAGGTGTTGCCCACCCTCCTGGGTGAGCGGGCACGGGGCGAAGGCTTAGGGGCTGCTGGGAGGGCGGTGCTGGTAGGGGGGGTGGCGGCTGTACCTGTAGAAGTGGGGGGCACAGATTTTGCCGCCACCACAAGGGAGCTCCCATCGGAGGACGAGTCTGTGTCGCTGGTTGCAGATCCTGTGAACGCCATGAAGCTCCCCTCGCCCTCCGTCCCACTGGTGTATTCTGAGTCCGTGGTGTGGCCCTCCATGGCCATGTGAGATGCAGCTCCCTTGTGCTTCGGTGCCACTGTACCTCCGCCTGATGATGCTGATGCACACAAGAACAGGGAGACCACAAAAAGTGGGGGGACGACAGAAGAAAGACAGTTTGAGTGCATGGCTTACCGCTACCGTTGGCAGACAATACAGACACAGCAGCCCCCTGCACTACGCCGCACTGTTGGGCTCTACAGATGCAATTCCTGGGATATGTCCTACATGGCTATGGTCGACATCTGCACACATAGATGACACAGGGGCATGTATACCTGTACTTGGCACTCTTCAGAGGTGGAGTGGGGTGCCACATGGCCTGCATTACGGAGGGGCCTAGCCTACGGAACTCGCCCTGGCCTAGGGAAACCCACAGCCCTCCTCCCCCACCCAGACACCTTCACTGCACGCAAAGTCCGCTGAATGATGTTGTACTCACCCCCTTGTGTCTGCTGTGATACGCTCAAACGCCCATCCAATTCAGGGTAGGCCACCGCCAGGATCTGGAACATCAAGGGGGTCATGGTTCGACGGGCACCCCTCCCACGTTGGGAGGCCATCCCTAGCTGAGCCTCCGCCGTCTTCTTGCTCCAGCGGCGAATGTCCTCCCATCTTTTCCGGCAGTGGGTGCTCCGTCTGTGGTGGACCCCCAGGGTCCGAACGTCCTTGGCGATGGCACACCAAATATCCTTCTTCTGGTGGGCGCTGACCTACATGACATGTACAGGGGAAGAAGAGAAGTCATTACCAACTGCACTGTCGAATGAGTGGCCCACATCCCTACCCTTGCCATGTGGCACATGCATTCACAGTCCTTCATGCACGCAGAACTGTGCCCCCTTCCTTCTTACAATCAGCCCTCTCCACACAGGCATAGCCCATACAACGTGCTCCCTGTGTACTCACCTGTTGGTCTGGAGGACCGTAGAGTGGCGTGTACAGGGGGAGGACCCCGTCCACGAGCTTCTCCAACTCCTCTGCAGTGAAGGTAGCGGCTCTTTCCCCAGATGCACGAGCCATTGTCTCTTCCAGACCGAGGTCACAGCAGCACTTGCAGTGTAGGTCCTCTCCTGTTGAAAATCAGGTATCAAGTGATTGAACAGATAGAAAATGGCGGTCACGTCCACGGCGGTCACGTCCGCGGTGGTGCGTACCATCACCGCCGGCGTACATTGTCATTGGCTCCTGGGACCCATAGGGTCCAATGTTAACCAATACAGCATTGCGCCGCGGTCTTCGACCGCCTAAGCAACGGTGTACAACGCCAGCGCAGTTACCTCACATCCCATTGTCCCACTTTAGAGGTCAGGCAGCCGCCATTTCAGGGGCCCACATGGCCTGATTCACAACTGCGTCACACAGACCTAGGCCTTGTCGCACAACACAAATACAGGCCAAATTCTGTGTATGAATGGTGTTCTGTGTAGACTGTGGGTACATACCTCTGAGTTGTTTGACTCTGTGGTCTCTGTTGTCCTTCCTAGGCACCGTCTGCTGGGACATGTGAGGAGATGGCGGAATCCTCCGGTGTACCGACCGCTGGTGGACCTGTTGACAATGGAGGAGCGAAATTTGATCATCACCTACAGGTTTGACCGTGCCACAATCCAGGAACTGTGTGCCCAGTTGGGGCCAGACCTGATGTCAGAAATCCGCCATCCCACAGGGATCCCCCCTCAAGTGCAGGTGCTATCAGTGCTCCATTTCCTTGCAAGTGGGTCCTTTGAAACAACAGTGGCCATGGCATCAGGGATGTCCAAGCCTATGTTTTCCAACGTGTTGTCCAGAGTGTTGTCTGCCCTGCTGAAACACATGCGGAGCTATATCGTTTTCCCTCAGGTGGAGGATTTGCCTACAGTTAAAGGTGACTTCTATGCCCTTGGACATATCCCCAACATCATAGGTGCCATTGATGAGACCCATGTAGCTCTGGTCCCCCCTCACAGGAGTGAACAGGTGTACAGGAACCGGAAGAGTTATCATTCGATGAATGTACAGATGGTATGTTTGGCAGACCAGTACATCTCCCAGGTAAATGCTATGTTCCCTGGCTCTGTGCATGACGCCTACATCCTGCGGAATAGCAGCATCCCTTATGTGATGGGTCAACTCCAGAGGCACTGGGTGTGGCTATTAGGGGACTTTGGTTACCCCAACCTGTCATGGCTACTGACCCCAGTGAGGAATCCTAGGACCAGGGCAGAGGAATGCTACAATGAGGCCCATGGGCGGACTGGGAGGGTGATCGAACGCACCTTGGGCCTCCTGAAGGCCAGGTTCAGGTGCCTCCATATGACAGGTGGTTCCCTATTCTACTCACCAAGGAAGGTGTGCCAGATCATCGTGGCCTGCTGTATGCTTCACAACTTGGCTTTGCGACGACAGGTGCCTTTTTTGCAGGAGGATGGTCCAGATGATGGTGTTGTGGCAGCTGTGGAGCCTGTGGACAGTGATGAGGAGGAAGCAGAGGAAGAAGACATTGACAACAGGGACTCAGTCATCCAGCAATATTTCCAGTGACACACAGGTGAGAAAACATTCCTGCCTACTACAAGTACTTTCACACTTCTACCTCTTTCCTGTCTGTCGATTTCAACCAGTATATGGTAACTGAGTTGTACATTTCCATTACGGTTTCACAGGTGTGGTATCCAACGTGTGTCATCTGCTTAGATTCCTCATGGACTTGAGATGTGTGACATAGGTATGTTGACATTACATTTGAGAACGCATTTTGTTACTGTCATTGCTAATACACATTTTCGAAATCACAGACTGACTCCAGATTGTTTTGTGCTTCAAGGGTGTTTGTTGCAGTGCTCAATATTGGAGGGGGGTTGTAAAATGGTGAGGGGTGATGGTGGAGGAATGTCCATGGCAGAGTCCAGTCTATTAGTCTCACAGGTGCATTGCCCATATGGGCATAGGAAGTGGAGCTGGGGCAGTTACAATATGGACAGGGTTACAAAGTGGGACAGTAGGATGACAATCAGGGTGGTCTAATTTCTTGGCGGGGGTCTTGGCATCGTGCTCTGTCTTGTTCCTGGATCTCAGGGACCGTTTGCGGGGTGGTTCTCCGTCTGCAGGGGGTGGGGTGCTGGTGTGGTGATCCTGTGGCGGTGCCTCCTGTCCACTAGCGCCGGCAGAGGTGGTGGGCAGTTCTTCATCCATGCTAGTGTCAGGGGCCCCTTGGAGTGCCACAGTGTACCTCCTGGTGTTAAGTCTCTCCTTCAGCACCCCTACGATGATGCCCAGGGCGGTGCTGATGGTTCTGAGTTCCTCCCTGAACCCCAAATACTGTTCCTTCTGCAGCCGCTGGGTCTCCTGAAACTTGGCCAGGACCGTTGCCATCGTCTCCTGGGAGTGGTGGTATGCTCCCATGATGGAGGAGAGGGCCTCATGGAGAGTGGATTCCCTAGGCCTTTCCGCCCCCTGTCGCACAGCAGCCCTTCCAGTTCCCCTGTGTTCCTGTGCCTCCGTCCCCTGGACCGTGTGCCCACCACCACTGCCCTCAGGTCCCTGTTGGGGTGGTGGGTTATCCTGGGTTCCCTGTAGTGGTGGACACACAGCTGATTGACGTGTCCTGGGGACGGAGGTATGGGCCCACTGGGTGGGTGCTGTGCTGGTGTTACCAGAGGGTGGAAGGTCTGTGGTGGCCTGTGACTGGGTGTGGGGAACCGACTGTCCCGAGGCCCACCATGGTCCGGGCTGGTCATCTGGATCCAGCTGGACAGAGCTGCTGTCATCACTGTGGGCCTCTTCTGTGGGTGGGTGGAGATGTCTGGACCCTCCTGTCTGGTGACGTTGGGTAGTGGTCCTGCAGGGGTGTAAAAGCATGATTATTGCATCTGTGTGTGTCATGGTGGGCAATGGGTGGGTGACCGTGTACCCCAGTGCTAGCACTCCTGTGTGGGGGCTTGTGTGATGATGGTTGAGGGGTGTGTTATGGGTATGTGCAGTGGGCATGCTTTAGTGATGGGTGTCCATGCTTTGTTGTGTCATGCAGGACTTGGGGTTGGGATGGCTGGTTTGTGTTATTAGTACATTTGTGAGGAGTTGGAGTGATAGGGGAGGGGGCGAGGGTGGGGGTCTGTGATAGCATGCAGGTAGGGTGGAGGATATGATAGTTAAGATTTGACTTACCAGAGTCCATTCCTCCACCGACTTCTGCGAGGCCCTCAGGATGCAGAATAGTCAAGTCCTGCTCCTCCCATGTTGTTAGTTGTGGGGGAGGAAGTGGGGGTCCGCCGCCAGTCCGCTGTACCGCGATGTTGTGTCTGGAGACCACGGAACGCACCTTCCCCCGTAGGTCGTTCTACCTCTTCCTGATGCCGTCCCGATTTCTTGGGTGCTGTCCCACTGCGTTGACCCTGTCAACTATTCTTCACCATAGCTCCATCTTCCTAGCTATGGAGGTGTGCTGCACCTGTGCTCCAAAGAGCTGTGGCTCTACCCGGACGATTTCCTCCACCATGACCCTGAGCTCCTCCTCCGAGAACCTGGGGTGTCTTTGCCGTGCCATGGGGTGGTGTAGGTGATGTGTGGGGTGGTGTATGTGGTGATAAGTGTGGTGATATGTAGTGGTGTGTGGTGTTTTGTGCGTGGAAGTAGTGTGGGTGATGGTGTTGAGTGCCTGTGGCTGCTAGTTTGTGGATGGTGGTGTCTCTCTCTGGCCTTCTTTCAGATTTTTTGGTCGTAGGGGTTTGTGGGTGATGTGGGTGTGTGTTTTATATAGTATTGAGTGTGTGGGAGTGGTGTGTGTATGTGTATCAGGTGTGTGTATTTCGAATTGTCCAATGTGGGAGTGTTTTGTATGTGTGTGTGTATTTTGAGCGCAGCGGTGTGCACCGCCAATGGAATACCGCGGTTGAAAGACCGCCGCGTGGATTCGTGGGTCGTGATAGCATGGGCGTATTTCTGTTGGCGTGACGGTGGAGGTTTTGTTTTCGCCAGTTTATCACTGACCTTTGGTGTGGCGGACTTGTGTGGGTGTCTGAATTTTGACAGATTTCGGGATGCGGGTCATAATAGCTGGGCCGGAATTCCACAGCCACAGCGGTGTGTTGGCGGTCCTCTGCACTGCGGTAAGCGGCTTTTTCCGCCAATGTTGTAATGACCACCATAGTGTGCTAATACATTGAGCTGTTCCTAACTTATCTATCATTTCATCTATTCTAGGAATTAGGTAAGTACTGAATTTGAATATTTAGTTGACTTCTCAGAAGTCAATGCAAAATCAGATCCTGCCATCTGGTTTAGAATTAACACCACTGCGGGTTCCATTCACTACTGGAGGCTTCAGTGCCTCCTAGGTTTAGCATGTTCTGCACTTCTTCATTAATTGCTGTTTCTGTGGCTTCTGGGATTTGGTATGGTCTTAATCAGACTATTTTATCTAGTTTGGTGGTGATAATATGCTGTATTAAATTTGTTCTGCCCGGTGTGAGGTAAAAGATAGTGGGGCAATGCTTTAAAACTATCATAAGTACTCTTGTCTTTTCCCCCTCTAGTTCTATGTCTTGGCGTCCTCTCTCAACCTTGGGCTGGCAATATACTGGTCTAGTGCAATTCAAAGGGGCACTACAATGAGGGAAAGACACATTTGGCTGGATTTCAACAATACACTGACTACATGCCATTAGAATGGATGGCTAAAAATAAAAATAATAATAGCAGAGTTATTTTCTTTTTTCATATTTCTTTTATTGGGCTATTACAAATGCAACCATAAAACATCACCAACTGTCCCTCTCACTCTCCTAGCCCCATCCCCCAACTATGGGAAGGGGCACGCCCAGCAGTTCCACATTATTAGCCAGAAACACAGATTATTGAGGCAGTACAAGCCGAGTTGTAAATTCAGTATGCTGATAGTCTTCACTTCAATTCCAGTTTGATAACATGCAATTACCCCTTTAAAGGCCCTTCAACCTGTTCCTCTAAAGGATCCTCCATTTCCTGCTGTAAACAAACCTCTGCCAAATCCCCTGCCCCATGCAAGTGTATACTAATCTGTGTCGCACCCCACACTTGGAACACACCCTCCTTGCATATTCCTACAGCCATTGTTTGCATGTGGACAGTTGGTTTGCTATCCATCGTATTGCTATACATTTCTTTGTCACAGCTAACCCCAGTTCCAGAATGTGTTCCGCATGTTTAGTGTGTTTGGCCCAGGTCACTAAGCCCAGCAGGCAGAGTTGAATTGTTGGTTGCAGCAGTATTTCTGTCTGTTCCCCCAACACCTTGATCACTTCCAGAATTCCCTCACCCCGGGGCACATCCACCACATGTATAGATAGGGTCCTACTGTTGTCTTGCATTCGGGACAATGTTTGGACTTACAGGGATCAAGCTTATGCAGCCAGTGTGGTGTAACATAATCTCTATGTACGCCTTTATAGTGTATCAGCTTCAGCTTTGCATTGCGTGTTACCTTCCTGCAGTTGCTCAGTACAGATATCCATTCAGAATCCAGTAATCCTGACCCCACATCGTTCTTCCACTGAAGAAGTTTTCAGCTGCAATCATGCATATAAGCAGGTGATCAGTTTGCCTTCTACCCCCATGTCTGGTAGAGTTTGGTTGAGTATGTAAGCCTCTGGTTCTTGATGAAACCCCACCAAAGCCCCCAGCCTCCTCCCATCTCGCTCAGAAGGTGGCATAACCCATCAAGCGACCATCCTCATATAGGTCCCATTAAGTTTGGAGGACATCCCCACCCTCCCTGCATCATAGGAATAGGGGTAGCATATGACTAATCCCAATGTACCATGGGATCAGCTGTTCGATGTATATGTTATCAGCACCTTCCCCCTGAGAGACCTGTCCCCAAACATCTAGCATGGTCCTGAACTGCGGTGGTAGGAGTACCCTCTGCTTCCTGTAAACATTAGGTAGAGCCAGGAGCTTATGTTGTCTGATCAGACGCATCAAAATTTCTGTCACAGAATTGGCATCCCCCTTCAGGAACCACAGTATCACAGGCTGTAGATGGGATGCCCAGTAATAGATAAGAAAGTTTGGTGCCTGTAATCCTCCCCCATCCCTCAGTAATTTTAGGACCTCTAAATTGATACATGCCCTCCCGTTCCCCCAGTAGATCAACCTAAGTAGCTCATCCAGGAGGTGGAAGCATGCATCCCGCACATTCATTGCCATATGCTGCAGCACACATAGTACTCTGGGCAGCATGATCCTTTTACTTAACAATATGCACCCAATTAGGGACATCGGAAACCGCAGCCACTTGTGTGTGCTCTTTTTAAGATTATTGAGCAGGGCAACCACATTACAATCATCGATTTTGTGAGAAAACTGGGCTGATTGTAGAGGCCCCCTGACTTTTTGCCCCCATCTTTCACTTTTTGCTGGTGTTTTCCTGACTCTAATGGTGCCCTGAGTACTGCTAACCAGTCCCAGGGCCTGTGCTCTGTGTAAAATCAGTATGCAAATTAGGCTAATTATAATTGGCTAGGGCATGTAGGTTTATGGACCCTGGCATAGGTAGTGCACTGCTGAGGTGCCCAGTGTCATTTTACAGGCAGGCCTGCTTGCTGGCAGCTTTTAAATTAAAGGTACACACAAATTCGACTTTGGAATTAAAAGTAGTTCCAAAGTCTTAAACTACCTTTTTTTACATATATGTCACCCCTAAGGTGTGCCCTATGTGTCCCTAGGGCTGGGTGCCATGTAACTATAAGCAGGGACCTTATAAAATAGTTTTATAAGCCCTGGTGAGGTAAAACAGCCAAATTTGTCTTTCCCTCATTGTAGTAAATGGCCTCCATAGGCTAAAATGGGGAGACTTTGTTTTAATTTATAAAGTCCCCTTAAGAGTCAGATACATTAAGTTTGGTATCAAAGTAATTGTTATAATAAATCCCACAACTTACAATAATTTGATTTAATATAACTTGTTCACGTAAAGAGTTTTAAACTTTACCTGAAAAGTTGCCAACTTCAGCCATGTATTGCTTTGCTTTGATTGGCCAGCCTTTGGCAGCCTGGCCAGGCTGCTTGATGAGGTGAAGTAGCCTTGGCTCAGCACAATGGAATGTGCCTGGAGAGGAGAACTTCCCTCAGCAGATGGAGAGGTAGGAAGGGAAGAGGACTGACAAACTGGTCTTCAGAGGCAGGGAAGGATATTTGGAGCTACCCAGCACCTCCCTCACATCCTGCAAACCCAGACAATTAGGTGCCTCCTAATTAGATTAGGAGAAGGCAGGAGAAGGGTGTGTTTAAGATTTTTAGCCACACCAGTGGGCGGGCTCAGCCAAATGTAACCTCCACAAATCACAATCAACCATGATGGAGTTTTGAGGAATGTTGCTCCCCGGGATTGATTTTTGCCACACTTCCCAGGAAGTGGTCATTACAGGGGAAATTACCCTGCACCTGATTGGAGAACCAGGACCCCCCTGTTTTTCACCCAGGAGCAAGGATAAAACTGGCAGACCTGTACCCACACCTCAGATCCCTACCAGATTCCAACAAGGAAGAACTACAGAAGAAGAAGGACTGCCCTACTGGACCCCTGACCTGCACCTCGGCACTGCACTCTGGAGTACTGCACCAGATGCATACTTGGGCTGCACCTCAAGAAGGACTTTGCCTGGCTTCAAGTGGTTCAAGGAGGGACTCCTTGTTGGCTACAGGTGAAAAATTACTAACCAGAGTCCCCTGCACCAACTCCTGAAGAAACTGACCAGCTGACCACTGTCCAGTGGCCAAAAAGGAGTTTGCGCCAGATGTATTCTAGGAGTTGTAGTCCACACCCTCAAGGAGCATCTCAGAACTTCTGGAACCTTGGGGTGAGCTGTGGACCTCAAAAGATCCTTAAAGGAACATCTGGAAGAAGATCTAGAAGTTTGGAGAAAAGTTTGGAGAACTTTTGGAAAAAATCTCCATAAAGGGACCGTCCCACCACAGCAACTCTAGCCGGCTTGCCTCAACCGCGACCCGGCCTGACTTGCAGGTTCATCACGGTGAAGAAAACCTCAGAAAAAGAGAATACGTCCGAATGTAGGAAGTTAACTGGGACCTCCCATGAAGTGTATCCGAAGAGGACTCCAGGGACGTCTGATCAAGATTCCGGTTTGCCCCGGTCAAAGGATTTTCATTAAAAAAAAAATGACTAAGTCCGAAGGTACAAATATCCACCGAGGGCTCCCGCGATGCATATCCGAGGAACAGTTCCAGGAGGTCGGATTGGACTGGCGACTTGGCCCCTCTGAAGAAAGTCTCCAGAAAAACGACGAAGTACGAAGGTAACCTTTTGTCCGAGGCCTACTGCGAGCTATAGCCGAGCAGGGCTTCATCGCGGATGGCCTCAAACTTTGACATTGCCTCGGTCAAGGTGCGACCAGATGACCAGATTGGCGCCATTCATTTGTAAGTGCTAAAAAGCATTAATTCTTTAAAAATTTATATCTCTGGTCCCCATTACCTGATTTTAATCATGTTGGTGTCATTTTAAAGGTGTGGGATTTTTTTATTGTGTTTTGTGTTTCACTTATTTACTGTTTTGTGATTTTTAAGTGCTTTACACATTGTCTCCTGAGTTAAGCCTTGTTGCTCGTTGCCAAGCTACCAAGGGTTGAACTAGATTTATTTACTGAGACCTAAGTGGACCTAAGTGGAGGTTAGTGGCCTATTGCTAAGTCTAGGTACTTACCTGCCCTTGCCAATAACCCATTTTCCAACAGGTTTCAACCACATCTGAACTCGGGTATACTCCCCAGGTATTTAATTGTGGTTGTTTGGATCCTTGTGTTAGATAGATTTCTACCAATAGCCTGGTCAGTCCACATGGGGTAAAGTACTGATTTATCAACATTTAACCTGAACCCACAGTGTGCCCCTACCATAGTAATCATGGTGTTCACTGCATGCCATGTTCTCTCTAGATTCCTTAGGATCAGCAAGATGTCATCTGTGTATAGTGAGACTACCCCCCACCCTCACAATGTCTTCCTCATGTCTGGTGCAAATGACTTGTGCCAGTGGTTCAATAACCAGAGCAAAGATCATTGGTGAGAGGTGGCACACCTGCTGGTGTACCCTCTCTACCTGCCAGCTTTCTTATACCCTATTATCTACTTTTACTCTAGCCTCGCGGTCAGTGCACAGAAGGGGCGCTCATTTCAATCTTTCAGCTCCTAAGTCATAGAATTGTAACACTTGTACAATGAACACCCAATTAACAGCATCAAAGGCTTTATGAGCATTCAAACTCACTAGTGCACAGGTCTCTTTTTTGGGGGGCCAGTGCAGGGGCATTCATGTGATAGAACTTGGATAGAAGTTCATTTGCATCCGACGCCCTTTCATTAGCCAGAAGAGTTAGTGTCTCCTTAATCTCCCCCCGTGATTGGACTACCTCATTGCTCCATCACAATCTCAGGTATCTTCTGTAGGGACAGGTTATCCATTTAGGTATCTCTGTCTGTAACAGCTGATACCCTGCCTTTCTTATAGTGACTTTGATAATAACACATACTGCCCTTATTAATACTGGTCTGGTCTTGGGTAATCCCTCCTAATTGATTCTGCACCTACATAATGGGGGTACTCCCAGGATTCATTTTAATCAGCCAAGCCAGAAGGAACCATTTATATTTCACCTTTCCCATCCATAAGGGCTAAATAATCTTTCCAGTCAAGACACTTCAGTCCCATGACTGCTGTGGCATATTTGTCATCGGGAGGCAATAAGTTCTGCTTTTTTACGATGGTCTTCTACTACTTATTTTTCTTCTCCATGTGAAGAAATTCCTTTGTCTCTGTTGTACTCCGACTTTGGCTCAAGTACTGTGGCCACGATACAGTGGCCCCTGACTACTGTACCATCTTGAAGATTCCCCCTACACTAAAGCATATGCGGCTGTCCCCTGATTCACTGCAAAGTCATTTTGAATTATTTCACCTACAGATTCCCTAAAGGTAAGGCTTACCAGTTTAGTGATTTGGAGTCATCATGTTGGTATAGGTATGTTATGTTTACCCCATATTATTTTCAGAAGCAGTAGATTGTGATCTTACAGGGACCTCCTCAAATTTTTAGAGTGTGTGACACCCGCAGATATGTGGGCTTCTAGAAAAATAGTAAAAATATTTTAATTAGAAGATGCATGGCTATTTAATGACATCACACTTAAAGGTAACCTGGATTATTGTAAAGCAGCCCCAACACATCAAAATAAAGAGGCATGTCACAACTTTGCCAGGTGTCCACCACAAGGAAACACACATGGCAGTAAATTCCAGTAAATTGCCTCTCAACACTTTTGCAAACCCTTCTGTAAATTCAGATTCCTCTGCTGGATTGCATGTACGGCTGATTTCATAATACATTAGTTGGTGATTTGAAAGCCTGATGAGCCCCATATAGCTGTCTAATTACAGTCACTGGAAGTCTGAGGGGGCCTAATTCTCTTTCACTTTCGAAGTCTCATAGAGGAAGGATCATTATTGTTACAGCCTATGGTACTCAGGCACATGCTTTGAGTTTCTCCTGGGGGATTCAAAAGTTCATTGTTCTTACTATTAAGGGTGGGTGATAAATTAAGCTCCACTGGCAGAATTTTGGCCAGTGAGTTCTGGCAAAATTACACTGACCTTCACATGGCAGAGTTTTTTCTGAAGTGTGGCTCGCTAAGAGTAAGTTGGTGATTGAGAATTGGCATCCCCTAGCATGATTTTCTGGTGTTAGCAGAGCAACTGGTAAGATTTTCCCATCGCATGGGGTTGCGTCTGTTCGCACAGGGAAAGCTGTTGCTCAAGTAGAAAATCTACTTGATCGACACATGGTGCTGTTTGTGGTGCAGTTCGTACTTATTTCTCAACAGAGAACAGGCTCCTGGTGCTAAAATTCAACACAATATGCTGTTTTCCTCCCACTCGCGGAACTCCGGGGAATCTCACAGAGTTTTTATGTAACTCTGAGGAATTTAGCGAAGTGAAACTCTGAGTTCCACCCACTTCTACTTACCATGAGTATATACCTGGAATTTGAATCTTTTTTATGGTAAGCATTGCTGTTGTCCACCTCTCCAGTGTTCTTCATTTGCTGTTGCTTCAGCTTGATGTAGCTTAGTTTTTGCTCCTATTGCTCCAACTGCAATGAGCTGCTTCCCCGTCATGTCATGAAAAGGCTTTATGGCCAAGGATGTGGAAAATTTATGTCAATTTTTATTGTATTAGTTTGAATGACTCCACTCTAATTATATTTTATTATCATTACTGTATACTGTTTTAATTTTTGTAACCTTAATTATGTATTTTTTAATTGAATGTACTCACTTTGTTACTGTTCTGTAATCGTTATTTTCATTTATATTTTTAGTACAATTCTCTGATGAATCATTGTTTTAATGCTCAACAAATAATATTTTCTTATTAATGTAGGAGCTTTTTTAAACGGTTTAAATTCATAAAAGTATGTTCATATTGTTTTTAATAATGCAATACTTACCAATGTTGATTTTAAAAAAATAAGAGATGTCTATGAAAAACTGTCCTTTCTCCTTTGCTATTGCTCTCTAGTCACACAACTCTTTGTAGCTCATTATTTCGTATGCTTCTATTGCCACTGTGTTTTTAAGTACTGTTTCCACAGTTCCTTGACTCTTGTGATGTTTCTTTTACTCCATGTCACATTTGATTCTCCCATAATGCATACCCTTCAAGAATACTATTACCAGAGACTCTTACTGCATTTTTTCTTTTCTTTTTCAGCCTTATCTCTTATTACCCTCTTTACTTTTCCTATTACTAGCTTACTAAGCATTCCACTATTCAGTACCCTGAGTAGTATGGTCTCTACTATCCTCAGCATTTCAGTCTGTAGGATCCTTAGCATCAGGTCATTTCAGTTCATGGTATCTTAAGCAGTCTCAGTGCTTCAGTTTCTTATATTCCTGATCTATGGCCCTGTTTGTTTGGATGAAACCTTCCCTTCCTTAGGATTGCCTGTATAGATTTGATCATTTATGCTTTCATAACTACTATAATTTATTTTTTTCAAAGGCTGGATGGATGGTTCTTCCAGAAGGCAATGTCCATTTAGTTGCCTAATATTGTCCCTGTACTGAATGTGTGGTGCTCTCTTTCCTAAATATGCCCTGGTTGCTCTTTTCAGGAAGGAGTTGCTGTTCTGTTACTGCTGGACATGTTTAGGCTACTGTCTTGCAAGGGCCTAGACACAATGTCTACCCCAATTTCTTTATCATGATGAGAACAGAATGAATTACTGTTAGAACTACCTGCTCAGAAGGACAAAGAGTTTCTCATCAGACCCTGTGAAATCTTGAGAGCATTCTAGGGAAATTTCTAGTGGATCCTCACCGTGTCTGACATAGTTAAAATCTCTTGGCCTTTTTATTTCATCGCATTGTTTGTCTGTTATATACATGTTCTATACCTATGCCTAGACTCATGTTTCTGCTAGATTTGTCTCATTCTTTTTCTGACTATCTCCACTCCTGCCCTTATAACTCCTTACATCTGACAAAACAACTGTTCAGTCGACTTCTGGCCTCTGTTAAAAATATAGTGTTATGAGTATAATATGATTAAGGGAAATTGGGCTGATTAATACCCTTACACTTGCCAATGATTTTGTTACTACATGGTGATTGTTGGGGATCATAATGTGAAAACCATGCATGTGGTGATGAATTTTGGGAATTGTATGAGGTAGCTAATATATGTTATTTTATAAATATGTTCAAATATAAAGCTGAAATTAGAGTTGAAGACATTTGGAGTGAAGCTGGAAAGGAAAATCATTCAGTTGTTACGGGGGAAATCTAACTCTAGAGACAAAAAAGATATACGCATTTTTCTCCACCATAGCAAAATCATGATGTAGGAAATTAAGCAGTTGTATGTGCCTCAAGATTTTCAATTTCTCCAAGAAATTGGAGGATTTTGCATCACAATAGATGTTTAATCATTCCCAAACCTTTTTATATTTATTTTTATTTTTTACACATGGCAAACCATGATGAAGGCTAAGTGATCATTGAAAAAGCAGGAGGATTGCAAAAAAAAAAAAAACGCACATAGGATTAATGAGGGGACTACAGAGAAAGAAAATGAATATCATTTATTATCTACCTCACCACATTCATAGAGCAGACAACCTTGGGGCTAGTGACGTTAGTTTGATTTAGGTATGAGCAAATGTTGCAGTTGGAACACTTCACTTAACATTAAATAATTTCTTTGATGTACACTTTTTATGCAATAGTTAGTGTGGATAAAACTACCCACAAAATTGAAAGCATGTCGGTATACCTTGCTATTGCCAGTGAGTATCTCCTCTCATTTGTTTTATTTAAATCTTCTGAAAGTAAAATAAAATTTGAGCAAAGAAATTGTACAGAAAAACATATTTCACATTGTTGAAGTATCAGCCAGCTGACTGCAATATCTGTAAATGATACCACTGGCCTAAAATATCTTCTAACGTGTTTAGGGATTTGGGGAAATCCCTATTCTGAAATGTACACAGCTAGACTAAGAGAGGGAATTCCTTGGCTAACATTTATGAAGGAGAATCGTAGCCAAATAGGAGTCTCCTATTTGTTTCTAATTATTTAAATGTAGTGAGTAAGGGGGTAGTGAAAAGAATTTGTCGGGAATGGATCACTCAAAAGTTTAATGAAATACATTTTCACTTTCCTTTTCAAGTTAAAAACTATCTGGAAATTTAACACATTAATGGCTTGAACCTTATTTGTATTTGATGTGTGTAGAAGTATAGGAATCAACTCCTGAGGTTCGGATTTGGAATTCGCCTAGTAGCAGCCTTTAAAAGAAAATGTAGGGAAGACTGAAATTATGGAGAATTTTTCATATATCATTTTTTTTTATTGTGGGAGTGAGTCTGCCCTACATTTTACTTTTTTGTCTTCAGGATATAGCTGTACAAGAATGTGTTGGCCTATTTTAATCTTTAAAACATTTTTATTCCATTCTTAAAACAGCTGGACATCTAACAAGCCAATATAGCTTGGCTTGTGAGGTAGGTTTACGGCATCTAGTCTTACTATCTAATGCACTCAGGTGATTAATTGAGATGTTCTCGTATGTAAGTCTTTGGAACAGAAAAGAGACGCATTTTTATAGTAGTTAATGGATAATATTTATATTGATGTTTATAAATGTGATAACCTGTATGCTAATTGTACAATGCATGCACAATTTAATGAAATATTTTTGAAATGTCAAAGTACACCTGAATTAAATTAAAATTGTTATTATTGAATTGATCAACTTATCTGGATACAAAATTAAGATCCAAATGTTTGAATTGTAATGAAAACTATACGAAAGCATTTCTGGCACAATTGCCTTCTGGTCCCTCTTTTGTTTTATTAATCTTGTTTGATCACCTTTTTATTTACTACTTGAGACTAAATAATTCATCCACAGCATAAAATAAATGGGTAACTATCTTATTTATAACCTGAAACCTGTAACAATGTGGTCTGTGATCCTCTCACTATAGAATGTTAGCACTACATTTTTCTATTCGCTTTGCATGAAGAAAATATTGAAAATAGTACAATGTTGATAAATGACAACTAATGTATTCATGCTCGGAAACTACATAAACAAATATTAAAAGCATCAGTATTAGTCAAGATGAACATTTTCATACACAGAAGTTGGACAAAAATACATCATATTGTTGATTTGAAGTAATATTTGCATAATTAGTACATGGAAAGGGAATGTGGACCTCAAAACAAACACAATGTTTTATGATACTTGTACGGTATGCTGAGACATAAAAGGATAAATGGACTATTGTCACAGTTCTTGTTCATAAAACACTCTAAAGTAATTAGTGAACTGCTCGGTACCAAAGAGCAGTAAAAGAGAATGGAGTTACTTCAACAAAAGCTTTATGTAACAATATTGGGGATGTGGCCAAAAACTCCCTAACGGTTGGAAGAGTTCTAAATGCCATGTATGAAAGTTGTATCAATGTTGAGTAAAAATAAGTTGTCAGCAGATATTGGTGATAGATAAAACATATTTGTGTTAATTAAGGAATAGCTTTGTAAAGGTGATATGTCATCTCTGTAATTAAACTAAATTCTAAATTTGCAAGATAAGGTTGCAATCAAAAGAAGTACAACAAAGGTTTAATTGGAGTAGAATGACAAACAGTTGTAACTAGATTAGGAAGTAAACCTCAAGATTTTTTATTTACTAATACAATATATTAATATATTCTTAATTTATGCATTCTTATCGAGACCCAGGTTATATCTATAGCTAGTAGAGTGGCATAAGAGGCATTGCCATGGGAAAATTTGCCTTTTATCAAGAATTGCAAAATGGATAAATTACATTCTTGAATGCCTTGATAAGGATATTTTCCGTTCGGCACAGACAAGCTAAAGCAACATAAAAACACATATATGCATATCTTGTATGATTTAATGTGCATTGTTTAAAGAAATAGATTAACAAACAAATTCTACTCCAGACAAATTATTATCCATCAAGAATCTATGGGGGTCATTTCGACCTCGGCGGTCTTTTGACAAGACCGCCGAGGGACCGCCGCGCTGAAGACCGCCAGTGGTGGCGGTTTTCCGCTCAGCGTATTATGACTGCTGGCAGCCCTCCGTCCTTTTCCGGGCGGAGAGCCGCCACCAGCCATACTGGCGGTAGGCGGGGAAGTGGAGGTTGCTCCACCTCCACCGCTACGTCAACAGAACACCGCCCACCGAATCATGTTCTGTGATTCGGCGTGGCGGTGTTCTGTTGACGGTGTGGTGGCGGTGGAGCAGCCCCCATGGATCCCGTCCCCTCCCGGAGGATCAACGGACCAGGTAAGTTGATCGTCCGTTAGGGGAGGGGGATGGGGAGGTGTTGTGTGTTGTGTGCGTGCATGGGGGTGTGCGTGTGTGTATGTAGAGGGGGTGTGTGAGTGCGTGTATGCATGCGGGGGTGTTGTGTGTTTGGAAATGAGTGCGTGTCTATCTGAATGTATGTCTGTGTGGATGTGTGCGTGTATGTCTGAATGTGGGTGTGTGCGTATGACTGTGTGTGTGGCTGTTGGCATGTATGTTGGTGTGTGTGCGGGTATGTGTGTTGGTGGTGCCTGCGTGCGTGTCGGGTGTGAATGTGTAATGTAATGTTGGGGGTAGGGGTGGCGAGGACGGTCCTGCCGCCTTTGGTGGTGGCAAGGGTGGTGCGGGTGTAGGGGAAGGGCTCGGGGTATGAGACCCCTATCAGTGCCGGGGAACTAATTCCCTGGCACTGATAGTGGTCACCGCCATGTATTTCATGGCGGTTCCAAACACCATGAAATCCATGGCGGTCAGCTGGGTCATGATATCGCCGGCGGTATTGTGACGACCGCCAGGCTGGAGACCCAGGTCTCCAGCCCAGCGGTCGCCTCCGCCCTGGTGGTCGGATCAGAGAAGTGGTGGATGACCATGGTGGTAACCACCATGGTCATAATTCCCAAAATTTTACCGCCAGCCTGTTGGCGGTAAGACCGCCGCTCCTCCGCCGACCGCCAGGGTTGTAATGAGGGCCTTTGTGTTATCTGTTACTAATACAAACTAACAAGAGCTTGCTATTTTCTTAAAATGGACCAGTAGATGCTGCCCATTCATCATATGCACTCTGCTATGGCTGTAGAGCTGCATTAATTTTACTAATCTAACAGTAGAATACAAAAGTGAATTTCTAACAATACCTATATTTAAAAAGACTGTTGTTAAAGTACACTCCTATTTAATATTTGTAAGAAATTGGGTTGTTGGTTGACTGCGGTATGAGCCTTGGTCAAGCAACAGCCACAATCCCTTGCAGGGTGAACCACAAGTCACAAATCTAACCTGTGCTTAACCCTGGGTAGCTTGGCACAAAAACCTTCAGGTTAATCTTGGAGGCAATGTGTTAAGTATTTATGTAGTACTCAAACAACAATACAGTGAAAACATAACACAATAAAAAACCCAAACCAACAATAGTGACATGTAATGACTTATTTGACACAAAACCATCACCATCCAGTTAATAGAACCAGAGTTTTGGAATTTTAGAATTTCAGTTTTAAAGTTTAATGGTCAAAATAGGAAGCCCTCGGTTTTAGAAAATGGCCACCTGGGCACATTTAGCACCACAACCAAGGGTCCAGGAATGGATGAAGACCACCTGGGAGTTCAAGACTCGCACTGGCTCAAAGAGGCTGGGTCCAGGTTCAAGTTTAAGATGATGGGAGCCTGGTATTTCCCTGTGGCTCAGAACAGCACACCAGCTAAACTAGCCCTTGGGGTCACTTCTGAAGTCCAGGGTGCAGGTGATGATGCAGGACTCTGCAGTACGGCTGGGCTCAGAAAGCTCCAGGAAGACTACGGAAAGCAAAGCTGTCCTTCCAGGTACAGCAGCTGTCTGGCAGAGGGCACAGCAGGTCACAGCAGCAGGCAGTCCTCTGAGAGTCCTTCTGCAGATCCAGCAGTAAACTGAGGAGCAGGTCTGAGAGCTCTAGTTTTATACCCTGGTGCCCTGCTCCTAAAAGTTGGGTGAAGATTCCAGAAAGGTGCTCTGAAGTTCCAGGAATGTCCTTCCTCCCGTGCCCTGGCTCCTACCTGGCTGCACTGACAATACAGGGTCATTAAGGCTATTGTGTGGTGTCAGAGCCTAGCCTATTCAGTTACATGTGGGGCTGTGCTCAGCTCCGCCCCTGCATCAAGTCAGCTAATGGCCCATTCAGGGGGAATTCACAAGGTCCCAACTGTCAATTACACCCAGTCATGTGACCTAAGGCAGGTTACAGGCACAGAGAGATAAGGGCAGAAAAATGCCAACTTTTTAAAACTTGCCCTGAAGGTACCTTTGAAAGAAAGAATGTGTTGTTCTGAATTGATTAGTGGTTGTCTCATCGTCCAGGGACCCCCACAAGCAGAGATATGGGCCACAGAGGCCAAAAGGCCCTGCAAGGCATTACATGGTGCTTTTCTGTGTTGCCATGCTTTTTAGAAGAGCGGCTCTCCTGCTGCACTGGGAGAGCTGCATGGCATTTTTCCTTTTGTTAAGCAGCCTCGCTTTGCATTGCATTTTTGGATGTGTATGACCAGTCCTTCCCGGGCACCCCATGTGTTGTGTTATCCCCGTTGGAGGGCAGCTCGGAGAGCCCACCTGCCCCCTGCCCTTGTGGCTCCCCAGACTGACAGCACACCCATGTGCTGCCACATGAACTGGCAACAGTCATTGGTGTATGTGGCCACCTTCCGCTCCCCCAGACACAGGCACGGTGAGTGGGGAAGTGAGACCACATGGGGGGAGTGTGGTACCCCCGGTCTCCATGTTGACTCGGGCTTAGGGATGGGATCCAGGGGCCTTATGCTTCCTGCAGGGGATCAAATCAAATCATTAACATTTATAAAGCGCGCTACTCACCCGTGTGGGTCTCAAGGCGCTAGGGGGAAGAACAATGGAGCTCCTCCATTATTTCCAGAACCTAGAGGAAGCACAATGGTGCTTCCCTTGTCATTAAGCACTCAGGGGCCAGGGACGGGTCCCGGCCCACTTTGAGGACTCCACCCTGGGGATGTGGTTTCCCGTCGGGATGAAAGGACAAGGAGGGGGCCCCACGCGTGCCCTCTTCCCTAGCAAGGCAATAAGCAGCTTCTTTATGTCGACCTCCAGGTCTGGTCACCCTGAGGGAAATGATTGGCACAGCAGCGGAGCCCCACATGCTCTGAGTCAGGAAAGTAGGTCAAACTTTAGAATGCCATTACTAGGGCCCCGCTGGGACGATTTGGGCGATCCTGACCTCATTTTGCTCCTAATGGTGAACTCCACCAGGTGCAATTGCAGCAACCCTCCTCACGTCCAAAGTAGTGCAGTCCTGAAACAGTTGGTCTTCCCTGCGACAGCTCTCAATCAATCAGTCAGGATTTATAAAGCGCTACAAATCACTTGTGAGAATCTGAAGGCACTGGAGTTGATAGCTGCTTTGCAGTGCTCAGTTCATTTGAACAGGCAGGAATTGAGTCCTTTCCTGAATTCCTGGAGCAATGCAGCATTCCTAATGTGCACAGGAAGGTCTCTCCAGGGTTTGACCACCAGGTGAGAGAAGTAACGTCCTCCTCTGTTGGATCAGCAGATCCGAGAGGCGTCTGCGAGGAAGAGGGAGGCGGATCGCAGGTGTCTGGCCGGTTGGAGGAAGGTCATTAATTTGTTGATGTATGCAGGTCCTTCATTGTGCAGGGCTTTGTGCACACATGTGTTCACGTGTAACCAGCCGAGTGCCCCTTACACTTGTTGTGTCACAGCAGCCATATCTTAAAAGGCAGATACTGGTGGTACTCACACGCAGTCAGTTTGTCACGTGATTACCGTAGGTGAGACACCGGTAGTGAGACTCACTCACAGTAAAAAGTCCAAAAAAAAGGTGATCAAAAAAGCAAAAAAACTTCTGAGCGTACTGCAGGGGCAGAACCCAGTGCAACATGGGCCCATTCCAGATGTGTCATTGTGAAAATACTATACTTTTATGATCAAGATTTTGTTTATGCTGTTAAAAGCACTTGCTGATGAAAAGTTGATGTATTCTTCTTGACTTTTATGCTATTTGTTGGCCTTTGCAACCTGTTACATTTTGAATATAGGTAATCCAATGCCCCACAAGTCTACGTTCAAGTTTTCCAAGGTCATCCTTGTGAGACACATAACGTCACAGATATGCAACGAAAGGTTTCTGCAGGCGTGTGCTTTTTGTTATAGAAAAAGGGGATTCTAGACACTCATAATGATGGCGCAGATTGAAAACCTAACCACTATTTTGTGTACCATTTTACTTTGTAAATTAGAAGGGACAGTACTAATATAATGGTGTTCCTGTAATCCTTTTTGCTGTTGAATACCATTTGAATAGAATATGCTTCTCTCCTCAAGAAACCGATGTACCTTATAGTGTTGGTCACCCTTGTACATTAATGCGTTAAAATGTCGAAATAATAATCTAATACTGCCACAGAATACGCTATAGAAAGCTAAACAATCTGTCTGTTCGTGTGGCATAATCTTGTCAACACTGCAGCATAATTTGGTCCTCATTACGCATACTTCCGGTCCCCCCGCCTACAAGAGAGGTAGTTTAAACCCCTTTGCAGCCGGTATAATGCAAACCCGCACTTCGTGACCACACAGGTTTGATTAGAAAGAGGCTTAACTCATTAGGCTATGTGCGTTTTTTTTAACTGCGATGCAATGATGACTCTTTGAGATATTATAATGATTTCAACTTTATTTTAGCTTTAAGGTGGCGATATTATTTTAGTTCATTTTTATTGGAGATACATTCTCAGCTTCAACCTCAGTATTACAGAAAGAGAAATGCCACAACAAAGGCCTAAATAAAAACTCACAGGGTGGCGCCTGTCCTAGCCTGGAAGATTTACAACTGAAAAGTAAAACATCTTGATTACCCCGTGATTGTCTAGCAAAGTGTGCAGACGCGATGTTCAGCAGTTGAAAAACTCATCACTTGGAAAGAAAATGAACTTTTAAATATGAAAGAGAAATAGGCTAAGCTATAAGGACATTCTTCATTATATCTAGACATGAAAGGTAAACATTTCTGAGTTGAAATTCAGCAGTATCCAAGAAGCTCATTTATAGGTTTTACAAGAGATACTTGATGGAAAACAATATGTTCATTAACACTAGGATGCAGACAACATTATGACCACAGCGGTTGAGCTACCAGCACCACCAGGATTAGTTGTCCCAGTGGTCTGGTGGTTGTAGTGGTCTAAATCCACCAGGCGCTGCCCTGGAGATTATGACTTTGTTCTCCACCGGCAATTTCATGGCAGTAACACCACCATAAAAAGGCTGACGAGAATGGGTGCTGGCCGCCCCCCCCCCCCGGCCAGCACACCCACAATGTTCACTGCAGACAGTAAACATTGCTAGAGTGCTGGTGCAGCCTGCATCCTACAGCATTGCCGCCGGCTGCATGTTGTAGGCTGTTTCCCACTAGGCCGGCTGGCGGGTGGAAACCGACCTAGCAGGAAACTCATAATGGGCCCAGCAGGGAGGTGGCGACTATGGCGGCAACCTCCCTGTTGGAAGTTTGGCGGACAGGCAAAACCGGCAACGGAACTTGTAATCAGGCCCACAGTCTTTTATATTTTGCCAGTTACTGCACTAAATGTGTTTTAACCCCTCAAAATATCTACATTACAGACAAAGCCATCAATAGACATTGGAACCCAATTACAGTTCATTTATTGCCCTTCTTCTTTTTTGCAGAAGTAAACAACAGTGCTTAGTTTGTAAATAAAAATGTGACGGTGCCCAAAGCTGCCCTCTGAAACATGCAGCTGCTGCAGTTAAATGTGCTAGTGCAGTATACTGAGCCGGAGTAATTCTGAAGCCATCTTGGGCCTCTTTAATCCATTTACAACAACTCCATTCCCCTTCAGATCGCTCCTGCAGCTTTCTCCCTGTGTGACGCTTTTTAATTTTTCTCTTCCTCTGTCTTTCCCATATGTGACTTTTGTTTGCAGTAAATGCTTGGGGCAGAAAAATAAGTGCTGTCCCTCAAAAATAAGTGCTTTTGCCCCACACTGGAAACCACTGGCTCAAATTAAGCGCTGCAGAGCAATAAGAAATAAATGCAGGTATCTTAACAACACAGTAGGAGTCCACCTCCTCTCTCATCCTAGTGGCGACCAACATGCTACTGACAATGCTGATCAAGGAATGAGAGCCACAGGAAATGTCCACTTCTGACACCTTCAAGATGCATGTGATCCACCACCAAAAGTGTTATCAAACAAGCACTGGCAAAGCCAATAGGCTTCACCTATACAAGAGCTATTGACTGGCAATATGTTTTTGCCATGTTGTACAGTAGTGTAGCTGCTGTTAAGCATGGCTAGAAAGTTAGTGGTGTGGAGCGTCATTGAATAAAGTGGGGGAGAAGAGTGTTGGAGAGTGATTTGTTGGAGTAGAGTGTTGTAAAGTGGAGGGGGGTAGAGTGCCGTAAAATTGAATGGAGGGGAGTAGAGTTCAGTAGTTCACTGACAGAGAGTGTCATAGAGTACAGTGTCATGAAGAGGAGTGAAATAAAGTGGAGTGGGTTGTAGTGGATTGAGGTAGCGGGATTGATTGGATTAGAGTAGAGTTGGGTGGATTGGATTAGAGTAGAGTGGGTGGACTGAGAGGAGTGGGGTGGGGTGGGCTGGACTGGGTGGAGGTGATGGGGTGGATTCCGTTGAAGTAGGGTGGATTAAAATGGAGTGAGATGGACTGGAATGGGGTTGAATGGAGTGGGGTGGGGTGGACTGGACAGGAGTGGGGTGGAGTGGAGTTGATTGGATTGCAGTGGGGTAGATTGGATAGGAGTGAGGTGGACTGGAATAAGGTGGGGAGGGCTGGAGTGGGGTTGAATTGAGTGGGTTGGATTGGAGTGGGTTGGGTGGACAAGAGTGGGGTGGATTGGATAGAAGTGAGGTGGATTGGATTGGAATGAGGTGGGCTGGATTCAATTGAGGTGGATTGAATTGAGGTGGATTTGATGTGGGTGAGGTAGATTGGATTTAGGAAGATTAGATTGGAGTGAGGTGGACTGGAGTTGGGCTGGATTAGAGCGGTGTGGGTTTCTTGGAGTGGGTAGATTATTTGAATAGGGTGGAGTGGGATGGATTGGAGCGAGGTGGATCTGAATGGGGTGGATTGGATTGGAGTGAAGTGGACTGGGTTTGAGTGGGGTGGATTGTGGTGGACTGGACTGGAGTGGAGTTGGGAGGATTGGAGCAGGTGAATTGGGCTGGTTTGGGTGTATTGAATTGGAGTAGGGGATTTGATTGGAGTGGGTGAATTATTTTGTGGGGGTGGACTGGATTGGAGTGGGGTAGACTGGAGAGGGTGTATTGGATTAGTATGGGGTGGACTGGATTGGAGTAGGGTGGGTGAATTGGATTGGAGTAGGGTAGATCAGGTTGCAGTGGATGGGACTGGAGCGGATCGAATTGGAATGAGTTGGATTGGAATGGGTTGCATTGGATTGGAGTGGGCTGGTTTGGGTTAGAATGGTTCGGAATGGATTGGAGTGGGGTGGGTTGGATTGAAATATGGGTAGATTGGATTGGGATAGAGTGGGTTGGATTGGAGTGAGGTGGGTTGGATTAGAGTGGGGTGGATTAGACTGAAGTGGGTTGGATTGGTGTGGGGTGGATTGGACGGGAGTGGGGTGGATAGGATTGGAGTTGGATGGATTGTGGTGGAGTGGATTGGAGAGGAATGGGTTTGATTGGAGTGTTGTAGATTGGATTGGGGTGGATTGGAATAGGGTTGATTGCGGTGGTTTGGAACAGATTAGATTGGAGTTGGGTGATTTGGGACAGAGTGGGGTGGATGGGATTGGGGTGAGGTGGATTGGAGTAGGGCGAATTTGAGTGGGGCAGACTGTTTTGGAATGGAGTGGGGCAAATTAGAGTGAGAGCAGATTGTTTTGAATTGTAGTGGTGAAGATTGTAGTGTGCAGATTGTTTTGGATTGGAGTGGGGAAGATTGGTTTTGATTGCAGTGGGGCAGATTGGACTGGAGAAGAATGTTTTTGATTGGAGTGGGGCAGAATGAAGTGGGCATTTTGTTTTCGAGTGGGGCGGAGAGTTTTGGATTGGGGCGTGTCAGTTTTGTTTTGAATTGGAGTTGGGGAAAAAACTTTTGGATTGGAGTGGGGCAGATTCTTTTGGATTGGAGTGGGCAGACAGACGTTGGGCTGATTGGAGTGGGGCAGATTATTTTGGATTGAAGTAGGGCAGATTGATTTAGAGTAGAGGGGCAGATTGGAGTGGGGCAGATTGTTTTTGGATGGGAGTGGGCAGATTGTGTTGGATTTGAGTGAGGAAATTTGAAATGGGGCAGACTGGAGTGGGCAGATTGATTTGGATTGGAATGGGATACATTAGAGTGGGACAGATCTTTTGGGATTGAAATTGAGCAGATTGTTTTGGATTAGAGAGGGGCAGATGGATTGGAGTGAGGCAGATCAGAGTGGGGCAGATTGTTTTGGACTGAAGCGGGACAGATTATTTTAGATTGGTGATTGGAGTGGGGCAGATTGTTTTGGGTTGAAGTAGGGCATGTTGGGGTAGGGCAGATTGTTTTGTATTGGAATGGGGCAGATTATTTTGGATGGAAGTAGGTCTGATTGTTTTTGGATTGGAGTGGGGCAGACTGAAATGGGGTAGATTGTTTTTGGATTTGAGTCAGGAAATTTGGAGTGGGGCAGATTGGATTGCAATGGGATAAATTGGAGCGGGTTGGATTTTTTGGGATTGGAGTCGAGCAGATTGTTTTGGATTTGAGAGGGGCAAATTGTTTTGGATTGGAATGGGTCAGATTGGGTAGTTTTTGTGGATTTGAGTGGTGTAGATTGCTTTGGATTTGAATGGGGCAGATTGCTTTGGATTGGAGTGGGACAGAATGGAGTGGGGCAGAATGTTTTGGAGTGGGGCGGTTTATTCTAGATTGGAATTGGGCAGATGCCTGTGGATTGGAGCAGGGCAGATTGTTTTGGATTTGAGTGCAGTAGTTTGGAGTGGAGTGGTGTGCCTTCGATTGCGGTGAAATAGATTGGACTGGAGTGAGATGGTTGGATTGGGCAGATTTGGGTGATAGGGAATGGTGTGGGTTGAATTGGATTGTGTGGGGTGGTTTGGATTAGAGTGGGGTTGATTGGTGAATTAGAGTCGGGTTAATTGAGATGGAGTGGGGTGGATTGGGATGGATTGTATTGGAGTGGGGCAGATAGGAGTGATGTGGATGGGGGTGGGGAACATTGAAGTGGGGCAGATTGTTTTGGATTGAATTGGGGCAGATTGCTTTAGATTGAAGTAGGGCAGGTTGGAGTGGAGCAGATTGTTTTGTATTGGAGTGGGGCAGATTATTTTAGATTGAAGTGGGGCAGATTGGGGTGGGGCATATTGGCGTGGGATAGTTTGGAACAGGGCAGATCGTTTTGGATAGGAGTGGGTTGATTGTGGTGGATTGGACTTGAGTGGGGTGGATTGGATTAGTGTGAAGTGGATTGGAGTGGGGTAGATTGGACACGCTGGATTGGGGTGGACTGGAAGGGTGTGGGGTGGATTGGATTGAAGTGAGGTAGATTTGGTGGTTTGGGATGGGTTGGATTGGGATGGAATGGGCTGGATTTGTCTGTGGTGAGGTGGATTGGACTGGAGTGGGGCAGACTGTCTTGGATTGGATGGGGGGAATTGGAGTGGTGGAGATTGGAGCAGGGCAAACTGGGTTGGGACAGAGCATTTGGGATTGGAGTGAGGCAGATTGGAGTGGGACGCATTGGAATGGGCAGAATCTTTTAGACTGGAGAGGGCAAATTCTTTGGGATTGAGTGGGGCAGACTGTTTTGAATTGGAAAGGGACGATTGAAATGAGCGGATTGGAATGAGGTGGAATGGAGTGGGGCAGGTTGTTTTGGATTGGAGTGGAACAGAATGGAGAGGGGCAGATTATTTTGGAGTGACGCTGATAGTTTGGATTGAGTGGGGCAGATTCTTTTGGATTGGAGTGGGGTGGATTGGATTAGAGTGAGGTGGCTTGGATTGGAGTGGGATGGATTGGATTTGGCTGGATTTGAGTTGACAGGGATTGGTGTGGTTTGGATTGGTGTGGGGTGGATTGGATTAGAATGAGGTTGACTGCGGTGAATTAGAGTGGGATGAAACGGGTGAAGTGGAGAGGATTGGGGTGAGGAGGATTAGATTGGAGAGGGGAGGATTTGGGTGGGGCAGATTTGAGTGGGGCCGAATTGAGGGTGGCAGATTGCTTTGGAATGGTGTTGGTAGATTGGAGTGGGGCAGATTGTTTTGGATTGAAGTAGGGCAGGTTGGTGTGGGGCAGATTCTTTTGAATTGGAGTGGGGCACATTCTTTTGGATTGAAGTGGGGCAGATTGCTTTAGATTGGAGTGGGGCAGATCGAAATGGGGCAGAATGACGTGGTGCAGATTGTTTTTGGATTGGAGTGGGGCAGATTGTTGTGGATTGGAGTGAGGAAGTTTGGGGTGGGGCAGATTGCAGTGAGGCAGAATGCTTTGGATTAGAATGGGGCACATTGGAGAGGGGCTGATTGTTTTGGATTGAAGTGGGCCAGATTGTTATGGATTAGAGTGGACAGATTGGAGTGGGGCCGATTGGGTAGATTGTTTTAAACTGGAGAGGGGCAGATTGTTTTGGATTAGAGTGGGGCAGATGTTTTGGATTGGACTGGGGCAAATTGTTTTGGATTGGAGTGGAACAGAATGAAATGGGGCAGATTGTTTTGGAGTGGAGTGATTTGTTTTGGATTGGAGTGCGGCAGATTCTTTTAGATAGGAATGGGGAAGATTGTTATGGATTAGAGTGGGGTGTATTGGATCGTAGTGAGGTGGATTGAATTGGGGTAAAGTGGATTGGAGTAGGATGGATTGGATTGGGCTGCATTTAGGGTGATAGGTATTAGTGTGGGTTGAATTGGATTGGAGTGGGTGGATTGGATTACATTAGGGTTCATTGTGGTGAGTTAGAGTGGGGTGAATTGGGATAGAGTGGGTGTATTGGAGTGGGTCTGATTGGAGTGGGATGGATTGGATTTGGGCAGATTGGAGTGGGGTACATTGGAATGGGGCAGATTGTTTTGGGTTGGCATGCAGCACTTTGTTTTGGATTGAAGTGGGGATGATTGGAGTGGAGCAAGATTGTTTTGGGTTGTGTGGAGAGATTAGTTTGGGGTAGATTTGTTTTGGATTGAAGTGTGGCAGGTTGGAGTGGGGCAGATTGTTTTGGATTGAAGTGGGGCAGATTGTTTTAGATTGGAGAGGGACAGATTGTTGTGCATGGGATTGGGGCAGATTGTTTTAGAGTGGAGCTGATTGTTGTTGATTGGAGTGGGGAAGATTGGAGTGAGGCTGATTGGTGTGGGGCAGATTGTAGTGGGGCAGATTGTTTTGGATTGGATTGGGTTGGGGTGAGGTGAGGTGGATTGGATGTTTATGAATTGGAGTGGGCAGATTGGAGTGGGTCAGATTATCTTGAATTGCGGTGAGGCAGATTCGAGTAGGGTAATTTGTTTTGTGTTTGAGAGGGTTGGATTGTTTCAGATTGAAATGGGGTAGATTGTTGTGGATTGGAGTGGTGCAGATTAGAGTGGAGCAGATCCTTTTGGATTGAAAGGGGCAGATTGTTTTGGATTGAAGTGAGTTTAATCGTTTTGGATGGAGTGGGGAAGATTTTTGGATTGGATTGAGGAAGATTGGAGTGGGCAGATTGGACTGGGGCAGATTGTTATCAATTGGAGTGAGGCAGAATGTTATCGACTGGAGTGGGGCAGATTGTTATGATTTGAGTGGGCCATATTGTTGTGGAATGGAGCAAGACAGGTTGTTTTGGACTGAAGTGGGGCTGAGTGTTTTGGACTGGAGTGGAGCAGGTTGTTTTTGATTGGAGTTGGGCAGATTGGAGTAGGGCAGATTGTTTTGGATTACAGGTGGCAGGTTATTTTGGATTAGAGTGGAGCAGATTGAAATAGGGCAGATTGTTTTTAACTGGAGTTGGGCAGATTGGAATGGGGCTGATTGGTGTGGGGCAGATTGTTTTGGTTTGAAATAGGGTGAATTGGATTGGATTGGAGT